>NW_028270156.1:40021427-40658180 GCF_037043375.1 Chiloscyllium plagiosum | reverse complement strand
TTCATCAATTTTAGCCCAACCAATATTTCAACTACCTCCTCATTTAACGTGAGACCTTCGCCATTGCTAATGGCAGATGCGGTGTGCACATTTAGCATTACAGCAGCCATCCACATGTACATCAATTAATTTGTCCCTAATCTGTTTCACTCATTCTTTTAGCACCCTTTTATTAGTTGTATGCTTATGGAAGATTTTAGAGTCGTAGAGTCATAGAGATGTACAGCATGGAAACAGACCCTTCGGTCCAACTCGTCCATACCGATCAGATATCCCAACCCAATCTAGTCCCACCTGCCAGCACCCGGCCCATATACCTTCCAAACCCTTCCTATTCATTATACCCATCCAGATGCCTTTTAAATACTGCAATCATACTAGCCTCCACCACTTCTTCTGGCAGCTCATTCCATACACATACCACCCTCTGATGGAAAAGGTTGCCCCTTAGATCTTTTTTTCTTTCCCCTCTCACCCTAAACATATGCCCTTTAGTTCTGGACTCCCCCACCCCAGGGAAGAGACTTTGGCTATTTGTCCTATCCGTGCCCCTCATTATTTTATGAACCTCTATATGGTCACCCCTCAGCCTCCGACACTCCAGGGAAAACAGCCCCAGCCTATTCAGCCTCTCCCTATAGCTCAAATCCTCCAACCCTGGCAGCACCCTTGCAAATCTTTTCTGAACCCTTTTAAGTTTCACGACATCTTTCCGATAGGAAGGAGACCAGAATTGCACGCAATATTCCAAACGTGGCCTAACCAATGTGCTGTACAGCTGCAATATGACCTCCCAACTCCTGTACTCAGTACTCTGACCAATAAAGGAAAGCATACCAAATGCCTTCTTCACTATTGTATCTACCAACTATACCTCTTAAGAAGAAGGGCTCATGCCCGAAACGTTGATGCTCCTGCTCCTTGGATGCTGCCTGACCTGCTGCACTTTTCCAGCAACACATTTTCAGCTCTGATCTCCAGCATCTGCAGTCCTCACTTTCTCCAACTATACCTCTTATACTCACATCCAAATCATTTATATAAATGATGAAAAGTAGTGGACCCAGTACCGATCCTTATGGTACTCCATTCGTCACAGGCCTCCAGTCTGAAAAACAATCCTCCACCACCAATCTCTGTCTTCTACCTTTGAAACAGTTCTGTATCCAAATAGCTAGTTCTCCCTGTATTCCATGAGATCTAACCTTGCTAACCAGTCTCCCATGGGGAACCTTGTCGAACACTTTACTGAAATCCATATAGATCATGTCCGCCACTCTGCCCTCTTCAATCTGCTTTGTTACTTCCTCCAAAAGCTCAATCAAGTTTGTGAGACATGATTTCCCATGAACAAAGCCATGCTGACTATTCCTAATCAGTCCTTGCCTTTCCAAATAGTGTCCTTCTGGATTCCCTCCAACAACTTGATGTCAGGCTCACTGGTCTATAGTTCCCTGGCTTGTCTTTACCACCCTTCTTAAACAGTGGCATTACGTTAGCCAACCTCCAGTCATCTAGCACCTCACCTATGACAATTGATGATACAAATATCTCAGCAAGGGGCCCAGCTATCACTTCCCCAGCTTCCCACAGAGTTCTAGGGTACACCTGATCAGGTCCTGGGGATTTATCCACTTTTATGTGTTTCAAGATATCCAGCACTTACTCCTCTGTAATATGGACAGTTTTCAAGATATCACCACCCATTTCCCAACATTCTATACCTTCCATGTCCTTTTCCACAGTAAACAACGATGCAAAATACTCGTTTAGTATCTCCCCCATCTCCTGCCGTTCCATACAAAGGCTGCCTTGCTGGTCTTTGAGGAGCCCTATTCTCTGCCTAAATACCCTTTTGTCCTTAATGTATTTGCAAAAACCCTTTGGATTCTCCTTAATTCTATTTGCCAAAGTTATCACATGTCATCTTTTGTGCTCTCCTGATTTCCCTCTTAAGTATACTCCTACTGCCTTTATACTCTTCCACGGATTGATTCGATTTATCCTGTCGAGACCTGACATATTCTTCCTTTTTCTTAATTTTCATATTAAGTTTTACGTTAGCTGACATTCTCTTCTCATATTCTATCTTTGATTAGCTTATTTTCTTCATCATCTTCCCTCCAAATTTTCTTTCTACAATCTAGTTCTCACTTGATCCATTTGACCTCCTAATTCCCCAAAACTAGATTTAGCCATGTAGGACTGGAAAAGTAATGGTCAAGAAAATGAATAAATGGTATAGAATCATAGTGTAGAAACAGGCCATTTGGCCCAACAAATTCACACCGGCCCTCCAAATACCCATTCCCCCTACTGTATTACTCTATATTATGCACCCTGCCTACACACTCCTGAACACTATGGGCAATTTAGCATGGTTAATTCACCTAACCGGCACAACTTTGGATTGTGGGAGGAAACCGGAGCACCCAGAGGAAACCCATGCAGACACGGGGAGAATGTGCAAACTCCAATACGGACAGTCACCACAGGCTGGACTCGAACCTGGGTCTCTGACGCTGTGAGGCAGCAGTATCAACCACTGAGCCCCTCTTTTTTTATACAAGTAGAGTAGCACAGCCAGACTCATTCCCCTACCCCAGTACTCTCCATTTCCTCTGACGAATGCACCTAACCTACACATCCTTGTACATTACATGCAATTTAGCACGGCCAAATTCACCTAACCTGCACATCCTTGGATTGTGGGAAGAAACCAGAGCACCCAGAAGACACGGGGAAAATGTGCAAAATCCACACAGACAGACAGTCACCCGAGGCTGGAATCGAACCACGCTGTGAGGCAGCAGCGCTACCAAGCATGTTGACTTTATATTCAGGAACTGTATATTCACAAGAAAACAATCCATTCATTGTGGTTCTCATTAATTTCATTTCCTTTTTCTCACTAATGGTTTATCTTGTTCTGGAACATTCAATGAGCTCAGGTGATGATTTTCGTATGTTTACATTACATGTATGAGTACAAAATAGAACATAGAACATAGAACATAGAAGAATACAGCGCAGTACAGGCCCTTGGGCCCTCGATGTTGCGCCGATCCAAGCCCACCTAAACTACACTAACCCACTATCCTCCATATACCTATCCAATGCCCTCTTAAATGCCCATAAAGAGGGAGAGTCCACCACTGTTACTGGCAGGGCATTCCATGAACTAACGACTCGCTGAGTGAAGAACCTACCCCTAACATCAGTCCTATATCTACCCCCCCTTAATTTAAAGCTATGCCCCCTTGTAATACCCGACTCAATACGCGGGAAAAGGTTCATACTGTCGACCCTATCTAACCCCCTAATCATCTTGTACACCTCAATCAAGTCACCCCTAAACCTTCTTTTCTCTAGTGAAAACAGCCCCAAGTGCCTCAGTCTTTCCTCATACGATTTTCCTTCCATACCAGGCAACATCCTGGTAAACCTCCTCTGCACCCGTTCCAATGCCTCCACATCCTTCCTATAGTATGGCGACCAAAACTGCACACAATATTCCAGATGCGGCCGTACCAGAGTCTTATACAACTGCATCATGACCTCAGGACTCCGGAACTCAATTCCTCTACCAATAAAAGCCAGTACGCCATATGCCTTCCTCACCGCACTATTTACCTGGGTGGCAACTTTCAGAGATCTGTGTACATGGACACCAAGATCCCTCTGCTCATCCACACTACCAAGTATCCGACCATTAGCCCAGTACCCCATCTTTTTGTTATTCTTCCCAAAGTGAATCACCTCGCACTTAGCTACATTGAATTCCATCTGCCACCTTTCTGCCCAGCTCTGCAGCTTCTCTATATCCTGCTGTAACCTGCCACATCCTTCCTCACTGTCAACAACTCCTCCGACTTTCGTATCATCCGCAAACTTGCTCACCCAACCTTCTAACCCCTCTTCCAGGTCATTTATAAAAATGACAAACAGCAATGGTCCCAAAACAGATCCTTGCGGAACACCACTAGTGACGGCACTCCATGAAGAAACTTTGCCATCAACTACTACCCTCTGTCTTCTTCCATCCAGCCAATTCCTAATCCAAACCTCCAACTCACCCTCAATGCCATATCTCCGTATTTTCTGCAGTAGCCTACCATGGGGAACCTTATCAAACGCCTTACTAAAATCCATATATACCACATCTACCGCTTTCCCCTCATCAACCTCCTTCGTCACCTTTTCAAAGAATTCAATAAGGTTTGTGAGGCACGACTTGCCCTTCACAAAACCATGCTGACTATCCTTGATCACATTATTCCTATCTAGATGTGCATAAATCCTATCCCTTACAATTCTCTCTAAGACTTTGCCCACAACAGAAGTGAGACTCACCGGCCTATAGTTACTAGGGCTATCCCTACTCCCCTTTTTGAACAAGGGAACCACATTTGCTATCCTCCAGTCTTCAGGGACTACTCCTGTAGACAAAGAGGACATAAAAATCAAGGCCAATGGCTCTGCAATCTCCTCCCTTGCTTCCCAGAGAATCCTAGGATAAATGCCATCAGGCCCAGGGGACTTATCTATTTTCACCTTTTCCAGGATTTCCAACACCTCTTCTCTACATACCTCAAAGCCATCCATTCTACTTATTTGTGCCTCAGTATTCTCATCGACAACAATGCCCTGTTCCTGAGTGAATACTGAAGAAAAGTATTCATTCAGTGTCTCCCCAATCTCTTCCGCCTCCACACGCAACTTCCCCCTACTATCCTTGACTGGACCTATTCCTACCCTAGTCATTCTTTTATTCCTAACGTACCTATAGAAAGCCTTAGGGTTTTCCCTAATCCTATCTACTAAGGACCTTTCATGTCCCCTCCTTGCTGCTTTTAGCTCTCTCTTCAGGTCCTTCCTGGCTACCCTATAACTCTCAATCGCCCCAATTGAACCTTCACGTCTCATCTTGAGATAGGCCGCCCTCTTCCATTTAACAAGGGATTCCAATTCCTTATTAAACCACGGCTCCCTCGCACGACCCTTTCCTTCCTGCCTGACAGGTACATAATTATCAAGGACACTCAATAGTTGCCCCTTGAACAAGTTCCACATATCATTTACACTCTTGCCTTGGAGTCTACTTTTCCAAGCCACACATCCTAAGTCATGCCTCACCGCATCATAATTTCCCTTACCCCAGCTATAATTCTTGCCCTGTAGTACACACTTATCCCTCTCCATCACGAGTGTAAAAATCACCGAATTATGGTCACTATCCCCAAAGTGCTCACCTACCTCTAATTCTAACACCTGGCCTGGTTCGTTACCCAGAACCAAATCCAGTATGGCCTCACCTCTTGTTGGCCTGTCTACATATTGTGTCAGGAAACTCTCCTGCACACATTGAACAAACACTGACCCATCTAACGAACTTGAGCTATAGCTTTCCCAATCAATATCAGGAAAGTTAAAGTCCCCCATAACAACCACCCTATTACTGTCACTCATCTCCTGAATCACCTTCCCAATCCTTTCTTCAATGATTCTAGGACTATTAGGAGGCCTGTAAAAGACTCCTAACAGGGTGACCTCACCTTTCCTATTCCTAACCTCAGCCCAAACTACCTCAGATGGCAAGTCCTCATCCATCGTCCTTTCCACCGCTGTAATACTATCTTTGACAAGCAATGCCACACCTCCCCCTCTTTTACCCCCACCTCTGACCCTACTAAAACATTTAAATCCCGGAACCTGCAACAGCCAATCCTGTCCCTGTTCTAGCCATGTCTCCGTAATAGCCACAACATCGAAGTCCCAGGTACCAACCAACGCTGCAAGTTCACCTACCTTATTTCGTATACTTCTTGCATTGAAGTATACACACTTCAAGCCACTTCCCTGTTTACAGGCACCCTCCTTGGAAATTGATGCCATGTTCCTCACCTCCCTACACTCCAGGCCCTGCACCCTGAAGCTACAATCTGGGTTCCCATGCCCCTGCCGAGTTAGTTTAAACCCCCCCCAAGAGCACTAGCAAACCTCCCCCCAAGGATACTGGTTCCCCTCAGGTTCAGGTGTAGACCATCCTGTTTATAGAGGTCCCACCGTCCCCAGAAAGAACCCCAGTTATCCAAAAACTGGAACCCCTCCCTCCTGCACCATCCCTGAAGCCACGCATTTAATTGTTCTCTCTCCCTATTCCTCGAATCTCTATCACGTGGCACGGGTAACAAACCAGAGACAACAACTCTGTTTGTTCTAACTCCAAGCTTCCAACCTAGCTCCCTGAAAGCCTGTCTAACATCCTCAGCACTCCTCCTACCTATGTCGTTGGTGCCAATGTGGACCACGACTTCGGGTTGCTCCCCCTCCCCCTCCAGGACCCGGAAAACACGATCAGAGACATCACGTACCCTTGCACCTGGGAGGCAACATACCAAACGTGAGTCTCTCTCGTTCCCACAAAACCTCCTATCTGTGCCACGAACTATCGAGTCCCCAATTACTACTGCTCTGCTCTTCTTCACCCTTCCCTTCTGAGTAACGGGGACAGGCTCCGTGCCAGAGACCTGAGCCCCGTTACTTACCCCTGGTAAGTCATCCCCCCCACAAGTATCCAAAACGGTATACTTGTTCTTGAGGGGAATGGCCGCAGGAGGTCCCTGCACTGGCTGCTTCCTCCCAGTCCCCCTCACTGTCACCCATGATCCAATGCATCTCTCAGTTAAAGCCATCCTGAGAATATTTTTCAAAAAATACTTGGAAGTCATAGAAGATACTTATGTTAAAAGAATTTTCCATACCTAAAGCAACTAAACTCTTATTTTTCCAGTAAAATGAGACTCAGATGTTTTTTCCACGCAGCTAAAAATATTTGGATGCTACACATCACTGAATTTTGGAAGCCTGCCAAAGTTCTTTGTCAGGATTACCCCTTAAACTGCGAAGCTCGAAATTTAGTCTGAAATGGCACTTTAAATTGAAGGTTACAAATCAACATCTCTGTTTCATTACATTCTATAAGCAAGATTGTCAACATTCCAGGATTGGCATGAAGTCTATAGAAGTTAATGACTTAGCTGGGAGTTCACTGCTGTGTACAACCCAGGAGAACAATCACAAACAAACAAAATTAGATTAGATTACTTAGATTACTTACAGTGTGGTAACAGGCCCTTCGGCCCAACAAGTCCACACCGTCCCGCCGAAGCGTAACCCACCCAGACCCATTCTCCTACATTTACCCCTTCACCTAACACTACAGGCAATTTAGCATGGCCAATTCACCTAAAATGTTGTGCACTTTTGTTTTAATCATAGATTTCCTACAGTGTGGAAGCAGGCCATTCAGCCCACCGAGTCCATGCCGACCCTCTGAAGAGCATCCTACCAAGACCCATCCCATCCCTGTAACCTTGTATTTTCCATGGCTAATCGGCCTAGCCAGTACATCCCTGGACACTATGGGTAATTTAGAATAGCCAATCCACTCAACCTGCTCATTTTTGGACTGTGGAAGGAAACCGCAGCACCTGGAGGAAACCCACGCAGACACGGAGAAAGTGTGCAAACTCCACACAGTCGCCCGAGGGTGGAATCAACCCCGGGTCCCTTGCAGTGTGTGGCAGCAGTGCTCACCACTGAGCTACTGTGTCACCCATGGTCTTTGAACTTTCTGGTTAGAAAAAAATTAAGACAGGGCAAAATGGCTGTTGACAAGAACCATCCATTCGGATATTGAAAAGATTACTCCCTTCCCAATTGGGTGGGATAGCGACACATCATAAGGGTGAACATGTCAGATGACCACTATGAGATTATGTGAATGGGGAATTTGGATTCAGAAGGTCATGTGAAGTCACCATCAGGAATAAGTACTTGTGAGTCAGAAATGTAGAGGTTATCCATTTCCTTATCAGTCCTTCAGGCCATGATCACAAATAGCATTTGGAGGATTAGAATTCTACTGACTTCAAAATACTTCCAAATAAATGTTGTACTAACAACCTCAGAGGGGAGAACGAGCAAGCATTTCTTCGAGTTAATGAACATACAGTCAAGCAGCTTTCTGGTCATAGCCCTCAAATAAAAGCAAAATGCTCTGGATGCTGGAAATCTGAAAGGAAAGCATAAAATGCTTGAAAAGCTCAGCAAGTCTGACAGCAAGAAACAGGATTAAGTTTTGAAGAAGTCATATCAGACTTGCAACACTAACTTGGTTTCTCTACACATGCCATCAGATCTGCTAGATTCCTCCAGCACTTTCTGTTTTTATCCTTCAAATTCAAGAGAGCTTTGAAAATATTGCCATCATTGAGAAGCAATGGAGAATACAAAATGGTTGAAGAAAAACGCTGGATATCAAACTCAATTCCATTAACAACAAAATAGCACCTGATGCTTACTTACCTTCAAACCCCCACCAACCCCCCCAACCTTACATCCACTGAGGTTCAGATAATAAAAGATGATCTAACTGAAACATATAAGATCCTGTGGGCACTTGAATGACTGTTTTCCTTTGTGGGAGGGATTATAACAAGGGGACACAGTTCAAAAAAAAGGGGTCACTCTGTTAAGACAGAGATGAAAAGAATTCTTTTTCTCTCGGGGGTCATGAATATTTGGTATTCACTTCCTCGAAGTGTGGTTTAGGCAGTATCATTGAATATATTTAAGGTGGAGCTAGATAGATTATCTATTAACAGGGGAGTCGAAGGTTATCCGAGGCAGGTCAGAATGTGAAGTTGTGACCATAATCAGATTGCTACAATCAGCAACAGGCTGGTTATTCTGAAGGGTCTAATCCTACTCCTAATTTGTATGCTTCAATGTAAAGCTCAATTCTGTATTTCCCTCCATTCATGATGCTAGAAGACATCTTGCATCTCACTTGGGTAGCCAGGCTACATTTATGAGCTTAAATAGTGAGTGTTGCAGATAATTTTGAGTATTGGGTTGTGGGGAGGGTAATTCAATCCAAATATCTTTGTGTCTGAAATAACTACATGGGGACCGGTATCCATCCACTCCACCCCCCACCCCCCACCCCCACCCCCGTCTGGACAATCAAAAAGGCCAACCTCCCATCTATAGAAACTATCTACCAGGTCCGCTGTCAAGGAAAGACCACCAGCATTGTCAAAGATCCATACCACACTGGCAATGTTTTTTCTACAACCTCTACCATCGGGGAGAAGGTACAGGAGCCTTAACACACGCACCAGCCGATTTTGCAACAGTTTCTACCCTACTCTTGTTAGAATACTGAATGGACTCACAAGCTCTTCACATTCACCAGTACCCGTGTTTTTGTTTTTGCCGCTGTTTACCTATTATTTGCTGTCTATGCTACTTAACTCTGTGATCTGTCTGTACTGCTCGCAAGACAATGCTTTTCACTGTGTCTCTCTACATGTGACAATAAATTCAACTCAATCCCATCACCATGTTCCTCTTTGTTTACATGATTTGGAGATGCCGGTATTGGGCTGGGGTGTACAAAGTTAAAAATCACACAACACTAGTTTATAGTCCAACAGGTTCATTTGGAAGCACTAGCTTTCTGAGCGCTGCTCCTTCATCAGGTGTTTCTCCACAATCACCTGAGGAAGGAGCAGCATTCCGAAAGCTAGTGCTTCCAGATAAACCTGTTGGACTATAACCTGGTGTTGTGTGATTTTTAACTTTGTTTACATGTGCATAGTACACCAGCTATGACCAGCCAGGGCTGCCTGATTGGCCCAGGTTAACAACCCCAATCAAGGATCTCAGTCAGCGAGATCCACCTAGTTCCAAACACGAGTGTACATTCCCAGTTGTAAGCTGACTATCAAAGGCTAACACAGCAGAGTATGTATGAGGCATGTTGTTGTTCATTTTCATTACTCTTCTGTGTTGTGTTTGATGGTCTTAGTTGCAGAAGAAAAATGGCACCTGGAGCTTTTCAAAGTGCATGTTGTATATGAACTTACAATTGAAATTACCCTGTACTCACTTCAGGCCACTGTTCCTCTGTGTATGAAATAAGATCACAGCATGTTAGAGGCTACATGTAGGCTTTTTAATGCGAAGATATGAAGCTTTATTCACAAGGTGGCTGAATTGAATAGGGAGTTTCTAAAATGGGGGTAAAAATCATTTAAATCCCTCTGCAAAGTTTTCTGTGTTTTATTTAGTCTGTTAAAAATCTCCGGAATCAAAGTGTAATAGATTAATGAGCTAAGATTCGATTAGATTTCCACAGAATTCCTACAACATGGAAGCAGGCCATTCAGCCTATCAATTTCGTGCCGACTCTCCAAAGGGCATCCTACCCAGACCCACCCTCTTACCCTATCCCTACATTTCCTATGCGTAATCCACCTAGCCTGCACATCCCTGTACACTATGGGCAATTTAGAATAGCCAATCCACCTAATCTGCACATCTTTGAACTATTATTGAAACCAGAGCACCTGGAGGAAACCCACGCAGACACAGGGGAATCTGCAATGTCCACACATACAGTTGCCTGAGGTTAGAATCAAACACAGGACGCTGGCACTGCGAGGCAGGAGTGCTCATCAGTGAGCCAACATGCTGCCTCTTAATCAAAGTCATTGTTCTGCTCAAATGATTCTAATGCAGCCAGGCGAAAGGGAAGACAAATAAATTTAGTGTCTATCTAATAAAAGTGCATTTCCAATCAGAATCAAGAAAAAAAACAGGAAACAATATACCTTGGTGCGAATGCCAGGGGCTAAATTATTTTATACTCATTCTTTTGCTAGGAAAAGAACTCAAAATTATTCTAAACATACCAGTTTGAGTTATGTGTTTTTTTTTGTTTCTTTCCTTGTCCTAAAATGTAGATTTATTCAAATGTGGTTGTATTATCGAATCAATAAGTAACCAACAGTAACTCCATTACAGTTTTGAACATGCTTTGAAAATAGAAGCTGCTCTTTCACTGAACTTAGTCACTTTGAAGTTCTTTTATAAGACGATGATACATCTTTCTAGTGAGATAATGGCACATTCATCCTAGTTATACAATAACTGAATATGAGTGAAAACTTCATTCACAATGGCAGCAAACTCACAAAATGGCTGACCCTAGTTTTGTGAGTTGGATTGCGCAACTTTTATCTTTCTCATTCAACTACAACAACTCAGCCTCACATCCAGAACAGAGCATTTACACTGGAAATGGCTTTCATTTGTGTAAAATAGGTATGTATAATGTTAAATGAGATTGACAAAGGAGATGTAAAGTGGATGTAAAGTCATAGACTTAGGATAAGGGGTCTCAAATTTCAAGCAGAGATGAGGAGGAATTATTTCTATTAAAATAATCTGGGGAATTCACTACTCCAGAGCGCGGTGGATGCCAGGACACTGAGTAAATTTAAGGGGGAGAAAGACAGATATTTATTATTAATGGGTTGAGGGGTTATGGAAAGCGGGCAGGGAACTGGAGTTGAGACTGAAATGAGATCAGCCATAACTATATTGAATGGTGGAGGAGGCTTAAGAGGCTAACTTACCTATTCCCACTTGTAGTTAAATACCGTGAGAGGAATGTGCAATAATCAAGAGTGACCAACTTGTTTGTGATTTTAATCTAGATAACTTCTGTGATGTTTCGAAATGGGTGTTTCAGACCAAATACCTATTAAAGAGGCAATTTCAAAAGAAATGATACTTGGCAAAGTTGATCCACCATCACCCATTTAATTCAACAGGAGTGATCATTTCAACCTCAACTATCCCCATGAGTGAATAAACATTTGTGTTTTATGAAAACAAATTAACCAACCAAATCCACAACCACAACAATTCGTTGGATAACATTTTTCAAGAAGGTAACGTTCCAACGCAGTGCACAAAAACATTCCGACCCAGAGCATGAGAGCCATTCCCACCCAGAGCACGAGAGCCATTCCGACCCACAGCACGAGAACCATTCCGATCGAGAGCACGAGAACCATTCCGACCCAGAGCACGAGAACCATTCCGATCCACAGCACAAGAAACATTTCGACCGAAAGCACCAGAGCCATTCCGTCCCAGAGCACGAGAACCATTCCAAACCCGTGCACGATAGCCATTCCAACCCAGAGGACAAGAGCCATTCCGACCCAGTACACAAGAACTATTCCAGCCCAGAGCACGAGAACCATTCCGACCCAGTGCACGAGAACCATTCCGACCCAGTGCACGAGAACCATTCCGACCACGAGCACGAGGGCCATTCCAACCCAGTGCATGAGAGCCATTCTGACCCAGTGCACGAGAACCATTTCGACCCAGAGCATGAGAGTCATTCCGACCCATACCATGAGAGCCATTCCAGCCGAGAGCATGAGAGCTATTCTGACCCAGTGCACGAGAACTATTCTGACCCAGAGCACGAGAGCCATTCCAACCAAGAACACGAGAGTCATTCCGACCCATAGCACGAGAGCCATTCCGGCCGAGAGCACGAGAGCCATTCTGACCCAGTGCACAAGAACCATTCTGACCCAGAGCACGAGAGCCATTCCGACCCAGAGCACGAGAGCCATTCCGACCCAGAGCACGAGAGCCATTCCGACCCAGAGCACGAGAGCCATTCCGACCCAGAGCACGAGAGCCATTCCGACCCAGAGCACGAGAGCCATTCCGACACAGAGCACGAGAGCCATTCCGACCCAGAGCACGAGAGCCATTCCGACCCAGAGCACGAGAACCATTCCGACCCAGAGCACGAGAACCATTCCGACCCAGTACACGAGAGCCATTCTGACCCAGTGCACAAGAACCATTCTGACCCAGAGCACGAGAGCCATTCCGACCCAGAGCACGAGAGCCATTCCGACCCAGAGCACGAGAGCCATTCCGACCCAGAGCACGAGAGCCATTCCGACCCAGAGCACGAGAGCCATTCCGACCCAGAGCACGAGAGCCATTCCGACACAGAGCACGAGAGCCATTCCGACACAGAGCACGAGAGCCATTCCGACCCAGAGCACGAGAACCATTCCGACCCAGAGCACGAGAACCATTCCGACCCAGTACACGAGAGCCATTCTAACCCAGAGCATGAGAGCCATTCCGACCCAGAGCACCAGAACCATTCTGACCCAGAGCACGAGAGCCATTCCGACCCAGAGCACGAGAGCCATTCCGACCCAGAGCACGAGAGCCATTCCGACCCAGAGCACGAGAACCATTCCGACTCAGTGCACGAGAGCCATTCTGACCCAGAGCATGAGAGCCATTCCGACCCAGTGCACGAGAACTATTCTGACCCAGAGCACGAGAGCCATTCCGACCCAGAGCACGAGAACCATTCTGACCCAGAGCACGAGAGCCATTCCGACCCAGAGCACGAGAGCCATTCCGACCCATGGCACGAGAACCATTCCGACCCAGAGCACGAGAACCATTCCGACCCAGTACACGAGAGCCATTCCGACCCAGAGCACGAGAACCATTCCGACCCAGTACACGAGAGCCATTCCGACCCAGAGCACGAGAGCCATTCCGACCCATGGCACGAGAACCATTCCGACCCAGAGCACGAGAACCATTCCGACCCAGTACACGAGAGCCATTCTAACCCAGAGCATGAGAACCATTCCGACCCAGAGCACGAGAACCATTCCGACCCAGTACACGAGAGCCATTCCGACCCAGAGCACGAGAGCCATTCCGACACAGAGCACGAGAGCCATTCCGACACAGAGCACGAGAGCCATTCCGACCCAGAGCACGAGAACCAATCCGACCCAGTGCACGAGAGCCATTCTGACCCAGAGCACGAGAGCCATTCCGACCCAGAGCACGAGAGCCATTCTGACCCAGAGCATGAGAGCCATTCCGACCCAGTGCACGAGAACTATTCTGACCCAGAGCACGAGAGCCATTCCGACCAAGAGCATGAGAGTCATTCCGACCCATAGCATGGTAGCCATTCCAACCGAGAGCATGAGAGCCATTCTGACCCAGTGAATGAGAGCCATTCTGACCGAGAGCACAAGAACCGTTCCGACCCAGTGCACGAGAGCCATTCCGACCCAGACACGAGAGCCGTTCCGACTGAGCACAAGAACCATTCCGACCCACAGCACGAGAACCATTCCGGCCCAGAGCACGAGGGCCATTCTGACCCAGTGCAGGAGAACCATTCCGACCCAGAGCACGAGAGCCATTCCAAACCAGAGCATCAGAACCATTCCGACCCAGAGCACGAGAACCATTCCGATCCAGAGCATGAGCCATTCAACCCAGTGCACGACAACATTCCGACCGAGAGCACGAGAGCCATTCCGACCCAGAGCACGCGAACCATTCCGACCCAGAGCACGAGAGCCATTCCGACCCAGAGCACGAGAACCATTCCGACCCAGAGCATGAGAGCCATTCCGACCCAGAGCACCAGAACCATTCTGACCCAGTGCAGGAGAACCATTCCGACCCAGAGCATGAGAGCCATTCCAAACCAGAGCATCAGAACCATTCCGACCCAGAGCATCAGAACCATTCCGACCCAGAGCACGAGAACCATTCCGACCCAGAGCATGAGCCATTCCAACCCAGCGCACGACAACATTCCGACCGAGAGCACGAGAGCCATTCCGACCCAGAGCACGTGAACCATTCCGACCCAGTGCACGAGAGCCATTCCGACCCAGATCATGAGAAGCTTTCCGACCCAGTAGCCAAGAACTATTCCAGTCCAGCGCAAGAGAGCCGTTCCGACCCAGTGCACGAGAGCCATTCCGACCCAGTGCACGAGAACCATTCCGGCCCAGAGCACGAGGGCCATTCCGACCCAGTGCATGATAGCCATTCCGACCCAGAGCATGAGAGCCATTCTGACCCAGTGCACAAGAGCCATTCCGACCCAGAGCACGATAGCCATTCCAACCAAGAGCATAAGAGTCATTCTGACCTATAGCACGAGTGCAATTCCAGACGAGAGCACAAGAGCCATTCTGACCCAGAGCATGAGAGCCATTCCAATCCAGTGCACGAGAGCCATTCTGACCCAGAGCACGATAGCCATTCGGACCCAGAGCATGAGAGCCATTCTGATCCAGAGCACGAGAACCATTCCGACCCAGAGCACGAAAACCATTCCGACCCAGTGAATGAGAGTCATTCCGACCGAGAGCACGAGAACCATTCCGACCCAGAGCACGAGAACCATTCCAACCCAGAGCATGAGCGCCATACTGACCCAGTGCACGAGAACCATTCTGACCACGAGCACGAGAGCTATTCCGACCCAGAGCACGAGAGCCATTCCGACCCAGAGCACGAGAGCCATTCCGACCCAGAGCACGCGAACCATTCCGACCCAGTGCACGAGAGCCATTCCGACCCAGATCATGAGAAGCTTTCCGACCCAGTAGCCGAGAACTATTCCAGTCCAGCGCAAGAGAGCCGTTCCGACCCAGTGCACGAGAGCCATTCCGACCCAGTGCACGAGAACCATTCCGGCCCAGAGCACGAGGGCCATTCCGACCCAGTGCACGATAGCCATTCCGACCCAGAGCACGATAGCCATTCCGACCCAGAGCACGAGAGCCATTCCGACCCAGTGCACGAGAACCATTCCGGCCCAGAGCACGAGGGCCATTCCGACCCAGTGCACGATAGCCATTCCGACCCAGAGCACGATAGCCATTCCGACCCAGAGCATGAGAGCCATTCTGACCCAGTGCACAAGAGCCATTCCGACCCAGAGCACGATAGCCATTCCAACCAAGAGCATAAGAGTCATTCTGACCTATAGCACGAGTGCAATTCCAGACGAGAGCACGAGAGCCATTCTGACCCAGAGCATGAGAGCCATTCCAATCCAGTGCATGAGAGCCATTCTGACCCAGAGCACGATAGCCATTCTGATCCAGAGCACAAGAACCATTCCGACCCAGAGCACGAAAACCATTCCGACCCAGTGAATGAGAGTCATTCCGACCGAGAGCACGAGAACCGTTCCGGCCCAGAGCACGAGAACCATTCCAACCCAGAGCATGAGCGCCATACTGACCCAGTGCACGAGAACCATTCTGACCCAGAGCACGAGAGCCATTCCGACCCAGAGCACGAGAGCCATTCCGACCCAGAGCACGAGAACCATTCCAACCCAGTGCACGAGAGCCATTCTGACCCAGAGCATGAGAGCCATTCCAACCCAGTGCACGAGAACTATTCTGACCCAGAGCACGAGAGCCATTCCGACCAAGAGCATGAGAGTCATTCCGACCCATAGCACGGGAGCCATTCCAGCCGAGAGCATGAGAGCCTTTCTGACCCAGTGAATGAGAGCCATTCTGACCGAGAGCACGAGAACCGTTCCGACCCAGTGCACGAGAGCCATTCCGACGCAGACACGAGAGCCGTTCCGACTGAGCACAAGAACCATTCCGACCCACAGCACGAGAACCATTCCGACCCAGGGCACGAGAACCATTCCGACCCTGTGCACGAGAGCCATTCCAACCCAGAGGACAAGAGCCATTCCAAACCAGAGCACCAGAACCATTCCGACCCAGAGCATGAGCCATTCCACCCAGTGCATGACAACATTCCGACCCAGTGCACGAGAACCATTCCGGCCCAGAGCAAGAGGACCATTCTGACCCAGTGCAGGAGAACCATTCCGACCCAGAGCACGAGAGCCATTCCAAACCAGAGCATCAGAACCATTCCGACCCAGAGCATCAGAACCATCCCGACCCAGAGCACGAGAGCCATTCCGACCCAGAGCATGAGAACCATTCCGACCCACAGCTCGAGAACCATTCCGACTGAGAGCACGAAAATCATCCCGACCCAGTGCACGAGAGCCATTCCGACCCAGTGCACGAGAACCATTCCGGCCCAGAGCACGAGGGCCATTCCGACCCAGTGCACGATAGCCATTCCGACCCAGAGCATGAGAGCCATTCTGACCCAGAGCACGATAGCCATTCCGACCCAGAGCATGAGAGCCATTCTGACCCAGTGCACAAGAGCCATTCCGACCCAGAGCACGATAGCCATTCCAACCAAGAGCATAAGAGTCATTCTGACCTATAGCATGAGTGCAATTCCAGACGAGAGCACGAGAGCCATTCTGACCCAGAGCATGAGAGCCATTCCAATCCAGTGCACGAGAGCCATTCCGACCCAGAGCACGATAGCCATTCGGACCCAGAGCATGAGAGCCATTCTGATCCAGAGCACGAGAACCATTCCGACCCAGAGCACGAAAACCATTCCGACCCAGTGAATGAGAGTCATTCCGACCGAGAGCACGAGAACCGTTCCGACCCAGAGCACGAGAGCCATTCTGACCCAGAGCACGAGAGCCTTTCCGACCCAGAACACGAGAGCCATTCCGACACAGAACACGAGAACCATTCCGACCCACAGCACGAGAACCATTCCGACCCCGTGCATGAGAGCCATCCAACCCAGAGGACAAGAGACATCCCGACCTAGAGCACAAGAGCCATTCCGAACCAGAGCACGAGAGCCATTCCGACCATGTGCACGAGGGCCTTTCCGACCCAGAACACGAGAGCCTTTCTGACCCAGAGCACGAGAACCATTCTGACCCAGAGCACGAGAGCTATTCCGACCATGTGCACGAGGGCCTTTCCGACCCAGAACACGAGAGCCTTTCCGACCCAGAGCACGAGAACCATTCCGACCCACAGCACGAGAACCAATCCGACCGAGAGCACGAGAGCCATTCCGTCCCAAAGCACAAGAACCATTCTGACCCGGTGCACGAGAGCCATTCCAACCCAGAGGACAAGAGCCATTCCGACCACGTGCACAAGAGCCGTTCCGACCCAGAGCACGAGAACCATTCCGACCACGTGCACGAGAACCATTCCAACCCAGATCATGAGAGCCATTCCGACCGAAAGCACGAGAACCATTCCGACCGAGAGCATGAGAGCCATTCTGAACCCGTGCACGAGAGCCATTCCAACCGAGAGCATCCGAGCCATTCCGACCCGGTTCACAAGAGCCATTCCGACCCAGAGCACGAGAGCCATTCCAACACAGAGCACGAGAACCATTCCGACCCAGAGCACGAGAGCCATTCCAACACAGAGCACGAGAACCATTCCGACCCAGAGCACGAGAGCCATTCCAACACAGAGCACGAGAGCCATTCCAACACAGAGCACGAGAACCATTCCGACCCAGTGCACGAGAGCCATTCCAACCCAGAACATGAGAACCATTCCGACCCAGAGCACGAGAGCCATTCCAACCGAGAGCACGAAAATCATCCCGACCCAGAGCACGAGAGCCATTCCGACCCAGAGCATGAGAACCATTCCGACCCACAGCTCGAGAACCATTCCGACTGAGAGCACGAAAATCATCCCGACCCAGAGCACGAGAGCCATTCCAACCCAGAGCACGAGAACCATTCCGACCCAGTGCACGAGAGCAATTCCGACCAAGAGCACGAGAGCCATTCCGTCCCAGAGCACGAAAACCATTCCGACCCCGTGCACGAGAGCCATTCCGACCCAGAGCACGAGAACCATTCCGACCCAGAGCACGAGAGCCATTCCGACCGAGAGCACGAGAACCATTCCGACCGAGAACACGAGAGCCATTACGACCCAGAGCACGAGAGCCGTTCCGACCCAGAGCACAAGAACCATTCCAACCCAGATCATGAGAGTCATTCTGACCGAGAGCACGAGAACCATTCCGACCGAGAGCACGAAAGCCATTCTGAACCCGTGCACGAGAGCCGTTCCGACCGAGAGCACGTGTGCTGTTCTGACCCAGATCATGAGAGCCATTCCGATCCAGTACACGAGAGCCATTCCGACCGAGAGCACGAAAATCATCCCGACCCACAACACAAGACCCATTCCGATCGAGAGCATGAGAACCATTCCAACCCAGAGCATGAGAACCATTATAACCAGAGCACGAGAGCCATTCCAACTAAGAGCACGAGAACTATTCCGACCCAGAGCATGAGCGCCATTCCGACCCAGACACGAGAATCATTCTGACCGAGAGCACGAGAGCCATTCCAACCCAGTGCAAGAGAACATTCCGACCGAGATCATGAGAGCCATTCCAAACCAGGGAACGAGAACCATTCCGACCCAGTGCACGAGAGCCATTCTGACCCAGAGCATGAGAGCCATTCCAACCCAGAGCATGAGAGCCATTCCAACCCAGTGCACGAGAGCTATTCCGACCCAGAGCAAGAGAGCCATTCCGACCCAGAGCATGCGAGTCATTCCAACCCATAGCACGAGAGCCATTCCAGCCGAGAGCATGCGAGCAATTCTGACCCAGTGCACGAGAACCATTCTGACCTAGTGCACGAGAGCCATTCCGGCCCAGAGCACGAGAGCTATTCTGACCCAGAGCATGAGAGCCATTTCGACCCAGAGCATGAGAACTATTCCGACCCAGAGCACGAGAGCCATTCTGACCCAGAGCACGAGAGCCATTCCGACCCAGAGCACGAGAGCCATTCCGACCCAGAGCACGAGAGCCATTCCGACCCAGAGCACGAGAACCATTCCGACCCAGAGCACGAGAACCATTCCGACCCAGAGCACGAGAACCATTCCGACCCAGTGCACGAGAGCCATTCTGACCCAGAGCATGAGAGCCATTCCGACCCAGAGCACGAGAGCCAAACCGACCCAGAGCACGAGAGCCATTCCGACCCAGAGCACGAGAACCATTCCGACCCAGTGCACGAGAGCCATTCTGACCCAGAGCACGAGAGCCATTCCAACACAGAGCACGAGAGCCATTCCAACACAGAGCACGAGAACCATTCCGACCCAGTGCACGAGAGCCATTCCAACCCAGAGCATGAGAACCATTCCGACCCAGAGCACGAGAGCCATTCCAACCGAGAGCACGAAAATCATCCCGACCCAGAGCACGAGAGCCATTCCGACCCAGAGCATGAGAACCATTCCGACCCACAGCTCGAGAACCATTCCGACCCAGAGCACGAAAACCATTCCGACCCAGTGAATGAGAGTCATTCCGACCGAGAGCACGAGAACCGTTCCGACCCAGAGCACGAGAGCCATTCTGACCCAGAGCCCGAGAGCCTTTCCGACCCAGAACACGAGAGCCATTCCGACCCAGAACACGAGAGCCATTCCGACCCACAGCACGAGAACCATTCCGACCCCGTGCATGAGAGCCATCCAACCCAGAGGACAAGAGACATCCCGACCTAGAGCACAAGAGCCATTCCGAACCAGAGCACGAGAGCTATTCCGACCATGTGCACGAGAGCCATTCCGACCCAGAGCACGAGAACCATTCCGACCCAGAGCATGAGAGCCATTCCGACCCAGAGCACCAGAACCATTCTGACCCAGTGCAGGAGAACCATTCCGACCCAGAGCATGAGAGCCATTCCAAACCAGAGCATCAGAACCATTCCGACCCAGAGCATCAGAACCATTCCGACCCAAAGCACGAGAACCATTCCGACCCAGAGCATGAGCCATTCCAACCCAGTGCACGACAACATTCCGACCGAGAGCACGAGAGCCATTCCGACCCAGAGCACGCGAACCATTCCGACCCAGTGCACGAGAGCCATTCCGACCCAGATCATGAGAAGCTTTCCGACCCAGTAGCCGAGAACTATTCCAGTCCAGCGCAAGAGAGCCGTTCCGACCCAGTGCACGAGAGCCATTCCGACCCAGTGCACGAGAACCATTCCGGCCCAGAGCACGAGGGCCATTCCGACCCAGTGCATGATAGCCATTCCGACCCAGAGCATGAGAGCCATTCTGACCCAGAGCACGATAGCCATTCCGACCCAGAGCATGAGAGCCATTCTGACCCAGTGCACAAGAGCCATTCCGACCCAGAGCACGATAGCCATTCCAACCAAGAGCATAAGAGTCATTCTGACCTATAGCACGAGTGCAATTCCAGACGAGAGCACAAGAGCCATTCTGACCCAGAGCATGAGAGCCATTCCAATCCAGTGCACGAGAGCCATTCTGACCCAGAGCACGATAGCCATTCGGACCCAGAGCATGAGAGCCATTCTGATCCAGAGCACGAGAACCATTCCGACCCAGAGCACGAAAACCATTCCGACCCAGTGAATGAGAGTCATTCCGACCGAGAGCACGAGAACCATTCCGACCCAGAGCACGAGAACCATTCCAACCCAGAGCATGAGCGCCATACTGACCCAGTGCACGAGAACCATTCTGACCACGAGCACGAGAGCTATTCCGACCCAGAGCACGAGAGCCATTCCGACCCAGAGCACGAGAGCCATTCCGACCCAGAGCACGCGAACCATTCCGACCCAGTGCACGAGAGCCATTCCGACCCAGATCATGAGAAGCTTTCCGACCCAGTAGCCGAGAACTATTCCAGTCCAGCGCAAGAGAGCCGTTCCGACCCAGTGCACGAGAGCCATTCCGACCCAGTGCACGAGAACCATTCCGGCCCAGAGCACGAGGGCCATTCCGACCCAGTGCACGATAGCCATTCCGACCCAGAGCACGATAGCCATTCCGACCCAGAGCACGAGAGCCATTCCGACCCAGTGCACGAGAACCATTCCGGCCCAGAGCACGAGGGCCATTCCGACCCAGTGCACGATAGCCATTCCGACCCAGAGCACGATAGCCATTCCGACCCAGAGCATGAGAGCCATTCTGACCCAGTGCACAAGAGCCATTCCGACCCAGAGCACGATAGCCATTCCAACCAAGAGCATAAGAGTCATTCTGACCTATAGCACGAGTGCAATTCCAGACGAGAGCACGAGAGCCATTCTGACCCAGAGCATGAGAGCCATTCCAATCCAGTGCATGAGAGCCATTCTGACCCAGAGCACGATAGCCATTCTGACCCAGAGCATGAGAACCATTCCGACCCAGAGCACGAAAACCATTCCGACCCAGTGAATGAGAGTCATTCCGACCGAGAGCACGAGAACCGTTCCGGCCCAGAGCACGAGAACCATTCCAACCCAGAGCATGAGCGCCATACTGACCCAGTGCACGAGAACCATTCTGACCACGAGCACGAGAGCCATTCCGACCCAGAGCACGAGAGCCATTCCAACCCAGAGCACGAGAGCCATTCCGACCCAGAGCACGAGAACCATTCCAACCCAGTGCACGAGAGCCATTCTGACCCAGAGCATGAGAGCCATTCCAACCCAGTGCACGAGAACTATTCTGACCCAGAGCACGAGAGCCATTCTGACCAAGAGCATGAGAGTCATTCCGACCCATAGCACGGGAGCCATTCCAGCCGAGAGCATGAGAGCCTTTCTGACCCAGTGAATGAGAGCCATTCTGACCGAGAGCACGAGAACCGTTCCGACCCAGTGCACGAGAGCCATTCCGACGCAGACACGAGAGCCGTTCCGACTGAGCACAAGAACCATTCCGACCCACAGCACGAGAACCATTCCGACCCAGGGCACGAGAACCATTCCGACCCTGTGCACGAGAGCCATTCCAACCCAGAGGACAAGAGCCATTCCAAACCAGAGCACCAGAACCATTCCGACCCAGAGCATGAGCCATTCCACCCAGTGCATGACAACATTCCGACCCAGTGCACGAGAACCATTCCGACCCACAGCACGAGAACCATTCCGGCCCAGAGCAAGAGGACCATTCTGACCCAGTGCAGGAGAACCATTCCGACCCAGAGCACGAGAGCCATTCCAAACCAGAGCATCAGAACCATTCCGACCCAGAGCATCAGAACCATCCCGACCCAGAGCACGAGAGCCATTCCGACCCAGAGCATGAGAACCATTCCGACCCACAGCTCGAGAACCATTCCGACTGAGAGCACGAAAATCATCCCGACCCAGTGCACGAGAGCCATTCCGACCCAGTGCACGAGAACCATTCCGGCCCAGAGCACGAGGGCCATTCCGACCCAGTGCACGATAGCCATTCCGACCCAGAGCATGAGAGCCATTCTGACCCAGAGCACGATAGCCATTCCGACCCAGAGCATGAGAGCCATTCTGACCCAGTGCACAAGAGCCATTCCGACCCAGAGCACGATAGCCATTCCAACCAAGAGCATAAGAGTCATTCTGACCTATAGCATGAGTGCAATTCCAGACGAGAGCACGAGAGCCATTCTGACCCAGAGCATGAGAGCCATTCCAATCCAGTGCACGAGAGCCATTCCGACCCAGAGCACGATAGCCATTCGGACCCAGAGCATGAGAGCCATTCTGATCCAGAGCACGAGAACCATTCCGACCCAGAGCACGAAAACCATTCCGACCCAGTGAATGAGAGTCATTCCGACCGAGAGCACGAGAACCGTTCCGACCCAGAGCACGAGAGCCATTCTGACCCAGAGCACGAGAGCCTTTCCGACCCAGAACACGAGAGCCATTCCGACACAGAACACGAGAACCATTCCGACCCACAGCACGAGAACCATTCCGACCCCGTGCATGAGAGCCATCCAACCCAGAGGACAAGAGACATCCCGACCTAGAGCACAAGAGCCATTCCGACCCAGAACACGAGAGCCTTTCTGACCCAGAGCACGAGAACCATTCTGACCCAGAGCACGAGAGCTATTCCGACCATGTGCACGAGGGCCTTTCCGACCCAGAACACGAGAGCCTTTCCGACCCAGAGCACGAGAACCATTCCGACCCACAGCACGAGAACCAATCCGACCGAGAGCACGAGAGCCATTCCGTCCCAAAGCACAAGAACCATTCTGACCCGGTGCACGAGAGCCATTCCAACCCAGAGGACAAGAGCCATTCCGACCACGTGCACAAGAGCCGTTCCGACCCAGAGCACGAGAACCATTCCGACCACGTGCACGAGAACCATTCCAACCCAGATCATGAGAGCCATTCCGACCGAAAGCACGAGAACCATTCCGACCGAGAGCATGAGAGCGATTCTGAACCCGTGCACGAGAGCCATTCCAACCGAGAGCATCCGAGCCATTCCGACCCGGTTCACAAGAGCCATTCCGACCCAGAGCACGAGAGCCATTCCAACACAGAGCACGAGAACCATTCCGACCCAGAGCACGAGAGCCATTCCAACACAGAGCACGAGAACCATTCCGACCCAGAGCACGAGAGCCATTCCAACACAGAGCACGAGAGCCATTCCAACACAGAGCACGAGAACCATTCCGACCCAGTGCACGAGAGCCATTCCAACCCAGAGCATGAGAACCATTCCGACCCAGAGCACGAGAGCCATTCCAACCGAGAGCACGAAAATCATCCCGACCCAGAGCACGAGAGCCATTCCGACCCAGAGCATGAGAACCATTCCGACCCACAGCTCGAGAACCATTCCGACTGAGAGCACGAAAATCATCCCGACCCAGAGCACGAGAGCCATTCCAACCCAGAGCACGAGAACCATTCCGACCCAGTGCACGAGAGCAATTCCGACCAAGAGCACGAGAGCCATTCCGTCCCAGAGCACGAGAGCCATTCCGACCCCGTGCACGAGAGCCATTCCGACCCAGAGCACGAGAACCATTCCGACCCAGAGCACGAGAGCCATTCCGACCGAGAGCACGAGAACCATTCCGACCGAGAACACGAGAGCCATTACGACCCAGAGCACGAGAGCCGTTCCGACCCAGAGCACAAGAACCATTCCAACCCAGATCATGAGAGTCATTCTGACCGAGAGCACGAGAACCATTCCGACCGAGAGCACGAAAGCCATTCTGAACCCGTGCACGAGAGCCGTTCCGACCGAGAGCACGTGTGCTGTTCTGACCCAGATCATGAGAGCCATTCCGATCCAGTACACGAGAGCCATTCCGACCGAGAGCACGAAAATCATCCCGACCCACAACACAAGACCCATTCCGATCGAGAGCATGAGAACCATTCCAACCCAGAGCATGAGAACCATTATAACCAGAGCACGAGAGCCATTCCAACTAAGAGCACGAGAACTATTCCGACCCAGAGCATGAGCGCCATTCCGACCCAGACACGAGAATCATTCTGACCGAGAGCACGAGAGCCATTCCAACCCAGTGCAAGAGAACATTCCGACCGAGATCATGAGAGCCATTCCAAACCAGGGAACGAGAACCATTCCGACCCAGTGCACGAGAGCCATTCTGACCCAGAGCATGAGAGCCATTCCAACCCAGAGCATGAGAGCCATTCCAACCCAGTGCACGAGAGCTATTCCGACCCAGAGCAAGAGAGCCATTCCGACCCAGAGCATGCGAGTCATTCCAACCCATAGCACGAGAGCCATTCCAGCCGAGAGCATGCGAGCAATTCTGACCCAGTGCACGAGAACCATTCTGACCCAGTGCACGAGAACCATTCTGACCCAGTGCACGAGAACCATTCTGACCTAGTGCACGAGAGCCATTCCGGCCCAGAGCACGAGAGCTATTCTGACCCAGAGCATGAGAGCCATTTCGACCCAGAGCATGAGAACTATTACGACCCAGAGCACGAGAGCCATTCTGACCCAGAGCACGAGAGCCATTCCGACCCAGAGCACGAGAGCCATTCCGACCCAGAGCACGAGAGCCATTCCGACCCAGAGCACGAGAACCATTCCGACCCAGTGCACGAGAGCCATTCTGACCCAGAGCATGAGAGCCATTCCGACCCAGAGCACGAGAGCCATTCCGACCCAGAGCACGAGAGCCATTCCGACCCAGAGCACGAGAACCATTCCGACCCAGTGCACGAGAGCCATTCTGACCCAGAGCACGAGAGCCATTCCAACACAGAGCACGAGAGCCATTCCAACACAGAGCACGAGAACCATTCCGACCCAGAGCACGAGAGCCATTCCAACCGAGAGCACGAAAATCATCCCGACCCAGAGCACGAGAGCCATTCCGACCCAGAGCATGAGAACCATTCCGACCCACAGCTCGAGAACCATTCCGACCCAGAGCACGAAAACCATTCCGACCCAGTGAATGAGAGTCATTCCGACCGAGAGCACGAGAACCGTTCCGACCCAGAGCACGAGAGCCATTCTGACCCAGAGCCCGAGAGCCTTTCCGACCCAGAACACGAGAGCCATTCCGACCCAGAACACGAGAGCCATTCCGACCCACAGCACGAGAACCATTCCGACCCCGTGCATGAGAGCCATCCAACCCAGAGGACAAGAGACATCCCGACCTAGAGCACAAGAGCCATTCCGAACCAGAGCACGAGAGCTATTCCGACCATGTGCACGAGGGCCTTTCCGACCCAGAACACGAGAGCCATTCCAACACAGAGCACGAGAACCATTCCGACCCAGAGCACGAGAGCCATTCCAACACAGAGCACGAGAACCATTCCGGCCCAGAGCACGAGAGCCAGTCCAACACAGAGCACGAGAGCCATTCCAACACAGAGCACGAGAACCATTCCGACCCAGAGCACGAGAGCCATTCCAACACAGAGCACGAGAACCATTCCGACCCAGAGCACGAGAGCCATTCCGACCCAGAGCATGAGAACCATTCCGACCCAGTGCACGAGAGCCATTCCAACCCAGAGCATGAGAACCATTCCGACCCAGAGCACGAGAGCCATTCCAACCGAGAGCACGAAAATCATCCCGACCCAGAGCACGAGAGCCATTCCGACCCAGAGCATGAGAACCATTCCGACCCACAGCTCGAGAACCATTCCGACTGAGAGCACGAAAATCATCCCGACCCAGAGCACGAGAGCCATTCCAACCCAGAGCACGAGAACCATTCTGACCCAGTGCACGAGAGCAATTCCGACCAAGAGCACGAGAGCCATTCCGTCCCAGAGCACGAAAACCATTCCGACCCCGTGCACGAGAGCCATTCCAACCCAGAGCACGAGAACCATTCCGACCCAGAGCACGAGAGCCATTCCGACCGAGAGCACGAGAACCATTCCGACCGAGAACACGAGAACCATTCCGACCGAGAACACGAGAGCCATTACGACCCAGAGCACGAGAGCCGTTCCGACCCAGAGCACAAGAACCATTCCAACCCAGATCATGAGAGTCATTCTGACCGAGAGCACGAGAACCATTCCGACCGAGAGCACGAAAGCCATTCTGAACCCGTGCACGAGAGCCGTTCCGACCGAGAGCACGTGTGCTGTTCTGACCCAGATCATGAGAGCTATTCCGATCCAGTACACGAGAGCCATTCCGACCGAGAGCACGAAAATCATCCCGACCCACAACACAAGACCCATTCCGATCGAGAGCATGAGAACCATTCCAACCCAGAGCACGAGAACCATTATAACCAGAGCACGAGAGCCATTCCAACTAAGAGCACGAGAACTATTCCGACCCAGAGCATGAGCGCCATTCCGACCCAGACACGAGAATCATTCTGACCGAGAGCACGAGAGCCATTCCAACCCAGTGCAAGAGAACATTCCGACCGAGATCATGAGAGCCATTCCAAACCAGGGAACGAGAACCATTCCGACCCAGTGCACAAGAACCATTCTGACCCAGAGCATGAGAGCCATTCCAACCCAGAGCATGAGAGCCATTCCAACCCAGTGCACGAGAGCTATTCCGACCCAGAGCAAGAGAGCCATTCCGACCCAGAGCATGCGAGTCATTCCAACCCATAGCAGGAGAGCCATTCCAGCCGAGAGCATGCGAGCAATTCTGACCCAGTGCACGAGAACCATTCTGACCCAGTGCACGAGAACCATTCTGACCTAGTGCACGAGAGCCATTCCGGCCCAGAGCACGAGAGCTATTCTGACCCAGAGCATGAGAGCCATTTCGACCCAGAGCATGAGAACTATTCCGACCCAGAGCACGAGAACCATTCCGACCCAGAGCACGAGAACCATTCCGACCCAGAGCACGAGAACCATTCCGACCCAGAGCACGAGAACCATTCTGACCCAGTGCACAAGAATCTTTGAAACACCGGCGCACGAGAACCATTTCGACCCAGTGCATGAGAGCCATTCCGACCGGGAGCACGAGAATCATTCCGATCCAGAGCATGAGAGCCATTCTGACCCAGTTCACGAGAACCATTCCGACCGAGAGTACGAAAATCATCCTGACCCAGAGCACAAGAACATTCTGACCCAGAGCATGAGAGCCATTCCAACCCCGACACGAGAATCATTCCGACCCAGAGCACGAGAACCATTCCGACCTAGAGCACGAGACCCATTCTGACCCACAGCACAAGAACCATTCCAACACAGAGCACGAGAGCCGTTCCGACCCAGAACACGAGAACCATTCCGACCCAGAGCACGAGAACCATTCTGACCCAGAGCACGAGAGCCATTCCAACCCAAGAGCATGAGAGTCATTCCGATCCAGAGCACGAGAACCATTCTGACCCAGAGCACGAGAGCCATTCCGACACAGAGCACTAGAGCCATTCCGACCCAGAGCACGAGAACCATTCCGACCCAGTACACGAGAGCCATTCTAACCCAGAGCATGAGAGCCATTCCGACCCAGAGCACCAGAACCATTCTGACCCAGAGCACGAGAACCATTCTGACCCAGAGCACGAGAGCCATTCCGACCCAGAGCACGAGAGCCATTCCGACCCAGAGCACGAGAACCATTCCGACCCAGTGCACGAGAGCCATTCTGACCCAGAGCACGAGAGCCATTCCGACCCAGAGCACGAGAGCCATTCCGACCCAGAGCTCGAGAGCCATTCCGACCCAGAGCACGAGAACCATTCCGACCCAGTGCACGAGAGCCATTCTGACCCAGAGCATGAGAGCCATTCCGACCCAGTGCACGAGAACTATTCTGACCCAGAGCACGAGAGCCATTCCGACCCAGAGCACGAGAACCATTCTGACCCAGAGCACGAGAGCCATTCCGACCCAGAGCACGAGAGCCATTCCGACCCAGAGCACGAGAACCATTCCGACCCAGAGCACGAGAACCATTCCGACCCAGTACACGAGAGCCATTCTAACCCAGAGCATGAGAGCCATTCCGACCCAGAGCACCAGAACCATTCTGACCCAGAGCACGAGAACCATTCTGACCCAGAGCACGAGAGCCATTCCGACCCAGAGCACGAGAGCCATTCCGACCCAGAGCACGAGAGCCATTCCGACCCAGAGCACGAGAACCATTCCGACCCAGAGCACGAGAGCCATTCTGACCCAGAGCACGAGAGCCATTCCGACCCAGAGCACGAGAGCCATTCCGACCCAGAGCACGAGAGCCATTCCGACCCAGAGCACGAGAACCATTCCGACCCAGTGCACGAGCCATTCTGACCCAGAGCATGAGAGCCATTCCGACCCAGTGCACGAGAACTATTCTGACCCAGAGCACGAGAGCCATTCCGACCAAGAGCATGAGAGTCATTCCGACCCATAGCATGGGAGCCATTCCAACCGAGAGCACGAGAGCCATTCCAACCCAGTGCAAGAGAACATTCCGACCGAGATCATGAGAGCCATTCCAAACCAGGGAACGAGAACCATTCCGACCCAGTGCACGAGAGCCATTCTGACCCAGAGCATGAGAGCCATTCCAACCCAGAGCATGAGAGCCATTCCAACCCAGTGCACGAGAGCTATTCCGACCCAGAGCAAGAGAGCCATTCCGACCCAGAGCATGCGAGTCATTCCAACCCATAGCATGAGAGCCATTCCAGCCGAGAGCATGCGAGCAATTCTGACCCAGTGCACGAGAACCATTCTGACCCAGTGCACGAGAACCATTCTGACCTAGTGCACGAGAGCCATTCCGGCCCAGAGCACGAGAGCTATTCTGACCCAGAGCATGAGAGCCATTTCGACCCAGAGCATGAGAACTATTCCGACCCAGAGCACGAGAACCATTCCGACCCAGAGCACGAGAACCATTCCGACCCAGAGCACGAGAACCATTCCGACCCAGTGCACAAGAATCTTTGAAACACCGGCGCACGAGAACCATTTCGACCCAGTGCATGAGAGCCATTCCGACCGGGAGCACGAGAATCATTCCGATCCAGAGCATGAGAGCCATTCTGACCCAGTTCACGAGAACCATTCCGACCGAGAGTACGAAAATCATCCTGACCCAGAGCACAAGAACATTCTGACCCAGAGCATGAGAGCCATTCCAACCCCGACACGAGAATCATTCCAACCCAGAGCACGAGACCCGTTCCGACCCAGAGCACGAGAACCATTCCGACCTAGAGCACGAGACCCATTCTGACCCACAGCACAAGAACCATTCCAACACAGAGCACGAGAGCCGTTCCGACCCAGAACACGAGAACCATTCCGACCCAGAGCACGAGAACCATTCTGACCCAGAGCACGAGAGCCATTCCAACCCAAGAGCATGAGAGTCATTCCGATCCAGAGCACGGGAACCATTCTGACCCAGAGCACGAGAGCCATTCCGACACAGAGCACGAGAGCCATTCCGACCCAGAGCACGAGAACCATTCCGACCCAGAGCACGAGAACCATTCCGACCCAGTACACGAGAGCCATTCTAACCCAGAGCATGAGAGCCATTCCGACCCAGAGCACGAGAACTATTCTGACCCAGAGCACGAGAACCATTCTGATCCAGAGCACGAGAGCCATTCCGACCCAGTGCACGAGAACTATTCTGACCCAGAGCACGAGAACCATTCTGATCCAGAGCACGAGAGCCATTCCGACACAGAGCACGAGAGCCATTCCGACCCAGAGCACGAGAGCCATTCCGACCCAGAGCACGAGAACCATTCCGACCCAGTGCACGAGAGCCATTCTGACCCAGAGCACGAGAGCCATTCCGACCCAGTGCACGAGAGCCATTCCGATCCAGAGCACGAGAGCCATTCCGACCCAGAGCACGAGAACCATTCCGACCCAGTGCACGAGAGCCATTCTGACCCAGAGCATGAGAGCCATTCCGACCCAGTGCACGAGAACTATTCTGACCCAGAGCACGAGAGCCATTCCGACCCAGAGCACGAGAACCATTCTGACCCAGAGCACGAGAGCCATTCCGACCCAGAGCACGAGAGCCATTCCGACCCAGAGCACGAGAACCATTCCGACCCAGAGCACGAGAACCATTCCGACCCAGTACACGAGAGCCATTCCGACCCAGATCATGAGAGACATTCCGACCCAGAGCACCAGAACCATTCTGACCCAGAGCACGAGAACCATTCTGACCCAGAGCACGAGAGCCATTCCGACCCAGAGCACGAGAGCCATTCCGACCCAGAGCACGAGAACCATTCCGACCCAGTGCACGAGAGCCATTCTGACCCAGAGCACGAGAGCCATTCCGACCCAGAGCACGAGAGCCATTCCGACCCAGAGCACGAGAGCCATTCCGACCCAGAGCACGAGAACCATTCCGACCCAGTGCACGAGAGCCATTCTGACCCAGAGCATGAGAGCCATTCCGACCCAGTGCACGAGAACTATTCTGACCCAGAGCACGAGAGCCATTCCGACCAAGAGCATGAGAGTCATTCCGACCCATAGCATGGGAGCCATTCCAACCGAGAGCATGAGAGCCATTCTGACCCAGTGAATGAGAGCCATTCTGACCGAGAGCACAAGAACCGTTCCGACCCAGTGCACGAGAGCCATTCCGACCCAGACACGAGAGCCGTTCCGACTGAGCACAAGAACCATTCCGACCCACAGCACGAGAACCATTCCGGCCCAGAGCACGAGGGCCATTCTGACCCAGTGCAGGAGAACCATTCCGACCCAGAGCACGAGAGCCATTCCAAACCAGAGCATCAGAACCATTCCGACCCAGAGCATCAGAACCATTCCGACCCAGAGCACGAGAACCATTCCGACCCAGAGCATGAGCCATTCCAACCCAGTGCACGACAACATTCCGACCGAGAGCACGAGAGCCATTCCGACCCAGAGCACGCGAACCATTCCGACCCAGAGCACGAGAGCCATTCCGTCCCAGAGCACCAGAACCATTCTGACCCAGTGCAGGAGAACCATTCCGACCCAGAGCATGAGAGCCATTCCAAACCAGAGCATCAGAACCATTCCGACCCAGAGCATCAGAACCATTCCGACCCAGAGCACGAGAACCATTCCGACCCAGAGCATGAGCCATTCCAACCCAGTGCACGACAACATTCCGACCGAGAGCACGAGAGCCATTCCGACCCAGAGCACGCGAACCATTCCGACCCAGTGCACGAGAGCCATTCCGACCCAGATCATGAGAAGCTTTCCGACCCAGTAGCCGAGAACTATTCCAGTCCAGCGCAAGAGAGCCGTTCCGACCCAGTGCACGAGAGCCATTCCGACCCAGTGCACGAGAACCATTCCGGCCCAGAGCACGAGGGCCATTCCGACCCAGTGCACGATAGCCATTCCGACCCAGAGCATGAGAGCCATTCTGACCCAGAGCACGATAGCCATTCTGACCCAGAGCATGAGAGCCATTCCGACCCAGTGCACGAGAACTATTCTGACCCAGAGCACGAGAGCCATTCCGACCCAGAGCACGAGAACCATTCTGACCCAGAGCACGAGAGCCATTCCGACCCAGAGCACGAGAGCCATTCCGACCCAGAGCACGAGAACCATTCCGACCCAGAGCACGAGAACCATTCCGACCCAGTACACGAGAGCCATTCTAACCCAGAGCACGAGAGCCATTCCGACCCAGAGCACCAGAACCATTCTGACCCAGAGCACGAGAACCATTCTGACCCAGAGCACGAGAGCCATTCCGACCCAGAGCACGAGAGCCATTCCGACCCAGAGCACGAGAACCATTCCGACCCAGTGCACGAGAGCCATTCTGACCCAGAGCACGAGAGCCATTCCGACCCAGAGCACGAGAGCCATTCCGACCCAGAGCACGAGAGCCATTCCGACCCAGAGCACGAGAACCATTCCGACCCAGTGCACGAGAGCCATTCTGACCCAGAGCATGAGAGCCATTCCGACCCAGTGCACGAGAACTATTCTGACCCAGAGCACGAGAGCCATTCCGACCAAGAGCATGAGAGTCATTCCGACCCATAGCATGGGAGCCATTCCAACCGAGAGCATGAGAGCCATTCTGACCCAGTGAATGAGAGCCATTCTGACCGAGAGCACAAGAACCGTTCCGACCCAGTGCACGAGAGCCATTCCGACCCAGACACGAGAGCCGTTCCGACTGAGCACAAGAACCATTCCGACCCACAGCACGAGAACCATTCCGGCCCAGAGCACGAGGGCCATTCTGACCCAGTGCAGGAGAACCATTCCGACCCAGAGCACGAGAGCCATTCCAAACCAGAGCATCAGAACCATTCCGACCCAGAGCATCAGAACCATTCCGACCCAGAGCACGAGAACCATTCCGACCCAGAGCATGAGCCATTCCAACCCAGTGCACGACAACATTCCGACCGAGAGCACGAGAGCCATTCCGACCCAGAGCACGCGAACCATTCCGACCCAGAGCACGAGAGCCATTCCGTCCCAGAGCACCAGAACCATTCTGACCCAGTGCAGGAGAACCATTCCGACCCAGAGCATGAGAGCCATTCCAAACCAGAGCATCAGAACCATTCCGACCCAGAGCATCAGAACCATTCCGACCCAGAGCACGAGAACCATTCCGACCCAGAGCATGAGCCATTCCAACCCAGTGCACGACAACATTCCGACCGAGAGCACGAGAGCCATTCCGACCCAGAGCACGCGAACCATTCCGACCCAGTGCACGAGAGCCATTCCGACCCAGATCATGAGAAGCTTTCCGACCCAGTAGCCGAGAACTATTCCAGTCCAGCGCAAGAGAGCCGTTCCGACCCAGTGCACGAGAGCCATTCCGACCCAGTGCACGAGAACCATTCCGGCCCAGAGCACGAGGGCCATTCCGACCCAGTGCACGATAGCCATTCCGACCCAGAGCATGAGAGCCATTCTGACCCAGAGCACGATAGCCATTCCGACCCAGAGCATGAGAGCCATTCTGACCCAGTGCACAAGAGCCATTCCGACCCAGAGCACGATAGCCATTCCAACCAAGAGCATAAGAGTCATTCTGACCTATAGCACGAGTGCAATTCCAGACGAGAGCACAAGAGCCATTCTGACCCAGAGCATGAGAGCCATTCCAATCCAGTGCACGAGAGCCATTCTGACCCAGAGCACGATAGCCATTCAGACTCAGAGCATGAGAGCCATTCTGATCCAGAGCACGAGAACCATTCCGACCCAGTGAATGAGAGTCATTCCGACCGAGAGCACGAGAACCATTCCAACCCAGAGCATGAGCGCCATACTGACCCAGTGCACGAGAACCATTCTGACCACGAGCACGAGAGCCATTCCGACCCAGAGCACGAGAGCCATTCCGACCCAGAGCACGAGAGCCATTCCGACCCAGAGCACGCGAACCATTCCGACCCAGTGCACGAGAGCCATTCCGACCCAGATCATGAGAAGCTTTCCGACCCAGTAGCCGAGAACTATTCCAGTCCAGCGCAAGAGAGCCGTTCCGACCCAGTGCACGAGAGCCATTCCGACCCAGTGCACGAGAACCATTCCGGCCCAGAGCACGAGGGCCATTCCGACCCAGTGCACGATAGCCATTCCGACCCAGAGCACGATAGCCATTCCGACCCAGAGCATGAGAGCCATTCTGACCCAGTGCACAAGAGCCATTCCGACCCAGAGCACGATAGCCATTCCAACCAAGAGCATAAGAGTCATTCTGACCTATAGCACGAGTGCAATTCCAGACGAGAGCACGAGAGCCATTCTGACCCAGAGCATGAGAGCCATTCTGACCCAGAGCACGATAGCCATTCGGACCCAGAGCATGAGAGCCATTCTGATCCAGAGCACGAGAACCATTCCGACCCAGAGCACGAGAACCATTCCGACCCAGAGCACGAGAACCATTCCGACCCAGTGAATGAGAGTCATTCCGACCGAGAGCACGAGAACCGCTCCGGCCCAGAGCACGAGAACCATTCCAACCCAGAGCATGAGCGCCATACTGACCCAGTGCACGAGAACCATTCTGACCACGAGCACGAGAGCCATTCCGACCCAGAGCACGAGAGCCATTCTGACCCAGAGCACGAGAGCCATTCCGACCCAGAGCACGAGAACCATTCCAACCCAGTGCACGAGAGCCATTCTGACCCAGAGCATGAGAGCCATTCCAACCCAGTGCACGAGAACTATTCTGACCCAGAGCACGAGAGCCATTCCGACCAAGAGCATGAGAGTCATTCCGACCCATAGCACGGGAGCCATTCCAGCCGAGAGCATGAGAGCCTTTCTGACCCAGTGAATGAGAGCCATTCTGACCGAGAGCACGAGAACCGTTCCGACCCAGTGCACGAGAGCCATTCCGACGCAGACACGAGAGCCGTTCCGACTGAGCACAAGAACCATTCCGACCCACAGCACGAGAACCATTCCGACCGAGAGCACGAGAGCCATTCCGACCCAGAGCACGAGAACCATTCCGACCCTGTGCACGAGAGCCATTCCAACCCAGAGGACAAGAGCCATTCCAAACCAGAGCACCAGAACCATTCCGACCCAGAGCATGAGCCATTCCAACCCAGTGCATGACAACATTCCGACCCAGTGCACGAGAACCATTCCGACCCACAGCACGAGAACCATTCCGGCCCAGAGCACGAGGACCATTCTGACCCAGTGCAGGAGAACCATTCCGACCCAGAGCACGAGAGCCATTCCAAACCAGAGCATCAGAACCATTCCGACCCAGAGCATCAGAACCATCCCGACCCAGAGCACGAGAGCCATTCCGACCCAGAGCATGAGAACCATTCCGACCCACAGCTCGAGAACCATTCCGACTGAGAGCACGAAAATCATCCCGACCCAGTGCACGAGAGCCATTCCGACCCAGTGCACGAGAACCATTCCGGCCCAGAGCACGAGGGCCATTCCGACCCAGTGCACGATAGCCATTCCGACCCAGAGCATGAGAGCCATTCTGACCCAGAGCACGATAGCCATTCCGACCCAGAGCATGAGAGCCATTCTGACCCAGTGCACAAGAGCCATTCCGACCCAGAGCACGATAGCCATTCCAACCAAGAGCATAAGAGTCATTCTGACCTATAGCACGAGTGCAATTCCAGACGAGAGCACGAGAGCCATTCTGACCCAGAGCATGAGAGCCATTCCAATCCAGTGCACGAGAGCCATTCCGACCCAGAGCACGATAGCCATTCGGACCCAGAGCATGAGAGCCATTCTGATCCAGAGCATGAGAACCATTCCGACCCAGAGCACGAAAACCATTCCGACCCAGTCAATGAGAGTCATTCCGACCGAGAGCACGAGAACCGTTCCGACCCAGAGCACGAGAGCCGTTCCGACCCAGAGCACGAGAGCCTTTCCGACCCAGAACACGAGAGCCATTCCGACACAGAACACGAGAACCATTCCGACCCACAGCACGAGAACCATTCCGACCCCGTGCATGAGAGCCATCCAACACAGAGGACAAGAGACATCCCGACCTAGAGCACAAGAGCCATTCAGAACCAGAGCACGAGAGCCATTCCGACCCAGAGCACGAGAACCATTCCGACCCAGTGCACGAGAGCCATTCTGACCCAGAGCACGAGAGCCATTCCGACCCAGAGCACGAGAGCCATTCCGACCCAGAGCACGAGAGCCATTCCGACCCAGAGCACGAGAACCATTCCGACCCAGAGCATGAGAGCCATTCCGACCCAGTGCACGAGAACTATTCTGACCCAGAGCACGAGAGCCATTCCGACCAAGAGCATGAGAGTCATTCCGACCCATAGCATGGGAGCCATTCCAACCGAGAGCATGAGAGCCATTCTGACCCAGTGAATGAGAGCCATTCTGACCGAGAGCACAAGAACCGTTCCGACCCAGTGCACGAGAGCCATTCTGACCCAGAGCATGAGAGCCATTCCGACCCAGTGCACGAGAACTATTCTGACCCAGAGCACGAGAGCCATTCCGACCAAGAGCATGAGAGTCATTCCGACCCATAGCATGGGAGCCATTCCAACCGAGAGCATGAGAGCCATTCTGACCCAGTGAATGAGAGCCATTCTGACCGAGAGCACAAGAACCGTTCCGACCCAGTGCACGAGAGCCATTCCGACCCAGACACGAGAGCCGTTCCGACTGAGCACAAGAACCATTCCGACCCACAGCACGAGAACCATTCCGGCCCAGAGCACGAGGGCCATTCTGACCCAGTGCAGGAGAACCATTCCGACCCAGAGCACGAGAGCCATTCCAAACCAGAGCATCAGAACCATTCCGACCCAGAGCATCAGAACCATTCCGACCCAGAGCACGAGAACCATTCCGACCCAGAGCATGAGCCATTCCAACCCAGTGCACGACAACATTCCGACCGAGAGCACGAGAGCCATTCCGACCCAGAGCACGAAAACCATTCCGACCCAGAGCACGAGAGCCATTCCGTCCCAGAGCACGAGAACCATTCCGACCCAGAGCATGAGAGCCATTCCGACCCAGAGCACCAGAACCATTCTGACCCAGTGCAGGAGAACCATTCCGACCCAGAGCATGAGAGCCATTCCAAACCAGAGCATCAGAACCATTCCGACCCAGAGCATCAGAACCATTCCGACCCAGAGCACGAGAACCATTCCGACCCAGAGCATGAGCCATTCCAACCCAGTGCACGACAACATTCCGACCGAGAGCACGAGAACCATTCCGACCCAGAGCACGCGAACCATTCCGACCCAGTGCACGAGAGCCATTCCGACCCAGATCATGAGAAGCTTTCCGACCCAGTAGCCGAGAACTATTCCAGTCCAGCGCAAGAGAGCCGTTCCGACCCAGTGCACGAGAGCCATTCCGACCCAGTGCACGAGAACCATTCCGGCCCAGAGCACGAGGGCCATTCCGACCCTGTGCACGATAGCCATTCCGACCCAGAGCATGAGAGCCATTCTGACCCAGAGCACGATAGCCATTCCGACCCAGAGCATGAGAGCCATTCTGACCCAGTGCACAAGAGCCATTCCGACCCAGAGCACGATAGCCATTCTAACCAAGAGCATAAGAGTCATTCTGACCTATAGCACGAGTGCAATTCCAGACGAGAGCACAAGAGCCATTCTGACCCAGAGCATGAGAGCCATTCCAATCCAGTGCATGAGAGCCATTCTGACCCAGAGCACGAGAACCATTCCGACCCAGAGCACGAAAACCATTCCGACCCAGTGAATGAGAGTCATTCCGACCGAGAGCACGAGAACCATTCCAACCCAGAGCATGAGCGCCATACTGACCCAGTGCACGAGAACCATTCTGACCACGAGCACGAGAGCCATTCCGACCCAGAGCACGAGAGCCATTCCGACCCAGAGCACGAGAGCCATTCCGACCCAGAGCACGCGAACCATTCCGACCCAGTGCACGAGAGCCATTCCGACCCAGATCATGAGAAGCTTTCTGACCCAGTAGCCGAGAACTATTCCAGTCCAGCGCAAGAGAGCCGTTCCGACCCAGTGCACGAGAGCCATTCCGACCCAGTGCACGAGAACCATTCCGGCCCAGAGCACGAGGGCCATTCCGACCCAGTGCACGATAGCCATTCCGACCCAGAGCATGAGAGCCATTCTGACCCAGTGCACAAGAGCCATTCCGACCCAGAGCACGATAGCCATTCTGACCAAGAGCATAAGAGTCATTCTGACCTATAGCACGAGTGCAATTCCAGACGAGAGCACGAGAGCCATTCTGACCCAGAGCATGAGAGCCATTCTGATCCAGAGCACGAGAACCATTCCGACCCAGAGCACGAGAACCATTCCGACCCAGAGCACGAAAACCATTCCGACCCAGTGAATGAGAGTCATTCCGACCGAGAGCACGAGAACCGCTCCGGCCCAGAGCACGAGAACCATTCCAACCCAGAGCATGAGCGCCATACTGACCCAGTGCACGAGAACCATTCTGACCACGAGCACGAGAGCCATTCCGACCCAGAGCACGAGAGCCATTCTGACCCAGAGCACGAGAGCCATTCCGACCCAGAGCACGAGAACCATTCCAACCCAGTGCACGAGAGCCATTCTGACCCAGAGCATGAGAGCCATTCCAACCCAGTCCACGAGAACTATTCTGACCCAGAGCACGAGAGCCATTCCGACCAAGAGCATGAGAGTCATTCCGACCCATAGCACGGGAGCCATTCCAGCCGAGAGCATGAGAGCCTTTCTGACCCAGTGAATGAGAGCCATTCTGACCGAGAGCACGAGAACCGTTCCGACCCAGTGCACGAGAGCCATTCCGACGCAGACACGAGAGCCGTTCCGACTGAGCACAAGAACCATTCCGACCCACAGCACGAGAACCATTCCGACCGAGAGCACGAGAGCCATTCCGACCCAGAGCACGAGAACCATTCCGACCCTGTGCACGAGAGCCATTCCAACCCAGAGGACAAGAGCCATTCCAAACCAGAGCACCAGAACCATTCCGACCCAGAGCATGAGCCATTCCAACCCAGTGCATGACAACATTCCGACCCAGTGCACGAGAACCATTCCGACCCACAGCACGAGAACCATTCCGGCCCAGAGCACGAGGACCATTCTGACCCAGTGCAGGAGAACCATTCCGACCCAGAGCACGAGAGCCATTCCAAACCAGAGCATCAGAACCATTCCGACCCAGAGCATCAGAACCATCCCGACCCAGAGCACGAGAGCCATTCCGACCCAGAGCATGAGAACCATTCCGACCCACAGCTCGAGAACCATTCCGACTGAGAGCACGAAAATCATCCCGACCCAGTGCACGAGAGCCATTCCGACCCAGTGCACGAGAACCATTCCGGCCCAGAGCACGAGGGCCATTCCGACCCAGTGCACGATAGCCATTCCGACCCAGAGCATGAGAGCCATTCTGACCCAGAGCACGATAGCCATTCCGACCCAGAGCATGAGAGCCATTCTGACCCAGTGCACAAGAGCCATTCCGACCCAGAGCACGATAGCCATTCCAACCAAGAGCATAAGAGTCATTCTGACCTATAGCACGAGTGCAATTCCAGACGAGAGCACGAGAGCCATTCTGACCCAGAGCATGAGAGCCATTCCAATCCAGTGCACGAGAGCCATTCCGACCCAGAGCACGATAGCCATTCGGACCCAGAGCATGAGAGCCATTCTGATCCAGAGCACGAGAACCATTCCGACCCAGAGCACGAAAACCATTCCGACCCAGTCAATGAGAGTCATTCCGACCGAGAGCACGAGAACCGTTCCGACCCAGAGCACGAGAGTCATTCTGACCCAGAGCACGAGAGCCTTTCCGACCCAGAACACGAGAGCCATTCCGACACAGAACACGAGAACCATTCCGACCCACAGCACGAGAACCATTCCGACCCCGTGCATGAGAGCCATCCAACCCAGAGGACAAGAGACATCCCGACCTAGAGCACAAGAGCCATTCCGAACCAGAGCACGAGAGCTATTCCGACCATGTGCACGAGGGCCTTTCCGACCCAGAGCACGAGAGCCATTCTGACCCAGAGCACGAGAGCCTTTCCGACCCAGAACACGAGAGCCATTCCGACCCAGAACACGAGAACCATTCCGACCCACAGCACGAGAACCATTCCGACCCCGTGCATGAGAGCCATCCAACCCAGAGGACAAGAGACATCCCGACCTAGAGCACAAGAGCCATTCCGAACCAGAGCATGAGAGCCATTCCGACCATGTGCACGAGAACCATTCCGACCCACAGCACGAGAACCAATCCGACCGAGAGCACGAGAGCCATTCCGTCCCAAAGCACAAGAACCATTCTGACCCGGTGCACGAGAGCCATTCCAACCCAGAGGACAAGAGCCATTCCGACCACGTGCACAAGAGCCGTTCCGACCCAGAGCACGAGAACCATTCCGACCACGTGCACGAGAACCATTCCAACCCAGATCATGAGAGCCATTCCGACCGAAAGCACGAGAACCATTCCGACCGAGAGCATGAGAGCCATTCTGAACCCGTGCACGAGAGCCATTCCAACCGAGAGCATCCGAGTCATTCCGACCCGGTTCACAAGAGCCATTCCGACCCAGAGCACGAGAGCCATTCCAAAACAGAGCACGAGAACCATTCCGACCCAGAGCACGAGAGCCAGTCCAACACAGAGCACGAGAGCCATTCCAACACAGAGCACGAGAACCATTCCGACCCAGTGCACGAGAGCCATTCCAACCCAGAGCACGAGAACCATTCCGACCCAGTGCACGAGAGCCATTCCAACACAGAGCACGAGAACCATCCCGACCCAGTGCACGAGAGCCATTCGAACCCAGAGCATGAGAACCATTCCGACCCAGAGCACGAGAGCCATTCCAACCGAGAGCACGAAAATCATCCCGACCCAGAGCACGAGAGCCATTCCGACCCAGAGCATGAGAACCATTCCGACCCACAGCTAGAGAACCATTCCGACTGAGAGCACGAAAATCATCCCGACCCAGAGCACGAGAGCCATTCCAACCCAGAGCACGAGAACCATTCCGACCCAGTGCACGAGAGCAATTCCGACCAAGAGCACGAGAGCCATTCCGTCCCAGAGCACGAAAACCATTCCGACCCCGTGCACGAGAGCCATTCCAACCCAGAGCACGAGAACCATTCCGACCCAGAGCACGAGAGCCATTCCGACCGAGAGCACGAGAACCATTCCGACCGAGAACACGAGAGCCATTACGACCCAGAGCACGAGAGCCGTTCCGACCCAGAGCACAAGAACCATTCCAACCCAGATCATGAGAGTCATTCTGACCGAGAGCACGAGAACCATTCCGACCGAGAGCACGAAAGCCATTCTGAACCCGTGCACGAGAGCCGTTCCGACCGAGAGCACGTGTGCTGTTCTGACCCAGATCATGAGAGCCATTCCGATCCAGTACACGAGAGCCATTCCGACCGAGAGCACGAAAATCATCCCGACCCACAACACAAGACCCATTCCGATCGAGAGCATGAGAACCATTCCAACCCAGAGCACGAGAACCATTATAACCAGAGCACGAGAGCCATTCCAACTAAGAGCACGAGAACTATTCCGACCCAGAGCATGAGCGCCATTCCGACCCAGACACGAGAATCATTCTGACCCAGAGCATGAGAGCCATTCCAACCCAGTGCATGAGAGCCATTCCAACCCAGTGCACGAGAGCTATTCCGACCCAGAGCAAGAGAGCCATTCCGACCCAGAGCATGCGAGTCATTCCAACCCATAGCAGGAGAGCCATTCCAGCCGAGAGCATGCGAGCAATTCTGACCCAGTGCACGAGAACCATTCTGACCCAGTGCACGAGAACCATTCTGACCTAGTGCACGAGAGCCATTCCGGCCCAGAGCACGAGAGCTATTCCGACCCAGAGCATGAGAGCCATTTCGACCCAGAGCATGAGAACTATTCCGACCCAGAGCACGAGAACCATTCCGACCCAGAGCACGAGAACCATTCCGACCCAGAGCACGAGAACCATTCCGACCCAGAGCACGAGAACCATTCTGACCCAGTGCACAAGAATCTTTCAAACACCGGCGCACGAGAACCATTTCGACCCAGTGCATGAGAGCCATTCCGACCGGGAGCACGAGAATCATTCCGATCCAGAGCATGAGAGCCATTCTGACCCAGTTCACGAGAACCATTCCGACCGAGAGTACGAAAATCATCCTGACCCAGAGCACAAGAACATTCTGACCCAGAGCATGAGAGCCATTCCAACCCCGACAAGAGAATCATTCCAACCCAGAGCACGAGACCCGTTCCGACCCAGAGCACAAGAACCATTCCGACCTAGAGCACGAGACCCATTCTGACCCACAGCACAAGAACCATTCCAAACCAGAGCACGAGAGCCGTTCCGACCCAGAACACGAGAACCATTCCGACCCAGAGCACGAGAACCATTCTGACCCAGAGCACGAGAGCCATTCCAACCCAAGAGCATGAGATTCATTCCGATCCAGAGCACGAGAACCATTCTGACCCAGAGAACGAGAGCCATTCCGACCCAGAGCATGAGAGCCGTTCCAACCCAGAGCACGAGAACCATTCCAACCCAGAGCACGAGAGCCATTCCGACCAAGAGCACGAGAGCCATTCCGACCCAGACACGAGAACCATTCCAACCCAGAGCACGAGAACCATTCCAACCCAGAGCACGAGAGCCATTCCGACCAAGAGCACGAGAGCCATTCCGACCCAGACACGAGAGCCATTCTGACCCAGTGCACGAGAGCCATTCCGACCCATAGCACAAGTACCATTCCAACCCAGAGCATGAGAACCATTCTGACCCAGAACACGAGAGACATTCCGACCCAGTGCACGAGAACCATTCCAACCGACAGCACGAGAGCCATTCCGACCGAGTGTATGAGAGCCATTCCGACCGAGAGTATGAGAGCCATTCCGACCGAGAGTATGAGATCCATTCCGACCGAGAGCACGAGAGCCATTCCGACCGAGAGTATGAGAGCCATTCCGACCGAGAGCACAAGAACCATTCCAACCTAGAGCATGAGATCCATTCCAACCCAGTGCTCAAGAGCGATTCCAAACCAAAACCAGAGAGCCATTCCGACCCAGTGCATGAGAGCCATTCTGACCCAGAGCACGAGAGCCATTCCAACCGACAGCACGAGAGCCATTCCGACCGAGAGTACGAGAGCCATTCCGACCGAGAGCACGAGAACCATTCCGACCCAGAGCACGAGAGCCATTCCGGCCACGTGCACGAGAACCATTCTGACCCAGAGCACGAGAACCATTCCGACCCAGAGCATGAGGGCCATTCCGACCGAGAGCACGAGAACCATTCTGATCCAGAACACGAGAGCTGTTCCGACCCAGAGCACGAGAACCATTCCGACCCGGAGCACGAGAGCCATTCCGACCGAGAGCACGAGAGCCATTCCGACCCAGAGCACGAGAGTCATTCCAACCCGGTGCACAAGTGCCATTCCAACCCAGAACCAGAGAGCCATTCCGATCCAGAGCATGAGAGCCATTCTGACCCAGTGCACGAGAGCCATTCCGACCTAGAACATGAGAGCCATTCCAACCCAGATCATGAGAACCATTCCGACCTAGACCACAAGAGCTATTCCGACCCAGAGCATGAGAACAATTCTGACCCAGTGCACGAGAGCCATTCCGACCTAGAACATGAGAGCCATTCCGACACAGAGCACGAGAGCTATTCTGATCCAGAGCACGAGAGCCATTCTGATCCAGAGCACAAGAGCCATTCCGACCCAGTGCACAAGAGCCATTCCAACCCAGTGCACGAGAACAATTCCAACCTAGAGCACGAGAGCCATTCCGACCCAGAGCACGAGAGCCATTCCGACCAAGTGCACAAGAGCCATTCCGGCCCAGAACCAGAGAGCCATTCCGACCCGGAGCACGAGGCCATTCAGACTCAGAACCAGAGAGCCATTCCAACTCAGAGCATGAGAGCTATTCCAACCCAGTGCACGAGAGCCATTCCGACCCAGAGCACGAGAACCATTCCGACCGAGAACCAGAGACCCATTCCAACCCAGAGCACGAGAGTCTTTCCAACTCAGTGCATGAGAGCCATTCCAACCCAGAACACGAGAACCATTCCGACCCAGAACCAGAGAACCATTCCGACTTAGAGCACGGGAGCCATTTCAACCCAGTGCACGAGAGCCATTCCGACCCAGTGCACAAGAACCACTCTGACCCAGAGCACGAGAGCCATTCCGACCTAGAGCATGAGAACCATTCCTATCCAGTGCACGAGAGCCATTCCAACCCAGAACACGAGAGACATTCCAACCCAGTGCACAAGAGCCACTCCAACCCAGAAACAGAGAGCCATTCCGATCCAGTGCACGAGAGCTGTTCCGACCCAGAGATTGAGCGCGATTCTGACCAGTGCACAAGAACAATTCCGACACTGTGCACGAGAACCATTCCAACCCAGTGCACAAGAGCCATTCCGACCCAGTGCACGAGAGCCATTCCGAACGAGAACATGAGAGCCATTCTGACCCAGTGCACGAGAATAATTCCAACCTAGAGCACGAGAGACATTCCGACCTAGAGCACGAGAGACATTCCGACCCAGAGAACGAGAGACATTCCAACTCAGGGCACGAAAGCCATTCCGACCCAGGACACGAAAGCCATTCTGGTACCCAGACCATGAGAACCATTCTGACCCTGTGCATGAGAGCCATTCTGACCCACTGCACGAGCGCCATTCCGACCCAGAACACAAGAGTCATTCCGACCCAGTGCACAAGAGCCACTCCGACCTAGAACCAGAGAGCCATTCCGACTTAGAACCAGAGAGCCATTCCGACCCAGAACCAGAGAGCCATTCCGACTCAGAACATGAGAGCCATTCCACCCCAGTGCATGAGAGCCATTCCGACCCAGCGCAAGAGAACCATTCCAACCCAGAGCATGAGCGCCATACTGACCCAGTGCACAAGAACCATTCTGACCCAGAGCACAAGAGCCATTCCGACCGACAGCATGAGAGCCAAACCGACCCAGAACACAGAAGCCATTCCAACCCAGTGCACGAGAGCCATTACAACCCAGAGCACGAGAACCATTCCGACCCAGTACACGAGAACCATTCCAACCCAGTACATGAGAACCATTCCAACCCAGAGCACGAGAACCATTCTGACCCAGAGCACAAGAGCCATTCCAACCCAGTGCACGAGAACCATTCCGACCCAGAGCATGAGTGCCATTCCGACCCTGACACGAGAACCATTCCGACCCAGACACGAGAACCATTCTGACCGCGAGCACGAGAGCCATTCTGACCCAGAGCACAAGAGCCTTTCCGACCGAGAGCACGAGAACCATTACCATCCAGAGCACGAGAGCCATTCCGACCCAGAGCACGTGAACTATTCTGACCCAGAGCACGAGAGCCATTCTGACCCAGAGCACGAGAACCATTCCGACCCAGAGCATAAACGCCATAATGACCCAGTGCACAAGAACCATTCCGACCAAGAGCACGAGAGCCATTCCGATCGAGAGCACGAGAGCCATTCCGACCCAAGCACAAGAACCATTCCGACCCAGAGCATAAACGCCATAATGACCCAGTGCACGAGAGCCATTCCGACCCAGTGCACGAGAACCATTCTGATCCAGAGCACGAGAGTCATTCTGACCGAGAGCACATGAACCATTCCGACCCAGCGCATGTGAACCATTCTGACCCAGTGCACGAAAGCCATTCCGACCTAGAACATGAGAGCCATTCCGACCCAGGGCACGAGAGCCATTCCGAACCAGTGCACGAATGCTATTCCGACCCAGTTCACGAGAACAATTCCGACCTACAGCACGAGTGGTATTCCGACCCAGTGCACGAGAACAATTCCGACCCAGTACACGAGCGCCATTTTGATCCAGAGCCCAAAAGCCATTCCGACCCAGAGCACGAGAGCCATTCCAACCCAGAGCACGAGAGCCATTTCAATCCAGAGCATGAAAACCATTATGACCCAGAGCACGAGAACCATTCCGACGCTGAACCGGAGAGCCATTCCGATTCAGAGCACGAGAGCCATTCCAACCAAGTGCACGAGAGCCATTCCAACCCAGTGCACGAGAGCCAGTCCAACCCAGTGCACGAGAGCCATTCCAACCCAGAGTACGAGAGCCATTCCGATCCAGAGTATGAGAACCATTCTGACCCAGAGCACAAGAACCATTCCGACCCAGAGCATGAGCGCCATTCTGACCCAGAGCACGAGAACCATTCCGACCTAGAGCACAAGAACCATTCCAACCGAGAGCATGAGAACCATTCCGACCCAGTGCACAAGAACCATTCCGACCCAGAACATGAGATCCATTCCAGAGAGACATTCTGACCCAGTGCACAAGAACCATTCTGACCGAGAGCACAAGAACCATTCCAACCTAGAGCATGAGATCCATTCCAACCCAGTGCTCAAGAGCGATTCCAAACCAAAACCAGAGAGCCATTCCGACCCAGTGCATGAGAGCCATTCTGACCCAGAGCACGATGCCATTCCGATCCAGAGCACGAGAGACATTCCGACCCAGTGCACGAGAACCATTCCAACCGACAGCACGAGAGCCATTCCGACCGAGAGTACGAGAGCCATTCCAACCGAGAGCACGAGAACCATTCTGACCCAGAACACGAGAGCTGTTCCGACCCAGAGCACGAGAGTCATTCCAACCCGGTGCACAAGTGCCATTCCAACCCAGAACCAGAGAACCATTCTGACCCAGTGCACGAGAGCCATTCCGACCTAGAACATGAGAGCCATTCCAACCCAGATCATGAGAACCATTCCGACCTAGAGCACAAGAGCTATTCCGACCCAGAGCATGAGAACAATTCTGACCCAGTGCACAAGAGCCATTCCGACCTAGAACATGAGAGCCATTCCGACACAGAGCACGAGAGCTATTCTGATCCAGAGCACGAGAGCCATTCTGATCCAGAGCACAAGAGCCATTCCGACCCAGTGCACAAGAGCCATTCCAACCCAGTGCACGAGAACAATTCCAACCTAGAGCACGAGAGCCATTCCGATCCAGAGCATGAGAGCCATTCCGATACCCAGACCATTAGAACCATTCTGACCCAGTGCACGAGAGCCATTTCGACCAAGTGCACGAGCGCCATTCCGACCCAGAGCATGACAGCCATTCCGACCCAGTGCACAAGACCCACTCCGACCCAGTGCACAAGAGCCATTCTGACCCAGAGCCTGACAGCCATTCCGACCCAGTGCACAAGAACCATTCCAACCCAGTGCACGAGAACAATTCCAACCTAGAGCACGAGAGCCATTCCGGTACCCAGACCATGAAAACCATTCTGACCCTGTGCACGAGAGCCATTCCGACCCAGTGCACGAGAACAATTCCAACCTAGAGCACGAGAGCCATTCCGACCCAGAGCACGAGAGCCATTCCGACCAAGTGCACAAGAGCCATTCCGGCCCAGAACCAGAGAGCCATTCCGACCCGGAGCACGAGGCCATTCAGACTCAGAACCAGAGAGCCATTCCAACTCAGAGCATGAGAGCTATTCCAACCCAGTGCATGAGAGCCATTCCGACCCAGAGCACGAGAACCATTCCGACCGAGAACCAGAGACCCATTCCAACCCAGAACACGAGAACCATTCCGACCCAGAACCAGAGAACCATTCCGACTTAGAGCACGGGAGCCATTTCAACCCAGAGCACGAGAGCCATTCCAACCCAGTGCACGAGAACAATTCCAACCTAGAGCACGAGAGCCATTCCGATCCAGAGCATGAGAGCCATTCCGATACCCAGACCATGAGAACCATTCTGACCCAGTGCACGAGAGCCATTTCGACCCAGTGCACGAGCGCCATTCCGACCCAGTGCACGAGCGCCATTCCGACCCAGAGCATGATAGCCATTCCGACCCAGTGCACAAGACCCACTCCGACCCAGTGCACAAGAGCCATTCCGACCCAGAGCCTGACAGCCATTCCGACCCAGTGCACAAGAGCCATTCCAACCCAATGCACGAGAACAATTCCAACCTAGAGCACGAGAGCCATTCCAACCCAGAGTACGAGAGCCATTCCGGTACCCAGACCATGAGAACCATTCTGACCCTGTGCACGAGAGCCATTCTGACCCAGTGCACGAGAGCCATTCCGACCCAGAGCACGAAAGCCATTCCAACCAAGTGCACAAGAGCCATTCCGGCCCAGAACCAGAGAGCCATTCCAACCCGGAGCACGAGGCCATTCAGACTCAGAGCCAGAGAGCCATTCCGACTCAGAGCATGAGAGCTATTCCAACCCAGAGCACGAGAGCCATTCCGACCCAGAGCACGAGAGCCATTCCGACCCAGAGCACGAGAACCATTCCGACCGAGAACCAGAGACCCATTCCAACCCAGCGCACGAGAGTCTTTCCAACCCAGTGCATGAGAGCCATTCCGACCCAGAACACAAGAACCATTCCGACCCAGAACCAGAGAACCATTCCGACTTAGAGCATGGGAGCCATTTCAACCCAGTGCACGAGAGCCATTCCGACACAGTGCACAAGAGCCACTCTGACCTAGAGCACGAGAGCCATTCCGACCTAGAGCATGAGAACCATTCCGACCCAGTGCACGAGAGCCATTCCAACCCAGAGCACGAGAGACATTCCAACCCAGTGCACAAGAGCCACTCCAACCCAGAAACAGAGAGCCATTCCGATCCAGTGCACGAGAGCCGTTCCGACCCAGAGATTGAGCGCGATTCTGACCCAGTGCACAAGAACAATTCAGACATTGTGCACGAGAACCATTCCGACCCAGTGCACGAGAACCATTCCGAACTAGAACATGAGAGCCATTCTGACCCAGTGCACGAGAATAATTCCGACCTAGAGCACGAGAGACATTCCGACCTAGAGCACGAGAGACATTCCGACCCAGAGCACGAGAGACATTCCAACTCAGGGCACGAGAGCCATTCTGACCCAGGACACGAAAGCCATTCTGGTACCCAGACCATGAGAACCATTCTGACCCTGTGCATGAGAGCCATTCTGACCCACTGCACGAGAGTCATTCCGACCCAGTGCACAAGAGCCATTCTGACCTAGAACCAGAGAGCCATTCTGACCTAGAACCAGAGAGCCATTCCGACCTAGAACCAGAGAGCCATTCCGACCCAGAACCAGAGAGCCATTCCGACCCAGAACCAGAGAGCCATTCCGACCCAGAACCAGAGAGCCATTCCGACTCAGAGCACGAGAGCCATTCCAACCCAGTGCACGAGAACCATTCCAACCTAGAACCAGAGAGCCATTCCGACCCAGAACCAGAGAGCCATTCCGACCCAGAGCACGAGAGCCATTCCAACCCAGTGCATGAGAGCCATTCCGACCCAGCGCACGAGAACCATTCCAACCTAGAACCAGAGAGCCATTCCGACCCAGAACCAGAGAGCCATTCCGACTCAGAGCACGAGAGCCATTCCAACCCAGTGCATGAGAGCCATTCCGACCCAGCGCAAGAGAACCATTCTGACCCAGAACACAAGAGCCATTCCGACCGAGAGCATGAGAGCCAAACCGACCCAGAACACAGAAGCCATTCCAACCCAGTGCACGAGAGCCATTCCGACCCAGTGCACGAGAGTCATTCCGACCCAGTGCACGAGAACCATTCCGAACTGGAACATGAGAGCCATTCTGACCCAGTGCACGAGAACAATTTCGACCTAGAGCACGAGAGACATTCCGACCCAGGGCACAAGAGCCATTCCGACCCAGGGCACAAAAGCCATTCTGGTACCCCGACCATGAGAACCATTCTGACCCTGTGCTTGAGAGCCATTCTGACCCACTGCACGAGTGCCATTCCGACCCAGAGCATGAGAGATATTCCGACCACGAGCATGAGAGCCATTCCAACCCAGAGCACGAGAGCCATTCTGACCGAGTGCACAAGAGCCACTCCGACCTAGAACCAGAGAGCCATTCCGATCTAGAACCAGAGAGCCATTCCGACCTAGAACCAGAGAGCCATTCCGACTCAGAACACGAGAGCCATTCCAACCTAGTGCATGAGAACCATTCCAACCCAGAGCATGAGCGCCATACCGACCCAGTGCACAAGAACCATTCTGACCCAGAGCACGAGAGCCATTCTGACCCAGAGCACGAGAGCCATTCCGACCCAGAGCACGAGAGCCATTCCGACCCAGAGCACGAGAACCATTCCGACCCAGAGCACAAGAACCATTCCGACCCAGAGCATAAAAGCCATAATGACCCAGTGCACAAGAACCATTCCGACCCAGAGCACGAGAGCCATTCCGATCGAGAGCACGAGAGCCATTCCGACCCAGAGCACGAGAGCCATTCCGACCCAGAGCATAAACGCCATAATGACCCAGTGCACAAGAACCATTCCAACCGAGAGCATGAGAACCATTCCGACCCAGTGCACAAGAACCATTCCGACCCAGAGCACGAGAGCCATTCCGATCCAGAGTATGAGAACCATTCTGACCCAGAACACAAGAACCATTCCGACCCAGAGCATGAGCGCCATTCTGACCCAGAGCACGAGAACCAATCCGACCTAGAGCACAAGAACCATTCCGACCGAGAGCATGAGAACCATTCCGACCCAGTGCACAAGAACCATTCCGACCCAGAACATGAGATCCATTCCAGAGAGACATTCTGACCGAGAGCACAAGAACCATTCCAACCTAGAGCATGAGATCCATTCCAACCCAGTGCTCAAGAGCGATTCCAAACCAAAACCAGAGAGCCATTCCGACCCAGTGCATGAGAGCCATTCTGACCCAGAGCACGAGAACCATTCTGACCCAGAGCACGAGAGCCATTCCGACCCAGAGCACGAGAGCCATTCCGACCCAGAGCACGAGAGCCATTCCGACCCAGAGCACGAGAGCCATTCCGACCCAGAGCACGAGAGCCATTCCGACCCGGAGCACGAGAGCCATTCTGACCCAGAGCACGAGAGCCATTTCGATCCAGTGCACAAGACCCACTCCGACCCAGAACCAGAAAGCCATTCCAACCGAGAGCACGAGAGGCATTCCGACTCAGAGCACGAGAGCTATTCTGACCCAGAGCATGAGAACCATTCCGACCCAGTGCACGAGAGCCATTCTGACCGAGAGCACGAGAGCCATTCCGACCCAGAACCAGAGAGCCATTCCAACCCAATGCATGAGAGCCATTCTAATTCAATTCATCAAAAGCTCACTTTGATCCATTTAAAGCTTCAATGCATTCCAGAAGTTTCTCTGTCTACTGCTCTTAACAAATTCACACATCACAGTTCAGAAACAAAATTACTGCAGTCGAAACAAAGCAACTATCTTTAAAACTGTACCCAGTTGTTATCAAACACTTCAGTCAATCTGTATGTTCCTGTCTGTACCGTAGACAATACAGCAACAGTTCTCAGCAAGTGGGACAAAAGTAAAGTGAATGCATAAAAGCTCACTGAAATTACTCTTACCGATATTTACTTTCCTTCATTTCAGCAAATGTTTACAAGGTGGACACAATGCTCATTCACTGTAGAAACAATAACCGTCTCTGCTGGATTTCTGCTTCCTGCTGCTCGCTCTGGCGTAGTAATATGAAAGCAAATCCTGATACAGTCAGGCTAAACAGTTTCTCAACATTGCTATGAAGTTGAAGGCTGAGTGCAAAACTGTGGTAATCGACACTGCCAAGGATAGGTGGGGGGTGGAAAGGTCTAGTTTGCTGGAAGTGCAATTAAATAATTCAGTTTTATTTAAATACTTTTAATACTTAACAATTTCAAAACATATTAAGCAGAGATTATAATCAGTACTTATGACCAAATAAAGGTTACAGTGGCAGCACAGGAGCAAAGGCTCAGTAGCAAGAAACAGAAAATTTGTGACTGGTTGTTTTTGGAATGAGGAAAGTGTACAATAAAACTAGTTCCCAGTGGGTCAGTACAAAGACCATTGCTGATCTATGTCAAATTGTTTTGATTTGTCAACATTTAGCTTGCATTTAGTTACATATAGTGATCAAGTAATCAAAACTTTTCAATTGATTTAACCCATTATTTCCTGTTTAATCACGCTCTGTGCAGGGCATTACTATAACATGCGACTGACTCTTTACGTGTTCAGCTAACAAGTGAGATGTGCCACAATGTGCGTAGGCATTGACAGAGGTGCTCCTTTACCTGCAGGAAATGTTTATATTATCTCTCTTAAGATGAGAACTAGGTGTGGATAATGTGGTAAAAATATTCTACAGAATATTTATTACAGCTGACTGTTATGCATAAGCATTGAATTCAAAGACATTGAAGTGTTTAGAGTCATAGAGATGTACAGCAGAGAAACAGACCCTACAGTCCAACTCATCCATGCCAACCAGATATCCCAACCTAATCTAGTCCCACTTGCCAGCACCCGGCCCATACTTCCAAAGCCTTCCTACTCATGTACCATCCAGATGTCTTTTAAATGTTGCAATTGTACCAGCCTCCACCACTTCCTCTGGCAGCTCATTCCATACACGCACCACCCTCTGCATGAAAACGTTGCCCCTTACTTCTCTTTTATATTTGTGCTAATACAATGCTTTTCGTCAACAATGAGTACCATGCTTCAAATGACCCAAGAGTTCTGCATTTTTAGAGTTTCAGTACTGAGGGAGTTCTGCAATATGGAGTTTGTTATCTTTATACCATCCATTCATGTGCTATAATACAATGATGATATCATTAGTATGTCCCTGATTGTGACACATAAAATAACACTCCATGTATCTTCATGCCAGTGTAAGCTACACCTTTATTATTTAACAGTTGAAACAAATGCTGTGAAGGTTGACTAGATCCACTTTGGAATGATTATCCAATGTTAGCAATTCACAGAAACATAGAAACAGGAGTAAAAGTGGGCCATTCAGCCCTTTGACCATGCTCCCCCATTCATTATGATCATGGCTAATTCACAAATTCAGTCTTCTATTCTCACTTTTCCTTTGATACCGTCAGCTCCAAGAAATAAGTCGAACTCCTCTTGAAAACATGCAATATTTTGTCCTCAACCACTTCTGTGATAAAGCTTTCCAGAGGTTCATCACGTTTTGGCACTATCTTGCACTCAAGATATTTTTCATCAACCTAGTCAGAGCTGTTTTTGTACATTTCTGGAACAGGTGGCACTTGACCCTTGGCCTCCTGGCACTGAGGTAGTGTGCTGGAAATAAAATTCCTGCATTCTCATATTAAATGTGAAACAATTTAGTGAAACCATCCAAAGTCCTCAATAAACTACCTGACTGATAAATTCAGGTTAAAAACATTCATCGATTTCAAGTATTATGCTTGTAACTGCTGCTTGTCTAACACATGCAACCCTTAGGCTTCTTATTCAAATAAACAGAATGTTTTTCACTTTTTCCAAGAAAAGGATCTTTCTGGGAGCTTCATATGTGCTTTCAACCCATGATGCTTTTACTCAACTACCAAAATTACTTTGCTTAACCTTTGCAAATTCAACATAGGTTCTCCTCAAGTTTCAAAACTTTTGCCTGTATCATTCAGGGACTAACTTTTCAACCCCCCAGAATTGTTTTCTTGATAGGATCATAATCCCGAGAAACCACCTCTGACAGTGAAGCACAAAATTCATGTACTTGCCTGTCAACTTGCTCTGCATAAGCATTCACAAGCTTTTTGACCGCTGCTCCTTCATCATGTGGAGTGAAGAGAGGCACACAAGCACAGAATTGAAAGGCAGAGAGATCAAAAGATCATTCAAATGGTGTGAGTGGAGTGTCAACAGGCTGAATCATAAGTCTCTGCGGGTGATCAAAAGTGTCAGATGATGTGAGTAAAGTGTCAACAGAATAACAAGTGAGTAGCCATTTGGTGCTTTTTCAGCACTACCTTATTTTTTACTTTTTGTAATCACCTCCCTGCTACAATTCATTGGATTATAGGTCATCCCTTCACTTGCTATTCAGCTGTTGACACTTTACTCACACCATCTGACACATTTGATCACCTGCAGAGACTTGTTATTCAACCTGTCAACACTTCACACACAATTTGTCTGTTCTTTTGATCTCTCTGCCATAAAGTCTGCACCTTTGTGCCTCTCTTCACCTCACCTGATGAAGGAGCAGCGCTCTGAAAGCTTGTGATTTCAAATAAACCTGTTGGATTATAACCTGGAGTCATGTGACTGCTTACCTTATCTACCCCAGTCCAACACTGGTACCTCATGCATAAGCAATATCCAGTTTTCCCCTAACCAACTAATTTGTCTCATCAGTTTTCTCCCAATTCCTTCGTCTCCGCCGCATCTGCTCCCAGGAGGACCAGTTCAAAATACGTACAACACAGATGGCCTCCTTCTTCAAGGACCGCAATTTCCCCCCCGACGTGGTCGATGGTGCCCTCCACCGCATCTCCTCCACTTCCCGCTCCTCCGCCCTTGAGCCCCGCCCCTCTAACCGCCACCCGGACAGAACCCCACTGGTCCTCACCTACCACCCCACCAATCTCCATGTACAGCGCATCATCCACCGTCACTTCCGCCACCTCCAAACAGACCCCAGCACCAAGGATATATTTCCCTCCCCTCCCCTATCAGCTTTCCGTAGAGACCACTCCCTCCGCGACTCCCTTGTCAGATCCACACCCCCCACCGACCCAACCTCCACTCCCGGCACCTTCCCTTGCAACCGCAGGAGGTGCAACACTTGCGCCCACACCTCCCCCCTCACTTCTCTCCAAGGCCCCAAAGGAAACTTCCATATCCGCCACAGATTCACCTGCACCTCCACCCACATCATCTACTGCATCCGCTGCAGCCGGTGTGGCCTCCTCTATATTGGGGAGATAGGCCGCCTACTTGCGGAGCGATTCAGAGAGCACCTCTGGGCCACCCGGACGAACCAACCCAACCACCCTGTAGCACAGCATTTCAACTCCCCCTCCCACTCCACCGAGGATATGCAGGTCATTGGACTCATCCACCGCCAAACCACAACAACGCGACGGTCGGAGGAGGAGCGTCTTATCTTCCGACTGGGAACCCTCCAACCACAGGGGATGAACTTGGACTTCACCAGTTTCTTCATCCCCCCTCCCCCCACCTTGTCTCAGCCGAATCCCTCCAGCCCGGCACCGCCTTCCTGACCTGCAGTCTTCTTCTTGACCTCTCCGCCTCCATCCTACTCCGACCTATCACCCTCACCTTGACCTCTTTCCACCTATCACATTTCCAACGCCCCTCCTCCAAGTCCCTCCTCCCTACCTTTTATCTTCTCCTGCTGAACACTCTCTGCTCATTCCTGAAGAAGGGCCTGTGCCCGAAACGTCGAATCTCCTGTTCCCTGGATGCTGCCTGACCTGCTGTGCTGTTCCAGCAATAAAGTTTCAATTTTGACAGTATTAGGCAAGAACTTTCATAAACTGATTGGGGGCAAATGTTCGCAGGTAAAGGGACAGCTGGAAAATGGGAAGCCTTCAGAAATGAGATAACGAGATTCCAGACAAAGTATATTCCTGTTGTGTGAAAGGAAAGGCTGGTAGGTATAAGGAATGCTGGATGACTAAAAAAATTGAGGGTTTGGTTAAGAAAAAGAAGGAAGCATATGTAAAGGATAGACTGAGTGAATTTTTAGAAGACTATAAAGGCAGTGGGAGTATACTTAAGAGGGAAATCAGGAGGGCAGAAAGGGGACATGAGATAGCTTTGGCAAATAGAATTAAGGAGAATCGAAAGAGTTTTTATAAATACATTAAGGACAAAAGAGTAACTAAGGAGAGATTACGGCCCCTCAAAGATCAACAAAACGGCCTTTGTGTGGAGCTGTAGAAAATGGGGGAGATACTAAATGAGTATTTTGCATCAGTATTTACTGTGGAAAAGGATATGGAAGATATATACTGTAGGGAAATAGATGGTGACATCTTGCAAAATGTCCATATTACAGAGGAGGAAGTGCTGGATGTCTTGAAACGGGTAAAGGTGGATAAATCCCCAGGACCACCAATAGTCACAGGTGAGGTGCCGGAAGACTGGAGGTTGGCTAACGTAGTGCCACTGTTTAAGAAGGGTGGTAAGGACAAGCCAAGGAACTATAGATCAATGTGCCTGACGTCAGTGTTGGAGGGATTCCTGAGGGACAGGATGTACCTGTATTTGGAAAGGCAAGGACTGATTAGGGATAGTCAACATGGCTTTGTGCATGGGAAATCATGTCTCACAAACTTGATTGAGTTTTTTGAGCAAGTAATGAAGAGGATTGATGAGGGCAGAGTGGTAGATGTGATCTACGTGGGTTTCAGTAAGGCGTTCGATAAGGTTCCCCATGGGAGACTGATTAGCAAGGTTAGATCTCATGGAATACAGGGAGAACTAACTGTTTGGATACAGAACTGGATCAAAGGTAGAAGACAGAGGGGAGGGTTGTTTTTCAGACTGGAGGCCTGTGACCAGTTGAGTGCCACAGGATCGGTGCTGGGTCCTCTACTTTTTGTCATTTAGATAAATGATTTGGATGCAAGCATAAGAAGTACAGGTAGTAAGTTTGCAGATGACACCAAAATTGGAGGTGGAGTGGACAGCGAAGAAGATTACCTATGATTACAACAGGATCTTGACCAGATGGGCCAATAGGCTGAGAAGTGGCAGATGGAGTTTAATTCAGATAAATGCGAGGTGCTGTGTTTTGGGAAAGCAGATCTTAGTAGGACTTATACACCTAATGGTAAGGTCCTAGGGAGTGTTGCTGAACAAAGACAGCTTGGAGTGCAGGTTCATAGCTCCTTGAAAGTGGAGTCGCAGGTAGATAAGATAGTGAAGAAGACTTTTGGTATGCTTTCCTTTATTGGTCAGAGTACTGAGTACAGGAGTTGGGAGGTCATGTTGTGGCTATACAGGACATTGGTTAGGCCACTGTTGGAATATTGCATGCATTTCTGGTCTCCTTCCTACCGGAAAGATGTTGTGAAACTTGAAAGGGTTCAGAAAAGATTTACAAGGATGTTACCAGGGTTGGAGAATTTGAGCTATAGGAAGAGGCTGAACAGGTTGGGGCTGTTTTCCCTGGAGCGTTGGAGGATGAGGGGTGACCTTATAGAGGTTTACAAAATTATGAGGGGCGTGGATAGGGTAAATAGGCAAAGTCTTTTCCCTGGGGTCGGGGAGTCCAGAACTAGAGGGCATAGGTTGAGGGTGAGAGGGGAAAGATACAAAAGAGACCTACGGGGCAACTTTTTCACACAGAGGGTGGTACGTGTATGGAATGACCTGCCTGAGGAAGTGGTGGTGGCTGGTACAATTGCAACATTTAAGAGGCATTTGAATGGGTATATGAATAAGAAGGGTTTGGAGGAAAATGGGCTGGGTGCTGGCAGGTGGGACGAGATTGGATTGGGATATCTGATTGGCATGGACGGGTTGGACTGAAGGGTCTGTTTCCATACTGTACATCTCCATGACTCTAGATAAATGTGTGGTTCTGCATTTTGCAAATCAGGACAGGACTTGTACACTTAATGGTAAGGAACTGGGGAGTGTTGCTGAACAAAGAGACCTTGGAGTGCAGGCTCATAGTTCCCTGAAAGTGAAGTCCAGGGTAGACATAGTAGTGAAGAAAGCATTTGCTATGCTTGCCTTTAATGGTCGGTGCATTGTGTATGGGAATTGGGAGGTCATGTTGCAGCTGTACAGGACGTTGGTTAGGTCACTTTTGGAATACTGCATGCAATTCTGGTCTCCCTACTATAAGAAGGACGTTGTGAAACTCGAAAGTGTTCAGAAAAGATTTACAAGGATGTTGCCAGAGTTGGAGGATTTGAGCTATAGGGTGAGGCTGACAAGACTGGGACTATTTTCCCTGGGGTGTTGGATGCTGAGGGGTGACCTTATAGAGGTCTATAAAACCATGAGGGGCATGGATACGGTAAATAGACAAGGTGACAGTGAGGACTGCAGATGCTGGAGATCAGAGTTAAGAGTGTGTTACTGGAAAAGCTCAGCAGGTCAGGCAGCATCCAAGGAGCAGGAAAATTGACCTTTCGGACTGAAACCCTTCATCAGGAATGATGAGGGCTGATGAAGGGCTCCGACCCGAAACGTTGATTTTCCTGCTGCTCGGATGCTGCCTGACCTGCTGTGCTTTTCCAGCAACACACTCTCAATATTAAATAGACAAGGTCTTATCCCAGGGGTGGGGCAGAGCAAAACTAGAGGGCATAGGTTTAAGGTGAGAGGGGAAAGATTTAAATGAATCTAGAGAACAACTTTTTCACACAGAAGGTGGTGCATGCATAGAATGAGCTGCCAGGGAAGTGGTAGAGTCCAGTACAAATACATTTAAAAGGCATCTGGATGAGTTAATTCTTTATTCTGCTCCTTGTTTTTCACTGCACTTAGAATTCCACCTCTAATTTCTTTATTCTTTCACCATGTTCAAAATGCTTTAACTGTACCTCAATCAGTACTGACGTTAACGTCTCATTACTTTATCTAACTGGTTTCTCATGTATCTCTATTAAGCCCGAGTGTCCTGCTAGTCTTCTATTCAGGAAAGGGATTGTTTTGATACTTTCATTTGCAGGCTGGATGTTTGTCTTGCCGCATTGACCTCACGCAAAGCATAGTCACCTGGTCAGAAGCCAATCAAAACTTTGTTGTCAAACAATTGTTCATTAGTTCAGAATCCATAGGCTCCATCCTGTCTGCTTCAGCTTTTACTGTTCCAGCAGTGTATACAACTCACAATGTTCCCATACTTAAAATTCCAGCCATCTCTTTACACAGTTTGTTTGATCTAAAGCATCACCCTCCATTGAGGTCCAAGCAAAAGGAAAATGAAAATATGTCATCTTTACTGTAAACTTTATATTGAAGCAATTCTGTGATTTTCATATTAGTTGAAAGTTGTATGCCACTTTGCCACTTTATTTTACTATTTTAAAGATTCTTCCATTGCAAGCATCAAGAGCCACTATTAAAAAACGCCCATAAGCAGGTAGTTGCTTTAATAAAAGCACATTAATGGATGTCTAGGCTAATGAATTCTCTACAGGATAGCTATATGCCAATGCATAAATTTGAGATGATGCACACAATTATCAATAAGTATGAAGTGAAAACATACGCCTTCTTATACCAAATAAAAGGGAAATAAATGATCTCGAGGAACTTAGATATCTCACTGACAGGCATAAGGATTTATTAAAGTAATAAAAAAGGGTTTAATGAAGGAGGATCCTAGGAATACCTGAAACTTCAGGAAGTAACAGGAAAGTGCATCAGTAAGATGTCATGACCCTTAATTTTTTTTATTACCTATTTTTCTAATCAACCTGTTCAGAGATATTATGCATACTTCTGGAGCAGGTGAGATACCACTACACCACAAGATGGCACCTTCATTATCTGTAAAAACAAGTCAATTATTAACCACACACCACCTAATCAGAGACTGACCACGCAGTGGCCCAACCAGTGTTCAGGACAATCAATAACCATATACAGATGTAATGGTTAGTGAGTGTTTAAAATACCAACTTTTAGCAACCAGGCATGCATCAAGAAGAATGAGTAGACTTCTGCCAGAAGATCACATCTCGTGGCAATGCCATACTGAAGAACTGGTGTTCCAACATTAACAGACTGTTTAAACTGCCTCGGTTAAATTATGCATTTTTATAAGTACTGTAAACAACTTAATAAATTCTGTGAACCTTGTAAAGATGAACCTATACCTGCTGTGAGGAGTTAGTTGAAAATAGGCACTCTCGTTAATGTCAACTCTCCCAGTTCAAGAATAATTTTAAGTCCCATGATGATATTACATTTAATAACATAGACTTGAGTGTACAGTACACAGATTCAAAATTCGAAGATTACAGAAAACTGGTGAAATGTGAGGAGAGTTACTTTCAACTACAGAAGAACATGGGGAGATTGGTGGAACGTGCAGACATCTGGCATGTGGAAGATCAATTTTAGGGCAGAGTTGTAAATTATTACACTTTGGTCAGAAGGATAAGAATTGGCAATTTAAAATAAAGGATACAACTCTATAGAGAGCTCGGAAACAGAAAGGAGTGGATTATTAGTGCACTGCTCCCATTGTCGGAAGGGATATGAACCAGAGGATACAGATTTAAGCAATGAGCAAAGGAATTAATGGCCTAATGAGAAAAATCTTTTTAATATCAGTAAAGGATACATGGCAGAGGACTACACCTGAGTGAAGTGTACACTGAGTGAATTGTAAATTAGGTTACATGGGACATTCTGATAATCTATGTTTAAACCTTAAAAAGATTTAGGAGTCTGGCTCTGACATAGAATTAAGAGCACTTAAGTGTGTTATGTTGCCTTATTAAACAAGGAACTTCCTGGTAATTGCAGTTTGTTGTCAATCAACAGAAAGCAGTTGGGTCAGTCATTGTTAATTACTGAAGCAGAAAGCTAAGCTAGCTAATGGCGAACACAGGATCCACATAAAATCTAGTTTTTCAAACTGCACAGCCAGTAAGGGGCAAACGATCAGAAGACTATGCACAAGTATGAGGTACACAGAATAAGAAATGATTTAGATTCACATGGATTTGGATGCACAAGAGACAGAGTAAGGTTCAGTAAGCTGAAATAAGGCTTATTGCAAATTGTAAAGTATGTTACGTGTGCCAAATTTATCAGTACTAGCACGATTTATCGGTAGGTGTGAGGTTAAAAGTTAACACCAAGTAAAATAAAGTTAGTAGAAGTAATTTAAAGCAAAATAAAGTTAGCAACAGTAAAGTTAAGACATGGCAGGGTAGCTCAGTTGTGTGGAACACGAGTGTTGTAATATGTGGAAGTTTTGGATTCTACTGGAGACATAGGCCACCACATGAACAAGATGGCAGCAGAGAAGGACACTCCTGCAAGAGCTCTGCCTGTTCTTTTTCATTTTAATTTTATTCTTTATTTATCATCTTCTTCTCGCCCATTCGCACCGGAGGCGAATTCTGGCCCAGTAGCAGGTGTCAGCAGCAAGTCCATGGAGCAGCAACCTCCAGAGCAGCACGGAAGTTGTGAGTCCTGAAAAAGCCCTGTAGCAGGGAATGGGGAAACAATCCCGGAGCAGGGAGCGGGGAGCGGGGAAACGGCCCCGGGAGCGGGGAGCGGGGAAACGGCCCCGGGAGCGGGGAGCGGGGAAACGGCCCCGGGAGCGGGGAGCGGGGAAACGGCCCCGGGAGCGGGAAGCGATGAAACGGCCCCGGGAGCGGGGAGCGGGGAAACGGCCCCGGGAGCGGGGAGCGAGGAAACGGGGAGAAAGTGAGGTCTGCAGATGCTGGAGATCAAAGTTGAAACTTTATTGCTGGAACAGCACAGCAGGTCAGGCAGCATCCAGGGAACAGGAGATTCGACGTTTCGGGCACAGGCCCTTCTTCAGGAATGAGCAGAGAGTGTTCAGCAGGAGAAGGTAAAAGGTAGGGAGGAGGGACTTGGAGGAGGGGCGTTGGAAATGTGATAGGTGGAAAGAGGTCAAGGTGAGGGTGATAGGTCGGAGTAGGATGGAGGCGGAGAGGTCAAGAAGAAGACTGCAGGTCAGGAAGGCGGTGCCGGGCTGGAGGGATTCGGCTGAGACAAGGTGGGGGGAGGGGGGATGAAGAAACTGGTGAAGTCCAAGTTCATCCCCTGTGGTTGGAGGGTTCCCAGTCGGAAGATAAGACGCTCCTCCTCCGACCGTCGCGTTGTTGTGGTTTGGCGGTGGATAAGTCCAATGACCTGCATATCCTCGGTGGAGTGGGAGGGGGAGTTGAAATGCTGTGCTACAGGGTGGTTGGGTTGGTTCGTCCGGGTGGCTCAGAGGTGCTCTCTGAATCGCTCCGCAAGTAGGCGGCCTGTCTCCCCAATATAGAGGAGGCCACACCGGCTGCAGCGGATGCAGTAGATGATGTGGGTGGAGGTGCAGGTGAATCTGTGGCGGATATGGAAGTTTCCTTTGGGGCCTTGGAGAGAAGTGAGGGGGGAGGTGTGGGCGCAAGTGTTGCACCTCCTGCGGTTGCAAGGGAAGGTGCCGGGAGTGGAGGTTGGGTCGGTGGGGGGTGTGGATCTGACAAGGGAGTCGCGGAGGGAGTGGTCTCTACGGAAAGCTGATAGGGGAGGGGAGGGAAATATATCCTTGGTGCTGGGGTCTGTTTGGAGGTGGCGGAAGTGACGGCGGGTGATGCGCTGTACATGGAGATTGGTGGGGTGGTAGGTGAGGACCAGTGGGGTTCTGTCCTGGTGGCGGTTGGAGGGGCGGGGCTCAAGGGCGGAGGAGCGGGAAGTGGAGGAGATGCGGTGGAGGGCACCGTCGACCACGTCGGGGGGGAAATTGCGGTCCTTGAAGAAGGAGGCCATCTGTGTTGTACGTATTTTGATCTGGTCCTCCTGGGAGCAGATGCGGCGGAGACGAAGGAATTGGGAGAATGGGATGGCGTTTTTACAGGGGGCAGGATGGGAGGAGGTGTAGTCCAGGTAGCTGTGGGAGTCGGTTGGTTTGTAGTAGATGTCCGTGTTGATTCGGTCGCCTGAGATAGAAACAGAAAGGTCTAGGAAGGGGAGGGAGGAGTCCGAGACTGTCCAGGTGAATTTGAGGTCGGGGTGGAAGGTGTTGGTGAAGTGGATGAACTGTTCAACCTCCTCGTGGGAGCACGACGTAGCGCCGATACAGTCATCAATGTAGCGAAGGAAAAGATGGGGGGGTGGGGCCAGTGTAGTTGCGGAAGATGGATTGTTCCACATACCCTACGAAGAGGCAGGCATAGCTGGGGCCCATGCGGGTGCCCATGGCTACTCCTTTTGTTTGGAGAAAGTGGGAGGATTGGAAAGAAAAGTTGTTCAGGGTGAGGACCAGTTCGGTCAGTCGAAGGAGGGTGTCGGTGGAAGGGTACTGGGTGGTACGGCGGGAAAGGAAGAAGCGGAGTGCTTTGAGTCCTTCGTGATGGGGGATGGAGGTGTACAGGGACTGGATGTCCATGGTGAAGATGAGGCGTTGGGGACCGGGGAAGCGGAAATCCTGGAGGAGGTGGAGGGCGTGGGTGGTGTCACGAACGTAGGTGGGGAGTTCTTGGACTAATGGGGACAGGACCGTCTCGACGTATGCCGAGATGAGTTCGGTTGGGCAGGAGCAGGCTAAGACGATGGGTCGTCCGGGGCAGTCAGGTTTGTGGATTTTGGGCAGGAGGTAGAAACGGGCGGTGCGGGGTTGTGGGACTATGAGGTTGGAGGCGGTGGATGGGAGCTCCCCTGAGGTGATGAGGTTATGGATGGTCTGGGAGATGATGGTTTGGTGGTGGGGGGTGGGGTCATGGTCATAGGGACGGTAGGAGGAGGTATCTGCGAGCTGGCGTTTGGCCTCAGCGGTGTAAAGGTCAGTGCGCCAAACTACTACTGCGCCTCCCTTGTCAGCTGGTTTGATGGTGAGGTTGGGGTTGGAACGGAGGGAGTGGAGGGCTGCGCGTTCCAAGGGTGAGAGGTTGGAGTGGGTGGGAGGGGTGTGGGAGTTCAGGTAGCGGTTAATATCACGGCGGCAGTTTGCTATGAAGAGGTCGAGGGCAGGTAGGAGGCCAGCACGGGGTGTCCAGGTGGACGGGGTGTGTTGGAGGTGGGAGAAGGGGTCGTCAGAGGGTGGGGGAGAGTCTTGATTGAAGAAGAAGGCACGGAGGCGAAGGCAGCGGAAGAATTGTTCGATGTCACTCCGTGTATTGAATTCATTGACCCGAGAACGTGTGGGAACGAAGGTGAGACCTCTGCTGAGGACTGATCTTTCATCCTCAGAGAGGGGCAAGTCTGGAGGGATGGTGAACACACGGCAGGGCGGGGAGCTAGGACCTGGTGTGGGGCTGGAGCTGGATGTGGGGGCGGGGTTAGGCCTGGGGGCGGGGACAGAGGTCGGCGTGGGGGCGGAGTTGGACATGGTGATGGAGACCGGCGGGGGGGCGGGGTTAGGCGCGGTGACGGAACTCGGCCGGGGGGCGGAGTTAGGCTTGGTGGCGGAACGCGGCGTGGGGGCGGGTTTAGGCGCGGTGACGGAACACAGCGGGGGGGCGGGGTTAGGCGTGGTGACGGAACGCGGCGGGGGGGCGGGGTTAGGCGTGCTGACGGAACGCGGCGGGGGGGCGGGGTTAGGCGTGGTGACGGAACGCGGCGTGGGGTCGGAGACACATGTGGCGATGTGGTCCAAATGTAGGTTGCTGACGTCACTGGGGGCGGAAGTAGCTGCGGCGACCACGGAGACAGAGTTCTTCCCCATAGCCGCGGAGGTCGCCAATCTGTTGGCGATTGTCTTCATGACAATCGCAGAGCAGGTTGTCTGTGCGGCGATCCCGGAGGCGGTTGTTTGGGCCGCGATCATGAAGGTTGCGAGGTCGGTGGGGGCGGAAGTGACATCATCGTCGGCGGCGTCTGCGGCTATTGCCGCGGGCGCTGTAGCGGCCGCGTGTGTAATGGCGCCGGACTGGTTTCGGATGCCGATGGAAGTTTCTGGAACGGTTGAGGAATCCGGAGTTTGGGGGTAAGTGCATGAAAGTTTTTGGTACTTACTGCCTTTAATTTCCGATATGGCTAGAAAGAACTGTTTGTCGGCCCCGGGAGCGGGGAGTGGGGAAACGGCCCCGGGAGCGGGGAGTGGGGAAACGGCCCCGGGAGCGGGGAGTGGGGAAACGGCCCCGGGAGCGGGGAGTGGGGAAACGGCCCCGGGAGCGGGGAGTGGGGAAACAGATCCGGAGCAGCACGTATGCATTGAGTCCCTGGCAGAGACCAGCACGGGGGAGGCAGTCCTAGCACTTACCTTGGGGCAGCTGATTGCCAGTACAGAATGGACTGGAGGCTTGGAGCAGAGCGGGAACAGCTGTTGGACTGGGGTATAGTGCGGGCGGTGAGGCTAAGTACAGATACCCTTGTGCTGAGCTGGTGCAATTAAATATTTATTTGAAATTTCCTACCTTACTGTAATGCCAACCCTTTAAGTGATATCCTATTGTTTAACTTATTTTTCAACTGTGTAAAGCAATGCAACAAACTTCTATTCCCCTGCTGTATCTAAGAATTGTACTCAGGTACTTGTACCCAATATGTCGCTATAAGAAGGCAGACATTGTAAAAGCTTTTCGGTGTACTCCTACAATGGAGCACACGTGACAATAAAAGGATATTCTTAAAAAAAAAGAAATTGTTACCAGTTGAAGAAACATGAGCTCCAAGGTTTGGACTGCACGTGATAATTGAAATAGTTTGGATTGTAAGTGATAGTTGAAGACCCTGTGTCACATCCTAGTCAGAGAAGTCACACTACAACGTAGATGCTTAAAGGCAGAAGAGGAATTGGTGACCAATAAGCCATCCAAGAGAACCAGACGGGTAGTCCAGGAAATCGCTGAGTTCGCCCTCACTAATTGTTTTTCTGTTTGAGATATTGGTGAGGGCATTGATTCCTCAGAGAGGTGCAGTCAGAATTAGGTTCACAGTTCCACAGGCTGCTCAGCTATACTAGGAGATGACCAGTCATTAGTGACCTCCTTCTGTACTGTAACCATTCTAAGATTCAATAAAGGTATCAAAAAATACTTAGAATTGATTCATATAATCAATTAAAATATGCTACTTGCCTCTGTTACATTTTTTGACAAGATATGTGCCCCTGCAGTGATTCTTACAGAATAAATAACCATTTGAAAATCTCTGTTTATAATCATAGAACCGATCACGAATACGTCTGACTGGTTTCGGTCTAGTCCAGAACCAGGTTCTAAAGATCAAACCAGAATTTGCTGGTTTCACCAAATCACTTTCATTTACTTTGTAAAGCTGCAGAAACATAAAAAAGCAACAAAAAGAACAAATAAATCCTTGTGCTAAATGAAGTGGAAAATATCTTGAATGCCAGTTCAGAACTGAAAACATAAAATGCTCCTCTGACTTCGAGCAAATCAGCTATCATCTGTGGACAAAAGAGACAATTTAACGCCTGAGCTGTCATGTTTCATCAGATCAAATCAATGTGATGCAGCCTCTATCAATGATTTTAAGGCTGTAGTTTGACTGCTTTAATGAGCTCATCCAATACTCCAACATTTCTACAGTGCATTCACAGGAATGGAGTTCTTTTGCTGGAATTTTTAATAACTTTAAAAAATAGTGTAGCATTAGTCAGTAGAATGTTGCCACAATTCCTCATTTCATGACTGGGTCTAAGGGCCTATTCAACCTGCAGAGGTAGAGCTACAACCATTGCTGAGTTTTGACAAGAAGAGGCTTCATGATTTGTTGCATGATAGGAATCAGGTACAACTTACATGAGGGCAATAAATATTGTTAATAGAACTATTAGGAGATAAAGGTTTGCACTCCGCAAGACCCTAAGCTGTTAGAACAATAGGAAAGTTGCAGCACCAAAAAGGCCATTTAGCCCATCATATCTCTGCCAGCTGAATAGACTAGCCACCATTTTAATCTCACCTACTAGCACCTGGTCCATAGTCTTACAGGTTACGGCACTGCAGGTGCAGATCCAGCTTCCTCTTAAGTGAAGGAAACAAAGGGCACCGATGAAGAGTCACCGGACTTGAAACGCTACCTCTGCTGTCTTCCCACAGATGCTGCCAGGCCTGCTGAGTTTCTCCAGCAATTTCTGTTTTTGTTGCTTTTGAGTGAGTTGAGAGTTTCTCTCTCAACCATCAAACAGAGCAATGAATCCCATTCACCTACCACTCTCTGGTGGAAACAATTTGTGTGTTCTCTCAAATCCTGCTCCCAATCATGGCAAATCTGTATTCCTTGGTGATCAACCTGTTCACCAGGGGAAACAGGTCATCCCCATCCACGTTATCCAAGCCCCTCATTATTTTGTACATCTTAATTAAATTACTCCCCAGTCTCCTCTACTCTATGGAAAACAATCCTACCCTGTTCAACCTACCTGCAATCCTACCTGCAATTTTCAAGCCCTGACACCATTCTTGCAAATAGTCATGTCAGGCTATGACCATCACCAACACGTGACAAATTAATCACTGCCCCTTAGCATTCAATGGTGTTACCATCACTGAATCCCGCACTATCTACATCCTGGGGGTTATCATTGAGCAGAAACTCAACTGGATTCATCACATAAACACAATGGTTACAAGTGCAAGTCAGAGGCTAGAAATACTGCAGCGAGTAACTCACCTGCTGACTCCTCAAAGGCTGCTCACTGTCGACAAGGCACAACTCAGGAGTGTGATGGAATACTCCCCCTTTGCCTGGGTGACTGCAGCCCAATAACACTCAATAAGCTTGACACCATCCAAGATAAAGCAGCCACTTGATTGGCACTACATCCACAAGCATCCACTCCCTCCACCACCGATGCTCAGTAGCAGCAACGTGTACTATCTACAAGATGCACTGCAGAAATTCAAAGATCCTCAAACAGCACCATCCAAACCCACAACTAACTTCCATCTAGAAGGACAAGGGCAGCAGATACATGGGAAAACCACCACCTTCAAGTTCCCCTCCAAGCCACTCACCGTCCTGACTTGGAAATATATTGCTGTTCCTTCATTGTCACTGCATCAAAATCCTGGAATTCCCTCCCCTAATGGCATTGTGGATCAACCCACAATAAGTGGACTGCAGCGGTTCAAGAAGGCAGCTCACTATCACCTTCTCAAGGACAACTAGGGACAGGCAATAAATACTGGCCAGCCAGCAACACCCACATCCCACAAAATGAATAAATTTTTAAAATTTTCAAAATGTTCTGTGTTATCTCCACCAAAGCCTCTATGACATCATCAGATTGGACAGTGCTTAAAGTAGTTTCCAAAATGAACCTTTTCAGAACCAATCCTTCAGTCAAGTAAAGTCACTAGGACCCCATGTGAAATCTTTTACTTCATCTGGGATAATCATTAGCTAGATGGAAGACGGGGAAAAAGTTGTGGCTGTAATATGAGTTCCTTTTTTGAGGCATTTTCCGTGTTGGAGTTGATTTCCTCAAATTGTAGGAGCAGTGATTACTTTTTTTTAACTGTTGCGTTGATATAGAACTTTGAGGATATGAAACATCAAATCAACAGCACTTTAAAAGGGAGGAAGACAGACAAAGGTAGCGACCAAATGGGAAGTGAATCAAATGGAGAAATAAACCTGGACTGCTGCCTGACCCAGCAGTAACCCACACAGCTGCTGCCTTTGCTGTTTGATTTCAAGTATCTCTGGACATCAGAGTTTGTCTAAGGAAAATATACAAACAGCGAAATTCACAGTTGACCTTGGAGAAACCTGTATAGGACAGCTCACAGCAGGGAAGAAGCTAAGTGGCTTTTAAAAGTGGAACCTTACTCCTTTTTGTAAATCTACAATAGTGAGTAGAATGTGTTCTTTTATAATTATACACTTTATTGAGATCTGTCTCTTGATTAAACTTTAAAAGTATAAATCATAGGTACTAAGTGAGCTTGGAGCAGTGTTTTTTAAAGCAGCAAAACTGTACTATTTTCTGGGCCTGTCGATTGTTAAGATGCAAAGATGGCCTTTAGTCAAGTGATGTGCTCTTCCTGTCCGATGTGGGAGATCAGGGAGAGCTTCCATGTTACTGATGATTATGTCTGCAGTAAGTGTGTTTGGTTGTGAATCCCATCAGATTGCATGGGTCAGTTGGAGTGGCGGTTAGAGGCAGTGAGGAATTTACAGGAGTTGGGGGTGTGAGGGATGGCAGTTGCAGGAAGGGAGATAAACTGAAGATACAGTCAGGTTGGCGGGTTACCTCCAGGAAAGGCAGGAGAGGGAGGCAGATAGTGCAGGAGTCTCCTGTGGCTATTCCCATCTCAAAAAAGTATGCTGCTTTGGAAAACGTAAGGGGTAATGGACTCTCAGGGGAACGTGCACTGACAGCCAGGTTTCTGAGACCGAGACTGGCTCTAATGTTACAAGGGGTATGTCTGGTTCCAAATGATTGCTTGTTATAGGTGACTCATTCGTCAGAGATACAGACAGACATTTCTGCGACCAACAGTAGGAAGTCAGAATGGTGTGTTGTCTCTCTGGTGACAGGATCAAGGACATCTCGGACTGAGTGCAGAATGCTCTCAAAGGGGACTGGGACCAGCAGGAGGTCATTGAACATGTTGGAACTAACATTACAAAAAGAGAAAAGGATGAGATTCTGAAGAGAGAATATAGGCAGGAATTTAAAAAGTGGGTCCTTGAGGGTAGGTAATACCTGGATTACTCCCAGTGCCACAAGCTAGTGAGGGTAGTAATAGAAGGATAGAGCAGATGAATGTGTGGCTGAAAACCTGGTGAAGGGGAGAAGGGTTCACATTTTTGGATTATGGGAATCTCTTCTGAGCTATTAGTGACATGTATAAGAAGGACAGATTGTACCTGATCTGGAAGGGAACTAATGGCGGGAAAATTTGCTCGAGCTCCTTGGGAGGAATTAAACTAGTAAGGTGGGAGTGTGGGACTCAGGAAGATCATGAGAAAAGAGATCACTCTAAGACTGTTCAGAAAAGGAGCAAGTGAAACAGAGAATAAGGTAGGATTGATAAATTAAATTTAATTTATTTCAATGCAAGGGGACGAACAGGGAAAGCAGATGAACTCAGGGTAAAGTTGGGAACATGGGACTGGGATACCATCGCAATTACAAAGACATGGCTCAGGGGGGCAGGGGAGGAGGAGGCAAGAGAGCAAGGGGAGTGGAATTTTTGATTAGGGATAACATTAGGGAGGATATTCCTGGGAACATGTCCAGAGAAATTATTTGGGTGAAACTGAGAAATATGGGATGATCACTTTATTGGGAGTGTACTACACCCCCACTCTCCTCCCCTCAACCCCCATGCCACACACACACACACACATACATAAGTCAGTGGGAAATTGAGAAACAAATTTGTAAGGAGGTCTCAGTGATTTGTAAGAATAATAGGGTGGTTATGATAGGGGATTTTTACTTTCCAAACATAGACTGAGACTGCCTTGGTCTTAACGGTTTAGATGGAGAGGAACGTATTAAGTGTATACAAGAAGTTTTTCTGATTCGGTATGTGGATGTACCTACAAGAGAAAGCGCAAAACTTGACCCAAGCTTGGGAAATAAGGCAGGGCAGGTGACTGAGGTGTCTGCGTGAGAGCTTTGGGACCAGTGACCATCATTCTATTAATTTTAAAGCAGTGATGGAAAAAGATAGACCAGAATTGAAAATTGAAGTTCTAAATTGGAGAAAGGCCAATTTTGATGGTATTAGGCAAGAACTTTCAAAAGCTGATTGGGGGCAAATGTTCGCAGGTAAAGGGACAGCTGGAAAATGGGAAGCCTTCAGAAATGAGATAACGAGAGTGCAGAGACAGTATATTCCTGTTAGGGTGAAAGGAAAGGCTTGTAGGTATAGGGAATGCTGGATGACTAAAGAAATTGAGGCTTTAGTTAAGAAAAAGAAGGAAGCATATGTCAAAGACAGCAAAAATCACAGGTATCCCCAGAAGAATATAAAGGCAGTGGGAGTATACTTAAGAGGGAAATCAGAAGGGCAAAAAGGGGACATGAGATAGGTTTGGCAAATAGAATTAAGGAGAATCCGAAGAGTTTTTACAAATACATTAAGGACAAAAGGGTAACTAAGGAGAGAACAGGGCCCCTCAAAGATCAGCAAAGCAGCCTATGTGTGGAACCACAAGACATGGGGGAGATACTGAGTATTTTGCATCAGTGTTTATTATGGAGGAGGATACGGAAGATATAGAATGTGGGGAAATAAATAGCAATATCTTGAAAAATGTCCATATTTCAGAGGAGGTGGTGCTGGGTGGCTTAAAATGCATAAAGGTGGATAAATTCCAGAGACCAGGTAGGTGTACCCTAGAACTCTGTGGGGAGCTAGGGAAGTGATTGCTGGGCCTTTAATGAGATGTTTGTATCATTGATAGCCACAGGTGAGATGCTGGAAGCCTGGACATTGGCTACTGTGATGCCATTATTTAAGAAAGGTGGTAAGAAAAAGCCAAGGAACTATAGACTGGTAAGCCTAAAGTTGGTGATGGGCAAGTTGTTGGAAGCAATCTTGAGGGACAGAATTTTTATGTATTTGAAAAGGCAAGGATCAATTAGGAGAATCACATGGCTTTGTATGTGGGAAATCGTGTCTCATTAACTCAATTGAGTTTTTTGAAGAAATAACGAAGAAAATTGATGAGGACAGATTGATTGATACGATCTATGTAGACTTCAGTAGGGCATTTACCAAGGTTCCTCATGGTAGGACTCATTAGTAAGGTTAGATCATGTGGAATACTGGGAGACATAGCCCTTTGGATATAGAACTAGTTTGAAGGTAAAGGACAGAGGGTGGTGGTGGAGGAGGAGGAGGAGGAGGATTGCTTTTCAGACCTGAGTTCGTTGACCAGAAGAATGCCACCAGGATTGGTACTGGTTCCACTGCTTTTCAACACTTATATAAATGATTTGGATATGAACATAGGAGGTATATTTTGTAAGTTTGCAGATAACACCAAAATTGGAGGAGTAGTGGACAGCGAAGAAGGTTACCTCAGAGTACAATGGGATCTTAATCAGAAGGAGTGGCAGATGGAGTTTAATTTAGATGAATCTGAGGTGCTGCATTTTGGAAAGGCAAATCAGGGCAGGACTTATACATTTAATGGTAAGGTCCTGGGGAGTATTGTTGAACAAAGAGACCTTGGTGTGCAGGTTCATAGTTCCTTGAAAGTCCCAAGTAGATAGTATAGTGAAGAAGGCTTTTAGTATGCTTGGTTTTATTGGTCACTGCATGAGTGTAGGAGTTGGGAGGTCATGCAGCTGCTGTACAGGACATTGGTTAGGTTACTTTTGGAATATCCCGTGTAATTCTGGTCTCCCTGTTATAGGAAGGATATTGTGAAACTTGAAAGGGCTCAGAAAAGACTTACAAACATGTCGCCAGGTTTGGAATGTTTGAGGTATAGGGAGAAGCTGAATAGATTGGGGTTGTTTTCCTTGGAGCATTGGAGGCTGAGGGGTGGCCTTGTAGAGGTTTATAAAATCAAGAGTCATAGATAGGGTAAATAAACAAAGTCTTTACCCCAGGTTGGGGGAGTCCAAAACTAGATGACATAGGTTAAGGTTAGAGGGGAAAGATTTAAAAGGGATGTAAGGGGCAACTTTTTTATGCAGAGGGTGGTGCATGTATGGAATGTGCTGGCAGAAGAAATGGTGGAAGTTGGTACAATAACAACATTTAAAAGGCATCAGGATGGTATATAAATAGGAAGGGTTTAGAGGAATATGGACCAAATGCTGGCAAATGGGACTCAATTAATATAGGATACCTGGTCAGCATGGACAAGGTGGACCGAAGCATCTGTTTCTGCGCTGTACATCTCATAAAGTCATCTGACTTTATGACCCTATGCTGATTAGACAACTAATGAAAACAAATCTCACATTAAAGACAGTGAGTATGCAGCATTGTGTGCAGTACAACTTGAAGTAACACTAACAGCAGTTCAGCTTGTTCCTAGAGATATATTCTTTCTCCAGCTGCAGAAAATATCATTTGTTTTGCAGTAATGGAACGAGTGCAACTGCAGTTTGCTGTTCTTGCTGCATGAGAGTTGCTCCAAGTCCTGTCTCACTGGTATCACATTGCAAGGTCACTTTGTAACTGTAGTCGTTCACCACTAAGTCTTCGAGGCAGGTCAAAGCTGCTTCATGTCCTGTACCCTAGCATATCCTTTACAGTGAGCTTGCTCAAACATTCACAATTGGAGAATGGGTTATGTCAGAATCGTGCGAGGTAGTTCACAAATCATTGTAACAGTCACATTTGACACCCAACATCTTATCGGAATTAGTGAAGTCCTTCCATTGTCAGGACATGACCCATGTATTCATCTTCAGTCATTTTCAATTGCACTTTTTATTATTCAGCTTGAGCTTCATCAGATGAGTTCTCTCCAACAGTCTCACTAGGTTCCTATTGTGGTCTCCAATGGCGTCTTGCATCATAACTCCACACCCATAGCCTAACACCACTTGTAATTTAGGAAAATCACTATTTCCTGCTGTCTGCATTGACCCTCTTCCAGAGCAGGGGAAGTGCCTATGAGCATGTGCAACCATCAGTCACTTTCAAATGGCATTCAGAACATAGTCAGAAAATTGTTGCTTTCATCCAGCTTAACTTGCCAATATCGATCCTTCACATCAAGGGTAAAGACTTTACCTTGGCAAGCTTTGGCAAAATGTCTTCAATGGTTGGCAATAGTAGTGAGATCTTTTGGATCTAAACACACTCTCAGCTTTTCAGATTGTTTTCACTGCTACCATGCTGCAATTCACATGTGTAGCAGCTGCCATTTTCTTAATTATTCCTTTCTTTTCCAGCTCCTGTATCTTGTCTTCCAGCCTGGACTCGAGGGCAGCTAGAACCCTTCTCAGCAGATGCGAAATGGGTCACACACAACCTGTCAAGATTATACTGACCAGAAGTACCTCCAAGGCCCATGAAAATATTATTGTAATTGTCTGAGAGATGTTGATCTGGTGCTCTGCAAAATACAGCAAAGCCCTTCTGGTACATGTAGGGATCCACTGCAAGCTTTAAACTTATTTTAGCAGAGATTTATGGATTTTGCTTCACGTTTGGATGAAGCAAATCTGGAACTAGACATTCTTTCTTTTCCATTTCATTGGGCTCTCAGCTTAGTTTATCTTCCTGAGATGAGTATCATTCAATCATACAGCCTCCACTTAACATTTGAGGTCTTCACTTTGAATGTTCATTCAGTCTTCTTCTGCAGTCCAAGTGTGCAGCTTTAAAACAGTTCACTGAAGAAATAAGTTTGGAAGCTAGGATTTAAGAGCTTCTGGTTCAAAATTGAAGGCAACTATATCTGAGGTCACATAACTAGGGCAAGTAAAGAAATGCATTTCTCCAAATAAGCATCATTGCACTGGGGAGAGGCTGTATGATGTTGTAGGTGACAAGGTCATTTAAAAATTCTGCAAGTCAGTGAACTGGAAATAGACCATAAGGGCATATAGAGTCATAGATACATAGAGATGTACAGCACAGAAACAGTTTCCGCAGTCCAACTCATCCGTACTGACCAGATATCCGAATCTAATCTAGTTCTAATTGCCAGCACCTGGCGCATATCCCTCTCAACCCTTCCCATTCATATACCCATCCAGATGCCTTTTAAATGTTGCAATTACCTCCACCACTTCCTTTGGCAGCTTATTCCATACATGCACCATCCTCTGTGTGAAAAAGTTGCCCCTTAGGACCCTTTTAAATTTTTTTCCCTCTCACCCTAAACCTATGCCCTCTAGTTCTGCAGTCTACCACCACTGGGAAAGGACCTTGTCTTTTTACCCTATCCATGCCCCTCATGATTTTATAAACCTCTATAAGGCCACTCCTCAGCCTCCGATGCTCCAGGGAAAATATTCCCAGCCTATCACGCAAACCCTCTAACTCTGGCTTGTTCTGTTTCATGGTATGGTTCAACTGCAGTTATGCTTCATCATGAGACCTCTGGCTCTGGTCATTGGTGGATTCAAACTGGGCTGCAAAGTCCTAAGGCTCCACCATAAAAGGTTAGGTGGGCAATTTAAATCACAGTAGGCAGCAGCAGCAAACTTCCTCACCCACCAGCACTGATAAATGGAAAATATGACATCTTTCATCACTGTGTTGGGCACCCTCTGGATACCTGATGCATAGAGTGTATTCAGTTTCCACAATTTGAATGACTCAGGTTCTCTCCAAGACTGAAACAGTGAGCTGGAAGTAGTACAAACAGGCAGTCTCAGTCATTGTGAAACTGAGAAGTCCACAGCTGGGCTCCATTTTGCTTGCATTGCTTCCTTCAGGCTGAAGCTGGAGACCAGAAAGACAAAGATCATCCCACAATCCCAAAATAATCTGCCTGCTTTGTTCTCTAGCCTGCAGAAACTCTTGGAATCGAAAAGTGTGGTTGTTACTGGAAAAGCACAGCAGGTCAGAAGGCATCCGAGGAGCAAGAGAATTGATGTTTCAGGCACAAGCCCTTCACCAGGAATGTGGGGTGGAGGAATGGGGTTGAGAGATGAATAGGAAGGTGGGGGTGGGGGTGACGGTGAGGTAGCTGGATGGCGATAGGTAGATGCAGGTGGGGGGGTGATGGTGGTATTTCCTAAAGACTCCTGAAAGTAGATCTACTATCAGCTACTATCCTCATGGGTGTTTCAAGGACACAGAGTGCTACATTAAGCAGAAAGCCAGGAAATCTCTGTTCCTTCATCGATACATGAGAAAAGCTCAATCTATATTAACTTAGAAAAAAGAAGTACCCTGGAAACTTCAGGTCAGAATTATTCGAGAAGAAACCCAAAATGAAACTGACACAACTTTGCCACTTGGCACTATTTTGAAAAGGAGCAGGGGAGTTAAACTTATTCGCTTGACCAATATTTATCCTCCAATCGAGATCACAAAAAAAATTATCTGGTCATCAGCAGTTCACATACTGGCTGCCACATTTAATAGCTACACTGTAGCGTAGCCTCAAGATCAGAGGAAGCAAGTTTTGAACTGAACTGAGAAGGAACTCCTTCACCCAGAGGGTTGTTAATCTATGGAATTCCTTGCCCAGGGAAATAGTTAACACTACTTCAGTAATTGTTTTTAAAGCTAAGGTAGATACTTTTTTGAAAAATAAAGGAATTAAGGGATATGGTGAAAACGTGGATAAGTGGAGCTGTGTCCACATGAAGACCAGCCATGACCTTATTGGGTGGCGGAGCAGGTTTGAAGGGCCGGATGGCCCTACTCCTGTTCCTATGTTCTTATGTTCTTCAGAAACCACTTTATTTATTGCGCAGTACTTTGAGATATCCCGTGGTCAAGAATTGTATTGTGTAAATGCAAGTCTTTTGTTCTTTGGCACTTTTCATATCATCCAATACATTCACACTGCAGTCTACATGAATTATGACTATGAAGATGTCATATGTATACTTTGTTCATTCTGCATTGCTCTCTATCAATACTTGCTAAATTGTCTTCAATAAGCAGCCATGAGCAACAGTCTTTTTATAGTATGATTAATTGGCTTGTTAATATAACATGTATAGTGAGGTATATTACTGCAGTGTATTTATAATACAGGAAGCAATGCAACAGCAACTAGAGACAGCAAGAGCAATTCATTCAAGTTGACGTGGGTTTATGAAAGGCAGAGCATTACTAACAAATTTGTTGCATTTATTTGACATCACATTGATATGTTTTATGATCTAAAATAAACTGTACTTGATCATGCATCCAGTTTACTGCCCCTCATAGGCATTTGCTTCTGTTGGTCATAATCATGCTTTTAGTTTAACTTTGTCCTGTTCTACATTTTTGGCACTGATGTAATGGATTAGACACAATGCGGTAATATGTAATTTTGTAACTGTTGGGGCAGAAAATTGTCAGTGTCATGGAGTGAAAAGCCAGAACTGTGTAACAGTCAGCTGAGCTGACGTGGGTATTGCAGATGCTGGAGATTAGCGTCAAGATTAGAGTGGTGCTGGAAAAGCACAGTAGGTCAGGCAGCATCTTAGGATCCTGATGAAGGGCTTTAGCTCAATTTTCCTGCTCGTCAGATGCTGCTTGACCTGCTGTGCTTTTCCAGCACCACTTAACATTCAGCTGATCCAATATAAAAGTGAGCTATGTTTATAGAGTACTTGCAATGTAGATGTATGGCCCAAAGCACTTCACAGAATATAACCAAACAAAACACCAAAACAAAAAGGAGCAAATGAGATATTAAGAAATGTGCTTAAGAGCTCGAATGAAATAATGCAATGGCGAATGAAATAAATATTAAAGAAACTCCCAGTGGAAGAGATTGATGTGGAGATCGTTAGGAAGGGAATTCCAGAGACTTGGGCTGAGATGTCAGAAAGCATGGTGACCAAAATCATCCTTACTTACATTGAAAGTTATAACTAATTAGCCATGGAACCATTAATAGATGAAACAAATTAAAACAATCTAGCCCATCATTGTTGTTTCACATTTTTCATACTTGATAAATAGAAAAAAAAACATGCATTACTACAGTTCCTCCCATGATCTCAGGATCTCCCAAGCAATGGAACACATGAAAAGTGTAGCCAGTCACTGTAGGAAAATGTAGTTATAATGTCCAAAAACAGTCTCACTAAGCTGAGCTTAGCACTGTGTGCATTATGAAGCATGTAACCGGCTCCTAAATTATTTACAGTTGTCATGAATCTTCTATATATCACAGTTCTAAAACAACCCACCATTTTCATATACGATAAACCTAGAGGATAAAACAAATGGGACTGTCTCCCTCTTGTGGAGCATTAGGTACAATTTCCCTTAGTTTAAACCAGCTGCAAATCTATTCTTCATTATCGGCACGCAGGACATCACTGGGTCAGCCTGAAATGGAATGATGGAGTCCCTTTACATTTCCAAGGGCTGGCATACTGTAACAAATAGAATATCACAGAGATCTGTTCTGGGGCCTCAATTATTATATAGTTTACATGAAGGGACAGACTATATTTTAGCCAAATTTGCTTACAATATAAAGATGGATAGGAAAGCAAGTTATGAGTCTGCAGTGGTAAGGAAGTGAACAAAATTTTGTCAGATGAATTATAATGTGGGAGAACGTGAGGTTGTCCACTTTGATAGGAAAAACAGAACAGTACAATAATGTTTAAATGGAAGCAGGCTGCAGAATGCTGGAGGGGGTTTTGGATGCTCTTGTAAATAAATCACAATAAATTAGTACGCAGATACAGCAAAAAATTAGAAACATAAATAAAACATTTTCATATATTGCAAATAAACTGGAGCATTAAAGTGGAGAGGTCTTGCTGCAACTGTACATAGCATTGGTGCGAGCTTACCAACAGTACTGTTTATTTAAGGCGGGACGTGTTTGCATTGGAAACAACTCCAGAGAAGCATCACACAATTGATTCTGTGGATGAAAGGATGGTCTCATGAGCACAAATGCAACAGATTGGGCTGAAACTCACTGGAGGTTAGAAGGATGAGAGGGGTTTAATTTTCTCAAACAGTGAGTGCATTTTAACCAAAACAAATTGAGTTTCAGCAGCAGATGATCTTTGACAGGGATAAGTCAGGCATTAGTTACAGAGATGGAATTAGGAAGAGATGGATATGGCATCAATATAAGGGCGGCATGGTGGCTCAGTGGTTAGCACTGCTGCCTCACAGCACCAGAGTCCCAGGTTCAAATCCAACCTCGGGCACTGTCTATGTGGAGTTTGCACATTCTCCCCGTGTCTGCGTGAGTTTCCTCCGGGTTCTCCCGTTTCCTCCCACAATCCAAAGATGTGCAGGTCAGGTGAATCAGCCATGCTATATTGTCCATAGTGTCAGGTGCATTAGTCAGAGGGAAATGGGTCTGGGTGGACTGGTTGGGCCGAAGGGCCTGTTTCCACACTGTAGGGAATCTAATCTAAAAAAAAAGTTGGGAGTTTCATCTCAGAATCAAATGCAACATAAATATTGTGTACAGACTGGATTAATCTCAGACTATTCCCAAGGAGAGAGATAGAGTGGTTAGCGAAGGAATAGAGTTTGTAGTGGGCATGAATGGCCACAGTCTTTGCAATATTTAATTAGAGGGAATACTTTCACGTTGTTAATCTCGACTAGATGAAAATACTAATGCAAAAATTGAAAGACTAGTTGTTTAGCCTAATGCCTCAGTTTAAAGTTTCATTCCTGATTATTGCCTCCAGGAGGAATATAATCGGAAATAGAATCAAATATATAGCAGGGATAGCATCATGATGATTCTATATTGACCCAACCACAAAACCTAACTCTGAGATGAATTCACTTCCTGATAAGTAAACATCAAGCTCATTATGGTTGAAATCTGCTAATTGTAACAGAGTGCCAAATAGAATCAAACATGCAAATTTTTGTGAGTTTACCATATTGATCAATACGATTATATGCAATAGACAGGATTTGTCAGAGATGATTCTCAAAAGTGCTTTTAAGGCTCATGAATACCTCAAAGAGACATTTTCTGCTGACACAAATATGAATAATTGGTTGGAGGGCGAAGACATCTATAAAAATATTCACTGTCTTTAAGTTCTGGATCCATCCCACTTAGTTAAATATTTTGGAACATTTTAAAGCTATTTTACAAATTAGCAGGTATTTGACTGCCAGGAATAGGAGCTTTGCTTCAAGAGAGTTACAGTCATAAAGATGTATGGCACAGAAACAGACCCTTTGGTTTAACTCACCCATGCCAACAAGATTACCTAAATTAATCTAGTCCCATTTGTCAGCATTTGGCCCACATCTCTCTAAATCCTACTTATTCATATACCCATCCAGATGCATTTTAAATGCTGTAATTGTATAGTTACGTAGTACTTGATATCTCACTCTTTGCCAATGAACACCCTGCCAAAGGGTAAATAGCTGCAAAGTGTTGACACGGGTATAGAGTCACAGAGATGTACAGCTCGGAAACCGATGCTTCAGTCCAACCCGTTCATACTGACCACATATCTGAACCTAATCTAGTCCCATTTGCCAGCACTTTAGAGGCCAATATCCCTCTAAACCCTTCCCATTCATATACCCATTCAAATGCCTTTTAAATGTTGCAATTGTACTATCCTCCACCACTTCCTCTGGCAGCTCATTCCGTACATGTACCACCTTCTGCGTGAAAAAGTTGCCCCTTCGGTCCCTTTTAAATCTTTCCCCTCTCAATTAAACCTATGCCCTCTAGTTTCTGGACTCCCCCACCCCAGGGAAAAGACTTTGTGTATTTACCCTATCCATGACCTTCTTGATTTTATAAATCTCTATAAGGTCACCCCTCAGCCTCTGATAGGTCAGGGAAAACAGCCCCAGCCTTTTCAGCCTCTCACTATAGCTCAAATCCTCCAACCCTGCAACATTTTTGTAAATCTTTTTTGAACTCTTTCAAGTTTCACAACATCGTTCTGATAGGAGGAAGACCAGAATTACATGCAGTCTTCCAAAAGTGGCCAAACCAATATCCTGTACAACCACAACATGACCTCCCAACTCCTATACTCAATGTACTGACCAATGAAAGCAAGCATACCAAACACCTTCACTATCCTATCTACCTGTGACTCCACTTTCAAGGAGTTAACCGTAGTTATCTTTATTTGGAGGTGGAAATCACAGGCAAATGTTTACCTTCTGTTAAACCAGCATTAACTGAAAAAGTAGGTATAAAGAATGTTTGCAGGAAGAGAACAGCAAGTAATGTAGTGTGTACTCGGGGAGTAACTACAATTATGGAATTACATATTAATGTCCAGCACAATGGATTTCACGGATCGGTTGTACTAATGAATGAAGAAGGTTTGTTGTTTTGATCCTGAAATAATCTCATTTTACAGTTGATCAGACAACATGTCAACACTAATATGTACATTCCAGCAAAATAAATTTTATCCACACATATGATTGTTTATATGGTTTATATTGATTGGAAAGACTGATGGCATTTTTGTAAAAGAATGCCACAGGCCTGAACTTTCATAATGGCATTGAGCCTCTTCAATGTTACAAAGTGACTTCAGAGGCCTGAATCTATCAGTCCCGTATTCCATGGTTCATAATGGCAACACAGAAGATAGTAACAGTAGGTCATTCAGCCCATCAAGCTTGATCAACCATTCAAAATGATCATGGCTGATCCTCTTTCTCAACGCCATATTCCCACTCTTCCCCAATGCCACTTTATGCCTTAATGTCAAAAAAACCAATTCCTCCTTAAATATATTCGGTGATGTAGCCACCACAACCGAGAGAATTTCACAACTTCACAAGCCTTTAGTGTAGAAATTTCTCCTCAACTCGATTTGAAATGGCTGGAGACTGTGATTCTTTGTTCTCTGGCCCCAAACAGGGTAAATGTCATTTCTACGTCCAATCTACTCACCAGAGTCAGAATTTTATATGTTTAAATTATCCCTCTCATTCTCCTAAACTCCGGTGAATATAGCTCTAGTCACCTAAATCTCTCCTCATACAACAATCCTGCCATTCCCAGATCACTGCACTGCCTCCATTGCAAACATATGGTTTCTTGGGTAAAAAGACCAAAGCTGCACACAATACTCCAGGGGTGTGATCACCACAGTACCCCTGGACAGCTGCAGGAAGACATCCTTGCTCCTGTACTTGAGTTCCCTTCCACTGAATGCCAGGATACTATTTGCCTTTCTTACTGCTTGCTGCACCTGCTCACTTTAAGTGACTGGCATACAAGGATACTAAAGTCCCTTTGTACATCAACATTTCCAAAAGTATCAGCATTTTAAAAATTCATTACCAGTCTCTTCTTCCTACCAAAGTGGGTAATTTCACACTTCTTCACATTACACACTCAAAACATCTAAAATTATTTGAAATCTCTTTATGCCCTCCTCACAACTCACCCAGTTTTGTGTCATCAGTAAACTTGGAAATTTAACATATGATTTCCCCATCTAAATAATAACTGCTTATGTTAAAGGATAGCTGCTTCAGGCTAATTTGCTTTTCATTAATGGTCTGTAAAAAACACGTTCTGTGCATTTTAAACTGAGTGGTGGCAAGTCTTAAGGTGTCAGAGTTAAGGTATAGTATTCTTTGAGAGGTAAAGTACACTTTTAGATAAGGTTCTAGGACACTTTTGGTGAGGGTAGGGGAGATCAGGTGCACCTTGGGAGAGTAGATGTACCTTTTGCGACTGTTAAATTTAATCGTAAATATATATAAATGGTGCGTAACCTTGGAACCGTAGTGATTGTAACAAGGTCAGCCAGATGGATTTCATAGAATATGAGTTCCCTGATTGTTCCAAATTAACAGCCCAATCAGGGAGCCCTGGCTGGCAGATATAAACAGGATTGTCAGACATCTTGTTCATTCTGAGAGCTGGCTCTGAGGGAGCTGAATCAGTGTCAAGGATTTTCCATATGTAAATAGAGAGTGACAAGGAGGTGGGATACCAGCCTCTGGGAAGTTATTTCAGTGGCAATGAGAGAAAAAAATACGCTCCTGAAGAAATTCTCTCACAACAGACATCTTTGAGCTGGGATGAGCATTTCTGGCATCACGCCATTATTTGGGAAGCTTGACTCATTAAATCCTGCCATCAAAGACTGGGCCCAATAGCCGAAAAGAATGTGTTATTTTTCCAGGCAACTAACACAAGGTGAAAAGCATCAAGCAATTCTCGCATGGACCTGCAGATTCTTTGGTTATTAGGATCCTAACTTATCCGGAGGCATTGGATACTAAAGCCTTTCAAGATTTGATGGACTTAGTTAAGGATCAATTCTGAGGCACTATTGGGTTTTACTCAGCAATTCGAGTACTAAGGGAATCCACATCGGGATTTTTGACTAGGTTAAGGTGACTGGCAGAGACATGTGACTTTGGTATAACCCTTAATGAAATGCTGAGACACTGTTTGGTATGTGGGATTAATGATGAAACCGTACAAGAGCGCCTCCTACCTGACGCTTAACTAGCCTTCAAACAGGCACCACAACTGGCTTTATCATTGGAAAATGTGGCAAATGGAGCAAATGTGTCTCAGGGTATTCCGATGGAAGCATATGCCCTCACCATGCAGATTGAGCTTGAGGAACACCACTGGAGTGAGGGCATTTGTATAACCTCACTCAGGAAATATCTTGATCAGAGGGACCGTAGGTCAGTCCACAGCAAAACCCCAATACAAAGCCAAGCCTTGGTCAAACAGTTAAATTTTATTTGAGGATCTGGGATAGCAAGCTGTTGTAGTTGCTGATAGTATGTGGACTCAAGACAGCAAAAATGAGTCTCACTAGACCTAAAGTGAGTAAGAGAATCCTTGGCTGGTATCCATGAGGGAGCACATCCTAGAATGTGTACCTTCATCTGGTTTAGAACAGTTAAATTGCTCAGCAACATCCAAATCACAACCAATCAAACTAAATGTCTTGTTAAATGGTCATCGCTTTGCACTGAGGTCGATACCAGCGTGGCTGATTCAGTGATCTCAGAACTAGTCTTTACCAAAATTCACACTGGTCACCAACTGGTCTTACGTTTGCACAGGATCTCAGCTGGACTGAGAACCAATGTTGGGTAACCTTTATAGATTAAGGGTGCAAGTTCAGATCCAGTCAGTATGAGAAGCAGCTGGCTCAGTTCCCACTGATTGTAATCAAAGGCTCAAACCCCAGCTTGATGAGATGAAATTAGTTCAGAAAGATTCAGCTAGTTTGGCTCAAAATTGTTCGATTAGAAAATGGCTGCCTAAGTGTAGTCCTAATTAAATACCTGGAAATTGCCAGGAAGGTCTAATGACTATCAAAGGAGCTAAGGCCACCTTGAATGTTGACCAGGAAGCAATTCCATGATTCTGCAAGGCCCCAGAGTGCCAGTTGCCTCCCGTGCAAAAGTAGAGACAGAAATCAGAAGGCTGGCAAGTGATGGCATCATTAAACTAGTCCAGTTTGCGGAATGGGCAGCATTGGTCATTCTGCAGCTCACCCACATTCATAGGAATACCCGGGTAAACCCTGGACTTAGTTACATGTCGATTATGCGGGTCCTCTCATTGGCTTAATTGTCTGAGTCATTGTGGATGCCCACTCAAAGTTACTTTAAGTAACTTTGCATAAAGTTCATTTGTGAAACCTGGGTCAATGATGGAAAAGCTGCATGCATCTTTTGTAATACACAGACTCCCGGAAATGTTGGCCACAGACAAAGGGCCATCATTTACCAGCAGGGAATATGAGTATTTCCTAAAGTCGTATGACATTCAACATATAAGGACAGTTTGATACCATCTATTGTCCAATGGTCTGGCAGAAAGAGCAGTCAAAACTATGAAGGCAGGTTTAAAGGAACAGTTCATAGTTTCATTCAATACTAGAATGTCCCGATTCCTTTTGATTATTGGACCACCCCTCATGAAACTATAGGGATAGCTCTAGCAGAGTTGCTAATGGGGAGAAATCTGATCTTCCCGGACTTGGGAGGAAGGGTGAAATGGCATCAGGAACATCGATGACAGACATAAGGCTTCATTAAGCGAGACAGAAGGTTCACTTGTAGGAACCACAGGAATGGCCCTGCATGGGTAAGAGGCAAAGTTGACATGAGGCCAAGTGCAGTGACATACAAAGTTCGGGTAGGTGAGATGGTCCTGAAAAACATGTGGACCATATAAAAGCTGCAACTTTGTAAATGGAAAGGGAGCTAAACGTGCCAGGCTCCTCTCTGACAGGCTTTCCACTGTTTCAGAACCTGTGGGTTTTTCCTCTCCATCAAACATTGAAGATACCTCAGAATCAGAGATGGACATGGTAGATATCACTGCCTCGATGCCTTTGCCGCCTGAACAAGAGAATGAATTTCTTCCAAGATGTTCCGGGTGCAAGAGGTGAGCTACTGTGTATTACATGCCGTCCGTATCAGAGGCAGAGTTGGATCAATCTGACCCAGTGCTCAACCACCTCAGGAGGAGCTAGAATAATAAAGAGCCGGCGTATGTCTTTGGCTTTAGTGAGGGAAGAGATGTAGTGATTGTAATGAGGTCAGCCAGGTGGACCTCATAGAATATGAATTGGGGTTGTTAATCTGATCCAATCAGGGAGCCCTGGCTGACAGAAATAAACAGTAGTGTCAGAGATTCTGTTTACACTAAGAGTTGGCTCTGAGGGAGCTAGGTCAGTGTCAAAGTCTCTTCACATGCACATAAAGATGATGGTGACGGGACACCAGCCTCTGTAGAGTTATTTCATTCATTAAAAGGCCAGCTCACCAGAATTAAGCTCCCTGTTCATTATCCCAACTGTATTCTCCACGTGTAAGCAAATTATCCAAACATATGTAAGTGGCGTGCAGCAGACAAGGTGCTGTATGTGCTGGACTGTGGAGTGAATAATCATTTCTTCGTCCTCTTTGGGGTTCAAACCTAGCCATACTTGGGATCAAGTGGAAGTAGTCTATAATTGCATAGAGGATGATTGAGTGAGGAAGGCTGGATTGAGGCTTTCAGTGATGTTACTGAGGCCGGATCAGAGAAAATCTGGGAAATTTCCTAGTGCCACATTTCAATTTCCTCTTAAATCTCTTGCTCATGGTCTGGCTTTCAACTTGACTCATAGTTTAGTGCCTGATCTCAATTGATTTTAGAAAGTAGTTGAAAGGTCCCCTTTTTGTAATGACCTAAAATCAACAACTTGTCTTTATAAGACATGTTTAATACAGAAAATAGCCTCTCAATTATAAAACATCATTAACTTTGATTAGCAGGCCATCTCAAAGTTGTCAATGAAATACACTTAAATTACAACCATTTCACAGGTCGGAAAACACAGCACATTGTGCGCAGCAGCAGCCTTCAAACAGCAATGAGAGAAATGATTTGTAATGTGGGTTAAAGGACAAACATTCTTACCCAGTTCTTCATCACATCATTATGTTGAAATCGTCATGTCTGCCAATCAGAAATAAATAAAAAGATGAGGTGTTTTCCAAGTATTTGAAACTATGAGTCCATAAGTGTTTATTCATCAAGGTGACAAAAGACGAGAAACTAAAATGGTGAAGACTTTCTTCAGACATCAGGACCATTTCCATGAACAGGAGATTTAAGAGATGACAACAGTAACTAGGAAAGGTGGATAAGGGATCTGAATCACGGAATCCCTACAGTGTGGAAGCAGCCCATTCAGCCCATCAAGTCTACACCAATCCTCCACAGAGCATCCCACTCAATGACCCTGTAACCCTGCATTTCCCATGGCTAATTCACCAGGCCCACACATCTTTGGTCTGTGGGAGGAAACCTGCGCAGACACAGGGAGAATGTGCTAACTCCACACAGTCACTTGAAGGTAGAATTGAACCCAGGGCCCTAGCACTGTGAGACAACAGTGCTAATTGCTGAACCACTATGTCACCCCTATCAGCACTTCCAAGCAAACACAGAACAAAGCGCCAGAAAAAAATGCCCTTAGAAAAAGATGTGTAAGAACATGGAATGACCAGCAGGGATGGTTGATACAGACATTTTTTGCAATTTTTCAGTAAACACAGACAAAACAAAAGAAGGTGAATAATTATAGAAAAAGAGCAAGAAAATTAGATTACAATCAGTCTGGCAGACATCTAGTGAAGGCAGGATGATTGTTTATTTGTGTCTAAATTTCAGTGGCAGACTCTATTTTCTCAATTTATTAGATTTGCTGTCAAATTTTCAGATTTTATTTTTGCTATTGTTCTATTTTTCCCATTCGTGCTTTGAACTTTTTTTTATATAGCATTTCGTATTCTGCATAAGAAAAGATAAAAGACTGACCACTGGGGGGCATCCTTGTAATCCAAGTAAATCTGTCTATCTACAAACTACACTCTCCATATCATGCATGAAATTCATTACAATGAACTGATTGGAAAATTAAGAATGTGCGGTAACATTTTGTTCATTTTGATTCATAGGGTAACAGTGCGGAGTAGATCATTCTATCTAGTTAGCTCACTCTTCCATACATATCTGACATTCCCCACAACATTTTACTGTCACAGACTTTATAATTCTTTTCTCTGATGGATCTCTTAAAGTGGATCTTAACAATTGGTCAGAACAGCAGGGAGATGGGTCATCATACACCTCAGGCTGGTTGGCTGCCCATTCTCTCAAGTAGAAGATCCCAGTCAATGGTCAAAATATATTCGTAACTCAGTGCTGTCTGCAGGTTACAAGCTGCATCTTATTTAATATTTAATGGCCCAGTGATAGTTCCAGTTAGCACAGGAACCCACTGATGAGTCAGCAGAGGAGGGTAGATAATTGTACTGATGATTGATTGTCTCAGCTCCAAATTTCACCATAGGGTGGTTGTGTATAGTATCCAATGAAAACAATAGCAGCATTGCAATGTCTAAACTAGCAGGATTTACAGATCAAATTCAAGACAGAGAAATGGAAGTTAATGTACATTATGGGAGAAATATCAATTATACCTTTATAATGAAGACTTTGATAAAAACAAAAAAACAAGTATTTGATACGAATTTGGATGTGATTGGTTGCTACTGAAAGCACCATCAACTTATACAGTTTCATTTGCCAAGATGTAAAGAATGCTAGGATTAATACTAAATGTATACAGAACAAGGAGGATGGCTGAGTGTCATAGGTATGATAGAAAGAATTGTTGACACTTTATTTAAACCATTGTCTGCTCTCATTATGATCAGATTTTGAGGCACCAAAGAGGTTTTTAAAGAAGTGTAATGAAAATTATTTCATGAGCCCAAGAAATTTGAATATAAATTTGAACAACTAAATCTGTTTTCTATTGAAAAAAGATAGTTTCCCCGGGAGTGCAGTACATAAGGTGGATGTAATTGAGTGCTATATGAACAACGCAAAACTAAGGAATATAAAGAAACTGCAATAACTCTTCCAATTACATTCACAGTGAAATATTTCACATAAATATTGCTGAAATAGACTGCCAACTAGTGGAGGCAGGAGAGAAAAATATCTAGTTCAATGTGGAAGATGATAATACAAGTTTGGGGTAAAGACAGATGAAGATGAAAATAGTTCGGCAAGCTTTGAATTGAACATAAAATGCAATGAAGTAAGTGTGAATTATTTTATACACAGCTAGAAACAGATATGTGACAAAAGTAAATATGTTTACCTGACAATTTTACACTATTTAAAGTGTAAATTTCCTGTTAATGATGTAAAAAGAAATTAACTGTGATCTTATCAAAAGATTCCTGAACAGATGGCTCTACACCTGTCTCATCAGAGTCAAGATCCTAATTTTTTATTAGACCTGGCAGATATTTCAGAAATAGAGAACTTGTGATTGTTTTGCACTTCTCATATTCCCTGAAGGTGGCAAAACAAGTGGATCAGGTGGGCAGGAAGGCATATGCCATGTTTGCCTTCATTGATTGGGGCATACAGTTTAAATGTTGCCAAGTCATGTTGCAGCTGTACAGAACTTTAATTGGGCCACATTTAGAATATTGTGTACAGTTCTGGTTGTCACACTACCAGAAGGATGTGGACACTTTGGAGAGGATACAGAAAAGATGTTTGGAAAGTATTAGCTATGAGGAGAGACTGGACAAACTTGGTTCGCTTTTACTTGAACATCAGATGCTGAGGGGTGACCTGATAAAAGTTTACAAAATTATGAGAGAGTGAATACAATGGATAGTCGGAGTCTTTTTCCCAGGGTGGTAACGTCAACTATTAGGGGACAAAGTCTTAAGGTAAAGGGATAAGTTTAAAGGAGATGTGAAGGCAAGCTTTTTATACAGAGGGTAATATGTACCTGGAATGTTTTGCCAGAGGGGGTGGTAAAAGCAAATACAATAGCAATATTTAAGAGACTTCTTGACAGATGCACGAATAGGCAGGGAAGAGAGAGTTACGGACCACGTAGAGACAAATAGTTTTTAGTTTAAAAGGCATCAACTGTTGGCACAGGCTGTGTGAGCCAAAGAGCCTGTTCCTGTGCTGTACTGTTCTCTGCCTTTATTCTTTGTTCTCAGGATGTTCTGTAGCATCAAGTGAATTGCTTATGAAGCAGTCACTAATCGTTTGTGAAAAGCAAAGACTCACAAAAAATGCGTGAAAACGAATGAAGCATTCTGTGTCTATATGTAACAATGTTTATGCAACATTCAAGCTTGAGTTGATAAATGACAAGTAACATTTGAGTGACACAAGGGGCAGGCAATGACCATCATAACACAAGAGATCCTACCTACCTTCCCTTGACATTCAACAGTAGTAGGTAAAAACAATGACTGCAGATGCTGGAAACCAGATTCTGGATTAGTGGTGCTGGAAGAGCACACCATTTCAGGCAGCATCCAAGGAGCAGTAAAATCGACGTTTCGGGCAAATGCCCTTCATCAGGAATACAGGCAGAGAGCTTGAAGAGTGGAGAGATAAGTGAGAGGAGGGTGGGGGTGGGGAGAAAGTAGCATAGAGTACAATAGGTGAGTGGGGAGGGGATGAAGATGATAGGTCAGGGGGAGAGTGGAGTGGATAGGTGGAAAGGACGATAGGCAGGTAGGACAAGTCATGGGAACAGTGCTGAGCTGGAAGTTTGGAACTGGGTTGAGATGGGAGAAGGGGAAATGAGGAAAGGGGAAATGAGGAAACTATTGAAGTCCACATTGATGCCCTGGGATTGAAGTGTTCCGAGGTGGAAGACGAGGCGTTCTTCCTCCAGGTGTCTGGTGGTGAGGGAGCAGCGATGAAGGAGGCCCAGGACCTCCTCGGCATGTCCTCCGCCTCCGAGCTTACTTTCACAATCAGGACTCCCGCCCATCTTCCAAGGACCCCTTCGCCCACCCCCAACACACTGCATCCACCTGGACACCCCGTGCTGGCCTCGACCTCTTCATTTCCAACTGCCGCCCGGACATTAACCGCCTCAACCTGTCTACCGCCCCCCCTCCTCCACTCCAACCTCACAACGCGCAGCCCTCTAATCCCTCTGCTCCAATCCCGACCTCACCATCAAGCCAGCAAATAAAGGGGGCCCAGTGGTAGTCTGGCACACTGACCTCTACACCGCTGAAGCCAAACGCCAACTCAAGGACACCTCTTCCTACTGTCCCCTCGACCATGACCCCCATCCCCCATCACCAAACCATCATCTCCCAGACCATACAGAACCTCATCACCTCAGGAGATCTCCCACCCACAGCTTCCAACCTCACATTCCGGGAACCTCGCACTGCCCGGTTCTACCTCCTTCCTAAGATCCACAAGCCTGACCACCCTGGCCGACCCATTGTCTCAGCATGCTCCTGCCCCACTGAACTCATCTCCACCTACCCTGACACTGTCCTATCCCCCCCTAGTCCAGGAACTCCCCACATACGTTCGAGACACCACCCATGCCCTCCACCTCCTCCAAGACATCCGTTTCCCCGGCCCCCAACGCCTCATCTTCACCATGGATATCCAATCCCTCTACACCTTCATCCACCATGACCAAGGCCTCCAAGCCCTCCATTTCTTCCTCTCCTGACGTCCCCAACAGTACCCTTCCAGCGACACTCTCATTCTTTTGGCCGAACTGATCCTCACCCTTAACAATTTCTCCTTCGAATCCTCCCACTTCCTCCAGACCAAACGGGTAACCATGGGCACCTGTATTGGCCCCAGCTATGCCTGTCTCTTTGTTGGCTACATAGAACAGTCCATCTTCCGTAGTTACACCGGCACCACTCCCCACCTCTTCCTCCACTACATTGATGACTGCATTGGCACCACCTCGTGCTTCTGCAAGGAGGTTGAGCAATTCATCTACTTCACTAACACATTCCACCCTGACCTTAAATTTACCTGGACCATCTCTGACACCTCCCTCCCCTTCCTGGACCTCTCCATCTCCATTAATGATGACCAACTTGACACCGACATTTTTTACAAACCCATCGACTCCCACAGCTACCTGGATTACACCTCTTTCCACCCTACCTCCTGCAAAAATGCCATCCCCTATTCCCAATTCCTCCGCCTCCGCCGCATCTGCTCCCAGGAGGACCAGTTCCACCACAGAACACACCGGATGGCCTCCTTCTTTAGAGACCACAATTTCCCTTCCCACATGGTTAAAGATGCCCTCCAATGCATTTTGTCCACATCTTGCACCTCTGCCCTAAGACTCCAGCCCTCCAACCGTAACACGGACAGAACGCCCCGGTGCTCACCTTCCACCCTACCAACCTTCGCATAAACCAAATCATCCACCCACATTTCCGCCACCTCCAAATAGACCTTACCACCAGGGATATATTTTCCTCCCCACCCCTTTCTGCCTTCCACAAAGACCGTTCCCTCCGTGACTACCTGGTCAGGTCCATGCCCCCCCTACAACCCACCCTCCCATCCTGGCACCTTCCCCTGCCACTGCAGGAATTGCAAAACCTGTGCCCACACCTCCTCCCTCTCCTCCATCCAAGGCCCTAAAGGAGCCTTCCACATCCATCAAAGTTTTACCTGCACATCCACCAATATCATTTATTGTATCCATTGCTCCTGATGCAGTCACCTCTACATTGGGGAGACTGGACACCTCCTAGCAGAGCGCTTTAGGGAACATCTCTGGGACACCCGCACCAATCAACCACACCGCCCTGTGGCCCAACATTTCAACTCCCCCTCCCACTCTGCCGAGGACATGGAGGTCCTGGGCCTCCTTCACCGCCGGTCCCTCACCACCGGACGCCTGGAGGAAGAACGCCTCATCTTCCGCCTCGGAACACTTCAACCCCCGGGCATCAATGTGGACTTCAACAGTTTCCTCATTTCCCCTTCCCCCACCTCACCCTAGTTCCAAACTTCCAGCTCAGCACTGTCCCCATGTCTTGTCCTACCTGCCTATCTTCCTTTCCACCTATCCACTCCACCCTCTCCCCTCGAACTATCATCTCCATCCCTTCCCCCACTCACCTATTGTACTCTATGCTACTTTTTCCCCACTCCCACCCGCCTCCCACTTATCTCTCCACCCTTCAGGCTCTCTGCCTTTATTTCTGATGAAGGGCTTTTGCCCAAAACATCGATTTTACTGCTCCTCGGATGCTGCCTGAACTGCTGTGCTCTTCCAGCACCACTAATCCAGATTCAACAGTAGTACCATTGCTGAATCCTTCAGCATTGACCAGAAACATAACTGACGAGTCACAAAATTACTGTGGCAATAAGAGCAGTTCAAAGGATATGAATCCTGCAATAATTAACTCATCTGATGACCCCACAAAGCTCCCAGTTGCCTGGATGAGTGCAGGTGTAACAACAGTCAAGACATTAATGTCATTCAGGACAAAGCAACCAACTTGATTGCCAACCCATCTATCACCTTCATCATTCATTTGCTTCATCCCATTGTGATGAGCTCGCTGCAACACCTTCCAAATCCATGGTCTCTACTGCCTAGAAGCACATTGGCAGCAAATGTAAGGAAACACCATCATCTGCAGACTCCTCTCTGAACCATACCCCAACCTGGCTTGGAACTATCTCTGTTCCTTCACTGTCGCTGGACTAATATTCAGTTATACTTTACCTAACAGCACTGTAGGAGTACCTTAACTGCATGGCCTACAGTGACCTAAGAGGCAGCACACTTTCATCTTTTTTCAAAGGGCAATTAAGGATGGATAATGAATGTTCAGCTTGATGGAAATATTTATTTTTAATTAACAAATGGAAAAATTGTTTATGATATCCATTGAGAGAAGAATATTGCTCATAGTACCAGAGGAATTTCTGACTCTTCTTCATAAAATGGCATGGAATCCTTTACACCTGTTTGTTTGCATCCAGAGTTCCTGAGCTACTCTACACCAAATCATCTTATTAACACAAATGGAATAACTCCTATGCAGTTCGCCTAAGACAGAAGCTAATCTTCTGACATGCACTTGATTTTCTGCTCTCTCATAACAGTTCATTGCTATCATTTCCCATAATTACAGCTCTCTCTATTCCTATGTTCTGACTCCATTGCCACTTTTAGACAAGCCTCGAACGACAACAAGAGCAGAATTCGCAACACAGCTTAGCGATGACCTCTACTGAGTTCACATGATTAGGACTATTACAGCAACAATGTGTTTGCACAGATCCTGAATATCAAATTAGTTAGCATTGTGTTAGTGCATTGGACCAAATGTTCCATTTGAAATCTAATATACAGTGATCAGCACTGATGGTCATTGAATTTAAGTGCAATAGTATGGATTACACAAAGGTGTTATAGCTGTTCTAGTACAGTTACAATGATGGTATTGAAGCAGTAATGTGGAAAATTGCCCAGATCTGTCCTATCTAGAAAATTCTAGGAAAGTCCAGCAGTCTATTACTGCCTTAACAACTTACTTTCAAATGTCAAAATAATGGAATTGAATTAGTGAGTTTTGAGATTTGTGACATAATTCCTGTTGTTTCTCTCAGGGGGTGGTAAATCGGAACCAAGTCAAGTTGTTTGTTGATAGAGTTCTGGTTGGAATGCCATGCTTCTAGGAATTTCATAGGAAATGATGTCACCACAGGAAATGACATCACTAACCCAAAGAAATGCTCACATATAAATAGAAAACAGGAATCATCAGCAGTGCTTCATCTGGAGGTTACCTAATATGGTGATAAAAATGTCTGAAAATGAACCTTCCAGTTCAGTGAGCAAACATACATCCAGAATGGAATTGGGTTTTGTGGAACAATGGTAGTGTCTCTACCTCTGGGTCACCCAGAGACATAAGAAGTGTGAACAGGAAGGACCCTCAGACCTCTGGCTCCCATCCCAACCCACAGCGGTGTACACGACCAGCTCATGTAGTCCGAGGAATGCCTGGAAGCAAAGATTGACCCTGAATGTCAGGTCCTGGGAACTGGGCTGAATGCAGAAATCACTGAAGACCAAGGGGAAATCTGTCAGAAGTAAGTGAGACCCAAGTGGTGGCAAGAAAGAGAAAAGAAAGTTTGGAAAAGAGACAGTTAATATGGGAGCAAAAAAGAGATGGGCACAGTGAAAGACAGCATTTAGAGCAACACAGCTGCTCTACCAAACAGACAATAACTTGCCAGGCAGATCATGGGGGAGAAAGTGAGGTCTGCAGATGCTGGAGATCAAAGTTGAAACTTTATTGCTGGAACAGCACAGCAGGTCAGGCAGCATCCAGGGAACAGGAGATTCAACGTTTTGGGCACAGGCCCATCTTCAGGAATGAGCAGAGAGTGTTCAGCAGGAGAAGATAAAAGGTAGGGAGGAGGGACTTGGAGGAGGGGTGTTGGAAATGTGATAGGTGGAAAGAGGTCAAGGTGAGGGTGATAGATTGGAGTAGGATGGAGGCGGAGAGGTCAAGAAGAAGACTGCAGGTCAGGAAGGCGGTGCTGGGCTGGAGGGATTTGGCTGAGACAAGGTGGGGGGAGGGGGGGATGAAGAAACTGGTGAAGTCCAAGTTCATCCCCTGTGGTTGGAGGGTTCCCAGTCGGAAGATAAGACGCTCCTCCTCCGACCGTCGCGTTGTTGTGGTTTGGCGGTGGATGAGTCCAATGACCTGCATATCCTCGGTGGAGTGGGAGGGGGAGTTGAAATGCTGTGCTACAGGGTGGTTGGGTTGGTTCGTCCGGGTGGCCCAGAGGTGCTCTCTGAATCACTCCGCAAGTAGGCGGCCTGTCTCCCCAATATAGAGGAGGCCACACCGGCTGCAGCAGATGCAGTAGATGATGTGGGTGGAGGTGCAGGTGAATCTGTGGCGGATATGGAAGTTTCCTTTGGGGCCTTGGAGAGAAGTGAGGGGGGAGGTGTGGGCGCAAGTGTTGCACCTCCTGCGGTTGCAAGGGAAGGTGCCGGGAGTGGAGGTTGGGTCGGTGGGGGGTGTGGATCTGACAAGGGAGTCGCGGAGGGGGTGGTCTCTACGGAAAGCTGATAGGGGAGGGGAGGGAAATATATCCTTGGTGCTGGGGTCTGTTTGGAGGTGGCGGAAGTGATGGTGGATGATGCGCTGTACATGGAGATTGGTGGGGTGGTAGGTGAGGACCAGTGGGGTTCTGTCCTGGTGGCGGTTGGAGGGGCGGGGCTCAAGGGCGGAGGAGCGGGAAGTGGAGGAGATGCGGTGGAGGGCACCGTCGACCACGTCGGGGGGGAAATTGCGGTCCTTGAAGAAGGAGGCCATCTGTGTTGTACATATTTTGAACTGGTCCTCCTGGGAGCAGATGCGGCGGAGACGAAGGAATTGGGAGAATGGGATGGCGTTTTTACAGGGGGCAGGATGGGAGGAGGTGTAGTCCAGGTAGCTGTGGGAGTCGGTTGGTTTGTAGTAGATGTCCGTGTTGATTCGGTCGCCTGAGATAGAAACAGAAAGGTCTAGGAAGGGGAGGGAGGAGTCCGAGACTGTCCAGGTGAATTTGAGGTCGGGGTGGAAGGTGTTAGTGTAGTGGATGAACTGTTCAACCTCCTCGTGGGAGCACGAGGTAGCGCCGATACAGTCATCAATGTAGCGAAGGAAAAGATGGGGGGTGGGGCCAGTGTAGTTGCGGAAGATGGATTGTTCCACATACCCTACGAAGAGGCAGACATAGCTGGGGCCCATGCGGGTGCCCATGGCTACTCCTTTTGTTTGGAGAAAGTGGGAGGATTGGAAAGAAAAGTTGTTTAGGGTGAGGACCAGTTCGGTCAGTTGAAGGAGGGTGTCGGTGGAAGGGTACTGGGTGGTACGGCGGGAAAGGAAGAAGCGGAGTGCTTTGAGTCCTTCGTGATGGGGGATGGAGGTGTACAGGGACTGGATGTCCATGGTGAAGATGAGGCGTTGGGGACCGGGGAAGCGGAAATCCTGGAGGAGGTGGAGGGCGTGGGTGGTGTCACGAACGTAGGTGGGGGCACTATGTCACAAAGCTAGTCCTTTTTTTTCTAAAAGCTGTTCCTTAATTCAAGGAAACTCTGTTCTTGATTTTTTTCAGAGGAGTAATAAACTGGGCCAGGCTCCAATCAGTCTGATTTAGTACAGAGATGAAAAAGATTTTGAGAGGCCTTTTGTTTATATGTAAACAGATGAGACTTCAGGCCAAAGTGGTCATGCTTTCAAAGTGACCTGTACGATGAAAGGGGAGTGGTCAGGTCTCGAGCTGAGCACTTTTCAGTTCAGTCTTGAACTCGGAGATTCAACAGGGAGCTGTGAGGAAACTCTCTCTTTTCTGCCCTTCAACCTCAACCTGTAAGCATGTGTTCCATTTATATTGGTTTTTAAAGGGAGTATGCTTATTGGGACTATTGTGTATGTTCAGAACAGCATAATTAAGTCTAGTTGGATAGGTTGAGTTCTGTAGGGGTTCTTTATTCTGTTCTTTGTACTTCATTGTGTGATGTTGTAAATACATTTTTGTCTGCTTTCAAATCTAGTCGTCAATCTAGCTAACTTAATCAGGGTTATTTTCACTGTACACTTACTGAAACAAATTGCAAAGTTATGGTCTGGGGCTGCCCGTTTAAGAATGTTTTGAGTGGTCTGGCTTGGTCCATAACAACTGACAGCAATCTCATGTCCACTACCCATCGAAGAACTGGAAAGGAACTTCTGAGGTAAGCTCTACATCCCAAATAAGGCAAACCTCAATAAGTTCAAACCATACAACGGCGCAGTGGATGACAGGCTACTGATGAGGCCCATAGAGGAAAAGGAGATCAATGGTGGCTCATAAAATATCTGCACAGGTTAATTTTTCAAAAAAAAACTTCAATGTAATGGGAGGAGTCATCAGTACTTGCAAATGGTCATGAGTCAGCAAGATTCATTTTGGGTTCCATCAGGGCCACTCAACCTGTTCCAAACATCAAAACATTAAATTCCAGAGGTGAGGCAAGAGCAACTACCCATAACATTAGGGAAGAGTTCGCTACGATTGACACCAAGGAGCCTTAATAAAATTGGTCAGTGGATGGTAGGGAATTCTCTCCACTATCTGGAGTCATAGCTGGTAAAGCAGCAAGATGGATGTTGTTAGCCAGTGCTGTGGGTGCATTTGGACATTCCACATTACTGTCCTTCCAGTCAAATGTGGAGAGAGCCTGTTAATTAACCTCCTGCCATACAATTACAGCACTGAAAGGATGCCAGACAAGGTATTAATTCTTGATTATTTTCTGTCCATGGGAGTTCATTGTTTCAGAACTATTAAGGAATTCACCCTAAAGGACATATTCTAACTTCTTTGAAGTTCACCCAAGATGGACTTCACCAGCTTCCTCAGTTCCCCTCCCCCCACCTTACCTCAGTTCCAACTTTCCAGCTCAGCACCATCCTCATGACCTGTCCCACCTGTCAATCTCCCTTCCCACCTATCTGCTCCACCCTCCCCTCTGACCTATCACCTTTAGCCACACCTCCATCAACTTATTGCACTCTCAGCTACCTTCTCCCCGGTCCCACGCCCCTCCCATTTATCTCTTCACCTCCGAGGCTCCCAGCCCCAGTCCTGATGAAGGGCTTTTGCTCAAAACATCGATTTTTCCTGCGGCTCGGATGCTGCCTGACCTGCTGTGCTTTTCCAGTATTACTCTAATCTTGAAGGATCGTTTTGTGCCATTTCCATCACATCCACCAAATTACTTTCAACTTTCAATATTCTAAAGGGATATCTTGTGCTGCAGTATCTCTTCAAACACCAATACACTGCTCTCCACTTCCCACAACCTCTTTCTGTGCAGATGGTGCAATGCCTCACACACTGCCTCCTCTCTCCCTACTATGAAGCCACCAACACTGAAACAGCAATGTGATCACCATTACAATCACCGCTCTACACTTACAAATCAATAATAAATTAGAACATCGTACATATTTTTCAACATCTCTAAAGATATAATACAGAATTCAATTTGCTTTTAAACATACCAGAGGGAAAAGTTTATCTTCTCAAATGTGCAATGGTGTCAGCAACACACAATTGTTAAGCATACTTGATTAGATTACCTATAGTGTGGAAACAGGCCCTTTGGCCCAACTAGTCCACACCAACCCTCCGAAGAGTAACCCACTCCAACACATTCCCCATATTTATCCCTGACTAATGCACCTAAGTCTATGGGCAATTTAGCGTGGCCAATTCACCTAACCTACACATCGGGAGGAAACCCACACAGACAAGGAGAATATGCAAACTCCATACAGTCGCCCAAGGCAGGAATCGAACCCAGGTCCCTGGCGCTGTGAGGCAGCAGTGCTAACCACTGAGCCACCGTAACACTTAGAGTTACTATGCATAGCTATTATATCTCAAGTAATATCAAAGCAAGAGAAATACAAAAATCAACTCTTTCAACATAATATCCTTACTGTGTGGAAGCAGGCCATTTGGCCCATCGGGTCCACACCGACCCTCTGACGAGCATCCTACACAGGTTCATCCCTATCCCTGTAACCCTGCATTTCCCGTAGCTAATCCACCTAGCCTGCAGGACACTATGGGACATTTAGCATGGCCAATCCACCTAATTTGCACATCCTTGGGCTGTGGGAAGAAACCAGGGCATCCAGAGTGGAACCACATAGGAGAATATGTCATCTCTGATAGTGGAATTGAACCCTGGTCCCTGATGCTGTGAGGCAGCAGTGCTAGCCAATGTGTTACCCCCATGTTTAACATTAGTAACTTTACTTTGAAATCAAAATAAACTTCAGAATATGATCTATTTAACAAGTTTGCATATCATTCCTAAGCTCACTACTTTCTGCAGGCACAAATTCATGTAAAACAATTGAGTTAATACCTGGATACAAATATAGTGCTCAGGAATGATGAATGAGCATCCTACACAACTGAATTTTTGCAACTGGAATTCCTTTCTTACTGTATCAGCCTTCTATTGATAATGATGCCAAGTAGACCAGTTAATAAACCTGACATTTGATTCTCAACTCTATGATAATCTTCAGAGTTGAAGATGCAGCAAGTATCTTGGGCGGCACGGTGGCACAGTGGTTAGCACTGCTGCCTCACAGCGCCTGAGACCCGGGTTCAATTCCCGCCTCAGGCGACTGACTGTGTGGAGTTTGCACGTTCTCCCCGTGTCTGCGTGGGTTTCCTCCGGGTGCTCCGGTTTCCTCCCACAGTCCAAAAGATGTGCAGGGTCAGGTGAATTGGCCATGCTAAATTGCCCGTAGTGTTAGGTAAGGGGTAAATGTAGGGGTATGGGTGGGTTTCGCTTCGGCGGGTCGGTGTGGACTTGTTGGGTCGAAGGGCCTGTTTCCACACTGTAATGTAATCTAAAAAAAAAAATCTCATATTGGTAAGAGCCAATAAACAACATCAATTGTGAAAAGTTCTAGACCTGCAAATAATCTTTGTACAATATTAAAATTTATGAACAACTGAATTGATTTTGCATCTGCAATGCTAATTATTACCAAGTAAAAGCAGAATGAAAAATTAATCACTCAGATCATCAGTTTTTCATATACACACCAATGGGATACTGAGGCTATAGAAATAAATTACTGCAAGGATTGTCCATAATTGTTTAGAAAAATTAGACGTGTTAATTAAAGAAGGCTCAGTGTAATAACGTGGCCTTTATTCTCTAATAAAGAAAACTCATTAATATGAAGAAATTCCCAATTGTATGTCATTGCAAGCTAAGTAAATTTCACAATAAATACAGCAGTCATCAGTTGGTGTATTGCACCAAGGTATGAAAATGTCAGAAATTTGCTCTTTATTTGGATGGTTTTGCCAATATTCTCACTGTAAATATTAATTTTCCACTGCTATCCCAGGACTGGTTAATTTGACTTCCGTCTGAGAAAGAGGGGTTAAAAAAAAATGCAGTCTCTCTACTGTAAGTCAGATATAGGTATAAAACTGGGGAGGAACCATGTAGCAGGAAATTGCCAGGAACGAAACATAGAAACCTGGAGAATAGGTACAGGAATAGGTCAATATGATCATGGCTGACCAAAGAACAAAGAATAATACAGCACAGGAACAGGCCCTTCAGCCCTCTAAGCCTGCGCTGACACATTTTTCCCTTCCTACTAAAACTGTCTTCACTTAAAGGATCCTGTATCCCTCTCTTCCCTTCCTATTCATGTATTCATCCAGGTGCTTCATGAATGCTGCTTGTGTGTCTGCTTTCACCAACTCTTCTGGCAGCAGATTCCAGGCGCCCACCCTCTTTGTGTGAAAAACGTGCCTCGCACATCTCTTTTAACCATCCCCCCTTTCACCTTGAACCTGTGTCCCCTGGTAAGTGACCCCTCCTTCTGGAAAAAAGCCTCATACTTCCATGCTAAGCATGCCATTCATGATCTTGTAAACTTCTATCGGGTCGCCCCTCAACCTTCTGCCTTTCCAGTGAAAACAAACTCAGTTATTCAACCTTTCTTCATCTAAAATCCCCCATACCAGGCAACGCCCTGGTAAACCTTTTCTGTACCCTATCCAAAGCATCCACATTCTTCTGGTAGTGTGGTGACCAGAATGATATATAATATACCAAGTATGGCCTAAGTCAAGTTCTATAAACTTGTCTATCCTTATACTCAATACCCCTACAAACGAAGGAAAGCCTGCAACAAGCCATCTTTACTACCTTACCTAGCTGCACTGCCAACTTCAGTGATCTATGGACCTGCATACCCAGATCTCTCTGCACATCAGTACTCCTAATTACTGGGAACTCCTAAAGGTTCTGCCACTCACTATATAATTTCCACCTATACTTGGCATTCCAAAATGGATCCCCTCTCATTTGTCTGGATTGAACTCCATCTGCCATTTTTATGCCCATACCTTCAAAGTGATCTATATCCTGCTGCATCCTCTGATAATCCTCCTCACTATCTGCAACCCCATTAATCTTTGTATCATCTGCAAATTTATGAATTAGACCAGCTCATTATCTTCCAAATCATTTATGCAGATTACAAACATAATGGTCCCAACACTGATCCCCGTGGAAAACCACTAGCCACAGTCCTCCCAACACTGATCCCTGTGGAACACCACTAGCAACAGCCCTCCATTCCAAAAAGCATCCTCCTTCTGTCTCCTAAGACTAAGCCAGTTCTGTATCCATCCTTTTGTACCAGTCTACCATAAGGAATCTTGTCAAAGGCTTTACTGAAGTCCATGTAAACAACATCAACCACTTTCCCTCATCAATCATCTTTGTCACCTCCTCAAAAAACTCAATCAAGTTAGTGTGGCACGACTTCCCCCACACAAAACCAGGCTGGTTATCGTTAATCAGTCGATTTGCTTCTAATTGTGTATAGATGTTGCCTTGGAGAATCTTTCAAATAATTTTCCTACCACTAACTTGAGGCTCACAGGCCTGTAATTTCCTGGACTATCCCCATTATGCTTCTTAAACAATGGGATAACATTAGCTATTCTCCAGTCCTCTGGGACAACATCTGTGGCCAAAGAGGATGCAAAGATGTCTGCCAATGCTCCAGCAATTCGTTCTCTTGTCTCCCTTAATATTTTGGGATAGATCCCATCAGTATCAGGGGACTTATCCATCTTAATACTTTTTAAAATGAACAACACCTCTTCCTTTTTAATAGTGTCTTGGCTAGAAATGTGACAGTCCCTTCCCTGAGATCATCCTCCACCAATTCCTTCTCTTTAGTGAATACCAATACAAAGCATTATTTAAGACTTCACCTACTTCTTCTGACTCAACACATACATTCCCTCCTTTGTCCTCGAGTGGGCCAACCCTTTCCTTAACTAGACTCTTGCTTTTTATATGTGTGTAATAAGCCTTGGGATTCTCCTTAATCCTGCTTGCTAATAACTTTTCATGACCCTTTTTAACCCTTTTAATCCTTGCTTAAGTTCTTTCCTTATATATTTCAAGGGCTTCATCAGTTCCCATCCTCTTACACCTTACATATGTTTACCAAAGTCATAACATCCCTGGTCATCCAAGGTTCACGTAACTTGCCATTCCTATTCTTCATTCTTGCAGGAATGTCCCACTCCTAAATTCTTATCAATTACCATTTGAAATATTCCCACATGTCTGATGTGGATTTACCCTCTAACAGCCACCTCCAATCCCATTCCTGCCTAATATTTTTGTAGCTCACCTCCCCCATTTTAACACCTTCCCTGAGAATTATGTTATCCCTCTCCATTAGTAACTTGAATCTGACAGTATTATGGTCACTGCTCTCAAAATGCTGCCCCCTGAAACTTCACTCACCTGGCTGGGTTCATTTCCTCAACCCAGGTCCAGTATAAACCCTTCCCTGGTTGGACTGATTGCATACTGTCAAGAAACCATCCTGAGTGGATCTCAAAATTTCTACACCATCCAAGCCCCAAGCATGAAGTGAATCCCAGGGGAAGTTAAAATTGCCCATCACAACAGTCTTTCTAAAATCTGACAACATTTTCTTTCTGCTGTTTCCAGTTGGTTGTTGGGAGGCCTGTAGTATACCCCCAGCATTGTGATTTCACCTTCCCAATTCCTGAGTTCTACCCATACTGCCTTGCTGCATGGGTCCTCTGATGTACTTGCTTTACTGTAATGCAACTTTCCCAATCCTTTTGCATCCCTTTCTATGACAACTGAAACATCCAAATCCTGGGACGTTTAGCTAGCTACCAGTCCTGTCCCTCTTTCAGCCAAGTCTCTGTAATCACAATAATGTCATAGTTCCAAGTACTAGCCAAAGCTTTGAGTGCATCTATCTTGCCGATATTATATTTCTTGCATTGAAACACATGCATTTAAGACCACCTCTGGTCCGATCAGAATTTTATAGGCTTATATGAGATTTCACCCCCCCCCCCCCCCCCCCCCCCAAACATTCTTCTAAATTCTAGTGACTATAATTGATCCAGTTTCTCTTCAAAAAAATCCTGCCATCCCAGAAATTAACCTGGTCAACATTTGTTGCACTCCTTCAATAGCCAGAATAGCCTTCCTCAGATAACAAGACCAAAATTGCATCAATACTCCTGGTGTGGTCTCACCGAGGCCCCATATAATTGTAGCAAGAAATCCTCATTCCTGTATTGAAATCCTCTTTCTAACACAAATATACAATTTGCCATCTTCATCGGCTACTGTACCTGCTTCTTTCAGCGACTGGTATACAAGGACATCGTGTATTCCCATTTTTCCTACCAAAGTGGATAGTCTCACATTTATCCACATTATATTTCATCTGCTATGCATTTGCCCATTTATTAACCCTTTCATTCAACTTATCCAAATCACACTGAAGCATCTCCGTACCTCCTCACAGCTCACCCTCCCACTCAGCTTTGTATTGTCTGCAAATTTGAGATATTCCACTTAGTTTCCTCTTCAAAATCATGAATATAGATTGTGAGTAGTTGGTATCCAAGCATTGATCCCTGTGATAACCCACAAGTCACCGCCTCCCACTTGGAAAAAGACCTGTTTATTCCTCCTTTTTTTTATCCTGTCTGCCAATCAGTTCTATATCCACATTAGTACAGTACCCCCTCCCATGTGCTTTAAATTTACATGCTGATCTCTTATTGAGACCTTCTCTCAAAGCCATCTAAAAGTTCAAATAAACTATACCTGCTGGCTCCCCTTATCAACTCTGTAAGTTCCATCCTTGAAAAGTTCCAGTAGATTGGTCAGGCATGATATCCCTTTTGTAAATTTATGCTGATTGGAACATAACCACTGACATTGGCATGTTGGGTGAAATGACATGCTTTGTGCTCAGCTATAGCCTTCAAGTGAAGTGAAAAGAGCCATACTACTTTCCCAGTAAGTAATGATGGGGACTCACTTAGTCTTATAGAGTCATAGAGATGTACAGCATGGAAACAGACCCTGTATCATTTTTGTAGATCTCTGACACTTAAAACAGAACACCTAGAGATTCAGACCTAGAACCATGTATAGACTCTGAGTATTATTTTTATCCACCACCATGTACCCCTGCCTGCGCTCTCCACCCATTTTATACTATTGGGGCTGTCAGTGCTCATGCAGCTAGCCAATACTACATTCCTCATTCTTCTCCTGGATGCTCATAGAGTCATAGAGATGTACAGCACGGAAACAGACCCTTCGGTCCAACTCCTTCATGCCGACCAGATATCCCAACCCAATTTAATCCCACTTGCCAGCAGCTGACCCATATCCCTCCAAACTTTTCCTATTCACACACCAATCCAGATGCCTTTTAAATATTGCAATTGTAGCAGCCTCCACCACTTTCTGTAGCAGATCATTCCATACATGTGAAAAAGTTGCCCTTTAGGTTCCTTTTATGTCTTTCCCCTCTCACGCGAAACCTATGTCCTCAAGTTCTGGACTCCCCTACTCCAGGGAAAAGACTTTGTCTATTTACCCTATCCATGCCCCTCATGATTTTATCAACCTTTATAAGGTCACCCCTCAGCATCCGACGCTCCAGGGAAAACAGCCCCAGCCTATTCAACCTCTCCCCATAGCTCAAATCCTCCAACCCTGGCAACATCAGCAGGGACTTGTAGATCAGTGATCACCTAAGATCTCCTTAATGTATCAGCCAGCATCAGAGCACAGGATTGCTTAGTGTCAATCCCTCCGTTCCACACAGCAGCTTTTCCCAGTCATGGGGTCAGTTCCCAGGCGGTTAATGCTGTGGATCCTATTAACTCTCCTCCCACTGCGCAGGGCCATGAGAAACCTTTCAGCAAACCAGGAGCCAATGATGGGAGCTAGCTGTGCTCCAGGCCTCAAAACGAATCCTCCTCATCAGACTCCTATTGACTCGGAATTAGAAAATGTGTATCTCCCTTTCAAACCTGGAGTGAAATTCATTCCAGTTCTCGGGGCTGGAAGAAGAATTCCACATCCCAGCTCATCCCCTTCTGAAAAGATGATTCTTGTCACCTATCCATGAGTTTGTCAGAATATCATCAACTCACAATGTGCGTTGCTTCAGAAACAGCTCATCATTCTTGCAACAAACTGCCAAGACATGACACAAGCTTTTCCTGATCTTGAGACGGAGAGAGGAATATAGAAACAGATTTCTACTGAGTTTCATTCTGAGGAACCGTCTTCAAGTGACTGTGCTGGGGGTGATTGGTTATCTGTGGCTGAGCTTTGTTCAAGCAGTCCTCTGGAACCATTCCTGCAGCTTGGAGAGAGGCCATTTGTTAGATCACCCAAAGTGTGTCTGCTGACGGAATGGTCGTCTTTTAACAGGCAGCTGAATGGAACCTGGCAACATTCAACTGGTTTCATCTGGGGGGGAAGGAGCTGGGAATCTACCTCTCATCCATGGGAAGAGTATGAAGCAAAGTTCAAGCTGTAATTTCAGATCATTTCAGATAACATTATGGCATATCACGAAACCTACCTTAAACATACAGGTTTGAGGTGTTCTACAAGGACAGTGAGGTGCAAACAGCCAGCAAGTAAGAAACCTTTGCTTGCAAATGATTGAGGTAATTGTTGAGAGATATTGTAAAATGTACATCAACCTTCATCCCGAGACAAGCCACTGACCACATTATCTATACGATCATCTACACAAGGAGAATTTCCATTTCTCATACAGTTCTTCTGGAAGCACATGATAAGAATGTAGCTGTAGTTTTATACTAGATGGAGACATTTTTTGTAGACTAATCTTGTTACTTAATAGATTAAAAGATTAAGGATTTTCAATTCTATTATTTCATGTCCAACGCTTCCTTGATCTTCCCATATTCTGTTTGCAGTGACATATCCCAAAGGTACACGCGAGTAAGGCTCAAGAAGCTTTTCTTTTTCATTATGAGGGTTAAATTTCATATAGTTTGTTCAGAAAGAGGATGAATAGATTGAAGGTATCACCACCAGAAGCAGTCACTGTAACATTAGTGGATTTCAGTGACATAATAGTCATGTTTTGTCACAGGCAATGAGAAAGTCAGGTGGAGTGTAAAACAAATGACCAGCCACTGCTTCACCTTTTCCATCGTGCCAATATTACAATTAACTGCAATGTTTTGAGAATGTCTTTGAAGGTGCTTAGATGGAAGGGGTTATGTTACATAGCATTACACGCCATATAAAGCATGCCATTTCACACAACAGGTCCATGTCAGTGTTTATGTTCTATTCAAGTCTGCTTCCACTATAATCAATGTAACCCTATCAGCATGTCTTTCTTCTCCTTTCTTACACACAGGTTGACCTAGTTTCCGTCTAATGTGGTAGTCTTACATGCCTCATTAAGAGGTTGTGACTTCCACATTCCAATCTCTCAAGAGTAGAGAGGTTTCCCCTTAATTCCTTCTTTGATTGATTATCGACTACCTTGTTTCCATGGCTGCTTGTTTTGATTGACAAAAGAAATATCTTCTCCACATTTACCTTTTACCAAACCCCTTCAGCAGGCAGGAGAGGTTCAAAATGCTAACACTGTCGCTGTTTAATACGCTGTCAGCATGGGTTACTTGAAAGGTCAGGGTCAGCAGATCAAAGTACACAAGACTAGACTCTTGGCTAAAGGAGATTGCAAACAGATACTATACATAAATAGACAAGGATAAATACTTAAACAGTGCATTTAGCGTCAACAGGTCAACATAGCTCAGTGAAATAAAGAAAGAATTGCATTTATATGGTACTTCTCATGATCACTGATCATCTCAAAGTGCTTTACAAGCAATTAAATACTTTTAAAGAGTAGTCACTTTTGGCATGGAGAAAATGTGAAAGCCAAATTCTTCACAGCAAACTCCCACAAATAACAATGTGATAATGACCAGATTCATCTGTTCTTTTATGTTGAAGGGTCACTGGCCCTGGATGTTAACGCTGATTTCTCTCCACAGATGCTGCTGGACCTGCTGAGATTTCCCAGCAATTTCTGTTTTTGTTTCAATTACTTTGTGACGTGATTAGGGATGTTTTAAATACTGGCGTAACTCCCGTTCTCTGCATTGAAATAGTGCACTGGAACCTGTAACATCAGGCTTATCGAAGCGGGGTCTGTGGGCCACAATATGACTGCAGAAGTTTTCTATGTCATTAGACAAGATCAAAGGCTGGTCTTCTCCCACATTTGTTTCTGATTTCATGCAGGCAGCAGCAAATGCAGAAGAGAAACAAGAAAAGTGCTTAAAGGGAGCTGTGATCATGAGCAAGTTAACCGAACCAGAGGCTTCGAGCCAATGTGGATGAATATGCGGGACCGGAACTGGAAGGCTTTCAGCAAGTCACTACCTTGGTGACGCATACGGAATAGTCATGCAACCGGGCCTGAGTTTCAGAATTGGGCAAGCTGATGGCACGGGTGGGTGGGTGCAGTTGGCAGAGTTTGCTCTCCATCAACCCCTCAGTGGGGAATGGCTGGAGCAGAGTCAGGAGTCAGGTGCCAGGGTATGAGAGTTGGCCAGGGTAGGAGAGTTGAGCAGGGCATAAGCTGATGAGATTCAGATGGCGTGTCAGCAAGGGAGTTGGTGACTGGGGATTTGGTGAGTGAGTTACTGAGGGACAGGGTGGGTGTGTGAGTGAGTGATGGTCTGAGTGCATGGATGAGTGAGTGAAGGGGGTGCTGGATTTCTAGGTGACTGAGTGAGTGTGAAACCTGTTCAGTGGGTGAGAGGAACTCAGCCAGACTCTCCTGTCCCACCCCCATCCCCTCAACACACCGATACATACACATACACACAAAATAATCTATCCTCAAAACAGATGGGAGAGGAGGAGAACACAGGCTGGAAGGCTGCTAAAGCTATTCCAAGAAAGAAGAGGCTATTCTGCTGAGGCCAGCTTTGAGCATGTTCCACCTGAGGAAAGGATAGCTGTTGGTTAAACTCAGTTTAGCTCAGTTCCAGTCTCCATCCCCTTCCCATGGTGATCAGGAATTGGACTTAGTCCTTTCCTGTCTCTAGCACTACTTCATCACCAAAAAATACAAGTTTTATTAGTTGGCTGTGTTGCTCAGCAAATGTCTTTTTAATTGATTACTCATTTAAGTGACCAAGTTGTCACTTCAAAATTATTTTTTGAAATTCATGCTTACTGTTATGGCAAACCTCATCTTTTTGAAATTTGGTCACTTCTGAGTGAATGAAAAATTAAAAGGTGACCCCTCCCACCACCTTGCAAAAAAGGTTGGACATTTCTGTTTTTCATTCACCCAAGCAAGCAGTCTAGGAGTTGGATTAACATCTCAACTGGAAGATGACACTTCTGACAGTGACACACTTCATCAGCACTCCAACTGGAAATGATGAGCAAGCAGCACAGTGCAAGTTACTACATGTTCAGTGTTGAACAAGAGAGAGTATGCAAAAAGTAGAGAACCTTAATCAGATGGGCCAATGAGCCGTGGAGTGGCAGATGGAATTTAATTTAGACTAATGTGAGGTGTTGCATTTTGGAAAGGCAAATATGATCAGGACTTATAGACTTAATGGAGAAGTCTGGGGAGTATTGCCAAACAGAGACCTAGGGGTCCAGGTTCATAATTCCTTGAAAGTGGAGGCACATGTAGACAGGGTAGTGATGAAGGCATTTGGTATGCTTGCCTTTATTGATCAGTGCATTGAGTATAAGAGTTGGGAGGTCATGTTGTGGCTGTACAGGAATTGTGTAGGCCACTTTTGGAGTATGACATTCAGTTCTGGTCTCCCTGCTATCGGAAGGATGTTGTGAAACTCGAAAGGGTTCAGAAAAGATTTACAAGAATGTGGCCAGAGTGGAGGGTTCGAGTTATAGGGACAGGCCAAATAGGCTGGGGCTATTTTCCCTGAGGTGTTGGAGGCTGAGGAGTGACTTCATAACTAGAGGATATAGGTTTAAGGTGAAAGGGGAGAGATTTAAAAGGGATTTAAGGAGCAATTTTCTCATGTAGAGTGTGGTGCGTGTATGGAATGAGCTGCCAGAGGATGTGATGTAGGCTGGTACAATTACAGCATTTAAAAAGCATCTGGATAGGTATATGAATAGGAAGGTTTCGAGGGATATGGGTTAAATGCTGGCAAATGGAACTAGACTTATTTGGGTTAACTAGTTGACATGGATGGGTTGGACCATCGGGTCTGTTTCCATACTGTGCATCTCTATGACTCTATAAAGCTGGTAAGAAGAACATAGAAGAAATCAAGTCCAGTAATACCAATTGGGGTGGAATGACAGTGGAAGTAACTAATCTTGGTGCTGGATATAATGTTAAAGTTAAAGGCCAGCTCTGGGCTGAAAAAGAAAACAAGGGTTGCTACAGTCAGGTTCAGCAACAGCAAATAGTGAGGGAGGGATCTGGGGTAATTAGTAGAGTCATAACAGCATGGAAATAGACCTTTCAGTCCAACTCATCCGCACCGACCAGATATCCCAATCCAACCTAGTCCCATTTGCCAACGTTTGGCCTATATCCATCTAAACCATTCCTATTTATGCACCCATCCAGATGCTTTTAAATGTTGCAATTGCACCCGCCCACCACTTCCTTTGGCAGCTCATTCCATACCCTCTGTGTGAAAAGGTTACCCCTTAGGTCCTCCAGTGTGGAGTTTAAGATGAAAGCCAAAAACAATACTTCAGACTTCCAAAAGATCAGACAGATCCATAATTTATAATTTCACCTACAATTTGAGTCATTCCAATCCAAGTAAGAGGGATGATAAGAGGTCACAGAAAATGATAGAAAGTGAGGGGTAGGTATCATCAGCATTCACATAAACCAAAACAAAAACAGAAATTGCAAGAAAATCTCAGCAGGTCTAGCAGCATCTGTGGAGAGAAAGTAGAGTTAACATTTCAAGTCCAGTAACCCTTCTTCAGAACCAGGTCTTGTTCCTGATTTCCAGCATCCATAACTCTTTCAGTTTTTTGTTTAGCGTTCACTTAAATATTGGCTTGTCATGTTTTGGTTGTATTAAAATGTAACCTTAATTTTAAAAAATCTCTTGCTGATGACACTTAAAACTGAAAAATGCAATATAAAGGATGGATAAAGGACAGATCAGTGTATCGTCAGACTAAGTGACAACCCTGAAAACATATTCCAGTCTGGAGGGATGAACTTTTATTCCTTAAGAACTTTATTGCTAGATGTACCTGAGGTCCATAAATGCAAAGTTAATGTGAGCAGGTACCACAACTATTTCTCCATTGTGAATATTGAAGGGGCAAAATACTAACCAAGACAAGTTAAATATAATAGGGTGAGGCTGAGACCCAAGCTAGTCCAGGTACATTTACTCACTGTAAGAATGAAGAATCATAGTTTTCTCAATCTCAGTTATCAGACAATACAGTTGACCAATACTGAGAGTGACTTAACAGTGCTAAGTTTCAACTATCCATGTATATATACATATATCTAAATGTGACTGAGCAGAACTACTTTTTTAAAAATGTTGTGTAGAATTGGATAATTTGACAATGCTCATATGGAGCATTCTTGCTGTCTGGTTCAGGAATGAAGTTGGAACTAATAAACTCCTGGGACGTCTACTCGTAATATGTCTATGGGGGGATACTTATTTATGGGCTTTGAGAGAATTTTCCTCCTTGCACAAGTAAATAATTGACAGTTTTGTTATGAAATAAACTTTCCCCAATTTATCAGATCCTCAAGCTGAAGTAGTGATGTGATTTACAATTATATTACAAATGATAACCACTTTTATTTAAACAGTCTCACTAAGGCCAACAAGCTCATTCTGAGTAAATATTACATAGTTTGCCTGGCATTAACACAATAGGTTTGAGTGAATCTCACAAGTTTGGACCTATGGAAAAAGAATTAAAAACCAAGAACTGTAGATGCTGAAAATCTGGAACAAAAATAGAATTAGCTGGAGAAACTCAACATCTGGTGTGGCAACATCTGCGGAAAGAAAGCAAAGTCAACATTTTGGGTCCAGTGACTGTTTTTTCAGAAAAGTTTCTGAAAAAACAATCTCTCCATAACCTTATTCACAAAATGTCACATCAATGGCTGATGTGTGAAGTAGAATATTAGGTAGCATAGGAATGGTTGCTGTTCTGTGATGGCACAGAGGTAGAGGGAACTTGATTCTGCATCAAAATATTTGAGTACCTGAGCTAACAGTCACTCAGATCACACTAGCAGGAATGTATTTATAATCTTCATCTTAACTATGCAAATTAAGTCAGCTCCATAACCAAGTGATGACTCAAAGCACCATAATTGATTCCACAGTATATAGTTTTTGCATTGCACAAATATAAATGGAAGCAAGTGTGAGCATGAATGTTGAAATAGTTCAAGAATGACCATGCCTCAATGATGAGCAACTGTTTTGGTGTATTCTAGGTTCTAAATTCTATCATGACACCAATAAAGGCTAATGGTGTTACTTAAATTTCTTCATACGTTCAAGTTCTTAACCTAGTTCCAAATTCATTATCACACTAATACTTGCTTGAAATGCAAAGTTATTGTAGATTAGCATCAGGAAGCAGGGTGGATCCCTGAACACCGCTCAGTAACAAGATCATTTCCCATTTAACAGTTCATCTCAACCTGGCAGAGTACTTACTAAATTTTTTTTAACCCTTAAACTGTGCCAACTGGAAAGGTATTATTTTAGATTCTATGCATGGTAATAGTCGATGTTCAAAGACCAGTCCTGACACAGCCTGACTTTAATGATGCAACTCAAGAAAATACCTCTGATTCCATCAACTTGAAATTTCTTTGTTTTATTCATTCACAGGATTTGTGGCATCACCGACTAGGCTAACATTTATTGCCCACCCCTTACTGCCCAAAGGCAGTTGAGTGTTAACCACATTGCTGTGGGTTGGAGTCATGTTTAGGTAAGATGAGGTAAAGATGGCAGTCTCCTTCCCTGAAGGATATTAGTGAACTAGAAGGGGTTTTCCAACAATCTCAATGGACAATGGTTCCATGATCATCATTAGACTCTTAGTTACAGACTTTTATTGATTTCAAATTCCACCATCTGTTATGGTGGCGTGTGAATGTTTATTCTCTGGAAAAATACCTTTTGGATTAATAGTCTAGTGATAATACCACTAGGACATCACCTCCCCACTTGAACTCTTGCTTCTCCTAGAATGACACTGGTCTTCCTTTCCTGGTATTGATCAGAGAACAATGCAGTAATAGCTTTTGTTTAATGAAATTAAAATATACAGGGACAACACCACCAGGAAGGTGTACTGCTGGTTATAGGCAGAAAGGAAACCTGGGCATTCCTGGAATGTTTGAAGACTGGTTACCATGAGTTTTATGGAATTTTTAATTAAAGTATAATGCTGGTACTTTTGTGGAATTAGTTATGTCAAGTTTTATATGATGGTTGAAATATGGGGTGACAACCTGTTTGTTGAGTTTTTTGTTCCCATCATATTTATCTCCCTTGGAAATAACAGAAGTGAAGCAGTTTAAAATTGCATTCTTTTATCAGTCAGTCAGGTTTATAGTTAGAGATGTTGGATTGCATTGTTCACTAGACAAAAGCTACAATTCACATTTCCCAAGTTTATTTCCCTGCACAGTCCCCTGTGAATAAGCTTCTACTGTTCCACCAGGCTGATGTGGCAGTGGAAGACAAGCAGAAAGCAGGGCAAATGTGCACAGTGTCTTGGGAGGGAGCTTGTAAAATGGCAACAACTTGCTGGCAAACAGGGAATAAAAGCAAGGGACAGAACAGTTGTGTGTATGCAAAATAATGACAAGGGAAAAGAAAGATGACATAGCACAGCTATGAGATTTCTCTTATTATTACAGCACTGTTGTTCGGAAATGGAGGATGGTCTCAACCTGAATATGACAGAGAAACAGTTGCTACTAGAGTTCATTAATGGTCCAGATAACTGAAGCAAGTAGATGGGGAGTTTTGCTGTATTTAAAATCAGCCATATGTGTGGGTGAGAGTGTGTGGTGGTGGTGAGAGAGCAATAGTTACCATTCCATCTCAAATGGCCTGTGTCATAAAACATGAAGGATTAACACATTCTGCAAACAGTAGAAGTGATGGCCAAGTGGTATTATTACTGGACTGTTAATCCAGAGAACTAGGTAATCCCACCAGAGCAGATGGTGAAATTGAGTTGAATGACCATGATTTGATTGTCAGAAAAACACAGCTGGTTCACTAATGGCCTTTAAGGAAAGAAACCACCATTCTTACCTTGTCTGGCCTACATGAGACCCCAGAGCAATGTGCTTGGCTCTTAACTGCTGAGCGAGCCACTGACACCCCTATCCTGTGAATGAATAAGTAAAAGGTACAGAAGCAGCAAGTATTTTCAAAAAAACAAAGCACAGGTATCAGCCAATGCTCACTGGAAAGCTTCTGAGTCACCTGGTTCCTGATTCAAGCCTCACTCCAGCACTTGAGTATAAAACACCACAGTGAAACTCGGGGAGTGCAGCATTGTTGGAGGTGTCAGCTTTTGAATGAAAGATTAACTGTGTGTTCAGGTGGTTGTAAAAGACTTATCCTCGGACTCTCTGGGAAGCCAGGGAGGAGATTGCTGAGCCTTTAGCTTTGATCTTCATGTCGTCATTGTCTACAGGAATAGTGTCAGAAGTCTGGAGGATAGCAAGTGTTGTTCCCTTGCTCAAGAAGGGGAGTAGAGACAACCCTGGAAATTATAGACCTGTGAGCATCACTGCAGTTGTGGGTAAAGTGTTGGAAAGGGTGATAAAAGATAGGATTTATAATCATCTAGAGAGGAACAAGTTGTTTAGTCAACATGGTTTTGTAAAGGGTAGGTTCTCAAACCTTTATTGAGTTCTTTGAGAAGGTGACCAAACAGATGGATGAGGTAAAGCCATTGACGTGGTGTATATGGAGAAAGTGAGGACTGCAGATGCTGGGGATCAGAGCTTAAAAATTCCTGAAGAAGGGCTTATGCCTGAAACATCGATTCTCCTTCTCCTTTGATGCTGCCTGACCTGCTGCGCTTTTCCAGCAACACATTTTTAAGTGGTGTATATGGATTTCGGTAAAGAGTTTGATAAGGTTCCCAACGGTAGGTTATTGCACAAAATATGGAGGCATGGGATTGAGGATGATTTAGTGGTTTGGATCAGAAATTGGCTAGCTGGAAGAAGACAGAGGGTGGCAGTTGATGGGAAATGTTCATCCATGAAATTCAGTTAAAAGCATAAGACCATAAGACATTGGAGCGGAGGTAAGGCCATTCGGCCCATCGAGTCCACTCCGCCATTCAATCATGGCTGATGAGCATTTCAACTCCACTTACCCGCATTCTCCCCGTAGCTCTTAATTCCTTATGACATCAAGAATTTATCAATTTCTGCCTTGAAGACATTTAGCATCCCAGCCTCCACTGCACTCTGTGGCAATGAATTCCACAGGCCCACCACTCTCTGGCTGAAGAAATGTCTCCGCATTTCTATTCTGAATTTACCCCCTCTAATTCGAAGGCCGTGTCCACGGGTCCTAGTCTCCTCACCTAACGGAAACAATTTCCTAGCGTCCACCCTTTCCAAGCCATGTATTATCTTGTAAGTTTCTATTAGATCTCCCCTTAATCTTCTAAACTCCAATGAATACAATCCCAGGATCCTCAGCCGTTCCTCATATGTTCGACCTACCATTCCAGGGATCATCTGTGTGAATCTTCGCTGGACACGCTCCAGTGCCAGTATGTCATTCCTGAGGTGTGGGGACCAAAACTGGACACAGTACTCCAAATGGGGCCTAACCAGAGCTTTATAAAGTCTCAGTAGCACAACAGTGCTTTTATATTCCAACCCCCTTGAGATAATTGACAACATTGCATTCGCTTTCTTAATCACGGACTCAACCTGCATGTTTACCTTTAGAGAACCCTCAACTAGCACTCCCAGATCCCTCTGTACTTTGGCTTTATGAATTTTCTCACCGTTTAGAAAGTAGTCCATGCTTCTATTCTTTTTTCCAAAGTGCAAGACCTCGCATTTGCTCACATTGAATTCCATCAGCCATTTCCTGGACCACTCCTCCAAACTGTCTAGATCCTTCTGCAGCCTCCCCACTTCCTCAGTACTACCTGCCTGTCCACCTAACTTTGTATCATCAGCAAACTTCACTAGAATGCCCCCAGTCCCTTCATCCAGATCATTAATATATAATGTGAACAGCTGTGGCCCCAACACTGAACCCTGCGGGACACCGCTTGTCACCGGCTGCCATTCCGAAAAAGAACCTTTTATCCCAACTCTCTGCCTTCTGTCAGACAGCCAATCCTCAATCCATACTAGTAGCTCACCTCAAACACCATGGGCCCTCACCTTGCTCAGCAGCCTCCCGTGTGGCACCTTATCAAAGGCGTTTTGGAAGTCTAGGTAGACCACATCCACTGGGTTTCCCCGGTCTAACCTACTTGTTACTTCTCCAAAGAACTCCAACAGGTTTGTCAGGCACGACCTCTCCTTACTAAATCCATGTTGACTTGTTCTAATCCGACCCTGCTCTTCCAAGAATTTAGAAACCTTATCCTTAATGATGGATTCTAGAATTTTACCAACAACCGAGGTTAGGCTAATTGGCCTATAATTTTCCATCTTTTGTCTTGATCCTTTCTTGAACAAGGGGGTTACAACAGCGATCTTCCAATCATCCGGGACTTTCCCTGACTCCAGTGACTTTTGAAAGATCTTAACCAATGCCTCCGCTATTTCCTCAGCCACCTCCCTCAGAACTCTAGGATGTAACCCATCAGGGCCAGGACATTTATCAATTTTAAGACCTTTTAGCTTTTCTAGCACTTTCTCTTTTGTAATGGCAACCATACTCAACTCCGCCCCCTGACTCCCTTTAATTGTTGGGATATTACTCATGTCTTCCACTGTGAAGACTGACGCAAAGTACTTATTAAGTTCTCCTGCTATTTCCTTATCTCCCATCACTAGCCTTCCAGCAACAGTTTGAAGTGGCCCAATGTCTACGCTAGCCTGTCGTTTCTTTCTTATGTATTGAAAGAAACTTTTACTATCATTTCTAATATTACTGGCTAGCCTACCTTCATATTTGATCCTCTCCTTCCTTATTTCTCTCTTTGTTATCCTCTGTTTGTTTTTGTAGCCTTCCCAATCTTCTGATTTCCCAGTGCTGTTGGCCACTTTGTAGGCTCTCTCTTTTTCTTTCATAGATTTCCTGACTTCCTTTGTCAGCCATGGCTGTCTAATCCTTTCTCTTCTTGGGGATGAACCTCTGTACAGTGTCCTCAATTTTACCCACAAACTCCTGCCATTTTTGCTCTACTGTCTTCCCTGCTAGGCTCTGCTTCCAGTCTATTTTCGTCAGTTCCTCTCTCATGCCCTCATAATTACCTTTATTTAACTGTAACACCATTACATCTGATTTTGCCTTCTCTCTTTCAAAGTGCATACTGAACTCTACCATATTATGGTCGCTGCTTCCTAAGTGTTCCCTTACTTTAAGATTTTTTATAAAGTCTGGTTCATTACATAGCACTAGGTCCAGAATAGCCTGCTCCCTTGTGGGCTCCATGACAAGCTGTTCCAAAAAGTTACTAGTGATGTACCACAAGGATCTGTTTTGGGTCCTCCATTGTTTGTCATTTATATGAATTACCTGGATGAGGGCATAGAAAGATGTGTTAGTAAATTTGCAGATGACACTAAGGTCGGTAGAGTTGTGGATAGTGATGAAGGATGTTGTAGGTTACAGAGAGACATAAATAAACTGCAGAGCTGGGCTGAGAGGTGGTAAATGGAGTTTAATGCAGAAAAGTGTGAGGTAGTTCACTTTGGAAGGAGTAACAGGAATGCAGAGTACTGAGCTAATGGTACAGTTCTTGGTAGTGTAGATGAACAGTGGGATCTCGGTGTCCAGGTACATAGATCCTTGAAAGTTAGGTTGATAGGATTGTTAAGGCATATACGGTGTGTTAACTTTTATTGGAAGAGGGATTGATTTTCAGAAGCATGAGATCATGCTGCAGCTGTACAAAATGCTGGTGCAGCCATATTTGGAGTATTGTATACAGTTCTGGTCACTGCATTTTAGGAAGGATGTGAAAGCTTTGGAAAGGGTTCAGATGAGATTTGCTAGGATGTTGCCTGGTATGATGTTGCCTTACAAGGAAAGGCTCAGGGACTTGAGGCTGTTTTTGTTAGAGAGAAGAAGGCTGAGATGTGACTTAATTGAGACAGATAATCAGAAGGTTAGATAGGTTGGACAGTGGGAGCCTTTTTCCTCAGATAGAGATGGCTAGCACAAGGGGACATAGCTTTAAATTGAGGGGTAATAGATATAGGACTGATGTCAGAGGTAGTTTCTTTACTCAGAGATCGCCCTCTGGTCCTTGACTCTCCCATCAGGGGCAACATTCTCTTAGCATTTATTATTCCCTAAGAATGCCTTTAGATTGACATTTCATTAGAAATAGAATCTCACATTGATAAAGGTGTTGGATCTTCATGTCATCACCTGCCTGATCAACTGTCATTAGCACCATGACTTTCCAACTTTAAAGGCATTTAAATGGTCATTAGATAGGCATATGGATGAGAATGGAATAGTGTAGGTTAGATGGGCTTCAGATTGGTTCCACAGATCAGTGCAACATAGAGGGCTGAAGGGTTTGTACTGCGCTGTAAAGTTCTATGTTCTTTTTCACCTTCATTAAATGATACCTGCCTATTGAAGAATTAATTTGTCAATAAGTTCCATTATTTGAATTATATTCACCCTGCTAAGATGGTATGAGCTTTATACTGTAAATTCTTAGGAACAGAAAAATATGGGAGCAGGAGTAAGTTATCCTGCCCATCAATCTACTCCACAATAAACAATATCATGGCTTAACTTACAACAAAAACTCTATTTTTCCACCCTATGTCTATATCCTTCAATTTGTTCATGATCCAAAAACCTACCAACTGCAATCCTGAATGTATTCATCAGCTAAGTGTCCATAATTCTCTGGAGCAAAGAATTTAAATGATTTGCAACTTTCAGCGTGAAGACATGTCTCCTTGTCTCAGCCCAAAATTGTCAATCCCTTATCTGAGACTGATCCTTAGGTCTGCACATTCTCCCCCTGTCTGCGTGGGGTTCCTCTGGGTGTTCCAGTTTCCGCCCACAGTCCAACGATTTATAGATTAGGTGGATTGGTCATGCCAAATTGCCAATAATATCAGGAGGTGTCAAGGCTAGGTGGATTAACAATGGGAAATGCAGGGTTACAGGTATAGGTTAAGGTGGGGTAGGTCTGATAGGATGCTGTTCAGAGGGTCAATGTGGACTTGATGTGTCAAATGGCTTGCTTCCAGAATGTAAAGATTCAATAAACAATCAATATTCTGACCAAATCCAAATGTGTAAGGGATTAACTATTCAGAAACAAATTTGATTTTACTTAATGTGAAATTGCTATAGTTGAGTTAGTCTCAGGATCTGATTTTCAGCTAATTGTTAAATCCTCTATAACATTCAGACAAGACTCTACATTAGTAGCTATCCTCTCCTGTCACATAATGATCTCTGTCAGTAATGTGGAAACAGTTGCCATAGTAAAACATCAGTGGAAAAATTGAAGGTGTTTTGTGGGTGGTTGCTGTAGTCCTGTATTCACACAGTTACTACTCAAACCAATTGAATTACAATTTGTATGTTCCAATTTCTAGTTGTGCCAAATCAGTTAGTTTATCCAGCAAATTTGAAGTAGTGGAAATAATTTGAAAGTCACGAAGCTGTGTTAATATATGGTTAGGCAATTAAAATAATGACATTATGAAACCAAATAAAAGATGGTTGTCAAGTGAATTTCCCAATAACGAGTCCTCTTCAGTCTTGAAACTAATAATATTCTAATTTTTTTTCTCATTTTCTTTACTAACTCATAATTAACTTTTCTGAATCCCTAAGTCAGTGAGATTGTAATAGGCTATTTTTTATTTGCAATTTTCTAAAAAAACTAAAACATACTCTCTATTGTCAGTTCAGACCACTCAGCATTTTGTGTAATTAAGATAAAGAACCTACAAAGGCACACAGTATTTGGTTTCTAAAATGAAAGAGCTTTCATAAATGTGATACTTTCAGGATGTCCCAATGCACTCTTCAGCTGTTTAGGAAATTAAGTGTTTTGGAAATCCAGCAAATCTTGGATTGTTGCACACTATTCTAGGAAAACATGGCAGGTAATTTGTGCACACTAAATTTCCTCAGATAAGAATGAGAAATGGATAATTGAACTGTTTTACTAATGCGGATTGAGAATTTAAGTTGGCCAGGACTTTCGGGCGAATTTTTTGTTTTACTTCAATTGGTGCAGTGAGACCTTTTACATCCACACTAGGGATCCTAACGGACCTTTAGCCAGACCAATCTGTCTCATTAGCTTTCCAAATAAAAACTGAAAGAACTGTGGATACTATAAATCAGTAACAAAACAGAAGTTGCTGGAAATGCTCAGCAAGTCTGGCAGCATCTGAGCAGAGAAATCAAAGCTAACATTTCGGGTTCTGAGGAAGGGTCACCGGACCCGAAACATAAACTTTGATTTCTCTTCACAGATGCTGCCAGACTTGCTGACCTTTTTGAACAACTTCTGTTTTTGTTCATTAATTTTCTAACTCAGTGTTGGGGGTTGGCTTGCAGTACAATCCAGACACAGAGTTCTGCACAATGCTTGCTGTGCTTTGCATGCTGGATTAGACAAAGAGGAGATAAGCACTGAAAAGCTGGGATAGTGGAGCAATCTTCCAAAAAAGATGAGATGATTTGGAGATGCCGGTGTTGGACTGGGGTGTACAAAGTTAAAAATCACACAACACCAGGTTATAGTCCAAAAGGTTTAATTGGAAGCACTAGCTTTCGGAGCGCTGCTCCTTCATCATGTGGTTGTGTACTCCACAACCACCTGATGAAGGAGCAGCGCTCTGAAAGCTAGTGCTTCCAATTAAACCTTTTGGACTATAACCTGGTGTTGTGATTTTTTTAAAAAAGATGAGGACATTGAGCAGGAGGAATATCAACTTCAGGAACATCTGCGGTGTTGGATACAATTAATTGACATCCATTTCCAATAGATGCAATTTGGGTGAGGTCATCATTTATTGATTACAAATTTACCACTGCTCAAATGGCAAGCAGCACTTGTTTATTCCCAGAGGCAAATTGTACCCTTTCTTCCTTCTCATTAACTTTTATTGAACAATGTTATCAACAGTCTGAAGGCTTTGCAGCTTGTGATGCTTCCACACTGAACAATGAACCAAATGTAATGCTATGCTGGTCATCAAGAAAAGAGCAAGGCTCCTTCAGATAGGTTTCCAACATGTCATGGTGCTAATGACAGTTGATCAGGCAGGTGATGACATGAAGATCCAACACATTTATCAATGTGAGATTCTATTTCTAATGAAATGTCAATCTAAAGGCATTCTTAGGGAATAATAAATGCTAAGAGAATGTTGCCCCTGATGGGAGAGTCAAGGACCAGAGGGCAAAGTCTCAATTTAACACGCAAATAAGGAGGATTTTTTTCTTTTGGAGAGTTGTCTTTGGAACCCCTTGCCCCAGAGAGCTGTGGGGGCAGAATCCCTCTGTATATTCAAGGTTGGGATAGATACATTTGTGATCAGATTGGGGTATATCAAGGAAAATGCAGAAAAGTGGATATGAGGGTTTTTGGATCAGCCACGATCCTATTGAATGTGGAATAGATTCAAGGGGCCGAATGGCCTACTCCTATTCCTATTTCTTAAAGTTTTATGGAGAAAGTGAAGATTGCAGATGCTGGAGAGTCAGAGTGTGGTACTGGGGAAAAAAAAACAGAACATGTCAGGCAACATCCGAGCAGCAGGAGAGTCGACGTTTCGGGCATAAGCATTTCATCAGGAATGACGTCTGTCCTGCTCCTCGGACACTGCCGGACTTGCTGTAGTTTTTCCAGTGGTACACTTCTCAACTCTCATAGATGGCACCAATGATCATAAGACTACGTGTAGTCAGATGCTTTTCTTTTTTGCTTCCCTCCCACTATTGTATTGTGAAGGACTATTCCTGGCTAGTGGCATTTAACCTGGTGCACATCTGGGCTTTAAATATGGCACCAGTGTGTAATTCTGTGGTTGGTGAGCACCTTATGCTATGAGGCACAGTGCATACATAATGAGGGAAGCAACAGAGAATTGGGTGAGAAAACCTGCTAGAGCTTAGAAAGAAAAACTCTTCATGAAACTCCCTGAAATTGATACTTGGACAATATTTGGAAAAATTCAGAGCTCTGTCCACCTTCATCCATCTTAGTTCTTCGGTTGGTGAAACTCTCATCCTTGCATTTCATATCTCTAGATTTGACGATTCCAAAGCTCTCTTGTTAACCTCCTGTGATTCATGTTATCTTCGTTTTAAATGCTGCTGTCTATATCACATTTTGATCTGCACATCCACCACTACCACAGTAGTTTACCTATATTGGCATAAGGTCCTCCCCATGTCTTCAAAGTAAAACTTAACATTTTTGAAGTCTCCTTCTGGCTTCACTTTTGCTCTATCTCTGTCTGCTCCTCCAATTTTCAAACTGGAGCAAAATTTATTAATTAACAATTTACGACTTGGTACCAGCTACAGAATTCTTTATTCATCTTCAATATTCCACGGAACTAACAACATTTTAGATTCATAAACCTGCCCTTTGGTTAAAGTGGGCTGTTTCAATAAAATTAACATGGAAGTCACTTGTAAATTTGTGCATTGGGTCCAAATAGTCTACAACAGAGGCTAGCACAAGCCCAGATGTATATTGACACCTTTTGGCAAACAATGCCAAAAAGAACAATAACTAGATTGATGGCATTCCCATTATGTCTAGATTAAGCTCTGAGCCATTCTGGCTTGGACATCAAATATCATTCCTTCATCAATTATAGGTCAAAATCAGGACTTCCTTACTTAACACCAACATGAAGACCACAATAAACACAAGAACATCAGCATCTTCTCCAGGTAACAAAGCATAGACAATAAATGCAGCCTTGAAAGTCTTACCCACAAGTTGTTGCTTCTGTTTATCTCGGAGCACTTATAGTGCTCAATAACACTTATAGTATAGCATACTAGAGTATAGACAAACAGAAGACCAGAGTATCGGGACCTTACAATCGTGATCCCATTCTGTTTACTTCCATTTCCTGCCCCTCTCAGATATTTGAATGTGCCAAGCAATAATTGGACTAATTAGGGTCTCCAACATACTTCCCTCAAAAGGATGAGAGAGTGACATTGAAATTCCAGTTATGTATTCACAACTAAACACAAAGGAATGAACCCTCAAATACTTGAAATCAGTGGTAAACAAATAAAAAAATTGGGGTGAGAGGGAATAATATTTCTAGTGAGACAAGGATAGTAAAGATATTGAAGAGAGTGTGACTTAGCAAAAATGTGAAAAACATTGTTGAAAGTGTTATTCATATTACATATTTATAATTGAAAATGAATCCCAGCCATAAGGCTGTAATTTACTGTAGTGGATAGGCTCTTGGGAGCTCAAGTAGATGTCATCTGAAATGAATGATCGATTAAATTATAACCTTCTTCTCTGTGCCAACCATAATAATGCTAAGAGCAAAATGAAAGCTCTGTTGGTAATTAAACGTGTCGATGAAATTAAGCTGATTGCAGAGAGAGGTAATGGAAATATCAACATTGCAGGCAAAAGAAGCCACATGATTTACAGAAGAATGTAACAAGGGAATTGATCTGCAAGTTTTCATGGAATTATCTTCACAATTTCATTTGCTTGAGGAAAGTGAAAGCAGCTTCCAACAGAGCAACATCAAATGTAGGGGATGTTATTTTGCTACTGTGAAATATCTTGGCACAAAAATTAAGCCCTATATATACTACATGTACTCATGATAGATCACATCTTGGCTATATCAATTAAAAGACTAACATTATTCTCTAGTTTATAGTGTCCATAAACTATTCCAATGTGGAGAATGTAGTCACTTCACATCTGTTAGTTTTTCACTGTGAACCTAATTTTGTCTCTGATGTCGTCATCCTCTTGATTAAGCTGTATTCATTGTAAATCTGACAACTGCTCAATAAAATTGCTCAGTATAGAAACAATGCTATCCAATCTTGCAATCTTGGCCAGTCTTGTCCAAGCTTAAAGTCCTCCTGTACTCTGTCAATTCTCATCATTTGTGGGCGGCACGGTGGCACAGTGGTTAGCACTGCTGCCTCACAGCGCCAGAGACCCGGGTTCAATTCCCGCCTCAGGTGACTGACTGTGTGGAGTTTGCACATTCTCCCCGTGTCTGCGTGGGTTTCCTCCAGGTGCTCCGGTTTCCTCCCACAGTCCAAAGATGTGCAGGTCAGGTGAATTGGCCATGCTAAATTGCCCGTAGTGTTAGGTAAGGGGTAAATGTAGGGGTATGGGTGGGTTGCGCTTCGGCGGGGCGGTGTGGACATGTTGGGCCGAAGGGCCTGTTTCCACACTGTAAGTAATCTAATCTAATCTAATCACTCCATTATTTGTAATCGTGTTTCAGATGATTATCCCTGAACTCTGGAATTCCTTTCCTCAACATTTTTGTCTCTCAACTGCCTATCTTTCTCTCATCTTCAAAAACATACCTTAAAATAACAATTTACTTTGCTATAATGCAATTAACATAATTAAAATTCCAAATGTACTTAACAGGAGAAAGATAAATAAAAGCACATTTGACAGTTTTAACATTGATCTAAAGAAGTGGAGATCAAGAAGGTTAATCAAAACCTTTAACAAAGGTGCAGGTATTTAGAAGCGTCTTTAAAGAAGAGATAGAAAGAGACAGAAATGGAATCCAGAGCCTATGCAGCTGAAAGCACAGCAGCCAATAATGGAATTATTAAAAATCAGTGAATTATAAGATGTAAGATTTGGAGGAGTGCAGAAATCTGAAAGGTTTGTAGGAGTGCAGAAGTGTCACATGTAGGGGGCACAAACACATAGAAAGATTGAAAAACAAGGATAAGGATTTTAAAATTGAGTGTATTTGGCAAGGGAGATCAGATGGCAGAAGACAATGGGTGGATAATATTTGTATCAAGTTAAGACACGTTGCAGAGCTTTGGATGAGCAGAATGTAATCCAGGGTGGACAATGTGAGGCAAGCCTGGAGAATTAGAGTTGTCAAAGACAGAGATAACAATGGCATAGATGAACAACAACATTTGAACTGAATGCTAGAGTCCATTGATGGATGGGCAGCACGGTGGCTCAGAGGTTAGCACTGCTGCCTCACAGTGTCAGGGGCCTGCGTTTGATGCCACCTTTAGGCAACTGTGTGGAGGTTGCACATTCTCCCCGTGTTTGCGTGGATTTCCTCCAGGTGCTCTGGTTTTCTCCCACAATCCAATAATGTGCAGGTTAGGTGGATTGGCCATGTTAATTTGTCCACAATGTCTAGGGATGTGCAAGCTAGGTGAAGTAGCCATGGGAAATGCGGGATTACTGGGATAGGGGTTTTGGTGGGATGTTCTTTGGAGGGTCGGTGTGGGCTGAATGGCCTGCTTCCACACTGTAGGAGTTCTATAATAGACCTTATCCAGTTGTCAGGGATTGAAATGGTGACCAGGGAAAACAATGGCTTTAACCTTCCCAATATTTTATTGGAGGAAATTTCTGATCATCCAAAATCGAATGTCAGCAGCAGTGGATGGTGGTTATCATGTTAGGAGGTCAAGATCAGATCCTTGAGCAATGCCATTAGTCACAGAGTAAGTGTGGGAAAAAATCCACTATAAGTCAATCTGTGTCTGTAATAAGTAAGATACCAATGGAACCTAGCTACCTGGATGTCAGCAGAGAGGAATTGGAGAAGGATAGTGTGGTCAACTGCATTGGAAATTGCAGACAGGTCCAGAAGGATGTAAATGGGTGGCTTTTAACTGTCACAAACAAAAGGACAGCCTATGCTTGCTTGACACTAGCTAAAGCTGCCAGAAGACCTGTTTGGCATGAACCTCTCTCTCCAATACGTAAAATAGCAGATGGGACCAGATGAGGCACTTGAGTAGTCATTAATTGCCACTTTTGTTTTATTCTTTCAAGGAATGTAAATGGATAGGCCAGCATTTGTTGTCTATCCCTAATTAGCCTTGAGAAGTTGGTGGTGACCTGCCTTATTGAACGGCTGCAGTCATTGTGGTGTAAGTACAAGCACAATGGTGTTCCAGGCCACGATGATGTGTGACTTCAAGGGAAACCTGCAGGGCTTCAATAATCCCAAGGATGGATGGGATGCCAGAACTTCCCTTAAAATGGCAGACAGTTCTCCAGCTGGCAGACCACAAGTTGCAATTGACCCCCTTCTCCCCAGTGACTTCAAACCTGCTGCAGGGAACTATGAAATTCTGTCCTTAATTAGAATAATTTGTCTTTTTATGTTTTTGTGTTAATAAATATAAATTAACTGAATGTATGGTTTGGCTAGCTTGAGCTAAACGAAGTCATTTCAAATTCTCTACATTTAGTCTGATACAAACTTGCCCTTTGCAGCTTTCTCTTCAAAAACCATAATGGGCTGTCTTTATGTCTCTCCCTTGCCTTTGTATTTAATATCAACTAAAACTCTATCTGCAGCATCTGAAAGGATTCAATTTCTGACTGCAGAACTCTCATCAAAACTTAATAATGGAAAATAACTGGGCTTCTCCAGAGCTGCGTGGTCCAATGAATCCAGGTTTCCTGGCTCAGAGGTAGGGTCACCGCCACCATATCACGAGCCCTTCTTGCAGATACTTACACCATCCAGTTAAATATACTCCTCGTATTTTGATTAGTGACATCTACCGCTAATTAGTAATTTAAAAATTAAAGACATCATAAATACAAAAGAAAAGTCTGCCCAATGATGGTCTCTATCACTCAGTTTTTTTTAAAAGTTGCTAATCAAAATTTAAATTCACCACATCTGGCTACCTAATTAACCACATGTGGCTAATACATTGGACAACCCACCTCTATAAGGAATAAAATAAAGGGGCGCAATGGAGGTTCCCTACCTAATCCAGATATGTGTCTTTACATGTCTGAACAGGTAAATTAGAAATATGATTCAAGAGTGTGGTGCTGAAAAAGCACATCAGGTCAGGCAGCATCTGAGGAGCAGGAAAATCAACGTTTCAGGCAAAAGCCTTTCATCAGGATTTGAAACGCTGATTTTCCTGTTCCTTGGATGCTGCCTGACCTGCTGTGCTTTTCAGTACCACACTCTTTACTGCAGATGCTGGAGATTAGAGTAGTCACTTTCGCCAAATTAGAAATATTTACAAGGAATAAAAGCATAGTGTTCAGTGAAGAACATAACTAGGTCAAATCAAGAATGTTGGTTCCTGTCATAGAGATACAATAATGAGCGCTCTTTTCAATTTCTGAAAGATTTGCTTTGCTTTTCACCAATTTCTATTTTCATTTGAAATTTCCTCTATTCACAGATTTTTAAATATATATCATCTCAAAAAATGTCGTCTCATTCCTTTCTACCTCAATGATTTTTTTTGACTGCAACACAAGATACAAAGTAAGCTTTTCTAGCTGAGGTGTTATTTATGGGCTATAGTCACAGCTGCATGTCTACAGTTTTTTTTTGTCTGTAGGGAGGGTCTTTACCTGGGAATCTGTCTCATAGCTGTCATTAGGCAGACATTTTTTTTGTCCATTAAGTAGCTAGGAAGAAAATAGCCATCCTTCAAATAAACTGAGAGACAATTAGTCAAATAAAATGTGTTTGTTATAGTGTCCACCCACCTGTGGCACATCAATGTTGAAACAGTATTCATTATTGTGTGGTACAAATACAAAGAAGGTGTAAATAACCAATTGCACAGACTGAGAGTGGTCCCAGTGAGCTGTTTGTGCGAAGGGGCTATAACCAGTTACACAGACTGAAGAATTATTACACTATTTTAAGCAGGGAGTGACTAAACACGTTTCCTGAATGTGGTCACACTTTCAATTGTTCATCGGAAACAGAGAGCCAAAAGGACACCAGAACTGCGGAGAAATCGTGGAAATGTGGGGACTGTGGGAAGGGATTCCATTCCCTGTCAGCACTGGAGATTCATCAGCTCAGTCACAGTGGGGAGAGGCCGTTCTTCAAAACATTATTATTTCCCATTGACAAAAACACATTCACACTGCCTGATTACCTTGAACTTATACAAGTGCCGTCATAACATCTTTAATAATAGCTTTGAACATTGTCTCCATGGCATATGTTAAGGTAAATGATCCGCAATTTCCTGTTCTCTGTCTCCCTTTTTGAAGAAAAGAGTTTGCCAATCTGAAGAAACCTTCCCTGAATCTAATGAGGTTTGGAAAATTAAAACCAATGCATTAACTATTTCACTAGCTAGTTTTTCTTTAAGAGTCTAGGATGAAATCCTACGGATACCTGGGACTTCCCTAATAATTGTAATTGTCTTCAGTTATAGAGTCATAGAATCATAGAGATGTACAGCATGGAAACAAACCCTTCGGTCCAACCCGTCCATGCCGACCAGAAATCCCAATCCAATCTAGTCCCACCTGCCAGCACCGGGCCATATCCCTCCAAACCCTTCCTATTCATATACCCATCCAAATGCCTCTTAAATGTTGCAATCGTACCAGCCTCCACCACATCTTCTGGCAGCTCATTCCATACACGTACCACCCTCTGCGTGAAAAAGTTGCCCCTTAGGTCTCTTTTATATCTTTCCCCTTTCACCCTAAACATATGCCCTCTAGTTCTGGATTCCCTGACCCCTTATAGATTTTGTCTATTTATCCTATCCATGCCCCTCATATTTTTGTAAACCTCTATAAGGTCACCCCTCAGCTTCCGACGCTCAGGGAAAACAGCCCTAGCCTGTTCAGCCTCTCCCTATAGCTCAAATTCTCCAACCCTGGCAACATCCTTGTAAATCTTTTCTGAACCTTTTCAAGTTTCACAACATCCTTCTGATAGGAAGGAGACCAGAATTGCAATATTCCAACAGTGGCCTAACCAATGTTAGCTGCAACATGACCTCCCAACTTCTGTACTTAATACTCTGATCAATAAAGGAAAGCATACCAAACGCCTTCTTCACTAACCTATCTACCTGCGACTCCACTTTCAAGGAGCTGTGAACCTGCACTCCAAGGTCTCTTTGTTCAGCAACACTCCTTAGGACCTTACCATTAAGTGTATAAGTCCTGCTAAGATTTGCTTTCCCAAAATGCAGCACCTTATCTGAATTAAACTCCATCTGCCACTTCTCAGCCCATTGGCCCATCTGGTCAAGATCCTGTTGTAATCTGAAGTAACCCTCTTCACTGTCCACTACACCTCCAATTTTGGTGTCATTTGCAAACTTACTAAGTGTACCTCTTATGCTCGCATCCAAATCATTTATGTAAATGATAAAAAGGAGGGCCCAGCACCGATCCTTGTGGCACTCCACTGGTCACAGGCCTCCAGCATGAAAAACAACCCTCCACCACCACCCGCTGTCTTCTACTTTTGAGCCAGTTCTGTATCCAAATGGCTAGTTCTCCCTGTATTCCATGAGATCTAACCTTGCTAATCAGTCTACCCTGGGGAACCTTGTTGAACGCCTTACTGAAGTCCATATAGATCACATCTACTGCTCTGCCCTCATCAATCTTCTTTGTTACTTCTTCAAAAAACTCAGTCAAGTTTGTGAGACATGATTTCCGACGTACAAAGCCATGTTGACTATCTCGAATCAGTCCTTGCCTTTCCAAATACATTCAATTCCTGATTTACAGCTGGTTCCAGGGTGTTACTTGTATGTCTCTAGTGAAGACAGATTCAAGCTCATTTCAATTCATCTGCCATCTCTTTATCCTCTGTTATTGAATCCCCAGACTCATTTCCGCAAAACATAGAACATCAATCTGAAATAATACCTAAATTCTAGAGTACACATGTCTGGACTGACAAACCCTAAGCTGATTACTGCAAGCCCAGAGTTCATTTTTACCTTGCATTGAAAAAAGGTAAGCTTCATTAATCATCACACATCCTCAGTTCCACCCCACACCATCTGGTAGTTCAGGATTCCGCTGTAAACAGACAAAAAATATCTTTCTCAAGACTAAATTTAACGACCACCTGAACCAATAATCAATAACCAAAATGAGGGAAGAGGCAGGCTTAGTTTGAAAAGAGGTTGGTGAAATTCCTAACTTAAAAAGATCAGCTCTATTATTTGATAGCTGAGGGAAATCTTCACAAATGCAATAATTCCTCCTAAACACTGGGAAGAGAAAAGGAGAACAGAGGAGAGAAGAAAATCAAAGAGGGCTCGAAGAAAAAAGTCAAAACGAGAAAAGGAATGCAACAGAAGATAAAGAATACAAAGTATGAAAAGCAGGCTTCAGGAGGAAGCATTTTAGAAAAGGAGGGGAAATATAAGAAGTGCATAATGACATAGAATCCTTGCATAATCTCTATTTTCTCGGTTATGTGGATACTGCATGCCAGTATATAAGTTTCCTATATATTTTGTCCAGAAGTTTTGCATTCTTGCATGATCGTGAAACCCATTCTTTGTGTTTTGACCAGAGTTAACAAGCCTCCAACAGCATGTGCAATTATTTTAACCAATCTGTTCAGAGTATGTATGACACACATCCAGGGAAGCTGGGACTTGAACCTGAACCTTCCGACCCAGAGGCAGGGATACAACCACTACCCTTGAACTGGTCAAGGAGCTGGTAAGGATCAAAAAGCGATAACTGGTCATACATTACTCTCATAAGTGAGCTATGTATCCATTATAATCAGAGGTTGACACATAGATGCCAAAGAAAATCTTTGCTACTAAAATCCTATAAATATATACTTGAGAGATTCTCAACTCACATAGGTTTCAAATTTCCAATATTTGTCATTTTTTTGTCAATGCATTGATGGTGCTTCTTTAAGAAGAAGAAGGTCCATAAAATATTGAAGCAGATTTTTCACCAAGGTCTCCCATTTCCTGCCAAAACTAAACCAGAAAACCAACAAAACACTTTCAAGAATAAGTATGTAGCTATTTCACTAAGGTCTCAGTCAAAGTTATGGCAAACATCTGGAGAACTCTCATAGGATTAGAGGTGTTAGCCTTTAGAATTATCCTGCATAGCAAAACTAAGATATGCTGAATGGTTTCCTTCAATCATAATTATCTTGTGAAATACAGCACTGAACATCACAAAGGACAGTGATATGTTTCACCACTTAGTCAACCACATAGATCTGTACAAAGGAGTGAACATGTGTTTCACACTAAAAAAAAGTCAAGGTTGCTAATCATTTCAAGAAATCCAAGTAGATTCAAATTTTGATCAAAAATGTGATTTGATCTTTAATTTAAAAAAAAGCCTTAATGGGCACAAATATGTGATTCGCAACTCCATACCACCAGCAAGTTGCACCACAGAGGATGTGGGTTTGTGATACATTTCTGCATACACCCAAATCTTGATTTCAGCCTGGGATTTTGGAGACAGTGTATGACAAAGTGGTGCTATTTCCTACAATTACTATTGTTTGCTGTGGTGCTTCACACTTAGTAACGCTGCATGTGGATGTATTGGGCCTCTTGGTCAGGGGATGGATTGTGATGCAGAAAACAGTTTACATCCATTAGAGTAAATACATTTAAAAAAATAAAATAATGTTCAAAACATGGTTATAACGCTGATTTAATGGAACACAAAGGGGACAATAATAATAGCTCAGCATCAAATTCACAGTGAAGTATAACTGTTGCCTGATACCTGCTGGTCAATGCTATAAACTCTTAATTTATGATTAAAATGGAGGTGCAACTTCCAATGAAATTAAATAACCTATTCTGTAAAACATTCATACAAATAAATTGCAAAACAGCAACATAAATTAAGTCTAAGACAGTATTAGTCTGAATAACATGAGCATTTACATTTACTGTAAGGATTCTTATTTTAAGCAAAAAGGTAATGCTAGAGATGGGCATGTCATAAATAGCCTAGAGAAAGGAGCCTGTGGGTGGGTAATATTCTGGAAATTTGACATCTTAATTGTAGTGCATCCTGTACATTTACTGAAAGTAGTTCTCAGTTGAAAAGCTAGCTTTAAAAAAAACATAATTGACAGCTGGCCTTTAAAGGTTTTTCAGACTAGGACTACATCACATGATGTAGAGTGTTGCCTGCTGAGTCCCTATAGTTCTCCTTCTCCTGTTATTAGCACTATTTATGTTACGTATGTTTAATTTTTTTAAATATTGAAGGGAGCTTGTGCAATTTTGCAATCCTTTTCAAGGAAGGCTTCCTAGGTCTGCCCCTTAAATGGTACAATTGTTCTATATGTGCCCTGCATGAATTAATTCAAGCATTTGTAGTGTACCAGCACTTTCCTAATGGGGAGTGAAGAGTATGGTTACTTTAATGTGCAGTATCAAATATCTCTAATTAAATCAACCTCCATGTATCATAAATCTTACCATTTTACTGTATGAGTTAATGAATGATACATCAATAGGCCTGAATTTTATGAGAAATCAGTTAAGTCACAATTTTGATGAGCTTCATGGAGGGTTTCTCTCTGTTAGCCCAAACAAGATTTCTTACACTACTTTTCTAAATGTCATTTCATCACCAATGCAACACATTCTTAAGACACTCCACTCCTTTTTCCTCACTCCAGAGATGGAAGTACTGGCCACTGCCAGGCCCTCATAGAATTCCTAACGGAGTGCCAGTTTTAAAGCCCAGCCATGCACCAAGCCAATTGCTGCCAGCCTGGAGCTGCCCTTCCCATACTGGGAGAAGAATCAAAAAGAAAAACTTGTCTAGACATGCGGGATGCACAGTTGACGTTTCATTGCAAATACAAGAGCACATTTATAAATGTATTGTTATTTTCAGAACCAAGTTACACTGGTTACCCAACCTTAGCATCACCTCATTTCAGAACCCCGATTCCTAATGAAGGGCTTATGCCCAAAATGTCGATTCTTCTGCTCCTCAGATGCTGCCTGACCTGCTGTGATTTTTCAGCGCCACATTCTCGACCCACATTTCAGAACCCTGTTTAAATGTGTGCTCCTTTTTCACTAGTACCCAGTGTAACCTAATATTTTATTGTTCAATGCAAGATCATCATATACCAGAATTTTTTCACTTCTTTTCAGTAACTGCAAAAGCAACAAAACAAATCACAAAAGCTGCATTAGCCTCTGGGAAAGGACAGGAACTGTTTGCCTTTCAAGCAGTAACATTTTTACAGTTAATGAATGATCACTGCACCCAGCTCACATCTACAAAACCAGGTGTCAATAAAATCCTGTGTGGCTTGTTACACTGGATGCTACAATGCTGTATCAGACTGGAGGTGATGGTCCCACATACACAACACCCTCATCTTCCTTCTTGGAAGATAGCTACCATTTTTTCAGCTCTTCCGAAACCATTAATTCCCCTCTTTGTCTGCTCCAGTTGTGTAGAGCACGGCATGCTAGGATTATGCAGCATGCTTGGTCTGATTATTATTGCAACGCCCCCTCCAGACTGAACTGATCACAGGAGCCTCATCTTCAGTGTGCTGATCATCTGCTCCACCATGGCCCTGCTAGAAGAATGGGCTGCAGTGTATCTATGCTCAGCCTCAGTCAGGGAGTTTATCAACAAAGTCATCAGCCATGGTTGCAGAGGGCATCCCTTGTCTCCCTAACCATTTTGTGAAGCATCCAGTCCTTGACAGTTTAGCACCTTCTGCCATATAGTGGGACATGAAGGATTCTGATAAGGAGGGTCAGGGAACTCTTCTTCATAGGCTGTTGACACAGGGACCTTATTCTGATGAACATGTCAAATGATGTTGTGCAAATATAGTAAGAGACTGTATGATTATTGTTACTCTGTCCCACCACCCTCCATCACTAAGAAAGGCAGGATCATATGTAAGAGCATGTTTGTGAATACTTACAGCTCAGTATGAGAGTAAATCAGATCTGTATCTTTCTTTAGCCTATGAGATCTTGGATTGTATTTGTATGTAATACTTGTATCTTACATGTTTAAGGTCAGTTTTGTCAAGAATAGAAACAGAGAACGAGAGTGAGAAACCAGTTTTGGTGAGCAGTGGGTAAGTTTGAGTCATTAGTTCCTAGTTTACTGTCTGTAGTGATGAGGTTCACAACAGCAGGAGAACTCAGCTCTGTGAAGTGCTCTTCCTTCAATATGTGGGAAATCGGGGATACTTCCAGTGTCCATGCTAACCATTAATGCAGGAAGTATGTTCAGCTGCAGCTCCTGACAAGCTGCATGAAGCATCCATGTCGCTGGGAACTTCATGGATGGTAGGTTCAGTGAGCTGGTCACATTACAATAAGGGCTACACAGGTAGAAGAGCATTGAGTGACCACCAGGAAGTTTAGTAAGCATGGGTAGGCAGTGCAGAAGTCTGGATCAGTGGTGCTGGAAGAGCACAGCAATTCAGGCAGCATCCGAGGACAGGCAAAATCGACGTTTCGGGCAAAAGCCCTTCATCGGGAATAAAGGCAGAGAGCCTGAAGCATGGAGAGATAAGCTAGAGGAGGGGGGGGTGGGAGAGAGTGGCATAGAGTACAATAGGTCAGTGGGGAAGGAGATGAAGGTGATAGGTCAGGGAGGAGAGGGTGGAGTGGATAGGTGGAAAAGGAGCTGGGCAGGTCGGACAAGTCCGGACAGGTCAGGGGATCGAGTTTCTGGAGGTTAGAAGCTAGGATGAGGTGGGGGAAGGGGAAATGAGGAAACTGTTAAAATCCACATTGATGCCCTGGGGTTGAAGTGTTCCGAGGCGGAAGATGAGGCGTTCTTCCTCCAGGCGTCTGGTGGTGAGGGAGCGGCGGTGGAGGAGGCCCAGCACCTCCATATCCTCGGCAGAGTGGGAGGGGGAGTTGAAATGTTGAGCCACTGGGCGATGTGGTTGATTGGTGCGGGTGTCTCGGAGATGTTCCCTAAAGCGCTCTGCTAGGAGGCGTCCAGTCTCCCCAATGTAGAGGAGACCGCATCGGGAGCAACGGATACAATAGATGATATTAGTGGATGTGCAGGTAAAACTTTGATGGATGTGGAAAGCTCCTTTGGGGCCTTGGATGGAGGTGAGGGAGGAGGTGTGGGCGCAGGTTTTACAGTTCCTGCGGTGGCAGGGGAAAGTGCCAGGATGGGAGGGTGGGTCGTAGGGGGGCGTGGACCTGACCAGGTAGTCACGGAGGGAACGGTCTTTGCGGAAGGCGGAGAGGGGTGGGGAGGGAAATATATCCCTGGTGGTGGGGTCTGTTTGGAGGTGGCGGAAATGTCGGCGGATGATTTGGTTTATGCGAAGGTTGGTAGGGTGGAAGGTGAGCACCAGGGGCGTTCTGTCCTTGTTGCGGTTGGAGGGGTTGGGTCTGAGGGCGGAGGTGCGGGATGTGGATGAGATGCGTTGGAGGGCATCTTTAACCACGTGGGAAGGGAAATTGCGGTCTCTAAAGAAGGAGGCCATCTGGTGTGTTCTATGGTGGAACCGCTCCTCCTGGGAGCAGATACGGCGGAGGCGGAGGAATTGGGAATACGGGATGGCATTTTTGCAAGAGGTAGGGTGGGAAGAGGTGTAATCCAGGTAGCTGTGGGAGTCGGTGGGTTTGTAGAAGATGTCAGTGTCAAGTCGGTCGTCACTGATGGAGATGGAGAGGTCCAGGAAGGGGAGGGAGGTGTCAGAGATGGTCCAGGTAAATTTAAGGTCAGGGTGGAATGTGTTGGTGAAGTTGATGAATTGCTCAACCTCCTCGCGGGAGCACGAGGTGGCGCCAATGCAGTCATCAATGTAGCGGAGGAAGAGGTGGGGAGTGGTGCCGGTGTAATTACGGAAGATCAACTGCTCTACGTAGCCAACAAAGAGACAGGCATAGCTGGGGCCCATACGTGTGCCCATGGCTACCCCTTTGGTCTGGAGGAAGTGGGAGGATTCAAAGGAGAAATTGTTAAGGGTGAGGACCAGTTCGGCCAAACGAATGAGAGTGTCGGTGGAGGGGTACTGTTGGGAACGTCTGGAGAGGAAAAAACGGAGGGCTTGGAGGCCTTGGTCATGGCGGATGGAGGTGTAGAGGGATTGGATATCCATGGTGAAGATGAGGTGTTGGGGGCCGGGGAAACGGAAGTCTTGGAGGAGGTGGAGGGCGTGGGTGGTGTCTCGAACGTATGTGGGGAGTTCCTGGACTAGGGGGGATAGGACAGTGTCGAGGTAGGTAGAGATGAGTTCAGTGGGGCAGGAGCATGCTGAGACAATGGGTCGGCCAGGGTGGTCAGGCTTGTGGATCTTGGGAAGGAGGTAGAACCGGGCAGTGCGGGGTTCCCGGACTATGAGGTTGGAAGCTGTGGGTGGGAGATCTCCTGAGGTGATGAGGTTCTGTATGGTCTGGGAGATGATGGTTTGGTGATGGGGGGTGGGGTCATGGTCAAGGGGGCGGTAGGAAGAGGTGTCCTCGAGTTGGCGTTTGGCTTCAGCGATGTAGAGGTCAGTGCGCCAGACTACCACTGCGCCTCCTTTGTCCGCTGGCTTGATGGTGAGGTCAGGATTGGAGCAGAGGGATTGGAGGGCTGCGCGTTGTGAGGGTGAGAGGTTGGAGTGGGGGAGGGGGGTCGACAGGTTGAGGCGGTTAATGTCCCGGCGGCAGTTGGAAATGAAGAGGTCGAGGGCAGGTAATAGGCCAGCGCGGGGTGTCCAGGTGGATGCAGTGTGTTGGAGGTGGGCGAAGGGGTCCTCAGAAGGTGGGCGGGAGTCCTGATTGTGAAAGTAAGCTCGGAGGCGGAGGCGACGGAAGAATTGTTCGATGTCACGGCGTGTATTAAATTCATTGATGCGTGGACGGACGGGGACGAAGGTGAGTCCTTTGCTGAGGACTGATCGTTCGTCCTCAGTGAGGGGGAGGTCTGGGGGGATGGTGAAAACTCGGCAGGGCTGGGAGCTGGGAGCTGGTGTGGGTGTAGAGCTGGGAGTGGGGTCGGAGCCAGTACCTGGAGTGGGTGTGATGGTGGGGGGAATGGGGGTAGAGTCATGAGCAGGGGTAGTGTTCCCCTCAGGGTTCTGGGGGGTGGGGATAGTGACAGTGGGGTCTGTGGGGGGCGTGTCAGCAGAATGCAGGTGAGTGGCGTTGGTGGGGGCGGAAGTGGTGGCAGACACGGCAGTAGGGGTGGCGGAAGTCACTGAGGGTGTGGCATCGGCGATGATGTGAGGGCCGGAAGTGGCTGTGGGAGTGGCCATGATGGGGGCAGAAGTGACATCATCAATCAGCGTGGGGGTGGTAGCTGCATCAGCCGCATGGCTAATGGCGTTTCCGAGGCCAGGGCCCTCCCAGACAAGTATACTGTGCAGGATACTGTTAGGAGATGGCCTCCCAGGGGAAAAAAGCAGCAGCAGACAGATCAGTGGCACCACAACTGGCACTGTTCTACATCAGGGAGGGTTGAAGTTGTTCGCAAGCAGTTAGCGATAGGGGACTCCATAGTAATGGGCACAGATAGGCATTTCTGTGGCTGCAAGTGAGTCTCTGGAATGGTGTGTGGCCTCCCTGATGCCAGGGTCAATGATATCTCTGAGTGGGCACAGGATAATCTGTAAGGAAAAATTGAGCAACGAGAGGCTGTGGTCCATATTGATACTAACAAGATAGGCAGAGAAAGAGAGAGAGAGAGAGAGAGAGAGAAAGGAGAGAGAGAGAGAGAGAGAGAGATGAGGTCCTGCAAAGGGAATTTGGGGAGTTAATTAGAAAGTTGAAAAGCAGGCTTATAATCTCAGGATTACTTCCTGGGACACATGCTAGTGAGGCCAGAAATTGGAAGATAATAAAACAGAATGGACAGATCTAGAGGCTGGTGTAGGAGGGCATCAGCTGTCAGAATCACTGGGATCTCTTCCAGGATAGGAAGGATCTGTATAAGAAGGACAGGTTACACCTAAACTGGAAGGGAACCAGGGAGGTTTGCGAATGCCACAGGTTTAAACTAGTGTGGCGGGGGTGAGGAGGGGCAGGAGCCATAGTAGTAGGTCAGTCTGTAGTGTGATTGAGAAAAAGGTAGAGGTGAAGTCAAATAAGCCTGATAAGAAGGACAGGTAGGGCCAGGTTAATGAAAACAGCAGGACCTGCGGTCTGAAGTGTATTTACTTCAAAGCAAGAAGTATAACAGGTAAGGCAGATGGACTTAGAGCCTGGATTAATATGTGGAACTAAGATGTTGTCTGAAAAATGTGTTGCTGGAAAAGCGCAGCAGGTCAGGCAGCATCAAAGGAGCAGGAGAATCGACGTTTCGGGCATAAGCCCTTCTTCAGGAATGAGGAGGGTGTGCCAAGCAGGCTAAGATAAAAGGTAGGGAGGAGGGACTTGGGGGAGGGGCGTTGGGAATGCAATAGGTAGAAGGAGGTTAAGGTGAGGGTGATAGGCCGGAGAGGGGGTGGGCGCGGAGAGGTCAGGAAGAAGATTGCAGGTCAAGAAGACGGTGCTGAGTCCGAGGGTTGGGACTGAGAAAAGGTGGGGGGGAGGGGAAATGAGGAAGCTGGAGAAATCAGCATTCATCCCTTGTGGTTGGAGGGTTCCTAGGTGGAAGATGAGGCGCTCTTCCTCCAGGCGTCGTGTTGCCATGGTCTGGCGATGGAGGAGGCCATGGACCTGCATGTCCTTGGCAGAGTGGGAGGGGGAGTTAAAATGTTCAGCCACGGGGCGGTTGAGTTGGTTGGTGCAGATGTCCCAGAGGTGTTCTCTGAAACATTCCGCAAGTAGGCGGCCTGTCTCCCCAATGTATAGGAGGCCACATCGGGTGCAGCGGATGCAGTAAATGATGTGTGTGGAGGTGCCGGTGAATTTGTGATGGATATGGAAGGATCCCTTGGGGCCTTGGAGGGAAGTGAAGGGGGAGGTGTGGGTGCAAGTGGAACGTGGACTTTCTTTACCTGTATTGGCTATAATGTGATTCTGGCTCCATTAGTTTAAATGGTGCAGCTATTGTGTGATTTTCTTATAATGCAAGATTGCACGAGAACAGAACAATCACATGATATCAGAACCGACTGCAATGGAAAGATTGCAGCAGGGTTGTTGTGGTGGGTGATTTTAAATTCCCCAGTATTGACTGAGACTCCTTTTGTTCCAGGGGCTTGGATGGGGTGGAATTTAGGTGCATCTAAGAGAGTTTCTTGAAACAATATGCCCAACTAGGGAAGGGGCTGAATGACACCCTCTATCGGGTAATAAGCCTGGACAGATGATTGAAGTTTCAGTGGGGGAGCACAATTCCGTAAGTCTTAATGTAGTTATGGATTAGGATAAGACTGATCCTCAGATGAAAGTGCTAAACTGGGGAAAAGCAGAAACTGGAGAAATTAGCTTGGGGTAGATTATTGGAGGGTAAATCCACATCTGACATTTGGGAACCTTTTAAAGACTGATCAAAGTTCAGGACCAGCCATGTTCCAGTGAGGATGAAAGATAAGAATGGCAAGATGTGTGGACCCTGGATGACAAGAGATATTCAATGTTGAGTCAAGATTAGATTAGATTACTTACAGTGTGGAAACAGGCCCTTCGGCCCAACAAGTCCACACCGACCCACCGAAGCGTAACCCACCCAGACCCATTCTCCTACATTTACCCCTTCACCTAACACTACGGGCAATTTAGCATGGCCAATTCACCTAACCCCTGCACATTTTTGGATTGTGGGAGGAAACCGGAGCACCCGGAGGAAACCCACGCAGACACGGGGAGAATGTGCAAACTCCACATAGAGAGTCGCCTGAGGCGGGAATTGAACCCGGATCTCTGGCGCTGTGAAGCAGCAGTGCTAACCACTGTGCTACCGTGCCGCCCAATAAGAAAGTGGAACCATACATAAGGTTTAAGAATTTGAAATCATTGAGGAATACAAAGAAAGCAGGAAAGAACTTAAACAGGGGATTATGAGGGCTAAAAGGAGCCTTTAAATGTCCTTGACAAGTAGGATTAAGGAGAATCCCAAGGCATTTTTTTTAACATCTATTAGGAGCAAGACTGTAGCTTGGGAAAGAATAGGTCTAGTCAAGGACAAAGGAGGGAATTTATGCATGGAACCAGAGGAAGTGGCTCAGGCCCTTAATAAGTAATTCACATCAGTATTCACCAAGGAGAAGGATATGGATGATGGTAAGGTTAGGAAGGGATATGTTGATATTCTATTCTATGTCAATATTAAAACTAACTAACTGGCGAATGAGCAGCGCTCCAAAAACTTGTACTTCCAAATAAACCTGTTGGACAATAACCTGGTGTGTGATTTTTAATTTTGTCCACTGGCACCTCCACATCGTGATATTAAGAAGGAGGAGGCGCTGGGTCTCTTAAAAACATTAAGATAGACAATTTGCCGTGGGATCTATCTCAGGATACTGAGGAAGGCAAGGGAGGAGATTGCTGGGGCCTTGACAGAGATCTTTCTATCCTTTTCAGCCATAGGTGAGGTCTCAGAAGACTGGAAAAAAGCTAATGTGGCTCTTTTGTTTAAGAAGATCAACTGGGATAATCCAGGAGCCTTAATTCAATGGTAGGGAAATTACTGGAGAAGATTCTTACAGACAGGATTTACTTTCATCTGTCTTATTAGGGACAATCTGTATGGGTTTATGCAGGGGAGGTCTTGTCTCACAAATCTGAGTTATTTGAGGAAGTGAAGAAGATGACTGATGAGGGTGGGACAAGGTACATTGCTTACATGTACTTTGCTGAAACATTTGACATCCCTCATGATAGACTTGTCCAGAAGATTAGGTTGCATGGAATTGAAAGTGAGTTGCAAAGTTGGATGCAAAATTAGCTTCACAGAAGACAAAGGATAGTTGTGGAGGGATTTTTTTTTAACTGGAGGTCTGTGACCAGTTGTGTTCAGCAAAGATCAGTGCTGGGACCTCTGTTGGTTGTAATATATATATAAATGATTTGGATGAAAATGTAGGTGGTCTGATCAGTAAGTTTGCAGATGACATTAAATTTAGTCAAGTCATGGATAGTGAGGAAAGTTGCCAAAGAATACAACAAATATAGATCAATTGGAAAGTTGAACAGAGAAATGGCACTTAATCTGTATTTTGGGAGGTCAAATGCAAGAGGAAACTATGCAGTAAATGGGTGGACACTTAGGAGCATCAATATACATAGGGATCTTGGGGTCCAAATTCTTGGTCTGCTTAAAGTCTATTGGTCAGAGTATTGAGTACAGGAGTTGGGAGGTCATATTGCGGCTATACAGGACATTGGTTAGGCCACTGTTGGAATATTGCATGCAATTCTGGTCTCCTTCCTATCGGAAAGATGTTGTGAAACTTGAAAGGGTTCAGAAAAGATTTACAAGGATGTTGCAAGGGTTGGAGGATTTGAGCTACAGAGAGAGGCTGAACAGGCTGGGGCTGTTTTCCCTGGAGCGTCGGAAGCTGAGAGGTGACCTTATAGAGGTTTACAAAATTATGAGGGGCATGGATAGGATAAATAGACAAAATCATTTCCCTGGGGTCAGGGAGTCCAGAACTAGAGGGCATAGGTTTAGGGTGAGAGGGGAAAGATATAAAAGAGACCTAAGGGGCAACTTTTTCACACAGAGGGTGGTACGTGTATGGACTGTGCTGCCAGAGGATGTGGTGGAGGCTGGTACAATTGCAACATTTAAACAGCATTTGGATGGGTACATGAATAGGAAGGGTTTGGAGGGATATGGGCCGGGTGCTGGTAGGTGGGACTAGATTGGGTTGGGATATCTGGTCGGCATGGACAGGTTGGACCGAAGGGTCTGTTTCCATGCTGTACATTTCTATGACTCTATGACAAGCAGATGAGGTGGTAAAGAGTTTTTACTGCATGCTTGCCTACATCAGTCAAGGCATTGAGTATAAATGTTGGCAAGTTACATTGCAGCTGGATAGAATTTTAATTAGGCCACATTTGGAGTAGTTTGTGCAGTTCTGGTCACTACACTATAGAAAGGATGTGGTCACTTTAGAGAGGTTGCAGAAGTCGTTCACCAGGATGTTGCCTGGATTGGAGTGTATTATCTATAAGGAAAGGTTACACGGACTTGCATTGTTTTCACTAAAGTGTCAGAGGCTGAGGGGCAACCTGATGGAAGTGTATAAGATTAGGAGAAGCATGGATATTGTGGATTGTCAGAAACATTTTTCCTGGGTGGAAATATCAAATACTAGGGAGCATAGGTTTAAGGTGAGAGGAGGAAAGCTTAAAGGAGATGTGCAAGAAAAGACTTTTACTCAAAGGGTAGTATGTGCCTGAAATGTGCTGCCAGGGGAGGTTGTAGAAGCAGAAATATTAGCAATGTTTAAGAGGCATTTAGATAGACACATGAACAGGCAAAGAATAGAGGGATACAGATGATATGCAGCCAAATGGAATTAGTTTAGAATGGCATGGTGGGCCAAAGGGCCTATTCCTGAGCTATACTGTTCCATGTTGTACAGGAGGAGCCATCTACATAAATACAACCGAGCAAAAGAAAATTAAAATTAATTGTGCTGTTCCCTGAGGTTAAACATGTCCTCTGCTTGAATAACTTCAACAGCTGCCAACACTTTGTGTACAGAGGGAATATAATGTGGTTTTCACTTGAAAATACATGAAACAACCAAATCTCCCATCTTGATTTTCCTATATCTGCCCTCTCCTTTATCAGTAAGATATGAATGCCGAAGATAATATCCAAAGCCTTGCATCATTATTTGCTATTTAATTTTAAAATGCAAATTAATATCTCCAAGCATTCCTAAGCATCAGCAGATGCAATTTGAGAAAATATTGAACTACTTTCTAAAACAACTTTCAAGTGATTCATGGCAATCTCCTAGAGCTATACCAGACTGTTCACAGCCTTGGAGAAGGTAAATCTAGAACATTATTTGAAAGGTATGTGAAAGTACAACAAAATCCAAAGAATAAAACTGACAGAGGATTAATTTGGAACTGATGTGCGCAAGCTAGCGGGAATGCAAAGTATAAATAAACCTTCAAATTACCTTCTGTTTATGCAATAAAGATGTCCCAGTGGGATTCTGCAAAGAAGTGATTGTCAGTTTTTTATTGGTACCTCACGATCTTATACAAAACTGGATTCAGATGGGCAAAATTATTTCTTTTTTTCTGCAAAATTACTAACATTCTGATTTCCTATTGTGTGCCATCACTGAAACAAAATCAAATACCTCAGCAAACTAAAACTCTAGTTCACATGTCATCTGCTCAATAATGGAATCACCAACAGTTGATTATAGAAACGATTTTCCTTGATGATTAAGTTCCACATGTTGTGAGCTCAAATAAGTCTTGTAAAAGGAATCCCTTCAGGGTTATTAAATATTCATTTTGAAATTGGTTTCAGGCTGTGACTTGTGAGCCTCATGATCCCCCCTCTGGAGGCTCAAGCAGAGAATCTAAACTGACATTCCAAATGATCAATGAGAGTTCTTCACTCTCAGAGAATTCTGTCATCTTTCAGAAAAGACATTAATCCAAGGCTCCTATACCTTCTCATGCAAATATAAAACAGTCCAGTGAAATAGTTTCTGTCATGAAGTCATCATCAATCCATTTTGCTTATTGTCCCCAGCTCCTTTTGAAAGTCCTGATATTTTATATTTGCTACATTACTTTCATCAACTTTCTCTGTCATCTCGTTAAAAATATAAAATGGTTAGCCAAGCTAGACTTTCTCTTTTCAAATTTATACTGATTATTCAGTACTTTTCTTATTTCTAGATGCATGTCTGTTCTCTCTTTTAGTAAATGTTCTATTATTTCCCCTCCCACCAAATATTAATTGGACAGGCCTGTCATTCCCTGGAAATACTCTTAAATACAGGAATTGTATTAGCTATTATGGCACCAGACTTTTATTCCATGAATTAGTGGTTAGGTTGTTCAGAACTTGAGCATTGCCAGAAAAATACAAGTTTGGCAAAGCTTTTCAACATGCACTCCTCAGATAGTAGATACCATTTTAAATCGATTACAGTCCAATTTATGGTCATGAGAGCAAGTGAAAATGGCCCCATCATTTTTAAGTGGAAGTTGTATTTCATTACCTCTTTAATTTCACCCCTCAATGAATGTTTCAAGGCTAACATTCATTGCAGATTGGTCAATTGCTCTTTGAAAGCAGAAAATGTAATCTAATGCAGATCAGGCTTCTCTCTTGCATATCTTCTCTTATTATAAAGGTATTAGGTCAGAAGTCACACGACACCAGTTTATACTCCAACAAGATAATTTGAAATCAAAAGCTTTCAGAGCGCTGCTCCTTCCATTCCACCTGATGAAGAAGCAATGCTCTGATTAGACTATAACTTGGTGTCATGTGACTTCTGATCTTGTCCACCCCAGTCCACCACCAGCACCTCCACATCATGTGGCATCAAACAGGACAATGAGAATGATTGTGGAATGTCTGATAATATGATCACCAATAGCAACAGCACTATCCAACCTCACTATTTCCCTGTTACAAATTCCCTGGTAACCTATTAGTGAAGTCAAATTTGGAATTGGCTCAACATCCAGTGCAATGTGAGATGGAAGCAGATTTGGCAGGAGATCCTGTACATAATAATAAGAGATGACACATTTCAAAGTTAGATGCAACCTTTTGAAGTAAGGACTTCCTTCTTGACTCAAATTTTATTGCATAAAAATAATCAATTCAATATGGGCAAGATCAGCAAGAATTCTGGAGGAAAATGCTAAATGAGCAAATAAACATCGGCAGAAACTTCCTCTTCTCCTTCAATGCGATTCACATACCAAAGCAAACAAGTAGAGGGTCAGGAAGGAGAGGGACTGCTGAGGATGTTAACGGGTGCAATGTAGATAAAAGTTTCATAATCTGACACCATCAGCTAAGGTAACTGATCTACTGTATATTGTATCCTGCTATTGCATAATCCATTCTTACCATATCATCCTAAACAGTGCCATGTCCCTTTCCACCAACGTATTTTCAATGAAAACTAAGCCAACCTTCCCCCCGGCTCTAGCCGCCTTGACAACAGCTGCTGCTGCCCTCACAGCAAGCTCATGCAATGTCTTGTCATGTACTTACCAGCAAATATCACCCTCCTGCCAGTTTACAGCTGTATGGCATATTGATTGTTGCATGTCACTGTCACCATGCACATTTCACCATGCCTCACACTAATACACATAACTTTGATGTAGCCCCACACTCTCTTTCTATCTGCGGGGCAAGATGTAGGGCAATCCTGGAGGGAGAATGAGAACAGGACGAATGGGGCTGAAAGATTATTGGGGGGTGGGGGGCGGTAATTCTGGAGTAATCAGATCGGTCATGATCTTATATAGAATAGTGCAGCAGGCTCATGTAACCAAGGAGCCTACTCCTCCTAACACATGTGGTTGAATTCCAGTTTCCATTCACATCTTCAGACCCAAGGAGCAGGAAGTCAGACAGATTCTATACACAGATCTCCCTCACAGCATCAGAGAAGTGAGAGAGAAACAGCAGTGGGACTGTTATATTTTCGGTTATCAAAGTGCAGCAATTAGCCAAACTAGTGACACCACAGATCCTCCACACATCAGAAGCTGTCTCGCCCACCCACACTTGCTAATAGATAAACAAGATACTGTGGCTGTTAGAAATCTCAAATGGATTTTTATTTTATTCTATTCAGAGAGGACTAAAAATAATCAGCATTTCAAGCAGCACCTTTAGACAGAGAAACAAAATTAGTTAATGGATTGAATTTTACAGCCCAGGTCAACAACCAAAGTTTAGGACTGGTGAAATAGGGAGATCCATGTCCAGATGGCTACTTAACCTGGTCTTGCCAACATGGAGGTTTCTCAATGGGGTGCATGAGTGAGGAAAGAGTATGGATCAGTTGCCCACTCCATGGTAACAGGCAGCCAATTTGAACAATTAAGAAAAATCACTGGTCTCAGTGCCTTTAAGAAAGGTCACTAGTATTTTGCTGATAGCCACTAGGGGAAGCTGACATCCTCATTGAGAGGGGCTTCTTGCCCTGGATGGAGGGACTGTTAAAACAAGAGACTGTCTAACTAAAGCAGAGGCTAGGTATTAAAGCTGGATCCCAAGGCCGCTATCATCCTCCAGAGACCTTTCCTTTCTGATCAACACGGTCTTCCATGCTCAGCACTCCAGAATTTTAAGTTAGACTTATATCTCCAAGGGCTCACCATCTTGAGGTGCCCCTGAGGTCTCTGAGCTTCCTCAGCAGTGTCTACCTCTTCCAGTTCACACTTTTGAGCTGCCAGTCTTCTGAGTGGGTGGCATCAAGTGTCCATGTATTGTCCTTAATTAGGACGCTGTCTTTCATAAAATCACCAAGCTGGTTTGGCAGTACCCCTGTTGGCAAGTACAGACTGTGGACACCTCACTTGGTCGAAGTGTCAGGGTTTTGGATCCCACAGTTCAATTTAAGCCATTGATTCAAGATGAGGCCCTGGTCAGAATTATAAGATGTTGGAGATATAACACTCTTTCAAACAAGGGGTAGGAATGAGGTTGCAAAGGGCGATGGTGATGCAGCAGGAATGATAAAATGACAAAAGAGATGATGGTGTGAATTACTGTGAGTCATCCCCTTTGTCTTCAGCATTCTCCTCTTTGCAGCTGCTCTCGTGTGTGTACTTCAGCCAACATCCTGCAGCTGCCACCCACAAGGAGGCCTATGTTGAAGGGCCCCCTTTGAATGTTCCAGACACTGGAAACTTACACTGTAATCTTCACTGGAGCCGGATTTCGAAGCTGGTGGTGGGGTGTAGTGCAAAGTTCAGAGAGTTTTAATTCCACACATGCACAATTTATTCAACAGAATCCCCATATGCCAGCCAGTCAGGCACCAAGCATGTACCCTCTCAGATTCTGGGTACTGCCAGCATTCTAAGTGTACCACTGCTATGCCAGATCAGAACGTGATATAGCATGGTCATCAGTCATGCATTGAGAGAATAATCCTCATTAACCAGCAGCCACCTACTCACTGGTCACACCAATTGGTAGCATGTATGACAACCACAATAGAAACACGCTACCTCAGCAGGAAATATAGAAATACTTTCAGAATCCTCATGCTTTAGTCACTAATACATGAGACAATCAGAGTGAATTCTTCAATGACTAAGGAATGCAGCCCTGATGGCCATGTACCTTCAATTCATTACCCTTTGTATGCCAGCAATTATAGACAATAGGCAATGGACAATGGACAATAGACAATAGACAATAGGTGCAGGAGTAGGCCATTCTGCCCTTCGTAGCCTGCACCACCATTCATTATGATCATGGCTGATCATCCTCAGTCAGTATCCTGTTCTTGCCTTATCTCCATAACCCTTGATTCCACTATCCTTGAGAGCTCTATCCAACTCTTTTTTAAACGAATCCAGAGACTGGGCCTCCACTGCCCTCTGGGGCAGAGCATTCCACACACCCACCACTCTCTGGGTGAAGAAGTTTCTCCTCATCTCTGTCCTAAATGGCCGACCCCTTATTTTTTTATTTTTATAGACATTTTTATTGAAAATTTAACATATTTTTACAAGTTTACAAAATTTTAAAAAAACCAAGTATCAACATTGATGTACAATTAAATCTTAAATAAATAATAACCAAATTGTAACAAAAGAAAAATACCAAGAAAAAAAAACTTAACTAACTACTAATCTAATCTACAACTAACCAGAGTGTAAAATTAAGTCTCTTACATTATTCAAATAAGATTGAAAAAAAACAACGGCTAACACAGAAATTGGGTAGTGAGATACATGCTCAGAATATATTAACATCAAATGTAACAAAACCCGTATTCGTGCGGGATTCCTCTCCCAAGGGGCCCCGGACCAGCCAGGTTCGCCATCTCAATTAAATAAAAGCCCTTGTTAGGATGGCCGAAATATCTGTATTTATATAATTCAAGAAGGGCTGCCATATTTTATGGAATTATGCGGTCTTTTGGTGCACCATATTTGTAAGGAAGTCAAGGGGAATACATTCCATGATTATTCTGTGCCAATTTGAAAGTCCGGGGGACCCTCAGCCACCCAGTTTACCAAAATATTTTTCCTTGCACAGAAAGAGAGAATAGAAAATAATCCCTTCCCGTGCATATCCAGGGAAGGTAAGTTCGAAAAGCCCAAAAGGAGAGATACAGGGTCCACTCTAATTTCCATTCCTAAGATTTCTGTCAGAGCACTTGCTACTTTAGTCCAATATCTATGGACCTTATGACAGGTCCATAAGCAATGCACAAGAGTGCCCACCTCTATTTTACAGTTGGAGATGCTCCTGCCTTAAATTTTGCCAATCGATCCGGTGCTATATGGGCCCTATGACGTATCTTCAACTGGATAGCCTGAGTCATGTTGCAGATGGTGATTCTTCTGGCGTTTTCCCAAATGTTTCTATAGAGATTTCTAGTCCTAAATCCTGATCCCATGTTTTAAGCAGATTGTCCATATTTCCCGATACTTCATCATGTAATGAATGATAAATAGTACTAACGGAAGATACCCCCATTGGCCATAGCACTCTACGTTCTCTATCTGATTTATAAAGACTATCTAATAATGTAGTAAAAACAATGACTGCAGATGTTGGAAACCAGATTCTGGATCAGTGGTGCTGGAAGAGCACAGCAATTCAGGCAGCATCCGAGGAATTTCGAAGCTCCTCGGATGCTGCCTGAATTGCTGTGCTCTTCCAGCACCACTGATCCAGTATCTAATAACGTAGTCATCTTCTGTATGTAATCTCGAATTTGGAAGTATCGAAAGAGGTCTCCATTAGGTAATCCAAATTTCTGACGCAGCTGTTCAAAAGACATCGGGACCCCCTTCTTTAAACAGATCCCCTAAACTTGAGATACCCCTGGATCTCACTTTCCTCATTCCTGAAGAAAGGCTTATGCCAGAAAAAATTCTCCTGTTCCTTGAATGCTGCCTGACCTGCTGCGCTTTTCCAGCAACACATTTTCAGCTCATACCCCTGGATCTCCAGAGTTTGAAAGTGGCATCTGTAAACCCCGGTTGAAATCCCCATGCTCCCACTATTGGAGCATAGGGGGATGTTTTATGAATTGCCCACATTTTGCCGCATTATATTCCGAGCTTTAATTGTGTTTAGTATTATAGGGTTTTTACAGTGGTCCGTAATGATTTTCCTCTTGTATGAAAATAAAAGGTTAATAACTGGGCATTTTACCTGAGAAGCCTCGATGTCCAGCCAGATTGATTGTGGCTCAGACAAGACCCAATCAGCTATGTAACTTAATAGGGAACTTAACTGATATTTTCTAAAATCTGGGAAATCCAATCCTCCCCTTGCCTGTGGAAGCTGTAGCTTCTTCAGCTTAATGAGGGGCCGTCTATGATTCCAGATAAAGGAACCCAACCAGCCATATAATTTACGTAGAGCCGTCCTCGGCAGTATCACCGGAAGCATTCTCATAGGGTATAGGAGGCGGGGCAGGACATTCATTTTAATTAGTGCTATTCTACCCAACCAGGAAATTGGAAGGTCTCCCCATTGCTGGAGGTCCTGCCTTATCCTTTCCAGTAAATGCACAAAGTTAGCCTTGTATAACTGACCAAATACTGGGGTAATAAAAATGCCTAAATATAAAAAACCCTCCAGGGACCACCGAAAGGGAAAGTGGGATCTGTCCAATAAGTGGGATATACTAGCCAGGCCACCCATTGGCATAGCCTCCAATTTTGAGAAATTAATTTTATAGCCTGAAAATACACTAAATGTATTAATAACTTGGATTAAGCGAGGCACGGACATCAAAGGATTACTGAGAAATAGAAGAACATCATCTGCATAAAGGGTAATTTTATGTTTACCTGTACCAATCCTCGGGGTTATTATATTAGGGTCAGCCCGTATAGCTTCTGCTAGTGGCTAATTATTAGCGTAAATAACAATGGCGAGAGAGGGCATCCCGACGGCAGCCCTTATCCACACTGAAGCTATCCGAGCCGAATCCATTGGTAATCACAACTGCCTTGGGATCACTATACAGTGTTGAGACCCATTTGGTAAACACCTTTCCAACACCAAACCTTTCCAATGTGTAAAACAAATATGACCATTCAACCCTGTCGAATGCCTTTTCCGCATCTAATGAGATTAATACTCCTGGTATCTTTCCCTGATGACAGGCTTGAATCACATTGAAAACCCTTCTAACATTATTGGATGATCTACGGCCCTTAATAAACCCCATCTGATCCTCCTTTATGATATGTGGCAATACCCTTTCTAGCCTCAATGCTAACGTTTTAGAGAGAATTTTAAAATCTACTTTTAGCAAGGATATTGGTCTGTATGACGTGCAATCTTCTGGGTCCTTTCCTTTTTAAAGGATAAGAGAGATATTCGCCTCTTTCAGCGAAAGCGGGAGACAGCCCTGAATGTATGAATAGTTATACATGTCCATAAGTGGACCAGCTAATATTCCTGTAAATTCTTTATAGAATTCAGCTTGAAAGCTATCTGGGCCCGGTGCCTTACCACTCTGAAGTTGCCTGATTGCATCAAGTATTTCTTGGCTTGTTAGGGGAACATTCAAGACTGATACCTGTTCCGGAGTTTGGTCCGGAAAGGTCAGGTTTTTAAAAAATGATTGCATCCTCCTAGTCCTGTCTTCGCAATCCTGCGATTTATAAAAATCAGAATAAAATTTTCTAAAGATTGCGTTAATCCTTTTGTGATCATAAGTCAGAATACCCGTACTTTCCTTGATAGACGTGATAGTTTGAGGGGCCTTCTTTTTCTTTGCAAGAAATGCTAAGTATCTACCGGGTTTATTGCCAAATTCATATAACCTTTGTTTTGCAAATAATATTTCCCTCTTAGCCGTTTGGGTAAGCGTGGCGTTTAGAGCTGTCCTAAGGGCCGTAATCCTTTGCAATTTGATAATAGAAGGTCTGTCAGCGTATGTTGTTTCAGCCGCTTTTAAGCGAGCTTCGAGCAGACGCTGTTGTTCTCCCTTTAATTTTTTCTGGGTCGCTGTGTATGAGATGATCAAACTTCACACATAAGCTTTGATGGTCCCCCACATCATTGATGGGTTGCTAGCCGTACCTGAATTAATTTCTAAAAAAGTTTTAAATTCTTGAGAGAAGTACTTTACAAATTTACTATCTTTCATCAGGAAGGGGTCCATACGCCAATGCCGGGGGGGGGGATGTCTCATCATTCCTCACCTTGATTTCCATATATACAGCAGCGTGATCGGAAATTGCTATACTGCCTATTTTACAGGATGATATGGAATTTTAAAAAATCGAGGTGGCAAAAAACATATCAATTCTGGTATGCCATTTATGTGGATTGGAGTAAAAAGAAAAATCTCTGCCCTGTGGATGAAGACATCTCCATACATCTACTAGTCCTAATTCTTTGGTGGCAATTGTCCAGATCTGAGGGATACTCCTGCAGTACTCTTGGGAATCCTATCTATTTCTGGATCCATAATACAATTAAAATCTCCCCCTATAATTGTATGACGAGCACCAAGAGCCATCAATTTTGAGAAGGCTTCCGTTATAAATTTAAAAGGATGTGCTGGGGGGCAATACAAATTTAAAATCCCATACTCCTCTCCATTTATAAGGGCTTTAATCAGAATATATTGTCCAGATTCGTCTTTTATCTGATTTAGGATTTTGAAAGGAAAATTCTTCCGAATAAGAATAACAACTCCCCTGCTTTTTGAGCTAAAAGAAGAAAAAAAGGCCTGATCAAATCCACCCTGTCATAATTTCAAGTGTTCTTTATCCAATAAGTGTGTCTCCTGTAGGAGAGCTATATCAACCATTTCTTTCTTGAGGTTTGATAATATTTTCTTCCTTTTGATTGGTGAATTACTCCCCTTGACATTCCAGGTGCACCACTTAACCGACTGATCAACCATGATCGTCCGGGCAAATCCGAGACCCCTCGGGAGGGGAAACCCTATCCAGAACATCCCGAGCATAGAGCATATAAAATTCACAAAATTAAAGGCTCTCTAATACACTCACAACAGTATAATAAAAAACTATTTCTAAATAAAAAAAATATAAAACGTATTTAAATGGAGATTTTCCCCTTGTATCCAGGGGGTATCACTTCCTTTCCAAAGGTCCATCGTATCCTCTCCCAACCAGTGCCCCACCCTTGACCCAGGTGCTCCTTAATAGGATGAAGAAAATTCAAATATACTACAGAGCTAGAGTTAACAGTGAGCACCGTACCCCCCCACCCCCCCACCCCCACGCACACCAACACCTGGATATATTTGGTAATGTTAATACTATGTATAAACATATATAACTCTAAAATTACAGCCTCAACAAGTAATAATTAAATATAATAATACAAAATAACAAGGGAAAAACAACCCCGCTCCTAGAGACAGAGATAAAATAGGATAAGGTAACCACCTTCCCCCACCAACATTAACTAGACCGCCCGGCGTGTGTATATATATATATATATATATATATATATAAATAAAATTTAAAAAAGGTAGAGGAAATCGTGAAGTAGAGAACAAATAAATAAATCCCTCTCCCCACCTCCCAAGATAATATTAAACAGTAAGGTAAAAAAAAAAGGTATATAAAAAGGGGGGGATGTAAACCAACATCAATTAACTCTTATAATTTATCTAAGAGTGTCCAAAAATTCCTTGGCCTTTCCCGGCGATCCGAAGTCATACACGGACCCTTCATGGTTAAAGTGTAGCGTCACTAGCCAGCGTAAGGAGTACTGAATATTTAAGTCCCTTAAACACTTCTTTGCCTCATCAAACGCCTTCCTCTTTCGAACCAGAGCTGGGGAAATGTCCTGGAATAACATGATCTTGGATCCTTTATAGATCATGGCTTGGGGATCTTTTCCAAGATTTCTGGAGGCTTCTAAGAGCATCTGCCTCTCCTTGTAGCTCTGCAGCCGGAACAGGACCGGGCAGGGACGCTGGTTTGAGCCGGACCTGCGTATTGCAACCCAGTAGGCCCATTCCACACTTACCTGGCCTGATCCAGCCTCCAGATCTAAAAGCTGTGGAAGCCACTGTTCAAGGAACACAGTAAGCTGGCCTTCCTCTTCCCATTCGGGAAGGTCCAGCAAACGAATATTTTTGCGACAACCTCGATTCTCGAGGTTGTCGATGTGATTCTCTAAGGTCCGGACTCGCTGACTCGGCGCTCAATTTCCTTGATGTCTCGGTCGTGCTTTTGCAGCGCAGCTGAGAGTGAGTCCCATCGGCTTTGGGATTCTTCAATAAAAGCATCGATCTTCACATCCAGTTTGGAGATGATTTCCACGAGGCTCGCCACCGTAGGTAAGTCCCCCGGGGCGGCTGCAGACGCCTCTGCTGCAGCTGGAGAGGGTGGGGGAGGGGTTCCTGCTTGCTGAGAACTGCGGGCTCCCTTCCCTTTAGTCATTTTTACTGGAGATTAAATTGTTTAAATTCAATACTAAACAACTAATTACATGAAGTAAAAACTATCTTAAATGATTTGGTGAGTGTAGTGGGGACGGGTGACCCACTTTGCCCAAGTCTTGGGAGGAGCACTGTAGACTCAGACTTGCTGGGTCGCCGCCATCCTGGATCCCCCACTGCTTATATTTAAGCTTTGTCCTCTGGTTCTGGACTCACCCATCAGCGGAAACATGTTTCCTGCCTCCAGAGTGTCCAATCCTTTAATAATCTTATACGTCTCAATCAGATCCCCTCTCAGTCTTCTAAACTCAAGGGTATACAAGCCCAGTCACTCCAATCTTTCAACATAAGATAGTCTCGCCATTCCAGGAATTGACCTCGTGAACCTACGCTGCACTCCCTCAATAGCCAGAATGTCTTTCCTCAAATTTGGAGACCAGAACTGCATACAATATTCCAGGTGCGGTCTCACCAGGGCCCTGTACAGCTGCAGAAGAACCTCTTTGCTTCTATACTCAATCCCTCTTGTTATGAAGGCCAGCATGCTATTAGCTTTCTTCACTACCTGCTGTATCTGCATGCTTGCCTTCATTGACTGGTGTACAAGAACACCCAGATCTCTTTGTACTGCCCCTTTACCTAACTTGACTCCATTTAGGTAGTAATCTGCCTCCCTGTTCTTGCCACCAAAGTGAATAACCATACATTTATCCACATTAAACTGCATCTGCCATGCATCTGTTCACTCGCCTAACCTGTCCAGGTCACCCTGTAATCTCCTAACATCCTCCTCACATTTCACCCTGCCACCCAGCTTTGTATCATCAGCAAATTTGCTAATGTTACTATTAATACCATCTTCAATATCATTAATATATATTGTAAAAAGCTGCGGTCCCAGCACTGATCCCTGCGGTACCCCATTGGTCACCACCTGTCATTCCAAAAGGGAACCGTTTATCACTACTCTTTGTTTCCTGTCAGCTAACCAATTTTCAATCTAAGTCAGTACTTTGCCCCCAATACCATGCGCCCTAATTTTGCTCACTAACCTCCTGTGTGGGACTTTATCAAAGGCTTTCTGAAAGTCCAGGTACACTACATCCACTGGATCTCCCTTGTTCATCTTCAGAGTTACATCCTCAAAAAATTCCAGAAGATTAGTCAAGGTTGATTTCCCCTTCATAAATCCATGCTGACTCTGACCTATCCTGTTACTGCTATCCAGATGTGTCATAATTTCATCCGTTATAACTGACTCCAGCATCTTTCCCACCACTGAGGTCAGACTAACTGGTCTATAATTTCCTGCTTTCTCTCTGGCTCCTTTCTTAAAAAGTGGTACAACATTAGCCACTCTCCAATCCGCAGGAACTGATCCTGAATCTATCGAACTCTGGAAAATAATCACCAACGCATCCACGATTTCTAGAGCCACCTCCTTCAGTACCCTGGGATGTAGACCATCAGGCCCCGGGGACTTATCAGCCTTCAGACCTAACAGTTTCTCCAACACCAATTCCTGGCAAATATAAATTCCCTTTAATTCAGGTCCTTCAGCCACTGTTACCTCTGGGAGATTGCTTGTGTCTTCCCCAGTGAACACAGATCTGAAGTACCAATTCAACTCTTCTGCCATTTCTTTGTTCCCCGTAATATATTCCCCTGTTTCTGTCTTCAAGGGCCCAATTTTAGGCTTAACCATTTTTTTCCCTTTCACATACCTAAAAAAGTTTTTACTATCCTCCTTTATATTTTTGGCCAGTTTACCTTCGTACCTCATTTTTTCTCTGCGTATTTCCTTCTTAGTAATCCTCTGTTATTCTTTAAAAGCTTCCCAGGCCTCCGTTTTCCCACTCATCTTTGCTATGTTATACTTTTTCTCTTTTGACTTTATATGTTTCTTAACTTCCCTCGTCAGCCACGGCCTCCTCATAGGATCTTTCTTCCTTTTTGGAATAAACTGATCCTGCATCTTCTGCATTATACTCAGAAATATCTGCCATTGTTCCTCCACGGTCATCCCTGCTAAGGTATTGCACCATTGAACTTTGGCCAGCTCCTCCCTCATAGCTCCATAGTTGTCACTACCGATTGTACCCTTTCCCTTTCAAATTGCAGATTGAAGCTTATTGTATTATGGTCACTACATTCGAATGGCTCCTTCACTTCGAGGTCCCTGATCAATTCTGGTTCGTTGCACAATACCAGATCCAGAATTGCCTTCTCCCTGGTAGGCTCCAGCACCAGCTGTTCTAAGAATCCATCTCGGAGGCACTCCACAAAGTCTCTTTCTTGAGGTCCGATACCATCCTGATTCTCCCAGTCTACCTGCATATTGAAATCCCCCATAACAACTGTAGCAACATCTTTGCGACAGGCCAATTTCAGCTCCTCATTCAACTTACACCCTACATCCATACTACTGTTTGGGAGCCTGTAGATAACTCCCAAGAGGGTCTTTCTACCCTTAGAATTTCTCAGCTCTATCCATACTGACTCTACATCCCCTGATTCTAGGTCCCCCCACGCAAGGGACTGAATATCATCCCTTATCAACAGGGCCACCCAACCCTCTCTGCCCATCAGTCTATCCTTACGATAGCCTTGAATATTCATTTCCCAGGCCCTGTCCACTTGAAGCCACGATATTATCCCCACAATATCATAGCTGCCAATTTCCAAAAGAGCCTCAAGCTCATCCATCTTATTTCTAATACTTCGTGCATTCATTTATAGTATTTTTAATTTGGTACTGCCCTAACCCTTCCTATCAACCCCTATTTCACTCAACCTTACGGCATGATCCCTTTTCGAGTTTTCTGCTTCATTGATACCGTTGTCTTTCTTGACTTCCCTTGTTCTAACTTGCCCTTCAATTTCCTTCTTAAACATCCAGTTTGTCCCCTCCCCCCCATTATTTAGTTTAAATGCAGCTGTGTTGTAGTAGCAAACCTGCCTGCCAGAATGCTGGTCCCCAACCTATTAAGGTGCAAACCGTCTCTTTTGTATAATTTATGCTTACCACAAAACATACCCCAGTGATCAAAGAATTTAAATCCTTGCTTCCTGCACCAGTTCCCCAACCACACGCTCAAGTCCATTATCTCCCTGTTCCTGGCCTCACCAGCCCGAGGAACAGGGAGCAAACCAGAGATAACCACCCTGGACATCCTGCTTTTCAGCCTTCTTCCTAGTTCTCCGAAGTCCCGCTGTAGTATGTTCCTCCTCTTCTTCCCGACATCGTTTGTGCCGACGTGTATCACCACCTCTGGCTCTTCACCTTCGCCCTTGAGGATTTCCTACACTCTGTCTGCAATATCCTTAACCCTGGCACCAGGAAGGCAACACACCATCCTTAAATCCCGCCTGTTACCACAGAAACCCCGGTCAGTTCCTCTCACTATGGAGTCCCCTATTACCACGGCTCTGTGCGATGTCTGACTCCTCGGCTCTGTCTCTGCGCCAACGTTTGATTGACAGACCTGACTGCCACGCGACTGGCAGTATCATCTGTCTCTACTGTTTCCAAAAGATTCAACTTGTTCCTGACAGGTATTTCCCCCCCTGGCTCTTGCACCTGTCTCCTCTCTGCCTTCCTCATCGTCTTCTCTCTTCTGCTCTCTTCTGGTATGGTCAGTGTAATAACCTCGCTGAAGGTCCTGTCCTGAAAGATCTCATTCTCTCGGATGAGCCTAAGGTCCTTGAGTTCTTCCTTTAGTGCTCATATTAAACCCACTAACTGTTTTTTAAATTCATTTTCTGTTGGATGTGGATGTCACTGGTGAGGTCATCATGTGTGCCCTGTCCCGAACTGCCCTTGAGAAGATGGTGGTGAGCCATGTGGGCTAAATCGTGCTGTTAGGAAGGGTCACAATGGTTTTTCAAAGTAAGCTATTTGTCACGTGCTACCAGATACTGCAATGAATGACCAGCCATGTCACCTGCTGCAAGAAATACCTGAAATTAATGGCATTCAGGACATAACATTAATGCCCACTGACAAAAGCATGCCCTCACATGCTAGGCACCAGCTTAGACTGTATCAGGCAGCAGCAAATAGTTACTGTCTCATGGGAGATCTACAGGTTTTGCCCTTCTGAAAAGTTGAGGTGTGTGTCTAGTGCACATCAGAATTGATGTGGTCACTGTTGAATTCCCAGTCTTTTGCAAGAATCCTAGATTCTGCCCAGCCTGTTTGTGGCCATGCCCTTCTTTCTGCACAGACCCTGACATCAGCTGTAGTCCTCACAAACTGGTCCAAAATTGCAATAAGTTTTACTGAGATTAATCGACTTTTAATTGGATAATGCTGGTGGTGCACACAGGCCCTAACCCAATTATTATGGCAGCAACCAACACTCAAGCGCAAACCAGACAGTAGGTACCACTTTAAATCAGTTACAGTCCAACTTACTGAGAGCAAGTGAAAATGACCCCATCATTTTTAAAACAATGCAAGTTGTATTTCACTACCTCTTTAATTTCATCCTTCAATGAATTTTTCAAGGCTAACATTCATTGCAGATTGGTCAATTGCTCTTTGAAAGCAGAAATTGTAGTCTAATGCAAAGTATGCTTCTCTCTTTCATATCTTTTCTTATTATAAAATATTGACATCAAATAGGACAATGATAATGATTGTGGGATCTATAAAAACTGGATCACCAAGAGCAACGACAGTATCCAACCTCACTATAGCTTTACAAGTCCCATGTTAACCTATTAGTGAAGTCAAGTTTAAATTGTGCAATCATTCATCATAAAAGAGCCTCTATAATATCACACTGTGTACATTATTTGCAATATTGAAAGGACATTCATTTATCGAGAGGGCAATGTGTTTATGTTACCATGTGCTTGACAGTTACTAAGTACCTTGTTCTTCTTATCACATTACTGTGTTATACTGTTGCCAAGTATTACCTGTTCTTGTTATTCCAACACAGCTCAAAAAATATTTCTTAAAAAAAGATTATTAAAGTAATAAATATTTTGTAGCTCCTGTCACTTAAAAGATGCCCATACTCTAAGATGTGAGCAGTGGGCTGTGCACCAACCTGAACAGATCAATTTAAAAAAGGAACATGTACACACAAATTTCCCTTGACATTTTTCACAGATGTTATGTCTTTCCAGAGAGGCAATCTGGTCGAAACAATTAAAAAAATGTTTAGGATTGGTTCTTGGAAAATATTGTGTTCCTCTCGCACAGTAGGTAGTTAATAATGTTTTCTATTCCTTTCACATCCCAGTTGGACAAATAATATATCAGTAATGTCAGAGATAAAGAGCAGCTCAGGACAGCAAAGGATGACTCATGCCACATGGCTGCAAAATTACTTTATCCTGTAGAGCATATGGTGGTTATTAGGTTGACAATGAATGCCAGTATCTGGTTTCTTTTTTGATTTTTGGATAAAAAGTTGGAACTGAGTACTGACTCCTCTCAGGCCTGCTGAGAATCTTCTGCCCGGTTATAGGCTTGCCTGTGTTGGGCCTCTCAGCTGAGGTGAGAGCTAGTTTCTCCTGCAATGAGACAAAGGAAGGAATTGAGCAGTTAGTGGTGCTGCAGGAGCAGTAGAGGTGGTGAAATATCTCCAATGATTAGTAGGTAGTGCAGAGGGCAGAAAGGGTTAATAGTTTGGGATGATGAGGCAGGGGAGGGCAGATAGGGTTAGTAGATTGGGGGGGATGAGGTAGGTGAGAGCCATTGACTGGACATGTTGCATGTGATAGTGATGGTGTCAACCATCTGTGTTAGTGAGATGCATGTGCATTGGCATAATTAGATTGAGTACTGGCATATGGTGTGTGAAGTAGCAAAGAGAAGATGGAGGCACTTACCCTTGCAGAGCACAGAAGCTCACTGACATTTTTGCGAAACTTTGGGTGGCCAACTGACCACCTGACCCTGACTGGCTCCAGACAGACGGTGTCTGGTGGTGACGCCCTCTGCACAAGTCTACTTGGAAGAGGAATGACCTCCTATCCACCACTCCATCCGCCAACACCTCCCGATCTCTGTACACAAAGTGGGCAGTGAGCTTTCCTTTCTTCTGGACCATCTGTTTGTTGATCAGGTCAAGCAGCATGGTGAGAGTAGTTGTTAATGGCTTGCAGTGTCTGAAGCAGTGTTCAGCTGTTCACAAATATATGAGCAGAACCCAGAATTCCCACCAGAGACTTCTGTCATAAGATTCCATCAGAAACATACTCCATGTATTTGAGGAAGTGAGTACCTCATTGCCTTCACATTTCGAGTGTTATGTATATAAACATTTGCTCTTCGATAGAGTAATAGAGTCCTACAGCATGGAGACAGGTCCTTTGGCCCAAACTGATCCATGCCGTTCAAAATGTCCATTCACTCTATCCCCATTTCCTTGCACTTGGACCATAATCCTTTTATTCCTTTCTTAGCCATTGATTTGTTCAAATGCCTTTTAAATGTTGTTAATGTACCCACTTCAACCAGCTGGCAGCTCTTTCCATATGCATACCACCCTCTGTGTAAAAAGACTGCCCCTCAGGTTCCCTTGTATTCTTTCCCCTCTAACCTTAAACTGATGCCTTCTAGTCCTTGATTCCCCAATCCTGGGAAAAAGATTGAGTGCATTCACCCTGTCCATGCCTTTCATGATCTTATACACTTCTACAAGATTCCCCACTCAGTCCCCCATGCTCTAAAGAAAAAACGTCCTAGCTTGTCCAACTTTTCCCTATAACTCAGACTATTGAATCTTTGTGAATTTCTTCTGCACTCTTTCCAGTTTAATAACATCCTTCCTATAACAAGGTGACCAAAACTGAACACAATACTCCGAGTGTGGCCTCACCAATGTCCTGTAGAACTGGATCATAATTTCCCAACTTCTATACTCAATGCCCTGACTGATGAAGGACAGTGTGCCAAAAGCCTACCTTTCTGTAACACCACTTTCAGAGAACTGTGAACCTGAACTCCAAGATCCCTCTGTTCCACTACACTCCTTAAGGCCTTACTATTCACTATGAAACTCTTACCTTGAGTGGACTTTCCAAAATGCCAGACCTCACACTTATCTATATTAAACTCCATTTGCCATTTCTCAGCCCACTTCCCCAGCTGATCAAAGTCTGCTGCAAGTTCTGATAACCTTCCTCACTGTCCACGATACAGCCTATTTTATGTCACCTTCCTTTTGATGTAAACTTATCAGAAAGCCTCTTTGTGTTAATCTTTTAAATCCACAGTATTTAAAGATTTTAAAACACTTCTAAAAAATATGTTGTGTTCTGAAGAAGCCAAAAAGTGCAAAAAGAAAGGAGAGAGGTTTTCTCATCACCTCTCCAAGACACCCAACTTTGCTGGAGATGGATATCCCAACTGCAGTTACATGCAGGCGGTTCAGGGACTGCAGTCAGAGCTTCCGTCTCTTTAAGGATGAGGTCCAGAACCCAGGAGCTGCTGTGCAATCACAGAAACTCATCATTTCCAGCAGTGTCACCAGTAAGATTGAGTAAGGCTGTGATGTTTGGACCAAATACAGAGGAGGAAACATTGGAATGAAGGTAAAATGTTGAGATTATTAGAACCCATCAGGCAGACCCCAGCAAGCATGGTGAACAAGTGTCTTTCAGCTTGGATCACCCTTGCTATTGCTATGGTGTTCTGTTCTCCATGTCCTACAAGGTGCTGTAATCAGGAGGGCCCTTTTACCCCATACTCCAAGCCCACCCAGAGGTTCTTGTCTGATAGCCTCCACCACATGACAGAGTGCACACTCATTATTTGTAAAATCTCAATGGTAGCAAGAGGCTCTTAATTAAGCATTAGCCATGTTTGGCTTAAGAATGGGGATGACCATCTGCCACCTTCTATGCCATTGGCAAAATGCAAGCAGCAACAGGAAGACTATGGGCATGGAAACCTCTATCACACATGATATGAAATCAAGAGGACTTTGAAGGAAGTCAAAGTGATTTATTGCCATTTCTTAAACCAGTGCTTGGCAAAAATATTATTTCTCCAAGGGTCGCTCTCTGTTTATTATATATTTTTAAATGAGCTTGTAGCAACGTGAGCACAACACCCTTTAAAACATTATCTATCTCCATTACCAGGTGCAACATTGACACTCGCTACCACTGCACCTTAAATTTCTATTGCCTCCTTGCTAGTCTCGTGAGCCCTGCTCTATCTAAACTGCAACTCTGCCTCTTGCACAGTATCCTAGGCGAAAAAATAATACTGATCCATCACTCCAATCAGTTGTGAATGTACTATCGGGATTTATAGATTTGTTAAGCCCGAGAGTGTATCATCAGTGATGTCAGATTAGAAATAATAGTAAAAGTTTCTTTCAGTACATAAGAAACAAACGACAGGCAAAAGTAGACATTGGGCCACTTCAAACTGATGCAGGAAGCCTAGTGATGGGAGATAAGGAAATAGCAGGAGAACTTAACAAGTACTTTGCGTCAGTTTTCACAGTGGAAGACATGAGTAATATCCCAAAGATTAAAGGGTGTCACGGGGCTGAGTTGAGTATGGTTGCCATTACGAAAGAGATAGTGCGAGAAAAGTTAAAAAGTCTTAAAATTGATAAATCTTCTGGCCCCGATGGGATACACCCTAGAGTTCTGAGAGAGGTGGCTGAGGAAATAGCAGAGGCATTGGTTGAGATCTTTCAAGAGTCACTGGAGTCAGAAAAGGTCCCGGATGATTGGAAGATGGCTGTTGTAACCCCCTTGTTCAAGAAAGGATCAAGGCAAAAGATGGAAAATTATAGGCCAATCAGCTTAACCTCGGTTGTTGGTAAAATTCTAGAATCCATCATTAAGGATGAGGTTTCTAAATTCTTGGAAGAGCAGAGTCTGATTAGAACAAGTCAACATGGATTTAGTAAAGGGAGGTCATGCCTGACAAACCTGTTGGAATTTTTTGAAGAGGTAACAAGTAGGTTAGACCAGGGAAACCCAGTGGATGTGGTCTATCTAGACTTTCAAAACGCCTTTGATAAGGTGCCACACAGGAGGCTGCTGAGCAAGGTGAGGGCCCATGGTGTTCGAGGTGAGCTGCTGGGATGGATTGAGGATTGGCTGTCTAACAGAAGGCAGAGAGTTGGGATAAAAGGTTCTTTTTCAGAATGGCAGCCGGTGACGAGTGGTGTCCCGCAGGGTTCGGTGCTGGGGCCACAGCTGTTTGCATTATATATTAATGATTTGGATGAGGGAACTGGGGGCATTCTAGCGAAGTTTGCCGATGATACGAAGTTAGGTGGACAGGCAGGTAGTACTGAGGAAGTGGGGAGGCTACAGAAGGATCTAGACAGGTTGGGAGAGTGGTCCAGGAAATGGCTGATGGAATTTAACGTGGGCAAGTGCGAGGTCTTGCACTTTGGCAAAAAGAATAAAAGCATAGACTACTTTCTAAATGGTGAGAAAATTAATAAAGCCAAAGCACAAAGGGATCTGGGAGTGCTAGTCGAGGATTCTCTAAAGGTAAACATGCAGGTTGAGTCCGTGATTAAGAAAGCGAATGCAATGTTGTCTCTTATCTCAAGAGGGTTGGAATATAAAAGCAGAGATGTACTACTAAGACTTTATAAAGCTCTGGTTAGGCCCCATTTGGAGTACTGTGTCCAGTTTTGGTCCCCACACCTCAGGAAGGACATACTGGCACTGGAACGTGTCCAGCGGAGATTCACACGGATGATCCATGGAATGATAGGTCTAACATATGAGGAACGGCTGAGGATACTGGGATTGTATTCATTGGAGTTTAGAAGATTAAGGGGAGACTTAATAGAGACGTACAAAATAATACATGGCTTGGAAAAGGTGGATGCTAGGAAATTGTTTCCATTAGACGAGGAGACTAGGACCCGTGGACACAGCCTTAAAATTAGAGGGGGTCATTTCAGAACAGAAATGCGGAGACATTTCTTCAGCCAGAGAGTGGTGGGCCTGTGGAATTCATTGCCACGGAGTGCAGTGGAAGCCGGGACGCTAAATGTCTTCAAGGCCGAGATTGATAGATTCTTGTTGTCTAGAGGAATTAAGGGCTACGGGGAGAACGCTGGTAAGTGGAGCTGAAATGCGCATCAGCCATGATTGAATGGCGGAGTGGACTCGATGGGCCGAATGGCCTTACTTCCACTCCTATGTCTTATGGTCTTATGGTCTTATTACACTGAAGTGAGACCTCAGTGAAGAAGGTTTCATGGCGTTCTGCTTCACCATGTCTCTATTCCAAGTGCAAATTGTTAATGTATGTTCATTCGTATAGTGTCAGTCATCACCTCTCTTTACAATGAGGAGAGGATCACTGATGATTTAGCTGAGGGCAACGGCACAAATGACACTGCCTTGAGAACTCCTGGAATGCTGTCCTGGGGATGTGACCATTGATCTCCAACAATCATGACCATCTTCCTTTGTGCTCAATATGACTTTAACCAGTGGAGAGATTTCCCTCCTAATTCCTACTGAACTCAGTTTGACTAAAATCCCTCAAAGCCACATTCAGAGAAATGCAGCTGCTGTCAAAGACAGTCACTCTCATCTCACCCCGGAATGTAGCTCTTTTACCAATGTTTGGACCGAGATAGAATGAAGCATTAAGATTGGAAAATTGTGTCTGTTAGTATATAATCGAAGGAAAGTTTGAGGAGGAAACCAAGGAATGATAGTCAGCTGGCCTAACAACAGTTGTCAAAATTAATAGTGTCTACAATTAGGAATAAGGAGACTGAACATCTTGAAAGTTTCCAGCTGATCAGAGGTGGTTTTGTAAAAGGTAGGTCATACCCAATCAGGCTGGCTGACTCTTTTGAAGAGCTGACTGAAGTACTGGCTTAGTCCTGGATGTTGCCATAGAAATATTAATTAGCAATGACAATGTGATGCTGCAGGTTGATGATAGCTTCACATATGTAGATTCCACAACCACCAGCAATCCATCACTTAATTCTGAAATCAATACACACATCGCAAAAGTTGCAAATGCTTTGTCAAAACTGAGTAAGACATTGTGGAACAGAAAAACCTGACTGAAAAATTATGAGTCTCCTAAGCTTGAGTCCTCAGACATTCCTCTACAATAGAGAGACTTGGACAGCACACACTAGGCAGGAGAAAAGGCTAGTTTCCTCTATGTTGTTTCAGCTTTTCAGCAGGAAAATAAATCACCAAGATCTCCTGCAGCATGTTAATTCCATCAGCATTGCTAAGCCATCAACACCTGCACTGGCTCAACCACGTTCGTTGGATGGATGACAATGATACACCCAAAGATTTTCTGTATGATAAATTGGTCACTGGGTCATGACCTCCTGGGAATTGTTGGCTCCCTGACAAGAACTGTTGCAAGCGAGATATAAACACTGCAGACACTGACACTGACAACTGGAAGGCAGTGGCTGATGACCATGGACTCTGAAGGCAGTGGCTGATAGCAGAGGATTCGGAAGAGGTGAGCAGAAATGCAAAACTCAGCTAACCAAAAGAAAGGCTCAGAAGAAACAGAGGTGAGTCAAATGTGCACCTTCTCTTGTGCCCCCTGCTTTCCTCTGCAGCAAAATGGTAGAGACTGCCACATCAGAATGGGGTTCCTGAGCCACACCAGGCAATGCTTAACAAAGGTCACCATGGCACAATCAATTCTCTTACAAGATAGGCGGCATGATGGCACAGTGGTTAGCACTGATGCCTCACAGCGCCAGACACCCGGGTTCAATTCCCACCTCAGGCGACTCTCTGTGTGGAGTTTGCACATTCTCCCCGTGTCTGCGTGGGTTTCCTCCAGGTGCTCCGGCTTCCTCCCACAGTCCAAAAATGTGCAGGTTAAGTGAATTGGCCATGCTAAATTGCCTGTAATGTTAGATGAAAGGGTAAGTGTGGGGGAGTGGGTCTGGGTGGGTTACGCTTCGGCGGGTAGGTGTGGACTTGTTGGGCCGAAAGGCCTGTTTCCACACTGTAAGTAATCTAAAAAAAACGATGCAAGGCTGTCAACACCAGAGTTATACAATGCAATGGCACACACTGCTTCAAGTTGATAACCTTGCATCAGCATTTCAAACTGTTAGAAATTTTTACAGCTTTTAAGCAAATACAGAGGAAGGAACATTAGTGAGTGGGATAGGTGGTCTAAGGGGTGAAAGAACAAAACGAAACATGTGTAACTTCTTCAGAAGGATGGTATACCATTGGAAAAGTTAACTCTGTATCTCCCTCCATTGCACATATTGACACAGACATCAAGTTTCTGCAGAAATGCAAGAAAGCAGGAATGATCCCAGAAGAACTACAGATCACAAACCCACTCACGTTGACCTACAACACAGACTCGCCACATCCATAGATGTTTCCAGACCTGCTGAAAATTTCTGGCCTGGCTGTTTTAAATGTCAGATTTGCAGCATTTGAAGTAATTTGCTTTTATATAAAAGGTGTATAGAAGGATGGAAGGCAGGATAGAGTAAATGGCAAAAGGGATAATGGGACAAGGCAGAAGCGGGTGATGTAGGCCAGGTCAAGGGTCAAGTTATGTATTTGGAGGGTATTCTGGATGACTGATCCAGTAACAAAATGACACTGATACCAGTCCTCACATCTCTGTGGACCCTGTGCCTAGATTAGTCTACAGATTAACACTACGCTCCCAACATGTAGTTAGAGCACTGGTTCCAAAATCAAGATTAATATGCAGTCATATGGATCGTCTGACCAAGGTTTCCTTCAAACAGGGCCTGCAGTGAGGAATGCGGAATTGGTGATTTGATCACTTTAGCACTTGTGTGATGAAAATTGTTTCTCACTGACATTACTGTTAATTAGTGTAAATATACCGTACGTACCCTCAGAAACAACATCTACAACAGTCAGTTGGGATAACAGCTGGTATTATTAAAAACATATATTTCAGTAGCCAATGAACATTTCCTGAAAATCCAAGCATTTTGAATCTTCACATTTATTTCTAGAAAAGAGCAATATTGATACAGTATAAGGTTAAGATTGTTTTATTTTGTTCAGGACCACCAGAGAAACAACAAAATGCTTTGTTGGAAATACCTAATTTTCAATGTGGCAAAGCTCCACAAAAGCTGATTTATACTTTTGCAGCGACAGCCCATCAGAGGCAGCTTGCAAACACGGTATCGTTAGCAACTCCATATTTGCTGAGGTGAATGAATCTGTTAATGTGTAGAGATAGGTGGAAACTAATACAGTCTGAGGTAAATTAAAATACATTTCAGAGTAGATCCTGAAGCAATCAGGCAGAATGGATTACAAATGAACATATGAATTAGAAACAGAAGTAGGCTATTCACCCCTCAATCCAGCTCTACCATTAAGGTCAAAGTTGGCTTGTTCCTCGAGAACAAATTCAGCACTTTCCTGACGACTGATATTAAGCTAACCAACCCCTGTGTTACCTGGTTTCTCCTCTCCCTGCTCTTTTTGCATAACAATGATACAGTTGCTAACTTCCATTTGTGGGGTCATTCCCAAATCTAGGAAATTTAACATCATAGCCAATGCATCCATAACCCCTGTAAGTATCTCCCTCTTTAGAAGCCTAGGATATAGAATATTGCCTCCAGGAGTTTATTTGGATTTTAGTCTTTGAACTTCACCAATATTTCTTTTTCAACTGTTGATAATTAAAATAATTGTCTCACTTTTAATAGTCCCTCCATTTCTTGACTATAACTTGTCTTTTACTGCAAAAATAGACACAAAGTAATAATTTAATATCTCGGCCATGGCCTTACTCCCCATCTCTAGAGAATTTCCTATCTCTACTTTTAAAGAACCAGCATTTACTTTTGTTACTTTCTTCCTTGATATATATTTGCAAGATCTCTTACAATCTATTTTTATATATCCAGTTAGTATGCAAACATATTCTACTTTTTTTCTTTAAACAATCTTTTTGATGTCCTTTGTTCAGTGCCAATCCTCAGACTTGCTACTATTCTTTGTGATATTAAAAAAGCTCTCTTTCGATTTAATATTATCCTTCACTTGGTAGAAAAGCATAGTGTCACTTTGCACCAACAATTTTATTTGGAAAAAGTGAACCCATTGCTCTTAGTCAAAGTAGGGCCTCACAAAACGATGCAACAGCTTTGAAAATTAAAATAAAGAAATCATGAAGTTTAATTGGACAGCTGCATTTGCAGAGCACCCAAAGTGTAACATGGAAGATATGATTTGGGCAACCAAAACGTTAAAACAATTAAAGATGGAGCATTGGGTTTTGAAATATCCATCATTGGAGATACCAGGAACATGAAACTTGCTTTCATGCAAATCTCTGTGATGGGTTCTCAAGTGAGAGAGGTAAATATGAACTTAGAAACCTACAAACAAAGATCAAAAGTAGTCCACTCCACCTTTCAAATTTGCTCCGAAATTCAAATAATCGTGGCTGATCCAACCTGAACCTCAACTTTACATTCTTGCATCCCAATAGTCTTTTATCCCATTTGGTACCCAGCAGATTGGGAAGCTAACAAGATCAGAAGAGTACTAAAAATGTGGAAGAAACTCTTACTCTTGGTGAGATACTAGATACGGCATTTTTCTTAATGTGTGCATTAATGAAAAGACAGTATGGGATAATGTATAGACTGAGGACCAAAGGCTAGGTTTAAATCAAACACTGGAGACAGGAGAAATCTCCAAGTTGAAATCGGTAGATAGCAACAGTTAGCAATCTGATTGTTAAACACAGAATAGAGCAAGGTCTAAGAAACTGTTTAAGTTTTTGTAATCACTTGGGAGACATGAGTGTCACTGGTTGGGCTAGCACTTATTGACCAACCCTGCTTGCTGTTGAGAAGGTGGTGGTGAGCTGCCTTCTTGAACTGCTGGAGATCATGCACTACATAGACCCACAGCATTTTGATCCAACAACAGTGAAAGAACAGTGATATATTTCCAAGTCAGGATAATGAGTGGCTTGGAAAGGAACTTGCAAATGGTGGTATTTCCATGTATCTGATAGAAGTGGTTGTGGATTTGGAAGGTATTGATATATTATATATTGATATATTTTAAGAAAATATGAAAAATGGGAGATTATTATTTGAAGGAATGCCTGAGACCTAATGGAATGAGGTTACAAATGATGGATATATTGGTTCAAGGTTAAATTGGTTGTAGAAATATGGGGAATTAATGATCAGTAGGATATGAGGTTTTATGGATCAGTGGTGCTGGAAGAGCACAGCAATTCAGGCAGCATCCAACGAGCAGCAAAATCGACGTTTCAGGCAAAAGCCCTTCATCCTGATGAAGGGCTTTTGCCCGAAACGTCGATTTTGCTGCTTGTCGGATGCTGCCTGAATTGCTGTGCTCTTCCAGCACCACTGATCCAGAATCTGGTTTCCAGCATCTGCAGTCATTGTTTTTACCTCTATGAGGTTTTATGAGTGTGGTTAACTGAAGCAAAACTCTCACTAAAATTGTGGACTTGAACGCTGTGACAAATCAGTTATCTTCTAGCATATATCAGGAAGAATGAAAAAAATGTGATTAATGGAGAGTGAATACTGAATTCTGAGGTGCAAAGGATCTAAGTGTTTTAGCAGATGGGTCACATAATGTTCCATTGCAGTTAAAGGAGTTTTAATGCTTAATGTTGAGAGGAACTGAACATAAAAATAAGGATATTACATTCAGTTACAAAGGCAAGGGTATGACCAAATCAAATACTATGTGCAGTGTTGGTCTCCTTATTTAAGGAAAAATATTAAGCTATTGGAGACAGTTCATAGGAAGTTTAATGGATTGATACCTGGAATGAGCAGCTTGTCTTATGAGGATTGGTTGAACACTTGGGCTTTTTTTCCACTGGAGTTTAGAAAAATGAGGGCGATTTTATTGAAGTGTATAAAATACTGACAAGGAAGAGGTGGAACAGATGTTTCCTCTTGTAGGTCAGAAATAGAAGTCACTGTTTTAAAAGTAGCATTATCCTCTGAGGAAAGCTGAGGAGATTTTTTTTCTTTCAGACTTTGGAACTGTCTGCTGGAAAAGGCGGGGCGGTGAGGGTCATTAAATATGTTTAAGCTTGAGGTAGACCGATTGCCGATTGCAGGAACAGCAATCCAACTCCATGCTGCTGGCACCAATCTGGTCCACACCAGCCATCCGGCCAACTGTTGCTGAACAAAGAGACCTTGGAGTGCAAGTTCATAGCTCCTTGAAAGTGGAGTCACAGGTGATAGGTTAGTGAAGAAGGCGTTTGGTATGCTTTCCTTTATTGGTCAGAGTAATGAGTACAGGAGTTGGGGAGTCATGTTGCAGCTGTACAGGACATTGGTTCGGCCACTGTTGGAATATTGCATGAAATTCTGGTCTCCTTCCTATCAGAAAGATGTTGTGAAACTTGAAAGATTTACAAGGATGTTGCCAGGGTTGGAGGATTTGAGCTACAGGGAGAGGCTGAACAGGCTGTGGCTGTTTTCCCTGGAGCATCGGAGGCTGAGGGATGACCTTATTTGGGTTTACAAAATTATGAGGGGCATGGATAGGGTGAGTAGGCAAAGTCTTTTCTCTGGGTTAGGGAGTCCAGAACTAGAGGGCATATGTTTAGGGTGAGAGAGGAAACCTTTTCACACAGACGGTGGTACGTGTATGGAATGAGCTGCCAGAGGAAGTGGTGGAGGCTGGTACAATTGCAACATTTAAGAGGCATTTGGTTGGGTATTTGAATAGGAAGGGTTTGGAGGGATATGGGCTGGGTGCTTGCAGGTGGGACTAGCTTGGGTTGGGATATCTGGTCGGCATGGATGGGTTGGACCGAAGGGTCTGTTTCCATGCTGTACATTTCTATGACTCTATGACTCCATAACTGGCCTCTGAAGATCCATTTCTATCAGGCCTGAGGGGCGGGGTCTAGTCAAGCCCTGAGGGTTATATTGTCCTGAATACCAGCAGAGGAAGGCCGGGTTGGAGATATGTATGAACCACAGACCACTTCACCGTTGTCACTAGAAACCCCTCCCTGCCTCCACTCCTCTGACAAAACATCCCTTATTTTTGCTCCTAAGAAGTTGTTCACCTTGGAGATTTAGTAACAGAGCTGGAGCCAATGATGGTGCCAGAGGCAGAAATAGCGGTGAAGATGCAAGTGTTGTTGGAAACAGCAGCAGATGCTATGACGGAGGCAGCAACAGCAGTGGAGGTGGCTGAGAACCTGGTGGAGGAAGTGGTGCCAACAGCAGAACAGGCAGAAGCAACAGAAACAGGGGTGGGCTCAGTGATAACAACATTAAATAAGGCTGAGGAAAACATGGGAAGAGGTGATGATGGTGGAGAAAGAGATGGCACTGAAAATCAAGGCGGAGGCAACAGCATCAGATAAAGCTGAGGAAGTGACAAAGGAAGTGCCAATGGCCAAGGAGGAGGCAGCAACAGTGGCAGATAAGGCAAAAGTGGTGGAAGTGGTGTAAATGAAGCCAGAAGTGGCAGCTGAATTGGCAACAGCGGCAGAGAAGGTTGAAGAGGGATGTGAAGGATGTGGAAGCAGTGCTGACTAATTCACAACAGCAGTGTCCAAGGCTGAGGAGTTGGCAGAGAAAGAGGCTGAGATGGCAGATGTAGCTGCTGTGACAGCAATAGTGAATGGTTTGAATTGACATCATGGGTTGACCTACTTCCACAGAAACAACCCTCTGTCATTCTGTCCTACCATGAGGTCTAGGCATCAGGGTTCAGTCCTACACTGTTGAGGCAGCTCTTTTAGAATGATAGTGAACCTACCCAGAGTCTGCTGCATCTCTGTCTTTTCTGAGAATAGCTCTTTCAGAATCTCTGAAATTTCATCAAACGCCTTTATTTACACACAATTATTCAGAATACTGGTCAGTGTGGCACAACTCTTTAGCACTTCTTTTTGATAGCATGTGACTACTGATGTGCATCATGTTCATACATCATCATGTCATTGACATGTGCATTCTCATTATGCGACAGTAGAAGTGGTGACTGAGGCAGCACCAGCAGCAAAGACAGTAAGGAGGCAGGAAGAGACTGGGAGCAGCAATAAAACTGGCCTTGGAGTGAACGTTAGGAAAGATATTGACTTTGAGTTAATACCTCATCCCCTGCCATTCCTCAGAGCTGTCTGTGCAACTTTGAATCAGCAGTACAGCAAACCACAGAGCACCTGATCTAATAGTGCTGCAAACAGTGGCCTTTGGCTGCAACCCCAGCCCAGTCCCAGCAAACTCACAATCCCGAGGACAAGGAATGGAACCTGTTTAGTGTATGGAAGAGGAGCAGGAGGTTGGAAGCAGAGAATGCAGCCCTCCCAGTAACAATGGAAGTCATTTTCAGACTCAATGGCTGCCCACAGAAAGAAATTCTTGTACACTTCAGGTAAGGTACACATTTGTTTATATTATTGGAGTTAAAGCCGACTGTCACATCTCTTTCGATGCTCACTAATGCTGCAACCCTCTGGTCAGAAAGGATCATGGTCCAAATCCTCTGATAAGGGTTAGAAAGCCTATTTTATAGCTTTATTAAGGCTGTGCAGATGCACCGTAACTCTGATCTAGATATATTAATTTTATTATTATTCCAGTTGCAGGAAGTGGAGGGTATCAGCCTCGCCATGTGACATTGCAATTGCAGGATTATGTTTTTGGTGTGATAATACCACCCTGACACAGAGACAGGGCAGCTCCAACAATAGTTGCCATGGTTGGGGAGCAGAGCATGCTCAAGGAAAAAATATACAGGAGGAAAAGTATTGGTTCTCACAACTTTTGCACAGTCTTTTAGAAACTTTTATCCTGTGTGTTTTGGCTGGACATATGGAAATGTAACCTCAAATTCTGCTGAATCACACCTATTATTAATTCAAACAGCGTTCACATTTGTACACATGCACACAAATAATCTGTGTACTTTCAGCTGATCATTGGCAACAGTTCTGAGCCTGTAATATACAAATGAACCAGCTCCCTTCCAACTCCTTTCTGATTTAGTTTCCTTCACCTCTCTCTCCCTCTCACTCACCTTCAATGATTTGTATAGCCCTCGCCAGAGTTTTGTCCATAAATTAATCATTTGGAAAACATGGGTGCTTTACTGATGGTGGTTAATAGATGAAAAAAGCACAGTGATTTGGGGATGGATATAAAAGGTTCAGTTGTCCGTAAGAGCACTTCTAGGTATATTACAAAAAAGAAAATATGTGAATGAGCAGTAAATACCACTGGATACACTGGAAAATAACCAGTTCAAACTGTAATGAGTGCAGGAGAAGTTCACTAGACTGATATCCGGGGTAGCAGGGCTGTCCTGTGAGGGAAGATGAGTTCAACTGGGTGTATTCTCACTAAAAGCGAAAGTGAGTGCTGCAGATGCTGGAGATTAGAGTCAAGAGTGTAGTGCTGGAAAAACACAACAGGTCAGGCACCATCCGAGAAGCAGGAAAATCGACGTTTCAGGCAAAAGTCCTTCATCAGGAATGAGGCTGGGGGCCTTGGGGGTGGACAGCCGGGAACTGTGCATCGCCGGTTCTACCTTCTACCCAAGATCCATAGCCTGTCTACCATGGCCGACCTATCGTCTCAGCCTGCTCTTGCCCCACTGAATGCTGATGCGTTGATACTGTCCTATACCCTGTGATCCAGGAACTCCCCACATAAGTTCAGGACACCACCAACACCCTCTACCTCCTCCAAGACTTCCGTTTCCCCGGTCCCCAATGCCTCAGTTTTCACCATGGACATCCAGTCCCTATACACCTCCATCCACCATGACCGGGGCCTCCAAGCTCTCTGTTTCTTCCTCTCCCAACGTCCCCATCACAGTACTCTTCTACTGACACTCTTATTCATTTGACTGAACTGGTCCTCGTCCTCAACAATTTCTCTTTGGAATCCTCCAACTTCCTCCAGTTAAAAGGGGTAGCCATGGGCACCTGCATGGGCCCCACCATGCCTGTCTCTTTGTCAGCTATGTGGAACAATCTATCTTCCACAGTTACACTGGCGCCACTCCCCACCTTTTCCTCTGTTATATTAATGACTGCATCGGCACCACCTTGTGCTCCCATGAGGAGATTGAACAGTTCATCAACTTCACCAATACATTCCACCCTGACCTTAAAGTCACCAGGACCATCTCTGACACCTCTCTCCCCTTCCTGGACCTCTCCATCTCCATCAACAGTGACCAACCCAACACTGACATTTTCTACAAACCCACTGACTCCCACAACTACCTAGATTATGCCTCCTCCCACCCTGCCTCCTGCAAAAACGCTATCCCTAAAAATGCCCCTCCCATTTATCTCTCCACCTCTGAGGCTCCCAACATCATTCCTGGTGAAGGGCTTTTGCCTGAAATGTCGATTTTCCTGTTCCTTGGATGCTGCCTGACCTGCTGTACTTTTCCAGCACCACACTCTTGACTATTTTCACTAAAGTCTGAAAGGATAGAGGGGATCTGATTAAAATGTATAAAGTTCTAACAGCACTGCACAGAGTAGATGCAGAGAAGATGTTTTCCTGGTTGAGAAGTTTAGAACTAGGGAACTCAGTCTCAGGACATGGGAAAGATATTTTGGCCTGACTTAAGGATCATGTCTTCACTCAAAGGATGAATTAACACTGTAGAATTCTCCACCACAGAAGGCTGAGGGGCCCATGTCACTGTAGATTTTAAAGATAGCAATGATGTGGAGGTGCTAGTATTGGAATGGAGTGGACAAAGTCAGAAGTCACATGACACCAGGTTATAGTCCAAGCCACTTCACCTGACGAAGGAGCATGCTCTGAAAGTTTTCAAGTAAACCTGTTGACAATAACCTGGTGTTGTGCGATTTCTGACTTTGACTATTTTAAAGAGTTTTTTTTACATTTTAAAAGCTTCAAAGAGGACAAGGGAAAGCAGGAAGACAGCATTGAGATAGAGGCTCAGCCATTACCATTTTCAATGGTGAAGCAGAGTCAAAGGGCTGAATGGCCTACATCTGCTCCTTGTTTTTGTGAACTAGTACTGCATATAATATCATGAGCTTTACTGACAGTTCCCCCTGAACTACCAGTAATTCAGGCACGGCCACTCATAATACTGGCAAAATCAACAGTATACCAGCACTTCCTGCTGGGTGACCAGTTTAGAGGTTGTCTTCGAGTACCAGTTCAAGATCTACACCTGGCACGCATGTTGTGTAGACCTAGCTGCAGCCTAGACCCAGCTATCCAGGTTATTGATTGACATTGAGGCAAAGAAAGAGATATGTGGCTCCTATTATATCAGTGAGTCGTGGAGGGTCATTGTTATGAATGGTCAGAGAAAAAGCAGATCAGTGATGCCTTAAGATCCTGTCGATTGGGAAAAGCATTGCAAGATCTGCTAACACAGTGCAAGAAAGATAAGGAATTTCATTAGATTCCACATTCTGCGAAAGGTACCTCTGCTTCTGCTGGATGGATGTAATTCAGTTCCTTCATATCACTGGGCTCATTAATTCTTCCAAAGGGATGTCAAAACACAGTGGTGCAGCTTTTGAAAAGACTCCTAATGTGAGATGTTCTCATTAATGATATCCCAGCCAGCATCTAATAACCTGAACAGTCAGCATGAATGTAATCGCTTATGATGCGAAGCTATGTAACCCAAGACATTATCATTAATCAGGAATCAACTTCGGCTTATTCAATTCCCCCCAGTCCTGAATCAAAGTTAAATCCATGCTCTATATACAGTTGGCATTTGAACTGAAAATTCTCTCACTTCATGAAGTATGCGTGATCATAGAAGTGTAAGTGATGTGTAATTGTAGAGGCATTTTACAAAGGTTCACTTTAGTATCTGGATGACATTCAATATTTGCTAATCACAGTAACTTGAGTTCATTACTAATAGTTCCTCCCACTCCAACCCACCCCATCACAACCCTCCACTAATTTTCTCTCCCTTCCTCCTGTGCTGTGAAACTTGTGACTGCCAGACCCACACCACATTGGTCCATATTTTTTTCTAGTACGTGCCTGAAATTGGAGCAGTGTAATAACGGAGACTGAAGGAAAAGGGATAAAAATGGCTCCAAATGTATCTCCACTCCTGAGGTCACCACCAGGAAATTTCCATGACTCAGCAGAGAAATCAGATACGTAATCCTCGAACTTCCTGCTGCATTCAAATTACAGGAAGGTCAGTGAGATGGAGGCAGCAAAAGTGGGCGATTGCCTTTTTTTTGACCGACCAGCAATTAATAAAGCCTCTATACCTTTTCCAAATAGTTATTCAACAGACATCAATCTACAATGTTGATGGACATGGCAACTAATTCCAATCCACAAATGTATACTTTCTAATCGTAAATCACTGGATAGCCGTTAACATTAGCAAATATGCTATTTTTTATTTGCTTCCTTAGGATAATTGCAGTGTCCCAAATGCTGCCTTGGCAAAGATCATTTAATTCATCACAGACTGGAAGAAGAACCTGGAGGCTTATAATCTTTAAACCCGAAGGCATCATCAGGTCACATCTTTATGTAATCTAATGGTACAGTGCAAAAGGAAGCCATTCAGTTGAGAGAATCTGTCCCAGTTCTTTCAGTCAGTAATCCAGTTAATATTACTTCCCTGCTCTTCCCTTATATCCCTGCCAGGTTTTCTTCAGGGATTTATCTAACTCCCTTTTGAAAGCTTCGAATGAACCTGAATCCATTAATCTTTCTTGCAATCTTTTTGTTTAAATTAGTTTTTGACATATTCATTTGACAATCATTTCAAACCTATGCCCTTTAATTTTCACACTTACAGCCATCAAAAATGTTTCTCTATTTGCTAAACATCCATGATTATAAATACCTCTATCAAATCTCCTCTTGGCCTTCCCAGCTTGAACAGTAACCCAAGACCAGCTTCTCCACTTTATCCATTTACTCCCTCAGCCTTGAGCCATACAAATAAATCTTCTGTACCTTCTCCAAAGCCTCCACATCTTCCCATAGTGTGACAGCTAGAATTAAACACAATGTTCCAGTTGGGGTGTAATTAGTGGTTTTTTTTACAGGTTATCATATCATTGTACTGTGACAATGATGTGCCTTTAAGAGCTGTGTTTTATCCTGGTTTCTTTTCGAGAGATATTGGGGGATAGATGCTGAACAGTCTATGAGAAGATAAATAACTTTTGTAGCCTTGGGTGTTTGTTTTTAAAGCTGCAGCCTGAGTGGGTGTGGTCAAGTTCCCACCCACAGAACAAGGGATTTTTGGTTTTCAGCAGCAGTTGCTGTTGGGGTCTTCAAGAACAAGAAGCTGTTTTTCCTCTTTCAATTATAGCCAAAAGCTGAGGGTTGTCTTCCTGGGTTGCTGGATTGCATATGAGACAAGTGAGTATTTATGGGATATTATTATGTTGGAACAGTTAATTAGTAATAGCTACTGTATCTGTTATTCTATTATGCTTTCCATTAGAGTTATTCAAAGTTCCTCTTTTGTTGAACTTTAACTACAGTCATGGAGATGTACAGCATGGAAACAGACCCTTCGGTCCAACCTGTCCATGCCGACCAGATATCCCAACCCAATCTAGTCCCACCTGCCAGCGCCCAGCCCATATCCCTCCAAACCCTTCCTATTCATATACCCATCTAAATGCTTCTTAAATGTTGCAATCGTACCAGCCTCCACCACATCCCCTGGCAGCTCATTCTACACATGTACCATCCTCTGTGCGAAAAAGTTGCCCCTTATGTCCCTTTTATATCTTTCCCCTCTCACCCTAAACCTATGCCCTCTAGTTTGGACTCCCCAATCTCAGGGAAAAGACTTTGTCTATTTATCCTATCCATGACACTCATAATTTTGGAAACCTCTATAAGGTCACCCCTCAGCCTCCGATGCTCCAGGGAAAACAGCCCCAGCCTGTTCAGCCTCTCCCTGTAGCTCAAATCCTCCAACCCTGGCAACATCCTTGTCAATCTTTTCTGAACCCTTTCAAGTTTCACAACATTTTTCTAATCGGAAGGAGACCAGAATTGCATGCAATATTCCAACAGTGGCCTAACCAATGTCCTGTACAGCTGCAACATGACCTCCCAACTCCTGTACTCAATACTCTGACCAATAAAGGAAAGCATACCAAATGCCTTCTTCACTATCCTATCTACCTGCGACTCCACTTTCAAGGAGCTATGAATCTGCACTCCAAGGTCTCTTTGTTCAGCAACACTCCCTAGGACCTTACCATTAAGTGTATAAGTCCTGCGAAGATTTGCTTTCCAAAATGCAGCACCTCACATTTATCTGAATTAAACTCCACCTGCCACTTCTCAGCCCATTGGCCCATCTGGTCTAGATCCTGTTGTAATCTGAGGGAACCCTCTTCGCTGTCCACTACACCTCCAATTTTGGTGTCATCTGCAAACTTACTAACTGTACCTCTTATGCTCCCATCTAAATCATTTATGTAAATGACGAAAAGTAGAGGACCGATCCGTGTGGCACTCCACTGGTCACAGGCCTCCAGTCTGAAAAACAACCCGCTGTCTTCTACCTTTGAGCCAGTTCTGTATCCAAATGGCAAGTTCTCCCTGTATTCCATGCGATCTAACCTTGCTAATCAGTCTCCCATGAGGAACCTTGTTGAATGCCTTACTGAAGTCCATATAGATCACATCTACTGCTCTGCCCTCATCAATCTTCTTTGTTACTTCTTCAAAAAACTCAATCAAGTTTGTAAGACATGATTTCCCACACACAAAGCCATGTTGACTATCCCTAATTAGTCCTTGCCTTTCCAAATACATGTACATCCTGTCCCTCAGGATTCCCTCCAACAACTTGCCCACCACCGATGGCAGGCTCACTGGTCTATGGTTACCTGGCTTGTCTTTACTGCCCTTCTTAAACAATGGCACCACGTTTGCCAACCTCTAGTCTTCCGGCACCTCACCTGTGACTATCGATGATACAAATATCTCAGCAAGAGGCCCAGTAATCACTTCTCTCGCTTCCCACAAAGTTCTCAGTATTTGCATAAATTCTATTTTTCTTAACGTTGAGTAGTTTGACCATATGAATTGCATTTGGAACATAGTACCTCACATTTACATTTAAAATAAGGATAAGGTCTAGGCTACCTTCTTAATATATTTTTAGGAGGTCTGGTCTTTTCCATAACAGTACTCTTTGCAAAATGTATTAAGCTAAAAATCCAAAAAAGATGTTTTATTAACTTTTCTTAACCTAGTCTCCCATCATCAAGATTCGCTCAGAGAATATCCCCAGGTCTCCTTCACTTTGCATTCTTTTAAAATGATGAAACTAACTGGCAAGTATTGTCTCTCCTCATCTTCACACCAAAAAGTGCCATCTCACACTTTACTGAATTAAATTTCACCTGCCATTTATTCATCCATTCCAGCAGCCTCTCTATGTCCCTTCAAAGACCTTTACTATCTTGCTCACTGTTTAATACATGCAAAAATGTATCATATGCAAATTTCAAAGGTGTCTCCTCTCACCTCAAGAGGAAGACAAAATCATTAATGTAACATTAAGACAACATTGGTCCTCACCTCCACTCCCTCTAAGTCATACCACATTGCAATCTTAATGGGACTGCACAGTATCCATGCTGCTAATACCTCTTTGTCCCCATGTTCTTCAACTTTGTTAAAAATCTTAGTATGTGATAATTTATCAAACATTAGTGGTATGATGATGCTGACTGATGGTAATACTGGAAAACTCAGATCTCATAGTAAGCCCATGGCTTGGTAGATCATACTTTTTTTTTCTTTTTGTTTACCCTGGGGATAAGTTACTGAACATATTCAAAAGAGTCTGCCAATGTACTTTTAAGAAAAGAGAAATAATGTTTGTTTGACAGAAAAAACACAAACTATGATTAAAGAAATACCAGAATGCAAATCAGAAGCAAAGATTCAAAAATGTTATCGACAGGCTAGCCTCAGTGAAGGGTTATTCTTACCTGCACATTAGAGCATCTTGTTCAGCTGCCACAACTGTATTCAGGATCCTTTTCAGTACATCTCTGTGCATTTACTACATACAATTTTCTTCAACTAATGTCTATCCTCAGGATCTTTAAACAAGCTGTAAATTCAGCTCATGACCATGACTGGAAGTCGGTTCCTGAAATTTATATCTTCGACAGCCTTATAGGATTTCTTCTTCTCTGATGCCTGCTTCTGAAGATTTCTTCTCAGCAACACAGGACAATTTCTGATTGTTTTTGCTGCTACTAACATCACTCCTACTCAAATGGACCTCTTCTGCCTGAATGAATCTGCTCTGGCCATTCTGTCTCTCCCTATACGGTTTACAAAACTCATAGTCAGCAAGCCAGCCTCGTAATTCTATCCAATGGTAGCTTGCTAATCATTTAACTGACATCATTACTTGAAAATGTTTTGTTTTTAATCTTACAGTTCAAAATGACGATCTGACATTCAATTTTTAAAATTCAGAAAATTCAGTCATAAAACTGAAAATTGGCATCTATTTTTCATCTATTTTAGAATCTACATTTCCAAATAACAGTATGGTATAAACCTCCATCACGCAATATGAGTAGATAACTGCTGACAGCGTTTGACATAGGAACACAAAAAAAAACATTATATTGAGGTAGCAATCTTATTGACATTCAAAGCAAAACCACCCTACAGATCAGTTGGCTTCAATCATACAATTTACTGAAACTCGACAAACAGGGACCAACATAAATCTGGTTTAAATGCATTACTGCAATTCAATTTTAAAACACAATTTTAAAAAACTGGCCAAGTATCAAAGCCTGATTAACAGAAGTCAGTGGGCTCGGTTCTGGAATGTAATCACTCAGCTCCTATCAAGTGGAACTGCATACCTAAACACTCCGTTTCATAACAAAATAAAGTCTGAAGCTTCTCATCTGAAAAGCGAATCAGAACACCAAGTCACCCCCACAAGCTTCAAATGTATTGTTCTGGGGCTCGGTGGATTTGTCAGATTGACATTTCTTGCCTAAATTTCAATGCATAATTTCCTGTAAAGTTGGATACAGGCACATCTGAATATCAAGTAATTGTTGCAGTTTGCAGTTTCAGGTCCCGTTTTGATTATATTTGATCATTACAATTGAATATTACAAAATCCTGAAGTAAATTATTCTGCAAGTCGGCCAGATTTCTCTTCCCCAACAATTCATCTGTTGCTCCAAGAGGCATTCCGTTTGCTCCTCATTCACAGGCACTGCTAAGTATACATTTAACTCATGGACAATGTATAAGGCAAACCCGTAATGGTGCTCCTTCTCAATTGTTAACTGGATGGTCTTAGGCTGAGCAACGTTACATAATGTGAAACAAAAACAGAAGTTGCTGGAAAACCTCAGCAGGTCTGGCAGCATTCATGAAGAGAAATCAGAGTTAATGTTTTGGGTCTGGTGAAACTTCCTGAGAGCCTTCAGGGAACCCTGAGCTTTTACAGCAATTTCTGTTGTTGTTTCTGATTTACAGCATCTGCAGTTCTTTCAGTATTTTTAGATAATATGAGGTTATTGATCCAAATAAATGACGCATTACAGAAAATGATGGAAATATTCAGCAGATCAGGTAGCATTTGTGGACAGATAAAAACATTCTTTCAATTGCCATTCATTAAAACTGACAAAAGGACATCAGCCTGAAACACTGACTCTGTTTCTCTCTCCATAGGTGCTGCCAGACTTGTGAATATTTCTAATATTGTCTGTCTTAATTCCAGATTTCGGGAAGCTGCAGTAATTTGTTTTAGTGTGAACAATACATTTTGTTTCGTAAAATCCCATTGGAAATAAATTGCATTTTATTGCAGTAAATAATGTGGGTGATGTTAGCATTTGCTGGCCATCCCAATTGCTTGTGGCTTGCTTAGCTATTTCAGAGGATAAGACCATAAGACATAGGAGCGGAAGTAAGGCCATTCGGCCCATCGAGTCCACTCCGCCATTCAATCATGGCTGATGGGCATTTCAACTCCACTTACCCGCATTCTCCCCGTAGCCCTTAATTCCTTGTGACATCAAGAATTTATCAATTTCTGCCTTGAAGACATTTAGCGTCCCAGCCTCCACTGCACTCTGTGGCAATGAATTCCACAGGCCCACCACTCTCTGGCTGAAGAAATGTCTCCGCATTTCTGTTCTGAATTTACCCCCTCTAATTTTAAGGCTGTGTCCACGGGTCCTAGTCTCCTCGCCTAACGGAAACAATTTCCGAGCGTCCACCCTCTCCAAGCCATGTATTATCTTGTAAGTTTCTATTAGATCTCCCCTTAATCTTCTAAACTCCAATGAATACAATCCCAGGGTCCTCAGCCATTCCTCAAATATTAGACCTACCATTCCAGGGATCATCCGTGTGAATCTCCGCTGGACACGCTCCAGTGCCAGTATGTCCTTCCTGAGGTGTGGGGACCAAAACTGGACACAGTACTCCAAATGGGGCCTAACCAGAGCTTTATAAAGTCTCAGTAGCACAACGGTGCTTTTATATTCCAACCCTCTTGAGATAATTGACAACATTGCATTCGCTTTCTTAATCACGGACTCAACCTGCATGTTTACCTTTCGAGAATCCTCAACTAGCACTCCCAGATCCCTCTGTATTTTGGCTTCATGAATTTTCTCACCATTTAGAAAGTAGTCCATGCTTGTATTCTTTTTTCCAAAGTGCAAGACCTCACATTTGCTCACATTGAATTCCATCAGCCATTTCCTGGACCACTCTTCCAAACTGTCTAGATCCTTCTGCAGCCTCCCCACTTCCTCAGTACTACCTGCCTGTCCACCTAACTTTGTATCATCGATGTTCCAAAGTCAACCACATTTCAGTGAGTCTGGAGTCACATGTAAGGAAGTCTGCCTCATTTACATGAAGCAGATAATTTTTTATAATAATCAATAGTAGTTGCCATTAGACACTTTTTTTAAAATTATAGATTTTATTAAATTGAAATGCTAACGTTTTCCATAGTGGGGTTCATACCCATATCCCCAGACCATCAGCCTGAGGCTGTATCTTACTAATACTGTGAAATGACCACAATGCCACTGGAAATGTGATGCAGTTCAATAATAAAGCTTTGTTACGATGAAAATAAATTGGTTTTAAAATCTTCAAAGTTTTTGAGAAAAGGTTACCCCCTCCAACATCAAAAAGATGAATATACTCTATCAAGTAGAACTGCATAACTAAACACTCTATTTCATAACAAAATAAAGTCTGAAGTTTCTCATCTGAAAAGCAAATCAGAACACCAAATCACCCCCACAGGCTTCAAATGTATTGTTCTGATGTATTTTATACTTAGAAATAATAGCGAGTCACAGTGCGCAATTCAGTCAAGAGTGAGTGATAAAAATATTGATTCGGAAGCAAATTTTAACCAGAATGCGATCTACAGATTCAGAATTGTATTACTGACTTTATTTGCTGCAAGATCTTAGCTGTTAAATGTGCGTCTGTACTGATTTTTAAACTATTTGTCATGACGATGTGGCACTTCAAGTCCTCATCTAAATGCTTTTGAAATTTTGTGAGGCTTCCTGCCTATACCATCCTTTCAGCAGCAAGTTTCAGATACCTTCTGCTGGGTGGTAAGATTGTTTTGGCATGCATCAGTATGGGTTAGGATGTAGTAGTGAGTTGTAGTAGCTTAATAAGGAACAATCATTTAAATCTCTTGAAATTATTTCATAAAGTAATCTATCTCAATACACAACACTTTTTGGGAAAAATAATTATTCCTTGAATCCCTTCAGAACCTTCAGTCCTTCCCAAAAATCTGTACTTCCTGGTTACTGACCCCTCTAATAATGGGAAAGAAATTCTTCCCATCATAGAATCCCTGCAATACGGAAATAGGCCATTCAGCCCAACAAGTACACACTGACGCTCTGAAGAGTAACCCACACACACCCATTCCTCTACATTTGCTCCTGACTAATGCTTCTAACCTACACATTCCTGAACACTATGGGCAATTTAGCATGAACATTCACCTAACCTGCACACCTTTAGATTGTGGGAGGAAACCGGTGCACACAGAGAAAACCCACATAGACACTGGGGAGGATGTGCAAACTCCACACAGACAGTCACCCAAGGCTAGAATTGCACCCGGGTTCCTGGCACTGAGAGGCAGCAATGCTATCCACTGAGCACCACCATGCTGCCCTATCTGTGCCTCATATATATTTTGTAGAACCAAATCATGTTCCCCACTTCAGCTTTCTCTGCTCAAAGGAAAGCAACCCCAGTCTATCTAAACTGATTCTTCAATAATTGGGATTTTGCCTGTGCTGGAACAATGAAACTGCTTTGCACCGTCTCCAAAACATTCACACCTTCCCTATAGTGTGGTGACCAGAATTGCACACAGTAATCCAGCTGTGGTCTAACTAATGTCTTATGCAGTTCTATCATAACATTCCTGCTTTTTTATTCAGTGCGTCAACTGCTGAACTCAGGTATCCTAATGACTTTTTTAACCACTTATGCCCTTGTCCTTTGACTTCAAAGATCTGTGGACATGCACACCAGATGCCAAAGTTGGTCTGATTTTCTAAAGAAAATGTTATGAATGTGGGTTGCATTGTCTTGGATGGTATCAAGCTTCTTGCATGTTGTTGGGAGCTGCATCCACCCAGGCAAGTGGAGAATATTCCATCACACTCCTGACTTGTGCTTTGTAGAGAGTGGGCAGTCTTTGGGGAGTTAGGAGGAGAGTTACCTGCTGCAGGATTCCTAGAGTCTGACTGTTCCTGTAGCCATTCTATTTATGTGGCTGGTCCAGTTCTGTTTCTGGTTTACGGTAACTATCAAAATGTCAGTAGTTGCGAATTCTGTGATGATAAAGCCATTGAATGTCAATGGGAAGTTGTTATATTGGATCTTACTGGAGATGGTCATTCCCTAGCATGAGTGGCATGAAAATTAATTGCCACTTTTCAACCCAAACTGGATATTATCCAGATCTGCATTTGGACATGGACTGCTTCAGTATCTGAGGAGTTGCTAATGAACATTGTGTAATCTTTAGTGCATGTCCCCACTTCTAAACTTATGGAGGGAAGGTAATTGATGAGGCAGCTGAGGATGCTTAGAACACCATCCTGTGGAACTCTTGCAGAGATGTCCTGCAGCTGAGATTACTGATCTCTAACAACCACAACCATCTTCCTTTGTGCAATGACTGCAACTAGTAGAAAACTTCTTTAACTCTCTTAAACTTAATTTGCATTAATTCCAGTTTTACTAGAGCTCCTTGATGCCATTCTTGGTCAAATGGGATCTTGATGCCAAGTTCAGTCATGGTCACCTCACCTCTGGAACTTAACTTTTGTCCATGTTTGAACCAAGGCTGGAAATTAACCAGGTTCTAGGCAGTGTCCTTTCTTTAGCTAGGTGGAATCTCTTTCTTCTGTGCTCATCCTGTCTTCCAAACTGACTGACATAGACTGCCCTCAAAACTGTATTAACAAAAGTTTCTTCTCACAAACTGGTTTCTGTCCAGTGACCAAATATGATTAGATTAGATTAGATTACTTGATTAGATTAGATTACTTACAGTGTGGAAACAGGCCCTTCGGCCCAACAAGTCCACACCGACCCGCCGAAGCGTAACCCACCCATACCCCTACATTTACCCCTTACCTAACACTATGGGCAATTTAGCACGGCCAATTCACCTAACCTGCACATCTTTTGGACTGTGGGAGGAAACCGGAGCACCCGGAGGAAACCCACGCAGACACGGGGAGAACGTGCAAACTCCACACAGTCAGTCGCCTGAGGCAGGAATTGAACCCGGATCTCTGGCGCTGTGAGGCAGCAGTGCTAACCACCGTGCCGCCCACAAATATCTATACTCCCATTGTCTCCACAAATGATCTCTGACAACACAACCATTGACAGATAATGTGATTCGAGCCTCAGCCATTTGCATTTCATTTTGAAAGAATAAGTTTCCCTCAATTGCAGGAATTTAATCAAACAGCCAACAAGTCTGAATGGTCATTGAACATGAGTATATGTAGGTATTTGAGCTAGCTATTTCCAGAAAGATTTGTTGCATTTTCAATATCTTCTCAGTGAAATGTTCAAAAAGCTCATTTACATTTTTATTTCCTGACCACACAACAAGGTTAACTTCCAGGTTTGAACAATTCTATGCATATTTGGCAGACACAAAGGGCGAAAAAATAATAACCTGATTTGTTTCAAAGTCAGTTAGCCACTATACATTTCTTTTTGAAAGTAAAATGTCTACTTATGGAGAAATAATGGCATAATGGTAATGTCACTAGACCAGTAATCCAGAGGCCCAGGCTAATCCATTGGGAATATGCACTCAAAGATCCCCATTTACCAAATGAGATCATGATCATCTAACTCCAATGGGCCAGCCACATTCTTAGGGTGCCCACATTCTGACTGACAAAGCAAATCATTTTTGCCCAGCGAAAGGAAAGCGCTGAAAAGACAGGAGGACAAAGGAAGCATTGCAAAGACTCCCTGAAAGCTTCTCTCATGAAATGTAACATAGATGTCAATGACCATCATTCAGAAGAAACCAATTTGGAGGAAGCTCCTGTACAAAACATCTCAATTCTTTGAGAATTCCTTTTCAGGAACAAGTATCAAAAAAGAATTGGAATAAGGAATGCCAGCAATCTCGAAGCCAAGGACCAATTCCACCTCCCAGAAAACTGATCAAGTGTGTGATGGGAGATGTGCTCTAGGAATGGATAAATTAGAAAATTACTAGAATAAAGAGAGCAAAACTGCCTCACTGCTGATTTAGTCCACTGAAATGACAAAATCTGTTGTGGAGAAAGTGATTGAGGAAGACAGTTTTGATGCTGGTTGTCAATCAGAATTTCATGCTTCCCTTAGCAAACATAACAGGCCCATTTAAAGTGTATTTCTATCAACAGAGAAGAATAAGAAGAAAAGAAGCCATGTTTGCAAGGAGTTACATTACTGCTGTTGGCTAGTTAGCCAGATGACGAGATTGTTGTGCAGAATAAAGCTAACAGTATTGGATCAATCCTGTACCAGTTCTGGTAGTTCATCGAGACCTGCCTCCACACCTGACTCCATGCTTGTGGAATTTTCTTTCTTCCAATATTTGATGTGGTCTTGTCGGGTAAATCCCAGCAGTTTATGGAAATTGTAACATTCAGTGAACGTTTGGTGTTCCAAAATTTGTTACATTTGATTTTGTCTAGTAACAAGGACAGGACTTGTTGCAAGATTTTAATAAGTCACCCAGATCAGTTCAAGACTCAGTGAATAGCAGTTCAATGATTAGGATCAGATGAATAGAAGCAAAGGAATACGGTCCTTGCAGGAAAAGTACTTCAGCCTTCAGCCACCTTCTCAGTAGCAGGTCTGTGTGTACTGAGGGCTGAAGAAAACCCAACAGTTATTTGATTGCTTCACGAAGCTGGAATTAGAGAAGTTCTGGAAGTCAGTAGGTGCAGCTGAACGTTTGCATTAGGGTTCAGGAAAGGTCATGGGAGCTGTGAAGGTTTGAAGGAAGTCTGTGAGCCATTGATAGTTCAGCACAACTAAGAATGGAAGTGGAGGTAGCTGACAAGAAGTATTTGTTTGCTGCAGCAGAGAAGCATTAGAGCTTAAAGAAACTTAGAAATAGTACTAGCTGAGCAAAGCTAGCTATCTGTACCAATTTGGAATTGTTCCCATGAGTAGGTGCTGGAGTGCAGCTTCCAGAATCTAAGGGAGTGTTATCCCACAAAAGCAGAGTGAGCTACCAGGATGTGGTTGAGTCAATTCGAGCTGATTTTGAGACAATTCAAAATCTATATCTTTGCAGGTAAAGAATTGAAAGCTGATATAAAGCTTTAATGCCTTTGTATGACTCACTGTGTCACTAATATCTGGGAGCAAGGGGGTGGTTTTTGAAAAGTCTTTGGTCTCTGCCTTATTCACGTTTGCTCTTTGGTGTGTCCCTGTATGGTTTTTGACCACAGTTAGTCTGTTACCCAAATTTACCTCATAGCAATTTTAACATTAGAATATAAACTGAATATACAATATAAATTACTATTCTTATTTTGCAAAGTTTATTCTGCTTTTTCAAACATGTGGAATTTTATGGCTTTATTCTTTTAGGAAGCACCTGGGATGTCAAACTTTAGCAAAAATGTTGGTGGTCCCTAGCCAAATCTTAACATTGGTTTGGCAGTCTGATCTGGGATCTTAGCAAACCAGGATCATAATTATCTCAGTCTGTAAAAAAAAAGAAAACTATAATTCACAGGGAGAATCTGGAAACACATTTCTCCTTACTTCAAGGTTTCCTCAACCCAGTCCAGAATGACTTTTGTACATCCCGACAGAAATATTGAAATGATTATTTCTAAGTTTGGACATTCCATATGGATTCATTTCAGATAAGTGACAAATGCTGCACAACGCAAAATTCGTCAACAGGAGAAATTTTAAAAAGGCTACTTGTAAATCTGGAAAATCAATGGTGAAAAATACAAAATTACACCATTGATTTTGTTCTGGCAGTTGGACAGCAATCAGATCTACTCAGAATTTCTTTAGTGGGCCAAAACAAGTAGGGGAATGAAACTTTTAAGCACATAATACAACAATAAGTAAAAGTGGAGCGAGAAGTTTATTTGTATTTCTCAAAAGGGTATTTTTTTATTATTTGAATCCAAAATCCAAGTAATTGGTTGGCAAAATTTTGACATGAATTTAAAACTTCAGTCTGCTACTGAATCGGTCTCACTCTTTTGAAAATTCTAACAATTTATTCCATTTGGCTTTCAGGTGCAGAGCATAAGTATACATGATACCAGTGGACGTTCTGTCCCTCCCCAGGAACTAGAATAGACAATTTTGTATTAATCTAACGCAGCAATTAGAAATATCCTCAGATCACTGTAACTGCATGCTACTCAGAATAAAAAGACTGGAAGTCTTCTAAGACTGTTACTTTCCCAACAGATTTTTCATTCCAATACTGACTCTGTTGACATCCTTTTCATATCCATTAAAGTGCAAGATATCAGTGTTCACGAGTATCGTGTTTTCCAATTAATGAGCAATTCCAGGACAATAGCCATGTTTAATATGGATTCATACGATTAAATTCCAGCCAAGGTTTCTTAACTTCAACCTGGAACAATTTGATGTTTATTATACTGAAGATCTAGTGTGGCTCTGACTATAGTGGCAAAGTCACTGGAAACAATTTTACTGGCTAGGGGACCAGAATTCATCTCAAAGCATCCTGCACCTGTTAAAGAAATATAACCTGCATTTTGTTTAATGTTTATTTCAAAGTTCCTCATTCTGTGCTGTGACTGTTCTTAGTTTGACGGAAAAGCTATTTTGTGCAGACAAATTTACAAACTTAGGAGCTGGAATACGCCACTCAGCCCTTGACATTGCTGCACTATTTAATAAGACAGTGACTGATCTGATTGCTCTCTATTCCTGCCTATCCCCGATAACCTTTCACCATAAATATGTAAGTTAGCTCACTGAACTGGAAGATTTGTTTTCAGACATTTCCTCACCATACTAGGTAACATCAGAGAGAGTCTCTGGTGAAGCGCTGGTGATATGAGCTACAAATCTTTTCAAAACAAAACGCGAACCTTTCACCATCTTTTCGTTTATCAAAAGCAGTATGTAAAAGCATGCAGCAAGATATTACAAAGAAAAAATGAAATGAACATGAACAGAAACAAAAACAGAAATTGTCGGAAAAGCTCAGCCTGGCAGTATGTGTGGAAAGAAATCAGAGTTAACATTTTGAGTCCAATGACCCTTCCTCAAAACAATTTCTCTCAGATGCTGCCAAACTTGCTGAGCTTTTCCAGCACTCTGTTTTTGTTTCCGATGCACAGCATCTGCATTTCTTTTGGTTTTGAAATGAATAGGATATTTGTGATTGTTGCTGATTGGAGAACAGAGAAGCAATGTTGGCCAGCCAATTTTATTTTCAAAAGGTCCTTTTAACTGAGAGTAAACAGATAATTCTGCAAGGGAATATATAATTAGGATTTCTGGTAAGCACCTCAGTTTGGAGCAATATTATCAAACTGGGGAGAGAAACACTAACATAAACACACTAAGCTGTCAGGTGCTGGTCTGGCATCTTTCACAGTATCTCATAGAACAAAGAACTACTGCTGGGGGAGTCTGAGAGAGAATTGGGCTTTGCTGCTGTGTCAGAAATAATGGGGAGCAGAAGTAATCCTCTTTCTGGAGACAGGTTTTTATTATTGTTCCGACACGAGGGAAACCCTCCTGCTTAATTTAAAGCAGCAACACAGAAAAGATTCATTCCCTGTAATAATCTGTGAAAATTCGAGAGGCCAAGAACTATTTAAAGTAAAACTAATAAATTTATTTCTTAAAGTATAAAAGAGAATAAATAACTAACAATTAACAACAATTTACAACTCATTCCTCTAACCTATCTTTTACTTTCCCTTCTATAACACTAGTCCAATAAAACTCACAATTACTATTTACCAAAAATTCAAGTTTTCAAAATCAGCCATCTTTTTTTAGGATCTTCCTGAGTCTTCTTTTCTTCTTCTTAGGGATTATACTTCACAGGTCATGGATCGCTAAAAGTATGTTTAAGAGCCATTCTCCGAGCAGTCTGCAGATGTCCTTGACTTTGCAGTGCTCCTCCCAAATGTTCAATTTTTCCCAGTCTTATACCCCTAAAGCATCGGATTGTGTCATTGGCTTTCAAGATTGTCAATATACTAAATTCAAACATGATTTGAATTTGGTACCTTTCGGTGTATAATTTAAACTGATTGGCCTATTTCAAATCTGTTTTGTCATTTCCAGGCAACCTAGCTAATCTAGCTTTCAACCAAGTGTTATAGTGTTACATCATTCAGAACACTTGGTGCTGTCAGGCAGTTCTGATAGCTTTTAACTCTCTTAAAGGTACAGTACACCCATATCTTCATAATACCTCCCCCTTAAGAAAAAAAGAACCATCATATTGAAAAGATGACTTCATTATTTTTTCTATTTTTTAAACACATTATCCTGGCATACAAATAACTTCAATATAAGTTCACCTTAACTTCTTCCCATATACCTATATGTATAAATCTCATCTAAACTTTTTCAGTTAAATCCACGATAATGCATTCTGATAACCCACAACATGTATGATTTTTAAATTAAAATTCTGTAACATAAGTTCCAACAAAATAGTCACACATTTTTCAAATAGCAGGGGCTATTGCCCGACCAGAGGGGAGGCCAAAATAATCACACATTTTTCAAATAGCAGTGGTAGATTGCCCGACCAGAGGGGAGGCCATATTGAATTTGGTACTTGGTAACGAACCGGGACAAGTGATGGGCTTGTTAGTGGGTGAACATTTTGGTGATGGTGACCACAATTCTGTGACTTTCCCCTTGGTTATGGAGAGATAGGTGCGTGCAACAGGGTAGGTTTTACAATTGGGGGAAGGGTAAATACGATGCTGTAAGACAGGATCTGAGGAGCATAAGTTGGGAGCATAGGCTGTCAGGGAAGGATGTCGTGGAAATGTGGAACTTTTTCAAGGAATAGATATGACGTGTCCTTGATATGTATGTACCTGTCAGGCAGGAAAGAGATGGTCGTGTGAGGGAACCTTGGTTGACGAGGGAGGTTGAATGTCTTGTAAAGAGGAAGAAGAGGGCTTACATAAGGTTGAGGAAACAAGGTTCAGACAGAGCATTGGAGGGATACAGGATTGCCAGAAGGGAGCTGAAGAAAGAGATTAGGAGAGCTAAGAGAGTGCATGGAAAATCTTTGGCGGATAGGATCAAGGATAACCCCAAGGCATTTTATGCGTATGTGAGAAACATGAGAATGACCGAGAACGAGGGTAGGTCCGATCAAGGACAGTAGTGGGAGACTGTGTATTGAGTCGGAAGAGATAAGTGAGGTCTTGAATGAGTACTTTTCTTCAGTATTTACAAACGAGAGGGACCGTATTGTTGAAGAGGAGAGTGTGAAATGGACCGGTGAGCTAGAGGAGATACTTGTTAGAAAGGAAGATGTGTTGGACATTTTGAATAACTTGAGGGTAGACAAGTCCCCCAGGCCTGACGGGATATATCCTAGGATTATGTGGGAAGCAAGAAAGGAAATCGCAGAGCCGTTGGCAATGATATTTTCGTCTTCACTGTCAACAGGGGTGGTACCAGGGGACTGGAGAGTGGTGAATGTTGTGCCCCTGTTCAAAAAAGGGAATAGGGATAACCCCGGGAATTACAGGCCAGTTAGTCTTACTTCGGTGGTAGGCAAAGTAATGGAAAGGGTACTGAGGGATAGGATTTATGAGTATCTGGAAAGACACTGCTTGATTAGGGACAGCCAGCACGGATTTGTGAAGGGTAGGTCTTGCCTTACAAGTCTTATTGAATTCTTTGAGGAGGTGACCAAGCATGTGGATGAGGGTAGAGCAGTGGATGTAGTATACATGGATTTTAGTAAGGCATTTGATAAGATTCCCCATGGTAGGCTTATGCGGAAAGTCAGGAGGCATGGGATAGAGGGAAATTTGGCCAGTTGGATAGAAAACTGGCTAACCGGTCGAAGTCAGAGAGTGGTGGTAGATGGTAAATATTCAGCCTGGAGCCCAGTTACAAGTGGAGTTCCGCAGGGATCAGTTCTGGGTCCTCTGCTGTTTGTAATTTTTATTAATGACTTGGATGAGGGAGTCAAAGGGTGGGTCAGTAAATTTGCAGATGATACGAAGATTGGTGGAGTTGTGGATAGTGAGGAGGGCTGTTGTCGGCTGCAAAGGGACTTAGATATGATGCAGAGCTGGGCTGAGGAGTGGCAGATGGAGTTCAACCCTGCCAAGTGTGAGGTGTCCATTTTGGAAGGACAAATAAGAATGCGGAATACAGGGTTAATGGTAGGGTTCTTAGTAAGGTGGAGGAGCAGAGGGATCTTGGGGTCTATGTTCATAGATCTTTGAAAGTTGCCACTCAAGTGAATAGAGCTTGTAAGAAGGCCTATGGTGTATTAGCGTTCATTAGCAGAGGGATTGAATTCAAGAGTCGTGAAGTGATGTTGCAGCTGTACAGGACTTTGGTTAGGCCACATTTGGAGTACTGTGTGCAGTTCTGGTCGCCTCACTTTAGGAAAGATGTGGAAGCTTTGGAGAGGGTGCAGAGAAGATTTACCAGGATGTTGCCTGGAATGGAGAATAGGTCGTACGAGGATAGGTTGAGTGTGCTAGGCCTTTTCTCATTGGAACGGAGAAGGATGAGGGGTGTATAAGATGATCAGGGGAATAGATAGAGTAGACAATCAGAAACTTTTTCCCCGGGTACAACAGAGTGTTACAAGGGGACATAAATTTAAGGTGAAGGGTGGAAGGTATAGGGGAGATGTCAGGGGTAGGTTCTTTACCAAGAGAGTGGTGGGGGCATGGAATGCGCTGCCTGTGGGAGTGGCAGAGTCAGAATCATTGGCGAACTTTAAGTGGCAATTGGATAGGTACATGGATGGGTGCTTACGCTAGGACAAATGTTCGGCACAACATCGTGGGCCGAAGGGCCTGTTCTGTGCTGTATTGTTCTATGTTCTATGTTCTACATTCTTGTCTTTAAAGCATTCTAAGAATGTAAGCGGATTGTGATCCATGTACACAACCATCTCCGACACATTGTTAGTGACATACGATTTAGATGTTGTAAGGCTAGTACCAAACTCAATAGATCTTTTTCGATCATGGAGTTTTCCCTCTGGTGGATGTTGAGGTTCTTCGAAAAGGAACCAACTGACAGTTCAATCCCATCTTCATCTTCCTGTAGGAGTACAGCTCCAACTCCGATATCACTAGCATCGATGGTGACTTTAAAAGGTTTTGAAAAGTTTGATGCAGCTAAAACTGGTTAATATTGATTTCAAATGGTCGAAAGCCTCCTGACATTGTTCTGTCCACCGAAACTTTATGTTCTTCTCCAGCAAATCGATTAACAGTGCCACTACACTGCTGAAGTTTGAAACAAACTTCTGATTGAATCAGTTGAGTCCAAAAAATTGGAGTACTTCTTTCTTTGAGGTTGGTCATGGAAATTCCTCGATGGTCTTCATTTTTGTGTTCCACGGGGTCAACCTTCCACAACTGACGTTATGTCCCAAGAACATCACCTCTGCTTTCACAAATTCAGTTTAATTTAAGTTTATCACCAGTTTTGCTTCTTGTAGTGGTTCAAAGAACTCTGCCAACTGTTTTGTATGATCTTTCCAGGGCTTAAGGATCACTACATTGTCCAAATAGACTGCACAGTTTGTTAACACAGCCACACATCTGTTCATGAGTCTTTGGAATGTGGTGGGTGCATTCTTCATCCCAAAGGTCATCACTTTAAACTGATATCGCCCATTTGAGGTTACAAACGCACCTTTCTCTGTCTCTGATAAAGGTACCTGCCAAAAACCACGCATTAAGTCCAACTTGGTGATGTAACTGGCTTATTCGATTTTCTTGATACAGTCCTCCAATCTATGAATTGCTTATGAGTCTGATTTTGTAACGGTGTTGACCTTCTGATAATCCATGTCGAATCGTTGACTCCCATCTGGGTTGGGAACTAAGACGATCGTCAAACTCCATTCGTTTTGGCTTGGTTCGATGATGTCCTCATCGAACATGGCCTCCACCTCCATCTGGACCTGTCAAGCTTTGAAAGGATTAGCCAATAGGGGTGTTGTTTTATCAGAACAGCATTCCCTATGTCTACTTTGTGTACAATAGCAGTAGTCCTCCCCATCTGATTCTTACATATGTTCTTAGACTACAGTAACAAATCTTTCATCTGCTTTCTATTCTCCTGAGACAGATAGCTTAGTAACCTATCCCACTTCTCAAGGACTGCTTATGCCAAACTGCATTACTGCACATTTTCCCACATCATATCTGCCAAGCTTTTGTCCACACACAACCTGTCCATGTACACTCCACGTGGCATCTTCACCATTTGGCTTCCCACCTATTTCATTCATCTGCAATCTTAGCACTCGTACATTCACTTCCCTCATCCAATCTATTAATATACATTGTAATTAACCATGCCCCAAGCACTAATCTCAGTGGCAGTCCACTAGATACAGGATGCTAACCTGAAAATGGCCCCTTATCCCAACACTGTCTTTTGTTGGTGGGCCAATATGTTATACTACTAATATACTACGCTCTATAGCATGGGTTATTATCTTATCTTGTCTAGTGTGTAGTGTCTTATTAGACTTTTGGAAATATATTATATCTACAGGTTCCCCATTATCTATCTGCCTTGTTACCTCTTCAATAAGTTAAAATAAATTTGTTAGATATGAATTGCCCTTCACAAAACCATGCTGGGTCTGCTTAGTCATATTAGGAATTTCTAAATGCTCTGCTGTTACATCCTATAGAACAGGCTCTAAAATTTTCTTAATGACAAATGTTAAGCTAACAGCTCAATGGTGATCTTTTTTTTGTCTGTTGCCTGTTTTGAATAAGGGTTACATTGGCAGTTTTATAATTGTCTCGACCCTCTCCAGAATCTAAATATTCTTGGAAGATTATGACCAGTGCATGCATTATGTCTACTATATCCTTTAATATCCTAGGATGTATTCTATCAAGTCCAGGAGACCTATTAGCCTTTATGAGGTTTCTTGAGCACTTTTTCTTTAGAGAGAGTTATTGTACTTATTTCCTCGTCCCTTTTGCCTCTTGATTAGTTAGTATTTTTCAAAAGTTTAGCGTCTTCTACTGTGAAGACGAATACAAAATATTTATTCAATGGCCATTTCCTCATTCCCCATTATTATTCCTACATTCTCATTCTCTAATGCGTCTATGTTCATCTTGGCCTCCCTCCTCTTTTTTACATCTTTATAGAGGCTTTTTGTTGTCTATTTTGATATCACTTGCTTATTTACACTAAAACGTTTATTTTCTTCTTTTGTTTTCGTGTTTTATTGATTCTTTAAATGTTCCCAATTCTCTGATTTACTACTAGTCTTTGCCACATTGTGTGTGTTTTCTTTCAGATTGATGCTATACTTATGTTCCTTGAATGACAATCCCATTGTTTATCCCATTACTTGTATCCTTTTTCCTCTATTTCTTGTAAGTGTGAACTATTTTCTTAAACATCTGCCATTGTTTCTTGTCCATCTTTTTTGCAAAACCCCTTTCATAATCACTATTTCTGAGGTGAATGTTTATTCTGAGAGCCCCCATTTATTAAACTTGCCCCATTACACATTACCAGATCCAAAATAGCCTTATCCCTGGGATCCACAACAGCACAGTGGCTCAATGGTTAGCAACACTGCCTCACAATGCCAAGGACCTGGGTTCAATTCTGGTCTTGGGAGTTTCTCTGTGTCTCCCAGTGTCTGTGTTGGTTTCCTCTGGGTGCTCTGGTTTCCTCCCACAGTCCAAAGAGGCACAGGTCAGGTGAATTGGCCATGCTAAATTGCCCCTAATGCTAGGTGCATTAGTCAGGGGCAAATGCGTTTTGGTGGGTTACTCTTCGGAGGGTCGGTGTGGACTTGTTGGGCTGAAGTACCTGATGTAAGGAATCTAATCTAATAATGTTCTAGAATACGTTCTATGAGGTTTCCCTCATTGTTATATCTGCCTGTCTGATATTCCTAATCTACATGAAGGTTGAAGACTAATTTACTTTCTCACAGCTTCATTATTTCCTGATTTGTTCCCTAACCTATAGGCTGCTATAGATTTTTCTTCCTCTTTTTATTTCATACCTCAACTCAAATGGATTCTAGGTCTTCCAATCCAAGATAATTACATACTATCATCTTTATTCCATCCTGTACTAACAAAACATCCTTTCCTTCCGACCTCTCAAAAAAACCCATCCCCCAAATGTTTAATTCTCAGCTTCTCCCTGTAATCATACTTCCAAAATGGATCACCACATTAACCTCTTTGTCCCATTAATTCTTTTATCGTATTCCTAAAACAAAGAAGAACAAAGAACAAAGCACAAAGAAAAGTTACAGCCCAGGAACAGGCCCTTCGGCCCTCCAAGCCTGAGCCGATCAAAATCCACTGTCTAAACCTATTGCCCAATTCCTAAGCATCTGCATCCCTCTGCTCCCAACCTACTCATGCATCTGTCCAAATGCACCTTAAATGAATCTACCATGCCTGCCTCTACTACCTCTGCTGGCAACGCGTTTGCACCTACTACCCTCTGTGTAGAGTACTTGCCACGTATGTTCCCCTTAAACTTTTCACTGCTCACTTTGAACCTGTGATCTCTCGTTATTGAATCCCTCACCCTGGGAAAAACCTTAACTCTATCTACCCTGTCATACCCTTCATGATTTTGTGGTCCTTAAATCAGGTCCCTCCCCTCAATCACCTCTAGAAAACAATTCTAACCTATTCAACCTCTCTTCATAGCTTGCACCTTCCATACCAGGCAACATCCTCATAAACGGTGGCACGGTGGCTAGCACTGGAGCCTCACAGTGTCAGGGACCCAGGTTCGATTCCTGCCTTGGGCGACTGTGTGGAATTTGCACATTCTCTCCGTGTCTGCGTGGGTTTCCTCCCACAGTGCAATGATGTGCAGGCCAGGTAGATTGATCATGCTAAACTGTCCATAGCATTAGGTGCCTTAGTCAGAGGGAAATGGGTCTGGATGCGTTGCCCTTCAGAGGATCGGTGTGGACTTGTTGGGCTGAAGGGCCTGTTTCCACACTGCAGGGAATCGAATTGAATCTAATCTAAACCTTCTCTGCACCCTCTCCAAAGTGTCCACATCCTTTTAGTAATGCGGCGACCAGAACTGTACACAGTATTCTAAATGCAGCCAAAACAAAGTCTTTTACAATTTTAACATGACCTGCCAGCTCTTATACTTAATACCCCATCCGATGAAGGCAAGCATACCATATGCCTTCTTGACCACTCTATCTACCTGTGCAGCCACCTTCAGGGTACAATGGACCTGAACTCCCAGATCTCTCTGCTCATCAACTTTTCCCAAGGCTCTTCCACTTACTGTATAATTCGCTCTAGAACTAGACTTCCCAAAATGCATCACCTCACATTTGCCTGAATTGAACTCCATCTGCCATTTCTCCGCCCAACTCTTCAGTCTATCTATATTCTCCTGTATTCTTTGACAGTCCCCTTTCTGCTACTCCACCAATCTGCAAGTCATCTGCAAACTTACTGATCAGATCAACAATGCCCTCTTCCAGATCATTTATGTATGTCACAAAGAACAGTGGCCACAGCGCTGATCTCTGTGGTACACGACTGGTCACCTTTCTCCATTGAGAGAAACTCCCTTCAACTACTACTCTCTGTCTCCTGTTGCTCAACCAGTTCTTTATCCACCGAGCTAGAACACCCTGCACACCATGTGACTTCACTTTCTCCATTCATTTACCATGAGGAACCTTATCAAATACCTTACTAAAGTCCATATTAATGACATCTACAGCCCTTGCTTCATCTATCAACTTGGTCACTTCCTCAAAGAACTCTATTAAGTTGGTAAGACACAATCTACCCAGCGCAGAACCATGTTGCCTCTCACTGATAAGCCCATTCTTTTCCAAATATAAATAGATTTTATCCCTCAGTACCCTCTCCAGCAACTTTCCCACCACTGACATCAGGCTCACTAATCTGTAGTTACCTGGAATATTCCTACTACCCTTCTTGAACAGGGGGACAACATGAGCAACTCTCCAGTCCTCCAGCACCTCACCAGTGTTTAAGGGTGCTACAAAGTTATCTGTCAGTGCCTCTCTTGCCTCCCTCAGCAAGCTGGGATAGACCGCATCCAGTCCTGGGGATTTGTCCACCTAAATATCCTTTAGCCTACACAACATATCTTCCCTCCTTATGTCAGCGCGATCCAGAGTAAACAAATTTCTATCTCTAATCTCAGCATTCATCACATCCCATTCGTCAGCGAAAACTGATACAAAGTAATCATTGAGAATCTCACCCATTTTCTCCGGCTCAACACACAACCTTCCTTCCTTATCCTTTAATGGACCAATCCTTTCTCTGGTTACTCTCTTGCTTCTAAAATAAGAATAAAAGGCCTTGGAATTCTCCTTAATTTTGCTTGCTAAAGTTATTTCACAACCCCTCTTAGCCCGCTTGATTCCTTGTTTAAGAATAGTCCTACTCTCCCGCTATTCCTCCCAAGCCGTTCTATTCTTAGCTGCCTGGACCTTATATATGCTTCCCTTCTCCTCTTGGCTAGTCGCACAATTTCTCCTGTCATTCATGGTTCACGAATCTTGCCTTTCCTATCCCATTTTCAAAGGGACATGCCTATCCTGCACTATCTTCAACCTATCTTTGAAAGCGTCCCACATATCAAATGTGAACTCTCCTTCAAATAGAGGTGTCAAATTCACATTTCCCAGCTCCTGCCTAATTTTGATGTAATAGGCTTTGGCCCAGTTTAGTACTCGTCCCTTAGGACCACTCATCTTTGTCTACGAGTACTCTAAAACTTATAGAATTGTGGCCACTATTCCCAAGGAAATCCCCCATTGCAACTTCTACTACCTGGCCTGGCTCATTCCCCAACACCAGGTCCAATATGGCCCCTTCTTTTGTCAGACTATTGCATAATATTCACTATATGTGCTTAAGTAAGAAGCCACTAATTTTTGCCCTTTTTTTTAAAACCATTATTCACCCTTTGACTCTATTTGCTCTATTTGTTTTTCTATGTTTGCATACTTCCTGTTCCTCTCTGGGTTTGTTATCGAAATGTTTAGATGAGAGTGGTGCTGGAAAAGCACAGCAGTTCAGGCAGCATCCGAGGAGCAGTAAAATCAATGTTTCGGGCCAAATAGCTGCCCAGTAATGCTGTCATATACTTTTGTTTTGTAAGCCTACATTTCACCTTTCTCAACTCCATTGCTCCCATTCCAAATTAAATAAAAACTCTCTGGTGAGTCATTCAGTCAGATGGTCAGTGCACGGTCAATGAGGGGTTTTCTTACTCTTTCACAGGATGTGGACATTATTGGCTAAGCCACTATTTATTGCCCATTCCTAATTGCCTTTGAGAAGCTGATGGTAAGCTGTCTTTTTAAATTGCTCCAATCAACATAGTGTAGGGAGGGAAATTTATTATTTTGACCCAGCAACAGTGAAAGAACAGTGCAGTAGTTTCATGTCAGGATGGGGTATGGCTTGGGGGTGAACTTTCAGGAAGTGGTGTTCTTGTATCTGTCACCTATGTCCTTCTTTCTAAGTGATAAAACTCGCAGAATGATTAGGTGTAGGCAGAGGAACCTTGGTGAGTTACAGCAGTGCATCATGTACATAGTACACATTACTGCCATAGTGCATTGGTTGGAGAGGGAGTGAATGTCAAAGGTGTTGAATGGGATGCCAATCGAGTGGATTGCTTTGTCTTAGATGGGGAGAGAGTTTCTTGCAAGCTACACTTATTCAGGCACATGGAAAGTATGCCATGTAAGTCCCGAATTTGGCCTTGTTAGATGTTGGTCAGGATTTGAGAGTTACCAGGTGAATTCATCACCACAGGCCTGCTCTTTTAGCCACTGTATTTACTTGGCTTGTCCGCTTCAGCTTATGGTATTAGCTCTGTGGATATTGATAGTGACAGACTCAGTGACGGTAGAGTCATAGAGATGTACGGCATGGAAACAGACCCTTCGGTCCAACCTGTCCACGCCGACCAGATATCCCAACCCAATCTAGTCCCACCTACCAGCACCCGGCCCATATCCCTCCAAACCCTTCCTATTCACATACCCATCCAAATGCCTCTTAAATGATGCAATTGTACCAGCCTCCACCATATCCTCTGGCAGCTCATTCCATACACGAATCACCCTCTGCGTGAAAAAGTTGCCCCTTAGGTCTCTTTTATATCTTTCCCCTCTCACCCTAAACCTACGCCCTCTAGTTCTGAACTCCCTGATCCCAGGGAAAAGACTTTGTCTATTTATCCTATCCATGCCCCTCATAATTTTGTAAACCTCTATAAGGTCACAATGGGAGATGATTAGATTGTCTTTGTCAGAGATATTTATATGCTGACCAGATCTGCTTCAGAATGAGGAGTTGTGAATAGGACTGAATATTATGCAATTGTCAGCAGATATCTCCTCTCCAGACCTAATGAATCCATTTCCTGAGGAATGCCAAGGCTCTCATTACGCAGTGAAACTGGAAGGCTGGCTTCAAATCCACCTTCTGGTGTTATAACATCTGTGAATAGATAGATATTTTCTAATCAATCAGGAAGAACTCCTGAAATGATGTCCTGGAGCTAAGTTGACAGAATCCCTTTCTTTTGTACTAGGTATGACTCCAACATGATTCCAAGGAGATGGAGCAAAGGTACAGTCAATGGATGTCAAACTCTGTCAATGCAGTTCTTAAGGTCAAGAGCAGTCACTCTCACCTCAACTCTGGAATTCAGCACTTTTATCCATGTTTGGAGTTAGGCATAACAAGGTCAGGAGCTGAGTGGCCCTGGCAGAGGTCAAACTGAGCATCACTGAGCACGTTATTGTGGAGTAAAAGCTACTATATAGCACTGTCAATGAAAGCTCCCAACACCTGCTAATGATTAACTGTAGACAGATGGAGTGGTATGTGGGAGGGCAGGTTTGTCCTGCTTTTTTGGGTGCAAATCTTACTTGGGTAATTTTCAACATTTTTGAGCTGATTGCAGTTTTATAGTTGTAATCTTCTTGAAGGAGGTTTGCAAAGTATAACTGAAACGTTTATGCTAGCTGCCCCATGATCTATGATCAGCTGAGATTGAGGAATAGAGAGAATACAATTTGGAGTACACTTTCTATACGCCCTGTAAGTCAGCATTGCCACAAGCCTCTCCCCCTCCGTTCCTTTCAATTCCTCTCAGCCACCGACTGGATTCATCCCTCCCATTGACCAACCAGGTCATATCCTTTACCTGTCTCTAACTATCTCCACCTCACTATCCTTCCCCCTCCACCCCCTTTATCTGCAGCTCCCTTTACACCCAGCCCCAGTCCTGAAGAAGGGTTACACCTGAAACATTGAGTTCTCCACCCCCTGATGCTGCCTGGCTTGCTGTACTCTCCCAACCTCCTGCTTGTGTGCCATGGATTCCAGCATCTGCATTTTTTTTTGTCTCTAGCAAAACAATACAGCCATGCTTCAAATCACAGCTGAAGAGCAACATCCCTGCACATGTTTAAGCCCAATGCTGCATAGCAATCACATGATAACAGAGGTCAGCAGCTTCTCCTTTGGTGTATGACATTCTGATAGAGACAGTTAGCAGAGTCATCTCAAGTAGTATTTTGACTTTAGGAGTCAAAAAAGAAATTTGGAGTCCTGATTTATTTCTATCAGCACAATATAAAAAATGACCTGGTGCAACTGGGCTGATTAAAAAGAAATCAGCATGATATTTAAATCAGATATTCCCATCTCAGTGTGAGTCAGATATTCTGATCTCATTGTGAGTCAGACAATTGCCTTAAATTTGAAGTCAGACATGCACATTGTGATGCCTCCGAGCAGTCTGTGTGCACAGTCATTACCAGGAAATGGAGCCTCAGTGAATAACATCTGCCAAAGTGAGATCTTCTGCTTTTCCCTGTAGATGTTGGGATGCAGGTGCAGGCGAGCTCAGAATGTCCCTCTGATATCCTGTTAGCACTGCTGCCTCACAGCGCCAGAGACCCGGGTTCAATTCCGGCCTTAGGGGACTGACTGTGTGGAGTTTGCACATTCTCCCCGTGTCTACGTGGGTTTCCTCTGGATGTTCCGGTTTCCTTCCACAGTCCAAAAATGTGCATGTTAGGTGAATTGGCCACACTAAATTGCCGTAGTGTTAGGTGAAGGGGTAAATGTAGGGGAATGGGTGTGGGTGGGTTGCGCTTCAGCAGGTCGGTGTGGACTTGTTGGGCCGAAGGGCCTGTTTCCACACTGTAAGTAATCTAAATGTAAGTAATCTAAATCCTGTACTGTCTGAATTCTGGCTACTAGTTCTTCTCTCCTCCAAACACATCAATTCAAAGCATTCCTCTGGCAAGCTCCTTGAAAATAAAGGAAGCACATAACAAAATATTACTGGTCTAGGGGCTGAAGTAATTATCAGACGACAAGAGTTCAAGCTGTCAGTCAGGAATTTAAATTCCATAAATCAAATAAATCTGGAAGAAAAAGCTAGTATCAGAAATAGTGACCATGAAGATTAATGAGAGTGAGTTTAGTGAATGGGTGCATGAATGAATGGGTAGGGCACTTGGGTGGGTAGAGCGGGTGGTAAGGTAGACAGGTAAAGTGATCAGGCAGGGGGAGGCAATAGCCTAGTGGTAATACCACTGGACTATTAATCCAGTGGCCCAGGTAATGTTCTGGAGATGCAGGTTCAAATCCTGCCACAGCAGATGGTGGAGTATGAATTCAATACAAATCTGGAATTCGTGGTCTCATGGTGACCATGAAACAGTTATTGATTGTCAGAAAACCCATCTGGTTCACTAGTGTCCTTACCTGGTCTACATGTAACTCCAGACACAATGTGGTTGACATTTAACTGCTCTCCAAGTCGGGCAATAAATGCTGGCCTAGCCAGCGATGCCCTCATCCTGGGAATGAATTTTAATAAAGGTGGCAGAAAGATAGAGTTTGGTGGTCAGGACAAGGGTAATTGAAACAAGTCATAAGTACATAAGAAATAAGACAACTAGCTCTTCAAGCTCACTCCCCCATTCAATGAGATCAGGACTGATAGTGCTGGGAAACGGTGATGAAGTAGACAATGACTGTATCCTTCGATGGTTTCAGTGTATAGAAATCTATCAATCCCAGTCTTGAACACACTCAATGATTGAGCTTCCACAGCCCTCAGAGACAATGAATTCCAAAATCAGCATGGTCAGAGTGAAGGTATTCCTCCTTGCCTCAGTATTGGGTTAGGGTATAATGCAGGGTGGTCAGGATGAGGGATTGTGGGGGATAAATTAATTCTGGAGTTTCCTCAGGAGAGGGGCTTGGATTTTTCAGAAACAAAAGCAGAAATTGCTAGAAAAACTCAGCAAATCTGGTAGCCATCTGCAGACAGAAAAGCAGAGTTAACGTTTTGGGTCCAGAGACTTCTTCAGAAATGTCAATCTAACATTTCATGGGTAACTACTCAGGTATGTCCTATTAAACTGTCTGAAGACTCGGTCTCCGATTGGCCCAAATGTTACGATCTCCAGCTTATCGGAGACTGAATGTTAGACCCACACAACGTGCATTAACAACCATGAAGAAATTCTGATGTGCTGACCTCAATGGAAATTGCCCAGGGTGTTTGAACTTCTGATAGATGAGTCCATGGAGGATCCAGGGAGATGCAGATGCATCTATCAGAAGTTCAAACACCCTGGACAATTTCCATTGAGGTCAGCACATTAGAATTTCTTCATGATTGTTAATGCACGTTGTGTGAGTCTAACATTCAGTCTCCGATAATCTGGAGATCGTAACATTTGGGTCAGTGGTATGGTCTGGGTCGGAAAGATGGATATTCTGAACTTGTTCCCTCTGTATTTTCTCTCATTTATTCCTTTAAACTGTAATGCTGGACTATTTATTTCTTTATTCTTCTAATTTTGTTTTGTTTCATAAGAATTTGATCCTAAGTATCTGCACCCAGGTATCTTTGCACCTAAGATGGTGCTGTAATGCAGCAACTATTAACTTTTCACTGTATTCATTTGAGTACATGTGACAATAAAGTTAATTCAATTCACTTCAATTCAGTGTCTTCACTCAGACGTGAAGGCAGACATTACAGTGATCAAGGATGACCAGTACCAGAATTGCAACACAAATAGAGTCCTGGAAATAAGCTTCTAAAAAACAAGCAGTCAACAATGCACACAGTAACTGTCAGTATGCAAGATGAGGAGAAATAAATAGAAAATGCTGGAAATACTCAGCAGGCCAGGCAGCATTTATAGAGAGTGAAACAGTCAATTCTTCAATGGCCTTTCATGCTCCCTAGAAGTATCTGGTTGCAGTTTTAACAAAGAATGCCATCTCAAAAAACTCTGAAAACACTCAAACAACTGCTAGCTGGAAGCTAATTACCAAGCAGCAATAAAATCAAACATTAAACTGCAGGTACATTACAGCAGTTCTGCTCAACAGGTCCTGCATTATGATAAGTCCTATTTTGGCTGCAACAATTAAACTGCCTCTCTGAATTTAACTCGAAGTCCTCAACTTGAAATCGAATAACATTTCCACACCCTGTTGCATACACTTGCTTACTGCTGCTGCGCTACAACATAACAATGTGCTAATTATAGGCCAGCTAAATACTTTGTCAAAGCCAAGCAACCAAGGAATAGTTTATGATACAGAACACCCCAGGAGGACACCAAGAACATTGCTTCAAGAACTTAGTAAAGAACTCAAATATTCTGCACTAAATTTAACGTTTACCCAAATCCTTTCTCACTAATGTAAAGAAAGTCAAATGAAATGCTTCATTCCAATTTTACCAGGGAACAGCAGACACCAGACAGTGATTGATAATGGTCAAGATTAGAATGGTGCTGGAAAAGCACAACAGGTCAGGCACCATCCAAGGAGCAGGAAAATCAACATTTCAGGCAGGAGCCCTTCATCAGGAATTAAGCTGGGAGCTTCCGAGGTGGAGAGATTAATGAGAGGGGGGTGGGGCTGGGGAGAAGGTAGCTAAGAATGCAATAGTTGGATGGAGGTGGGGATGAAGGTGATAGGTCAGAGAGAAGGTGGGTGGGAAGGAAGATTGGCAGGAAGGACAGGTCATGAGGATGGTGCTGAACTGGCAAGTTGGAACTGGGGTAAGGTGGGGGGGGGGGGGGGAGAAATGAGGAAACTGATGAAGTCCACATTGATGCCCTGGGGTTGAAGTGTTCTGAGGCAGAAGATGAGGCGTCCTTCCTCCAGACGTCGGGCAGTGAAGGGGTGGCGGTGGAGGAGGCCCAGGACCTGCATGTCCTTGGCAAAGTGGGAGGGAGAATTGAAATGTTCGGCCACGGGGCGGTGTGGTTGATTGATGCGGTTGTCCCGGAGATGTTCCCTGAAGCGCTCTGCGAGAAGGTGTCCAGTCTCCCCAATGTAAAGGAGACTGCATCGGGAGCAACAGATACAATAAATGACATCTGTGGAAGTGCAGGTGAACCTTTAATGGATGTGGCGCTTTTGAAGCCTTCTCAGCATCATCCTCGTGACCTGTCCATCTTCCTTCCCACCTGTCCGCTCCACCTTCCTCTCTGACCTATCACCTTCATCCCCACCTCCATCCACATATTGCATTCTTCTTAGCTACCTTCTCCCCAACGTCACCACACTCCCATTTATCTCTCCACCCCGAACCATCGATTTTCCTGCTCCTAGGATGCTGCCTGACCTGTTGTGCTTTTCTAGCACACTCTAATCTTGACTCTGATCTCCAGCATCTGCAGTCTTCACTTTCACCTAGTGATTGATAATGGTGGATTATTAAACACATTGTTTCAAATCCTAATTGACAGTGTATTTTTGTGATCTTTCTGCTCACCGAACAGCATATTAGTAATGAGGAGTGGAACACCTTCCTAAATTCAGGCAATCCCATAGATGAAAGATCTATACATACAACAGAGAAAGAAGTATCACCCCATTAGCCTGCACCCAGATCCCAAAGATAAATGCCCTTTGTAAATCCCATGATGCCAGCCACAGAATGCAGCCTTCTGATTATTTCGGGACATTAGCGTTTTTTCAAATTATTTATAAAATGAGTTGATACGTACTGTGGACGTCAAAGACAGCTGAATCCCAGAATGAGATGATTATCCATGTTACCTCCTTGATATCATGTTGATGGTTTTGCAGCGTATTTCTAAGGGGAGTTCATGAATGTCTGATCAGGGTCTAATGTCCTCTGATGATAATGATAATGATAAAAGTTCAAGCCAGATTTATTAGTAACTGTTAAACTATGTTTATTGTTACACTGCACATGATGGTAAGGCTACAGAGCAGCATGCTCTGCTGTACAGACACATACATCTTAGAAGAACACCCCCACACATCCACCGAGATTGCAGTGATATCACTGCTTACCTCAGAGGTTCAGCTACATATTCATTAAAAGTTACAGTGAGCACTGTTTCACTTAAGCTACTTTTATAAAAGAAAAGAATGAACATGAAAATCCCCACAGTTTGTGCTCCGATATCCATTCTGAAGGATTAATGTAATTAATACAAGTCAGATGAAAGCTCTGTAAGCATCTGCAGATAGGATTGGGGATGGCCTCGACATCATTTTTAAGTTTCGGGAATGCTGAACGTCAATTTTTAAGCACACAAAAATACAGTTTCCTTCTGCAAGCCATACTGTCTCACCATCTAAAACATAACCTTATACAGTGTCCAAGATATGGCACTGCAAAGGGCATGTAAAATACTAGATACACTCAGCAGGACAAGCACCATCCATAAAACTGTAATCAATGTTCTGGGTTGAGATCTTTCATTTGAAATGTATGACTAACTTATCCTGCTTTTTATTAGAAATAAGTTTACTATGTTTATTTTAAATAAGTATTGGTATTACACTTTCAGAAAGGTTTGTCTTATTTTCCTTCAGGATTGCCAGTCTCAAACTGAATTTTGGCTGACACGCAGGGTAGAAATTTCCCATGTTTATCTCGGTAAATGAAGTACCCAAATGCCACTGTGGGAGCAGGATTGGGATAGAGTCAGGCTTACAGAGTATACATAAGGCAAGCCCTTTGATGAATGAGGAAGACAGATCATGGCTCCAGCCAAATACAAAGAGTTGAGTCTTGGAAGGAGGATTCTTTCAGCAGACAGAGGAGCGAGAACTATAAGAAAAACTGAAAGTGCGGGAGAAACTCTGCCAGATTGGCAGCATGTGGGTAGAGGGATATGAGTTAACATTTCAAGCCTAATAGATCATTCTTCTTTGGAACTGTAATTGCTGGCCCACAAATTGTTACACTGGGAGAGATGATTCAACATGGGCCTTCCATAGGAAGACACTACAGGAGAGTTTATGCTGTCTATTAATCTTGTCGAGTGAGGGACTGCATAGCATCTGCAATGCTTCACAATGGAGATTATTGCATCAAGCAGCTTCAGCAGGTCCCAACTCTCTACATTAAGAGATTTTCATAATTCTAAACTCAGAACATTTTACGCTTTAACCTATCATTTCAACAACCTTCTGTTAGGGTGCAGCTATGAACTTTTACATATATTCAGTTTTAAGGATTCTGGGTACCTGGATTTATTTTTCAGAAGAAGTCAATGAAAGGACAGTAGACTTTTTCAAAAAGGCATTTCTTGAAAGTCACATGTCTTGTGATAATTGCTTGTTAACTCCATCACCATTGCACAGCGGCAGCAGCATGCACCATTTACAAGATTCACTGCAGAAACACACCAAGCCCCTGGCTGACAGTACCGACCAAACGCTCAACATCCACATTTAGAAGGAAAAGGGTAGCAGAAACATGGGAACACCGACATCTGCCAGTTCCCTTCCAAGTCACACATCATGACTGAGACTTTATTACCACTGCTTCACTGTCGCTGGAGCAGATGTGGAGACATTTGGCGGATTTTCCTGACACAAGAAAAGCTCACATTGGTATTAGTGGAGGAGTCCATCATCGTGCTAAGCTCCACCTTACCTCAAAATCCTGATACCATGAGCTCTCTCCATTAGAGAATGGCTAAATTCATGGCTCATCACATCAAGTCCAACTTCACACTACAATAAAATCAAACTCAATCAGTATCATGGAGTACATCATGCAGAATATTTGCTCTAATCTCTCAGGAATATATATGGATTTGCCTGCCCACAATAGAATATCCATGCAGGTAACACTTTGGTGGCTGAAGGGATACCTGCTGTGCCCCAGCTCCCAGCCTCATCAGACAGAAATTAATGAGGGGTTCAGGGTTCTGAGAATGTTTGACATCCTCTAGTGTTTCGAAGGCCCATTGTCCAGAGATGTCATCAGTGATTCATGTTCCAGTGACCATAATTACTCTTGCAGAAATATAGGAACCACCGTTTCAGGTCGATCCCTCCCCAAAAAGGTCAGCCACCATACTCAATTCTGGATAGCCAACGAGGGGAGCAGCTTCGAAGGCAACGTGTGGAGAACCATGTAGATTGTTCATAATACAAGGCATCATCTTGAGAATTAATAGTGTCAATTATGCTCACTGTAATAATAGTTACTTTAATGCACATTGCAACTCCACAAAGTACCTTCTGCAATGGATCTGTTGGCCTATCATTATATAGTAATAGCTACAACTAAGCAAACAAAAAGTCAAGTGTGATGGAGTACAGGAATAGGTACCTCTCCTGTAGACCATACAGGTGCTGGACCTGGTTCTCCATGGTAGCTAGTCACATGGCTTGCTGTACTGCTGCAGCCTCTGGTCAATGAGGACCATTGTGTTCCACATCCCAGTTTACTACTCCTGTTCCTGGCTGTGCATAGGGATAAAGTCCCTGACGTTACAGGATCCTCTCCTGCCTGGGGCTGCGCAGGTACCTGGTCTCCAGCTGTCCTCGGAATGCTTGTGCAGAGCTGCCGCAGTAGTCCCACACTCTGTAAACCTATGGTACACCCTGAGGTGTCAGTACCTGGGCTCGTGGATGTGTAGGAGGCAACCTTGTCAATGCTTCCTCGGAGGCCCCAAAACTCCCTTCCTCAGAGGCCAGCGATGGCACTTTCAGAGGAGGCTGCCATTTCTTGCAATGTCGTGAGCAGGCCAGTAGAGCTTGCAGAAGAGAGGGAGAAGATATCATGGTCAGTGGTTAGAAGTGGTGTGCAATGATTAAGAGTGACAGCAGATTTATTGAGAGGATTACTGAAGAAGAAAGAACAACTTGCTTAGGGCTGGCAGGACATGGACGTTTGTACACCCCTGCAGGATCATCCTGGTCTTCTCCTGAAAGTACCAGAAATTTCTCCTTATAGTGGGTCAGGACATGAATGTCAGGCACCCCCCGACTCATTCACATTCTCTCTGCTCTGTTATGAGCTGTTTTCTCCCGTAGTAAGAAAATGAAGCCCAAATACATGATAATAGTAGCGGGTGGCATGGCTGTCACTGCATGGACGTGAGGACAGCTGGTGAGATGTCCCCAGGGACTGAAGAGGGAGCACAAAGGGCATGTAGGGTTAGTGGTTTGGGAGGTTGAGGGAATGAGAGTGAATGAGGGAAGATGTTGAACTGAGAGCAGCAGAACATGAATCTTGGTCAAAAATGGCACCATAGCAGACATAGTGAGTGCGAGGTGATAGAGAGAAGAGTTGGACTTACCCAAAAAGATCATTAATCTTCTTTCTGCATCCCTGGCCTTTCCTCTGCATCAAGGGATGGTACTGACCCAAACAAGCTGGCAGTGTCTGGTGACATGGCTTTCTGCATTAATCCTGAGAAGAGGACATATTTCCTTCACACCACCCAATCCCTCAGGTCCTTCAGGTCCCTTTTAGAGAAACATAGTGCCACATTTTCCTACTCTGACATGTTCAGATTCATATGTTAATGAACTGCAGGGAAATTTCATATTGCCAGTGTTCACCCAGGTGCTCAAGAAACTTTTAAAGATGGCATTGGGGCAAAGGTTGGCCATCTTTAATGGGTATCTGCGATGCGGCAATTTATTGTGGAGGCGGCGCATGTTAAAATGGAGCAGAAGTCAGATGTGAACTGCCATAAGTGGGGAGGTTGGTAATTATTTCAGCGATTTGTTAAGATAGGCAGGAAAACTCTCAAGATCCCACGACAACTTACCGTCTGTATAGCTAGCATCATATCTGCGCTGGAATTCTCTCAACAGTTTGTTGCCTAACAATCAGTACTCTCCTACTCTCATTCAGTATAAATGTTACTTTTCATTTTACAATGGCATTCTTACAAATTGTCATGATGATTGTAAGATGAAAAGCTTCAACAAAATGTCTTTCATAAGTGGCAGAGTAAGCTATTTCATGGACCTTAACTACATTCTAAACAGCAAAAGCAAAAGGCTAAAAATGAAGCTAAATGATCCCACAATCAGCCTGTAGTCCTGTCACACTCCATAAGGATAGTACGTAAAAAGCTGGTACCTAACAGGGGGTGAAGAGTCTCTGAATATTCATGTCCTCCACACAGCCTCATATACTCTCCTGTGTGTGATTACAGAGGTAAAGCTAAATGATTTGCTAGAGTCATCGGCCAAAGTACCTGAACCAATGATTCTATCAGAATTTTGTGGTCACAAGGACTCCACCATGATAATTGCCAGTATAATAAATGAACCAAGTGAACATACAGGTCACTTGGTGTGTCTGCATCACCCAAATCCCAAGAACAAATAAAAGAACTGTACAGGCAAAATGTTTATTGAATGCATTTTACACGATCTTTATAGGTCAATCATTGTGAAACACATTTTTCGTTCTAGAATCCTATACATAACTGAGCAGTTTGACCTGCAAATATGACAAAATATAATGAATAGATTATTTGGCAGTTCCAGAATACTCTACTCATGATGTCTCAATTCTCAATATGTTCTTTATAAACTCATGATATTCGGATACTAAGCAGCAAGTTCAATAATTTTTCTCATTATAACACATTTTAATAAACTTAATGATCAAGGATATGTCACGTTAGGTACAGAACAAACAGGAACGTCACAATTATTCTTCAGGCTCATTACATAGTTAGTGCTGAAAGTGCTCTGCACTATCAGCCACATACCAGTTCACTTGGCTTCAAATGCTTTTGTTGAAGATGATTGATTATGTCTTCTATTCCTTCCCATTTCTGCTGAACCCTTCAATTTTGTTTCCAGCTGGTAGCCTCAATCTGGATTGTAAAACCTGAGGGCTCCCAGACATCTTATGCAAAAACGTAATGTGAATATTTTGATACAAAAAAGGCAATCAGGTTCAAAGAACATTTGCATATCTGCTCGCTCTCAATCCCATCTACCTGCCATTCCACCATGTTCTCTCGAGACAAACATCAGATGACTGAAATCCTAATTCTGCTACATTGCAGTAGTTAAAATGCAAATCTGCTAAAGTGGGTGTCGTTTATCACTTCAGCTTTTCAAATATTTTGCCCACAAAGTCGATAGAAGTATAACTTGACAATAATACAGCAAAGGCACCTGGGACTTATGACAAAGGGGAAAACAGTGCATGCCTTTAACCGATGACATTGAGTAATAGAGGAGGAATTGAGAAGCACAATGAATTAATTGTGAAATCATGTTCCATGAGAAACAGAAAGGGGAAGAAAGTGCATTAAAAAGAAAACCACCATAGTCTCTTTGCTATGTACCCAACTCCAAGGTTCATGCTCCACTATTCTCAATATTATTGTGCTGACATCCCATGGTCCATCACTCTAACGATTGAACAACACAGGAGTAAATCATTCAGCCCTTGAGCCTGCCCTACCAATCAACATGGTCATGGCTATCAAACACGACAATGTCTTTTACCCACCCCATGCTCATAACCAAGAATGCCATTGATAATCAGAAATGTATCAATCTCTACTTTAAATATAATAAAAAGCTGATCTTTCACAGCCCTCTGCAGTAGAGAAATCCAAATGGTCACAACCCCCTGGACAAAGAACATTTCTCATCTTAGACCCAAAAGGCAGTCCCTTATTTTTAAATTATGCCCCTTGATTTTAGACTCCCCAACCAGAAAAAAACATCTTAACTGCATCTACCCTGTTGATCCCTTTAAATATTTTGTAAATTTCATTAAGATCATCTCTCATTCTTCAAAGTCTAAAGAATAAATCTCTCATCAAACAATCCTGCCATCCTGGGAACATGTCTGGTGAATCTTTGTTGTCCTCCCTCTATAGTAATAATATCTTCCTTAAGGCAGAGATGAAAACTTGACACAATGCTGTCTAACCAAGCTCCTATACAATAAGGTATAGGAGAAGTAGGCTATTCAGCCCATCAAGTCTACTCCACCACTCAAATCAAATTATGGCTCAATCCTCAATTCCACTTACCAGTGGTTTCCTCATAGTTCTTGATTCCCTTAGTTATAAAAAAAACTGTCTTCTGTCTCAGCCTTGAATATATTTAATGATCCAGCCTCAACAGCCCTCTCTCTGTGGTTAAAAGAAATTCCACAGATTCACAATCCTGAGAAGAAATTCCTCCTCATCTTTGTCTTAAATGTGTGACCCCTCATTCTCAAATTATGCCTCCTGGTCCGAGACGCTCCCACAAGGGGAAACAACTTTCTGTACCCAACAGGATCTGTGAGTTTCAATAAATTTGGAGGTTGAAGGTTTCAAAATTGAAGCAAGAGGTCATTACTCCTATGGTCAAATCCTTTTGCAATCAAGGTTAATATTCCATTAGGAGAAAGTGAGGACTGCAGATGCTGGAGATCAGAGCTGAAAATGTGTTGCTGGAAAAGCGCAGCAGGTCAGGCAGCATCCAAGGAACAGGAGTATCGACATTTCGGTCATGAGCCCTTCTTCACCATGGCCTAGTGAATCTCACTTCGATACCGGAAACTAGGATAAATGATTCAGCAAAATGTTCCCAATATTGAGATAGGGTTCACTGGAGTTCTCATTCAATTCTGTGACAGAGTCCATGTTGTTCAGGCTCCTATAAGACTCTGCCTCATGTTTGCTTTCACACAACACCAAACCTCTCTTCCAATTAAAACGTAGTGAAACAAGTTTACCAGAAACAAGAAGTCAATTACAATCTTTTGAGTGGAAAAAAAATAGCTTTATTATCAAAGGAAAAATAATAAAAATCCAATATTAAACATTCAAATGTACAGCTATAAATTTGACAAGGGGCACTGTTTAGTGCAAAAGAAAGGTGAAAGAAATACAATCCTTTAGGTATAAATGTTTTTATCTGCGAGCATGGATTTTTTTTAATTGATGTCTTAGAAGCTCAGCTGTGGTGAATATTTCAGTTGTTCTTGGGGTTCTTGGTGTTTTGATGTTTAATTTTAATCAGCTTTGTTACTGTGTGTTTTCCTTCTTGAGAGACTGAGAACAACTTATTCTTGCTCTTTCCCAGTCACAAACCATTGTCTGTACTCCGCCAAAAGCAGCTCCCTGAAATACAGTTGGTCTGTGTATTGCAATGTCTGAGTTCCTGGTTTGAAACTTGGAAATTTTGGGCAATAACTTTCATCTCCAACACAGGAAACTTGTCACATAAGTGTAAATCAAAATAGGACATGATAGCCTCTTAGCTTGACTGGGTGAATTAGTTTTCAGTTTATTCTAATAAAAAATGCTTCAGCTCACATGAGTTTGTTAAATTATACATGGTTAACCTGTGTGGCCAAATGATTACTGTGGACATTTTAAGTCAGTTTTTTTTTGTTTCTATGAAGAGTTTAGTCCATGAAGGTCCAAGAACTAATTTCAGATGGAATCTAGAAACCATTAATGCTTTTTAAAAAAAAAAATCCCTATTGAGACAATGGTGAAAATCAATTACCACATAGCCTATCCATTACACTCTCAAAAGTAATTAGGAATGGGCAATAAATGCTAGCCTGGCCATTGACATCCATTCCTGTGAAAGAATAATCTTAAAATGCTTCAGGGCAAAATCCAATTCAAGTTTCCTTTTTTTGTCCCTCCTTAGAATATTTAATAAAATAAGAGAGGCACATAATAAAACAATGAAATTAGATAGCTTAATGACACAAAATTAAACAAACTGAATGAGGGAGCACTCTAGAGACATGTTCCCAGCAAAATTATAAAAGATATCCTAAAAGTTTCTTATGAATGTTCAATAATGAGATGTTAACAGCCTACCTAGGGATACAAAGATATACAAGCAAACAAGCATAAAATATACACACCCACACAGCTTATGTAGGCTGTGAAGGATTGCTGTGTGACAGAGAAGCAGCAATAGCAGCAGGAATAAGGTTAAGAAACCAAAGATGCCAATATTAGCAATCATTCATTTTAATAAGGCTATTTATCTTAATAAAGCTAATTTTTCGGTTTACTATTTCAGCAGAGATGTCATACAAATGCTGACATTCACATGTCTACATTTAAAGATTTTTATATTGGGTATTTTGTGCACTGTTTAGTGTTCTGTCTGTATTTGGATTATGAATATTACTCTTCTCCTTAACCTTTATTGCTAAATGAATTCAAGTCAAATCACAAAGGTTTTATTCTTGAAATCAACAAGAGTTGCATAATACTATATAATACAGTAGAGTCAGAGTCATAGAGGTGTACAGCACGGACACAGACCCTTCGGTCCAACCATGCCAACCAGTTATCCCAACCCAATCTAGTCCCACTTGCCAGCACCCGGCCCATATCCCTCCAAACCCTTCCTATTCATATACTCATCCAGATGCCTTTTAAATGTTGCAATTGTACCAGCCTCCACCACTTCCTCTGGCAGCTCGTTCCATGCACGTACCACCAACTGCATGAAAAAGTTGCCCCTTAGATCTCTTTTATATCTTCCCCCTCTCACCCTAAACCTATGCCCTCTAGTTCTGGACTCCCCCACTCTAGGGAAAAGACTTTGTCTATTTATCCTATCCCTCATGATTTTATAAACCTCGATAAGGTCACCCCTCAGCCTCCGATGCTCCAGGGAAAAGAGCCCCAGCCTGTTCAACCTCTCCCTATAGCTCAAATCTTCCAACCGTGGCAACACCCTTGTCAATTTTTTCTGAACCCTTTGAAATTTTACAACATCCTTCGATAGGAAGGAGACCAGAATTGCACGGAATATTCCAAACGTGGCCTAACCAATGTCCTGTACAGCCGCAACACAACCTCCCAATTCCTGTACTCAGTACTCTGACCAATAAAGGAAAGCATACCAAATGCCTTCTTCACTACCTTATCTATCTTGTCTCTACTTTCAAGGAACTCTGAACCTGCACTCCATGGTCTTTTTGTTCAGCAACACTTCTTCAGACTTAACAATTAAGTGTATAAGTCCTGCTAAGATTTGCTTTCCCAAAATGTACTTCTGAAAGGACTTATCTTTCAGTTATGCCCCACAGATAGGGCTTACATCATCAACTATAGACTATTGAATAAAAATAAGAATTCCTAATTTTCGTTAAATAAAAGTAAACGTTGTGCGCTTTTTAGTTGATACAATATGGAAGAGAAAGAGACACATTGCAGAGATCATAGGGCAGATAAAGATTTCCTTTGGGGACTCAATAAACTAACTGAAACTATTCATTCTACTTCATTATAATGGAGCTTTTGGGCTGAAACTTACCTGGTATTACAGTGAGGAGGGGTGGAACTGAGAAGCTGGTAAGTAGAGGATCGGGGAAGGGGTAGCATGGGTTTGGGGGAGTAAAGATGATTTCTTAATGCAACCCAGATCACCTGACCGAAGGCAATTTAGATTATTAAGACCCCAAGTTGGGAGGAGTGCCCACCTCCAACATAGGAATAGCAGCCAGGAGGACCATCAGAGTTAGATGATCCAAATTCACCAAAGACAGTATTCTCTACAGCCTCAAGGACTCCCCTTTGATTCAAGGAACTTGCTGTATTGCACCTTTCTATATTTTATAGGGCATTTTTATTTGGACATACTGTCACTTTCTCAGACCCACCTCAGCAAAGCTCACCTCGACCACAGCAGTGTCTGGGTCAGCAGCATTGGGAGCCTGCCATTCTATTAGGTAGCTGGCCTCAGAGAAAGTAGCTCTGCTGGTCTGGTCCCCAGCAAATGCGAGTTTGGAAAGCACGTTCCGTCCCAACCTTGAGATAATGGAATCAACATCGGTGAAAAAGAAGGTAGAACTATCACATCGTTGAATAAGATGTAAGATGATCTTCTGCCCAGGGTAATGATTGAATTTCAAAAGGAAAAATCATCCTCACATTAATCAGAAATATTGTGTTTTCCAATTTTCGATTCATCAAAACTTAAACACATGAATGAAAAAGACTCCTACGTCAATAGCTCCAGAAAACATGCTTCAAGGAATTTGGTAAAAAAAACAGCAGTTGTGATGGCTTGTGCTTTTGAGCAAGAGGTCCCATATTGGGTGATGGTCCCTTTAAAAAGTAGGTTTCTCTAGGAAGTGATTTTGCGGAAACGCAACTTGCTTCTAATTGCTGATCATAACCACGAATTTGAAATAGAATCCCTACAGTGTGGAAACAGGCCCTTCGGCCCAACAAGTCCACATTGATCCTTTGAAGAGTAACCCACCCAGACCCATTCTCCTACCCTACATTTACCCCTGACAAATGAACCTAACCTACATATCCCTGAATGTTATGGGCAATTTAGCATGGCCAATTCACTAACCTGCACATTTTTGGATGGTGGGAGGAAAGTGGAGCATCCGGAGAAAACCCACACAGACACGGGGAGAATGTACAAACTCCACACAGACAGTCATCCAAGGCTGGAATCGAACCTGTGAGGCAGCAGTGCTAATCACTGAGCCACCATGCCACCCCTATGTTGCTTGGGAGTTAAATAATACATAAGAAAATGGTGAATATAATAGGGGACAAAAAGATTGGTCAATTTATTCTTATAGTTCTGTTTTCAAAAGGTTTACTTTCATTTAGAACAAGATAACTGAAGAGAACATCTTGGGGTAGCAGGATGGCTCAGTGTTTAGCACTGCTGCCTCACAGCACCAGGGACCCGGTTCAATTCCAGCCTCAGGCGACTGACTGTGTGGAGTGAGGTATTTGAGGTGTTGGAGGTGATTTCCTCGAATTCCAGGAGCAGCAATTACTGTTTTATATGCTGTTGCAATTGGTTTGGAACTTTCGAAAAAAAGTCAAAAAACAGCACTTTTAAAAGAGAGAAAGACAGACAAAGGCAGCAAGCACATGATCTGTAAGGGAGAGAGAAAGAAACCCACACTCTTAACTAACACAGCTGCGAATCGGTGTAGTTACTGCTTTTGCTGTTTGAATTCACATATTGTTGGACATCAAAGTGCATCTAGGAAAACTCAAACGGCGAAATTCACAACTGATCATGGAGAAACTTGTTTGGGAAAGGTCACAGCACAGAAACAGAGAAGTGAGTAGTTTTAAGTGTAGCCTTACTGTAAATCTATGAGAGTGAGCAGAGTGGGTTCTTTCTTGATTATATGTTTTTATTGGGATCTGTCTCGATTAAATTTTAACAATAAACCATAAAGTATGAAGTTAGCCTGGAGCAGTGTTTTGTACAGCAATAAGATGGTGCTAATTTCTGGGTCGATAGATTGGAAGGAGGAAGACAGCCTTTAGTAGAGTGGTATGCTCTTCTTGTCGGATGTGGGAGATTCCGGAGAGTTTAGGGGTTACTGAGGATTATATCTGTAATAAATGCCATTGGTTATGAATCCTGTCATATCGAATGGATCTGTGGGAGTGACAGTTAGAAGCAATGAGGAATTTACAAGAGCTAGGGGTTGTGATGGATTGCAGTTATAGGAATAGAGAAAAGTTGCAGATACAGGAGAGGTAGGGGGGTAGTACAGGACTCTTCTGTGGCTATCCCTATCTCAACCAAGTATGCTGTTTTAGAAAATGTAGGTGGTGATGGACTTTTAGAGGAATCTAGCACAAACAGTCTAGTTTCTGGTATCAAGACTAGCTCTAATGCAATGAAGGGTACATTGGGTTCCAAGTGATTGATTGTGTTAGGGGACTCTATAGTCAGGGGCTCAGACAGACGTTTCTGCAGTCAGCAGTGAAAAATCAGAATGGTGTGTTGCGTCCCTGGTGCCAGGATCAAGGATGTCTCAGAGAGGGTGCAGAATGTTCTCAAAGTGGAGAGGGACCAGCAGGAGGTCATTGTACACATTGCAACCAATGACATAGGAAGAAAAAGGGATGAGATTCTGAAGGGAGATTACAGAGAGTTAGGCAAGAATTTAAAAAGGAGGTCCTCTCGTGTAATAATATCTGGAATACTCCTGGTACTACGAGCTAGTAAAGGTAGGAATTGAAGGATACAGCAGATGAATGAGTAGCTGAAGAGTTGGTATATGGGAGAAGGATTCACATTTTTGGATCATTGGCATCTCTTCAGGGGTAGAAGAGACCTGTACAAGAAGGATGAATTGCATCTGAATTGGAAGGGGACTAATATACTGGCAGGGAGATTTGCTAGAGGTGCTCAGGAGGATTTAAACTAGTAAGGAGGGGTGGGACCCAGGGAGATACTGAGGAAAGAGATCAATCTGAGACTGGTACAGTTGAGAACAGAAGCGAGTCAAACAGTCAGGACAGGCAGAGACAAAGCAGAGAACAAGTAGGACTGATAAATTAAACTGCATTTATTTCAATGCAAGAGATCTAACAGGGAAGGCAGTTGAACTCAAAACATGGTTAGGAACTTGGTACTGGGATATCATACTAATTACAAAAACGTGAGTCAGAGATGGACAGGACTGGTAGCTTAATGTTCCAGGATGCAAATGCAATCGGAAGGATAGAAAGAGAGGCAAGAGAGGAGGGGGAGTGGCGTTTTTGATAAAGTATAACATTACAGCTGAACTCAGGGAGGATATTCCCAGAAATACATCCAGGGAAGTTATTTTGGGTGGAACTGAGAAATATGAAAGGGATGATCACCTTATTGGGATTGTATTATTGACCCCCTAATAGCCAGCAGGAAATTGAGAAACAAATTTGCAGGGAGATCTGAGTTATCTGTAAGAATAATAGGGTGTTTATGGTTTGGTTTTTAACTTTCCAAACATAGACTGGGTCTGCCATAGTGTTAAGGGTTTGGATGGAGAGGAATTTGTTAAGTGCATACAAGACAATTTTCTGATTCGGTATGTGGATGTACCGACTAGAGAAGGTGCAAACCTTGACCTACTCTTGGGAAATAAGACAGGGCAGGTAACTGAGGTGTCAGTGGGGGAGCACTTTGGAGCCAGTGACCATAATTCTATTAGTTTTAAAATAGTGATGGAAAAGGATAGACCAGATCTAATAGTTGAAGTTCTAAATTGGAGGAAGGCTAATTTTGACAGTATTAGGCAAGAACTTTCAAAAACTGATAGGATGCAGACGTTGGCAGGTAAAGGGACGGCTGGAAAATGGGAAGCCTTCAGAAATGAGTTTACGAGAGTCCAGAGACAGTATATTCCTGTTAGGGTGAAAGGAAAGGCTGTTGGTATAGGGAAAGCTGGATGACTAGAGAAATTGAGGGTTTGGTTAAGAAAAAGAAGGAAGCAGATGTCAGGGAAAGACAGGAGAGATCAAGTGAATCCTTACAGTATAAAAGGCAGTAAAAGTATAATCAAGAGGTAAATCAGGAGGGCAAAAAGTGGACATGAGAAAGCATTGGCAAATAGAGTTAAGGAAAGTCCAAAGAGTTTTTTACAAATATATTAAGGACAAAAGGGTAAATGGGGAGAGAATAGTGCCCCTCAAAGATCAGCAAGGCAGCCTTTGTGTGGAGGCGCAGGAGATACGGGAGATACTAAACAAGTATTTTGCATCAGTATTTACTGTGGACAAGGATCTGGAAGATATACAATGGAGGGAAATAGATGGTGATATCTTGAAAAATGTCCATATTACAGAGGAGGAAGTGCTGGATTTCTTGAAATGCATAAAAATGTGGATAAATCCCCAGGACCTGATCAGGTGTACCCTGGAACTCTGTGGGAAGCTAGGCAAATGATTGCTGGGCCCCTTGCTGAGATATTTACATCATCGATAGTCACGGGTGAGGTGCCAGAAGACTGAAGGTTGGCTAACGTGGTACCATTATTTAAGAAAGGTGGTAAGGACAAGCCAGTGAACTATAGACCAGTGAGCCTGGCTTTGGTGGTGGGCAAGTTGTTGGAGGGAATCCTGAGGGACAGGACGTACATGTAATTGGAAAGGCAAGGACTGATTAGGGATAGTCAACATGGCTTTGTGCATGGGAAATCATGTCTCACAAACTTGATTGAGTTTTTTGAAGAAGTAACAAAGAGGATTGATGAGGGCAGAGCGATGGACATGATTTATATGGACTTCAGTAAGGCATTCAACACGGTTCTCCATGGGAGACTGGTTAGCAAGGTTAGATCTCATGGAATACAGGGAGAAGTAGCCATCTGGATACAAAACTGTCTCACAGGTAAAAGACAGAGAGTGGTGGTTGAGGGTTGTTTTTCAGACTGGTGGTCTGTGACCAGTGGAGTACCACAAGGATCAGTGCTGGGTCCACTACTTTTGTCATTTACATAAATGACTTGGATATGAACATAGGAGGTATAGTTAGTAAGTTTGCAGATGACACCAAAATTGGAGATGTAATGGACAGTGAAGGTTACTTCAGATTACAATGGGATCTTGATCAGTTGGGCCAATGGGCTGAGGAGTGGCAGATGGAGTTTAATTCAGATAAATGTGAGGTGCTGCATTTTAGGAAAGCAAACCTTAGCAAGACTTATGCACTTAATGGTAAGGTCATAGGGAGTGTTGCTGAACAAAGAGACCTTGGAGTGCAGGTTCATGGCTCCTTAAAAGCAGAGTCACAGGTAGATAGGATAGTGAAGGTGGTGTTTAGTATGCTTTCCTTTATTGGCCAGAGCATTGAGTATGGGAGTTGGGAGGTCATGCTTAGGCTGTACAGGACATTGCTTTGGCCAGCTTTTGAATATTGTGTGCAATTCTGGTTTCCTTCCTATCGGAAAGATGTTGTGAAATTTGAAAGGGTTCCGAAAAGATTTACAAGGATGTGCCAAGGTTGGAGGATTTGAGCTATAGGGAGAGGCTGAATAGGCTAGGACTGTTTTCCTGGAGTGTCGAAGGCTGAGGGATGACCTCATAGAGGTTTACAAAATCATGAGGGGTATGGATAGGATAAATAGACAAAGTCTTTTCCCTGAGGTGGGGGAGTCCAGAACTAGAGGGCATAGATTTAGGGTGAGAGGGGAAAGATATAAAAGGGACCTAAAGGGCAACTTTATCATGGGGAGTGGTGTGTGTATGAAATGAGCTGCCAGAGGAAGTGATGGAGACTGGCAACATTTGAAAAGGCATTTGGATGGGTGTATGAATTGGAAGGGTTTAGAGCGGTATGGGCCAAGTGCTGCCAAATGGGACTAGATTAAATTGGGATATCTAGTCAGCATGGACGAGTTGGACCAAAGTGTTCGTTTCCCATGCTGTACATCTCTATGACTCTGACTCTGTTCTCCCTGTGTCTGCGTGGGTTTCCTCCAGGTGCTCCGGTTTCCTCCCACAGTCCAAAGATGTGCAGGTGAGGTGAATTGGCCATGCTAAATTGGCCATAGTGTTAGGTGCATTAGTCAGAGGGAAATGGGTCTGGGTGGATTACTCTTCAGAGGGTCGGTGTGGACTTGTTGGGCCAAATGGCCTGTTTCCACACTGTAGGGAATCTAACCTGACCTAATCTAATGTAGTCTCTTTCCAGCACAATATATTTAAGATGCCCTGAATTGGCTAAAACATTTTATGAACATGGATAACTCCACAAAAAGCTAATTGGAAGCAGACACGAAGAGTGAGAGAAAGTTCTTGGATGTAAGAGCACAATATTTAAAGAACTTGTAGAATCAGGAGACGCTGACCTGATTTGACTTGGCTTAAGATGCCTGTGTTGAACAGAGTGTCTACAACCATGGAACAGTAAGAGGAGATTTAAAGGAACAACCTTGCTGGGAGCAAGCAGAAGGACCAGGAAATCTGAACCCTTATGCAAATCTTTGAACAGACCAAGTGGTTAACCTTTCTGATAAGTATCAGACTTAAGCTTTCTGTGTGAAATAGGTGTAAGGGGAAAGTTGAGCTAAGAAGCTCTGTTACAAGTACAAGTGTCCATTGTAGTTTTAGTATCTTTAACATTGCTGACTATAAAATTACGGTTCATATAATTCATTAATTTTTATGTATTAAAGCTATTTTATTTAAACAGTGACTTTGTGACTTCATTCTTTTCAGTAATGTCTGGTTTTCAGATGTCAAAGATGTATAAAACATTACTGGTCTCAAACAGCTCAGATCAAACAACTCAAACGTTGACCTTTTGAATCAACCCATTTGGACTATATTTGCTGAATTTGATTATTCTGTAATTGCTTTACAGGACTTTCTATGCTTTCATGCATCATATCACTTGCTAGTAGGAAGCAATGTTTTAGCATATACGATGTGGCCTCGTAGGAGAGAATTTTCAAACATTATGGCGATAAGAACATACTATATATTCCGTTATTTTCAATTTAAGATAAATTATTCGACCTGGAAACTGTAACAAACACACAGGAAGAATAAAGTTCCTTCAAGACTGGGGGATGCTTACAACAATAATTTAGATAACTAAAACAATTGTTGCAGTTTGGGCTTTCTCTCAAGTTTTACTCTCATGATGCAAACAACAACACCTCTATGTATATCATGAACATGAGCAGTGTTTCATGGTTCATGCATTACCTTTTATCACATTTATCTCACAAATGTCACAATGTGTCAGAGGCTAAGTGATAAAGTGTTAGATTTTTGGTGGATTCATTTTAATCAACACAACTCAACTCAACAGTGGTTAGCACTGCTGCCTCACAGCGCCAGAGACCCGGGTTCAATTCCCGTCTCAGGCGACTGACTGTGTGGAGTTTGCATGTTCTCCCAGTGTCTGCGTGGGTTTCCTCTGGGTGCTCCGGTTTCCTCCCACAGTCCAAAGATGTGCAGGTCAGGTGGATTGGCTATGCTAAATTGCTCGTAGTGTTAGGTAAGGGGTAAATGTAGGGGTATGGGTGGGTTGCGCTTCGGCGGTGTGGTGTGGACTTGTTGGGCCGAAGGGCCTGTTTCCACACTGTAAGTAATCTAATCTAATCTAATCTAACTGACATATCATGATAAGAATTTATGTGACAGAAGAGGTGGTGCTGGATGTCTTAAAATTCATAAATATAGATAAATCGCCAGGATCTAATCAGGTCTTTCCCAGAACTTTGTGGGAAGCTTGGGAAGAGATTGTTTGGCCCCTTGCTGAGATATTTGTATCATCAACAGCAATCAATGAGGTGCCAGTAGACTGGATGTTGGCTAATGTGATGCCATTATTTTAAAAAAGGCTGCAAGAGAGAGCCAGGGAACTACAGACTGGAGAGCCTTATGGCAGGACTGGGTAAGTTGTTGCAGGGAATTCTCAGCAACAGGATTTACATCCATTTGAAAAGGCAAGGACTGATTATGGATAGTCAACATGGTTCAGTGGTGGGAAATTACGTCTTACTAACTGTGGTGAAAGGGTTAAAATTATGTCCCAATACATGTGTGAATCTAACCGGAATGGAGGTGTTGCTTAGTCCCGTGTGAATCTTATTACACACCTCCCCGTGTGAATCTTCTTATCTGTATGTAACCAGAATGGAATGTGTTTTTTAGCCTTGCTCTGCTGTTCACATGAATGTTTATATCTGGAAAAGAGTATATCAGCTGGAAAAGTCTCCAGTTCGGTGAGTCTGCTCCGGGGTTACGTTTAACCGCCGAGCGTGGGTTGTTGGCAACCGCTCTACGAGAACTGACGGCTCCCAGTTCCGGTAACATGTAGAGTGAGTATAAGCCAGACCCGGGAGTCTGCTCCGGGGTTACGTTTAACCGCCGAGCGTGGGTTGTTGGCAACCGCTCTACGAGAACTGACGGCTCCCAGTTCCGGTAACATGTAGAGTGAGTATAAGCCAGACCCGTTGTAAGTATGAGACCTGGTTGTGGCGACGCTGCGGGGAATAAAATGCTCATATTCTAGCAGACTCGCCTCTTGGTCGTTTGTTCTGTGTCAGACTACTCTCCTACGAACCTGACCTTGAGACATTTTGGCGCTGCGAGCAGGGTCAATCGCAATTGAGGAGAGATTTTGATACAGAACAATGTTTTGGAAAAAGACTAAGAAACCAGAAGAACAAACTGTGGAGGTCCCGACCGTCCCGGGATGGCATGGACCATGGCATGACGTGGCAGTTTGTTTGAGAAATGGTGGGGGGCGACCGGAGGAACCCCAGGGTCGCTGCTGTCCACCCTTGAGAGGATCCCAGTCCTGCCGAAGAACCCCTTGCCTGGGGTACAGCGGAGGATGTGGGCATGTCCAAAAAGCTGAAGCGGAGTTAACAGAATTGAATGGGATTGAACTGAACTGAACTGAGTGGAACTGAACTGAATTGAACTGAAGTGAATCAAATTGAACGGAACAAAATGGAACTGAGCTAAATTGAATTGAAATGGACGGAACTGAATTGAACACAATTGAATTGAACTGAACAGACCTGAACTGAGCTGAATTGAACTACACTGAATTGACTGAACTGAAATTAACTGAAACGAATTGAACTGAATTAAGCATAATGTAACACATGTATTGGGCCAAGCAGTGGAATGTGGTGAAACGGTTAAAAAATTATGTCCCAATACATGTGTGAATCTAACCGGAATGGAGGTGTTGCTTAGTCCCGTGTGAATCTTCTTATCTGTATGTAACCAGAATGGAATGTGTTTTTTAGCCTTGCTCTGCTGTTCACATGAATGTTTATATCTGGAAAAGAGTATATCAGCTGGAAAAGTCTCCAGTTCGGAGAGTCTGCTCCGGGGTTACGTTTAACCGCCGAGCGTGGGTTGTTGGCAACCGCTCTACGAGAACTAACGGCTCCCAGTTCCGGTAACATGTAGAGTGAGTATAAGCCAGACCCGGGAGTCTGCTCCGGGGTTACGTTTAACCGCCGAGCGTGGGTTGTTGGCAACCGCTCTACGAGAACTGACGGCTCCCAGTTCCGGTAACATGTAGAGTGAGTATAAGCCAGACCCGTTGTAAGTATGAGACCTGGTTGTGGCGACGCTGCGGGGAATAAAATGCTCATATTCTAGCAGACTCGCCTCTTGGTCGTTTGTTCTGTGTCAGACTACTCTCCTACGAACCTGACCTTGAGAATTTTTTAAAACACTAACTTAATTGAGCTTTTTGAAGAAGTGACAGAGAAGATTGATAAAGACAGGCATTGTCTAGATGGATTACAGCAAAGCATTGGACAGGACTGCACATGATAATTTTTTTAATAGAATCCCTACAGCGTGGAAATAGGCCATTCATCCCAACACGTCCACACCAACCGTCCAAACCCACCCAGACCCATTCCCTACCCTATTATGTGATATTTACCCCTGACTAATGCACCAAATCTCTACATCCTTGAATACCATGGGCAATTTTAGCATGGCCAATTCACCCAAACTGCACATCTTTGGATTGTGGGAGGAAACCGGAGCACCTGGAGGAAACCCACGCAGACACGGGGAGAATGTGCAAACTCCATACAGACAGTCGCCTGAGGCTGGAATCAGACCTGGGACCATGGTGTTGAGAGTCAGCAGTGCTAACCACCGAGCCACAGTTTTGCCCCAAAACTGATAGTAAGGTTAGATTACATGGGATCCAGAGGGAACTAGCCAACTTGATACAAAATTAGTTTGAAGGTAGAAGACAAAGTGGTGGTAGAGGGGTTTTTCCAGACTGGAGTCCTGTGACCAGTGGTGTGCTACAAGGATCAGTGCTGGGTCCACTGCTTTTCATTATTTATATAAATGACTTGGATTTGAATATAGGAGATATGGTTAGTAAGTTTGCAGACACCAAAGTTATTGGTGTTGAGGACAACGAAGAAGATTGTCTCAGAATACAATAGGACCATGACTAGTTAGACTGAGGAGTGGCAGATGAAGTTTAATTCAGATAAATGTAAAATGCATTTTGGTAAGGCAGACCACGGCAGTTAATGGTAGAGTCCTGGGGAATGTTTCCAAACAAAGAGACCTAGGGGTGCAGGTGCATAGTTCCTTGAAAGTGAAGTCACAGACACAGAGGGTGGTGAAGGCAGCGTTTGGCAAGCATGTCTTCATTGATCATAACATTCAGTACAGGAGTATGTCACGTTGTGGCTTGACTGAACATTGGTGAAGCCACTTTTGGAATACTGCATACAATTAAATTAGATTACTTACAGTGTAGAAACAGGCCCTTCAGCCCAACAAGTCCACACCGACCCGCTGAAGTGCAACCCACCCAGACCCATTCCCCTACATTTACCACTTCACCTAACACTACAGGCAATTTTGCATGGCCAATGCACCTAATCTGCACATTTTTGGACTGTGGGAGGAAACCGGAGCACCCAGAGGAAACCCGGGCAGTCACGGGGAGAATGTGCAAACTCCACACAGAAAGTCACCTGATGCGGGAATTGAACCCGGGTCTCTGGCGCTGTGAGGCAGCAGTGCTAACCACTGTGCCACTGTGCTGCCCATTCTGGTCACCCTTCAATAAGAAGGATGTTGTTAAACTTGAGAAGGTGCAGAAAAGGTTCACAAGCACGTGGCCAAGATTGGAGGGTTTCAGCTATAGGGAGAGGCTGATTAGGCTGGGGCTTTTCTCTCTGGAGTGTCATAGACTGAGGGGTGACCTTTTAGAGATTTACAAAATCATGACAGGTATGGATATGGTGAATAGCCAAAGTCTTTTTCGAGTGGGGTAGTCCAAAACTCGAGGGTTTTGGTTTGTGGTGGGAGAGGAAAGACTTATAAAGGATCTAAGGGGTAACTTTTTCAAGCAGACGGTGGCACACGTATGGAACAAGCTGCCAGAGGAAGTGGTGGAAGTGGGTAATCACAATATTTGAAAGGTATCTGGATGAGTATATGAATAGGAAAAGTTGGGGGAGTATAGGCCAAATACTGGCAAATGGGACTAGGTCAAATTGGAATGTCTCATTGGCATGGACGAATTGGACCGAAGGTCTGTTTCCATGCTGTATGACTCTTTAAACTGTGTATCAAATATTTGGGCTATCATGAATACAGATACTGTAACACCCAAATTTTAGTTGCAAATATAGACCTGAATTGGTGATATAATTAACCTGTGTGCATAAGTGTTCAATAGCAAGATGTAGTACTGCCTAGCAACCAAAACTTGTATCTTGACCATAAGTCCATGAAACACCAGAGCAGCAGTGAACCATTCAATCCAATGAGTCTGCTCTGCAATTCAATGAGATAATCATTGATCTGATAATCCTAAACTCCATATTCCTGCCTTTTCCCCTATAAGGCTGGATTCACCTACTGTTTCGAAAGCTATCTCAGCCTTGAATATATGTAAATGACCAGAGGACTGAAACAATGCAGATTGGCTGTTGGGGTGAAGATTTGCATCGACGCAGTCACCAGTATAAGAAGGTGTACCTCAGTAAGACACCCTCCAAGGACAAGCAGTCACCTGACAGCTTCATGTGACTGACTGACTATAAATGGGGAGCCGCCAGGTTCCAGGATGTCTCAGAGCGGCTGCATCAAGGGGAGGGAGAACAACCAGAGGTCATTGTGCACATTGACACAAATGACATAGGTAGAAATAGGGATGAGGTCCTGCAGAGTGATTGTAGAGAGCTAGGAAAAATGTTAAAAACCAGGACCTCATTGGTGATAATCTCCAGATTACACGGCTAGTGAGGATAAGAACAGGAGGATATGGTAGATGAAGACATAGCTAAAGAATTGGTGCAGAGGGCAGGGATTCAGACGTTTAGATCATTCACATCTTTTCTCGGGCAGTCGCGACCTATTCAGAGGGACAGGTTGCACCTGAACTGGAGGGGGACCAATATCTTGGTGGCTAGGTTTGCTAGTGTTCCAAGGGAGGGTTTAAACTAGGTTGGCAGGGGAGTGGGATCCCCAACAGGAGGAGGCAAGTGTGAGCCTCGAAAGAGATGCAGTAATTCAAAACAGTAGGTTGAAGAGACCGGTCAGGCTGGAACAGGATAGAGAGCAAGGCATGCTTGTTGGATTAAAGTGCATTTATTTTATTGGCCTTACCTGTTAGCCCTCTTGCAATGAACTCAAGGTGTGGATAAATACATGGGACTGGGATATTATAGCCATTACAGAAACATAGCTAAGTGAGAGATAGGACTGGCAGCTTAATGTACCAGGGTACAGGTACTTTAGGCTGGCAGAAGTGATGGAAGGGAGGGAGGGGGAGTTGTATTTTTGATTAAGGCGAGTATCACAGCAGTAATCAGAGATGACATAACTGAAGGATCATTCGTTGAGACTTTGTGGGTGGAGCTCAGAAATAAGAAGGGGTAATGATGTTTTGGGGTTGTACTACAGGCTCTCAAATAGTTAATGGGAATTAGAGGAACAAATATGAAGTGAGATTGGAAAGACTCGCAGGAGCAATAGGTTTGTCATAGTAGGCGATTTTAATAGACTGGGACTACCAGAGAATTAAGGGCTTAGATGGGCTGGAATTTGTTAAGTACATTCAGGAAAGCTTCAGTATATAGAGTCCCCTACTCAGGAAGGGGCAAAACGCAACCTACTCTTGGGAAATAGAGCAGGACAAGTGATGGAGGTTACAGTGGGGGAACACTTTGGGACCAGTGAGCGTAGTTATAGTAGTTTTAAAATAGTTATGGAGAGGGGCAATACTGGTCCACAGATTCCGGTTCTAAACTGGGGCAAGACAAATTTTGATGGAATTAGATAGGTGTTTGCAGGGGTTGGTTGGGGTAGTTTGTTTGCAGGCAAAGGGATCTCTGGCAAGTGGGAGGCCTTTAAAAGCGAGATAGCGAGAGTCCAATGTCTATATGTTCCTCTGAAGGTGAAGAGCAAGTTTGGCATGAATGCGGAATGCCAGATGACAAGAGATATTGAGGCTCTGACCAGAAAAAAAAGAAGAGGTGTGGCTCAGGTACAGGCAGCTGGGATGAAGGGAATCCCTGGAGGTACACAGGGGATACAGGAGTTTAGTGAAGAAGGAGGGCACAAAAAAGGGGAGGCTAGAGATAGCCTTGGCTGAGAAGATGAGGGTGAATCCAAAGACGTACTTTAAGTATATTAAAGGTAAAAAGGATAAGTAGAGAGAATAAGGCCCCTTCAAGTACAAAAGTGGACATGTATGTGTAGAACCACAGGAGATGGGTGAGGTTCTCAATGATTATTTCTCCTCTGTGTTTACCATGGAGAAAGACAAGACAACTTGGGAACTTGGGGAAGTTAGTGGTGAGATCTTTGGGAAAGTCCATAACAGAGTAGAAGTGGTATTGGATGTATTGGAATGTATGAAGGTGGATAAATCTTCTGGTCCTGACAAGATGTATCCAAGAACACTGCAAGAGGCTAGAGAAGAAATTGCCTGGGCCCTGGCTGATATTTTCGCATCATTGTTAGCCAAAGGTGAGGTCCCAGAAGACTGGAGGGAAGTGGGTGTTGTGCCATTATTCAAGAAGGGCTGCAAAGAACAAGCTGGGAACTATAGAACAGTAAGCTTAACATCTGTGGTGGGTAAGTTACTTGACAAGATTCTGAGGGATAGGATATACGTGCATTTTGAAAGAGTAATCAACATGACTTTGTGAGTGGGAGATCATGTCTCACAAATTTGTTAGAGTTCTTTGAAGAAGTGACCAGGAAGTTTGATGAGGACAGGGCAGTAGACATTGTTGATATGGATTTCAATAAGGCTTTAGTTAAGGTTCCCCATGCTAGGCTGCTCTGGAAGGTTAGATCACATGGAATCCAGGGCAAGCAGCAAATTAGATACAAAATTGGCTTGATGGTAGGAAGCATAGGGTAATAGTGGAAGGATGCTTGTCGGACTGGAGGCCTGTGACTCGTGGAGTGCATCAGAGGTTGGTGCTGGGCCCATTACTCTTTGTTATCTATGTCAATGATATGGATGAGAATGTACAAGGCATGATTAGTAAGTTTGCGTGTGAGACTAAAATAGGTGTGGACAGTAAGGAAGGTTCTCAGAAATTGCAACAGGTCCTTGATCAGCTGGGGAAGTGGGCCGAGAAATGGCAAATGGAGTTTAATATAGGTATGTGTGAGGTCTTGCATTTTGGAAAGTCAAATCAAGATTGGAGTTTCATGATGAATGGTAGGGCCTTAAGGAGTGAAGTGGAATGGAGGGATCTTGGAGTTTAGGTTCACAGTTCTCTGAAAGTGGAGTCACATGTAGACAGGACAGTGAAGGCGGCTTTTGGCACACTGGCCTTCATCAGTCAGGGCACTGAGTGTAGAAGTTGGAGTTGCAGTTATACAGGAAGTTGATGAGGCCGCACTTGGAGTATCGGGTTCAGTTTTGATCACCTTGTTATTGGAAGGATATTATGATGGGTCTTGTGATGAGAAGAGTGCAGAAGAAATTTACAATGGTGTTGCCTGGACTCAATGGTCTGAGTTACAGGGAAAAGGTTGGACAAGCAAGGACTCTTCTTTAGAGTGTTGGAGACTGAGGGGGGGGAACCTTATGGAAGTTTATAAGATTATTGAGAGGCATAGATAGGCTGAATGCACTCAGGCTGTTTCCCAGGGTTGGGGAATTGTGGACTGGAGGGCATCAGTTTAATGTTAGGGGACAAGAATAAAAAGGGAACCTGAGTGGCAACTTTTTTTCCCCACAGAGTAGTACGCACATGGAATGAACTGCCAGTGGAAGTGGTTGAGGTGGGTACATTAATAACATTTGAAAGACGTTTGGACAAGTACATGCATAGGAAAGGGTTAGAAGAATATGGGCCAAGTGGAGGGAAATGGGGTTAACGTGGATGGACATTTTGATTGGCATGGACCAATTTGAGCCAAAGTGCCTGTTCTGGCTATACCTTATCAAACACACCTCATTAATGACTTACCCTGCCTTGTAGCATACCTCATTGTACCACATGCTGTTCCCAGAATACCTCACCACTCAAGGGCTATTTGCCAAAAGACTAGAATTCCTGGCACCTATGCTTTATTTAAAAGACCTCTGTGCACTAGAATTCCAAGGGGAGCTGTCCTGTTTAACGATGAACAGAATCTGAGCGTATTACAGAGGACGAGAAGATGGTGTTACAATTCATGATACAAGACTTCGTTCGCATAGGTGAGACCCTCTTCTCAGCTGAGAGGGACACTGCCCAGATTCAATTACTTCAAGTAAGGCTCAGTAAATCTCCACATGGGGTACCTATGTGGTATATATGTCACTGAGAGGGAGCTTAACATTAGCACTAAGATAAATGATTCAGCAGACAACGGGGTTGACAGAAATAAGCCAAGACAAGAGGCACAGGAACCATTCACGGTCAACTCCCTTCACAAAGCCATATCTGGGGCCCTCGCCATCAATGTTCCAGGCAATATTCGCATCTTACAAATGGAAGCCCAGAAAACTGCAGCAAATGGAGCAGATGAGATGGAAATCTAGAGAACCATTCCCACTGCCTCTGCTATTTTATTGCCAGCAATATGAAAATACCAGCCAATGGCAAAGGAAAGAAATTCTAACAACCAAATATTTTCTTTTTTTATGTTGTGATCGTAGCCAATTTCAATTAAATGTGTTTAATTGACTAAATATATATTTCACATTTTCTATTATTGCATTAAGGAAGAGACTGTATCGATTTTATTTAATATTCTACAAGTTTAACACTCAATTTGTGATAGGAACTCAACAACTTCAGCCTGCCACTACACTAATAGCTGCAATCCAGGAACCAAAACAATAAATTCACAAAGCACCACTTAAGTTACAGACCTTGACCTTATCCCCACTTCATCCTTATATAGTTACTCTATTGCAAATCAAATAGTGTAAGTGACATATATAGAAGGGATTCACAAAGAAATTGTTTGAGATATATCAATATTTGATTATTGTACTGTTAGAATGGTACACATTTCCTTACCCACCTACTCTCTTGTTTCATTCAGAACTCTGATCTTCCACGGTCTGGATTTGTGCCACTACCTTGTGTAACATTAGCTATCTGGTGACCTTCTCACTACAGTGTTTGGATTGCTTGTTGATATCAGCAGGTCTATTCTAAAACAAACAGTCAGGTAAATAGAAGGCACTCTTCATGTGGGAAATCGGAGCCAGGTCCAGAAACCTACTTCTCGTAAGAAACTGCGTTTTACAGTGTAAGCTGTTCACTGATGTGAAGGAAGTGTTTCCCAGCTAATTAGAGCTATTGAGGGCAGTAATACAATTTAACACACCTAAGGCAATTGTCACTTGTCTTGATGGTGACAGTCTGTGTCACAGGCTGCCACAGTACCACAGAGAGCTGGAAGATTTGCACCATTAGGATTTGAGGGGGTGTATTCTTCCTACACATCATTGTGCAGCAGGGGCTGCTTCCCTGTTCAGTATTCACTCCCTCTGCCTCCAACTTTTACTATTGTTCTTCCCTCAGGGAGCTATCCTTTCCAGTGACATTGCTGTCTTCAAAATCTGTCCCTCACAGAAGCACCATATACATTCTTTTGATAATTAATTACTTAATTTTATTCATCTGCTGCATTCTGATGTACAAAGAAATCATGCACTTTTCTGAGCATAATAGAACCAATGTATGGGCAATATTGCTTCATCTCTAAAGCATTCATATTCATACAGGCAAAAATGGAATACCTTAGTTTGTTCTTACTGCCAACAAGAACCCCATCACAGATCTCTGCCTCCTTTGGAGGTCCCCAGAATCTCAGACCCAAGTTTTCAGACAATTCAATGATATCAAGAAATGACTGACAGTACTGGGTACTGCAAAAACCTTGGGACCCTGCTAATATTTCATCACAGTACTGCAGATTTGTGTTCCAGAACTTGCTATGCGCCGAGCCAAGCTGTTCCAGTACAACGACAACGATGGTGTTCATCGTATCAAAGCAGTTCTATTTCAGCATCAGTTGCTTCACAATAACCTGCTTGCTGATGCTCAGTTCGGCTTCTGACTAGGCCACTCAGCTCCTCACCTCATTACAACCTTGCTCCAAACATGTTCAAAAGAGCTGAATTCCAGAGAGGACGGAAGAGTTACTGCTCTCGACTCAAAGTTACATATGACTGAGTGTGGCATCAAGGAGACCGAGCTAAACTGCAGTCAAATGGGAATTGGAGGAAAATTCTCCACTGGATGGAGTCATACCTGGCACATAGAAAGAAAGTTACAATTGTCGGAGGTCAGTCATTTCAGCTCCAGGACATCACTGGACAAGTTCCTCAGGGGAGGTCAAAGGCCCACTCATCTTTAGATGCTTCACCAATGACTTTCCTTCCATCAGAAGATCAGAAGTTAGAACGTTTGCTGATATATTGAACAGCACTCAGCAGCATTTGCAGCTTTTCAGTCTCAGTGCAGTGAGACCATAAGACATAGGAGCAGAAATTAGGCCATTTGGCCCATTGAGAGCATTCCACATTTCAATCATGTCTGATGGGTTTTTTCAAACCCATTTTCCTCTTTTCTCCCCATAACCTTTGATCCCCTTGGCAATCAAGAATTTATCTATCTCTGTTTTAAATATACTCAATGACCTGGCCTCCACAGCTTTCGGTACCAATGAATTCAACAGATTCACTACCCTCTGGCTAAAGAGGTTTCTCTTTATCTCTGCTCAAAAGGGTCTTCCCCTTTGCTCCAAGTACCCTCGGGTCCGAACATATAAAGACACAGTTTCTGCATCGATGATCATAGGATGATTTCTATTTAATTGCAAAACATAAGAAATTTTAGCTAAAAATCATGATGTCCAAGAAGACTCACTTTTACATTGATGTTCCCCCACCTTCACGCTCTTCTTTCTCTTAAAATACATTTAGGGATTATTTGACCCCATATTTTTGCCATTAAATTTCCTTGTCCAAGTACCAAAATAAAGAGCTTTTTTCCCCAAGATTTTTTCTCATTGCCTACTTTGTAACCTTGGGCTCAATTTTGGCCACCAAGGCTTCAAACACAGAATCGGAATCCCAGAAGTGTTATGGCATCGGTTATCCAATGAGCATTTCAAATTAGTGCCGGCCTCCTGCCTGTATGCTTGCACATTATTTCGATTGAAATGAGCATCCACTACCCTCTTGAATGCCTCCACAACACTTGCGCACAATACATTCCAGACCCAAACAACTTGTTATATGAAAGTTGTTTCTAATATAAATTTATTTCTTTTGCAAATCACTTTTAATGTCCTCTCTCTTTCTCAATCCTTTTAAAGTGGAAACAATTTCTCCCTTTCTACTATATCCAGTCTTTTGACAATTTTGAAAACCTCCCTCATCAGATCTCCTCTTAACCTTCTTCTTTCCAAGGAGAGTAATTCCAATTTCTTCAATCCAATCTCCTAACCAGCATTTCTTACCATGGAACCATTTTTGTAAAACCCTTCTGCACTCTTCCCAATGCACTCATATCTTATAATGGGGCACCCAGAACTGTACATAATAATCTGATGTCTAACAAATGTCTTGTACACATTCAGCATAACCTCCCTGTTCTTGTATGTCCCTATAAATAAAGCCCAGAATATGTATGATTTATTAACTGCTCTCCACCTCTCTTGTGACTTTCAATGATCTGCCCACAAATGCATTCTAGTCCCTCTGCTCCTTCACTTCTCAAAATAATGTAGCCCCTATTTTCTCTTGTCTGTCCATGTTCTTCCTACTAAAGTGCATCACCACATACTTTCCTGCATTGAACCTCATCTACTACCAACTTGTCAATGTCCTTTTGGTGTTCCATACTTTTCTCGCAGTTTGTAATGCTTTCAAATTAGTATCATCTGCAAACTTTGAAATTGCTTTTCTTACACCAAGATCTGGATTAATATACATCAGGAAAAGCTGAGTTCCCAATACCAACCTCTACTACAGTCCTTCCACCAGCCCAAAAAATCTCCATCAACAGCTAATTAGATTAGATTCCCTACAGTGTGGAAACAGGCCCGTCGGCCCAACAAGTCCACACCAACCCTCTGAAGAGTAACGCACCCAGACCCATCTGATTAATGTACCTAACACTATGGGCAATTTAGCATGGCTAATTCACCTGGCCTGCACATCTTTGGAATGTGGGAGGAAACCGGAGCACCCAGAGGAAGCCCACACAGACACATGGAGAAAGTGCAAACTCCACACAGACAGGTGCCCGAGGTTAGAATTGAACCTGGGACCCTGGGGCTGTGAGGCAGCAGTGCTAACCACTGAGCCACCATGCCGCCCATCTCGTTTCCTTTTACCCAGCCTGTTTTGTATCCAGGTTCCTTCTGACACTTTCATTCCATGGGTTATAACTTTGCTCACACATCTGTTGTGTGGCACTGTACCAAATATCTTTAAGTCCATGGATGTTACACCAACAGCATTACACTCATCAATCCTTTCTGTTATATTTTCAAGAAAACTTTAGCACATTGTTTAATCACCAAATCTCCTTTCAAATTCCATGTTGGTTGAACCTAAATGATCCACCTTTTCCCATGTGACTACAATTTACATACCAAATAATTGTTTCAGGAATTGCCCCAGCAAAGAAATTAAACTGACCAGCTCCGTTATTGCTGGGCTTAGCTGTACAGTTGTTTTTGAACAAGGGTGTAATGTCTGCAATTCTCCAGTCCTCTGGCACCTTCCCAGAATTAAGGGGAGGCTGAGAAATTATGGTCAATCCCCATACAGTTTCTCCCTAATCTCTTTAAATATACTTGGATGCATCTCCTTTGTTCCTGGTGTCATCTCAAGCTGGAGTTGGAAATTTCACAATATTATGGATCTGCCTCAGGAATAAGCATTGGAATGCATACAGATTTCAAACTCTGGGAGTGGATACAGGATGAAGCTGAGTCCACCAACCCCAGATGTGGAGCGTAGGGAGCACAAGGGGTGGATATGTGGGTTAGAATGACCACCTCACTCCCCAGGCACGTCGTCCTAGGGGTGGAATAATGATAATGTCATCAGACTAGAATCCAAAAACCCAAACTGATGATCCGAGGACATGCATTCAAATCTAAGGTAGATGATGAAATCGGAATTCAATAAAAATATAAAAATATAAAAGATGATGTAATGGTGACCGTTGTAACTGTTATTGATTATAGTGAACCAGATTTGTTTCATTAATGCCTGCTGACCTTAGCAGGTCTGGCCCACATGTGACTCCAGACCCAAAGAATTGTGGTTGACTCTTAATTGACCACTGAGCATATTAGGGAGCAATAAATGCTGGCCAAGCCAGTAATACCAACATCCATGAACAAATTTTCAAAAAGAAAGAAGAAATTGGCCCTATATGCCTCACCCAAAATGCTCCCTCAAACCCCAACCCCTTTCCATGGTTCCTCATATGCACCATATTAAATCAGGCTCCCATTCACTGTCCCTACTGTACCCACGTATTCTCCAGGTCACTCTGTAGACACTCATTGTGGGAAAATCTCAGGAGTAGTACAGACATGAAAAAAAAATAAAATGGGAATAAACTAATACAGCTCTCACAACAGCACACTTAATAGTGAAAAGAATTCCCATTCACAAAATCTAATAAATGCTTTCAGGTGACAGATCCCTTATGTTAGCAAATATTTATTTCGCTAACCACAAAATAGATATTTAATTAATAGTCTCTTTAAATTGTGTACAAAACTGCAAACTCAGAGCCTCCACTAAGATAAGTCTAGCTTTTGAAACTCCGCCAAGCATTCATAATTATGTAACAATATAAGGAAATGGCAACAAAGAGCTATATTAAAACTACATGAACAGCTGTTACTTTTTTCCAAGTTTGTCAATTAAAGTAGTATAGGAGGTTTTAATTAATCTTCACTGCTAGCTACATCTTTATTTTTAAGATTAAAGGAGGAGGAATTTAATCAGCTTCAGATAGTGACGATTTATATGTATGCTGGGAACTGGAGCAGGAGCTGGATGAACTTCAGATCATTCCAGAGGCAGAGTCTGTGATAGATAAGAGTTACAGGGAAGTAGTTACTCCTAGACATGAAGAAAGCTGGGTAACTGTTCAAAGGGGGAAAAACAGTCAGTGCAGGGAGCCCCCTGTAGTTGTTCCCCTGAAAAACAAGTATACCATTTTGGATATTGTTTGGGGGGAGAGAACGACTTACCAGGGGTATACATTAGGGTGCAGGTCTCTGGCACAGAGCCTATCCCTTTTTCTTTTTGAAAATTTGTTCATGGATGTTGGTATCACTGGCTTGGCCAGCATTTATTGCTCCCTAATATGCTCAGTGGTCAATTAAGAGTCAACCACAATTCTTTGGGTCTGGAGTCACATGTGGGCCAGACCTGCTAAGGTCAGCAGGCATTAATGAAACAAATCTGGTTCACTATAATCAATAACAGTTACAACGGTCACCATTACATCATCTTTTATATTTTTATATTTTTATTGAATTGCACAGAAGGGAAGGGGGAAAAGAAGGAGAATGTTAGCCATTGGAGACTCAATAGTTATAGGGTCAGATAGAAGGTTTGTTGGGAATGAAAGAGACTCATGGTTGGTGTGTTACCTCTACCAGGTGCCAGGGTTTGTAACGTCTCGGATCGTGTCTTAGGGGTCCTGAAAGGAGAGGGTGACCAGTCCCAAATCATGGTCCACATAGACACCAATAATATAGGTAGAAAGAGGTATAGAGATGTAAGGCAGGATTTCAGGGAGCGAGGGTGGAAGCTGAGAGCTAGAACAAACAGAGTTGTTATCTCTGGTTTGTTACCCATGCCACGTGATAGCGAGGTGAGGAACAGGGAGGGGTTCAGGTATATGAATAATTAGGGCTCATTCTGGGGAAGGTGGGACCTCTACAAACAGGATGGTCTTCACTTGAACCAGAGGGGTACTAATACTCTGGACAGGAAATTTGCTAGTGCTATTCAGGTAGGTTTAAACTAGCTCAGCAGGGGGATGGGAACCTGTGGTGTAGTTCCAGTACACAGGAGGATGAGAGTAGGGAGGAACTGGACAGAATTTCATGGTCACAGGAGTGTGCTGGCAGACAGCAAGCTGGTTTGAAGTGTGTCTACTTCTAGGCCAGAAGTATCTGGAATAAGGTAGGTGAGCTTGCAGCATAGTTACGTACCAGGAACTTCCATGTTGTGGCCATTTTGGAGACATGGATAGAGCAGGGTCAGGAATAGATGTTGCAGATTCCAGGGTTTAGATCTTGCATTAACAGCAGGGAAGGTGGTAAAAGAGGGGGAGGTGTGGCTTTGTTAGTCAAGGACAGTATAATGGTGGCTGAAAGAACATTTGATGAGGACTCGTCCACTGAGGTGGTATGGGCTAAGGTTAGAAACAGGAGAGGAGAGGTCACACTGCTGGGAATTTTTTTTAAATAGACCTCTGCAAAGTTCCAGGGATGTGGGGGAGAGGATTGGCAAAACGATTCTGGGTAGGAGTGAAAGGAACAGGATGGTCATTATGGGGGATTTTAACTTCCCCAATATTGACTGGAAATGCTATAACTCTAGTATATTGGATGGATCAGTTTTTGTTTAATGTGTGCAGGAGGGTTTCCTGACACAGTATGTCAAAGGGCCGACAAGAGGGGAGGCCACATTCGATCTGGTGCTTGGTAATGAATCAGGCCAGGTATTTGATTCAGTGATAAATGAGCACTTTGGAGAGAGTGATCATAATTTAGTTACGTTTAGTTTAGCGATGAAAAAGGATAGGTACATGCCACAGGGCAAGAGTTAAAGATGAGGGAAGGGCAATTATAATATGATTAGGCAAGACTTAGGAGGCATAGAATGGGGTAGCAAAATGCAGGGGAAGGGGACAATCAAAATGTGGAGCTGGTTTAAGGAACAGATATTGCGTGTCCTTGATAGGTATGTCCCTGTCAGGCACGGAGGAAGTGATAAGATAAGGGAACCATGGTTTACTAAAGAAATTGTATCTCTTGTTAAGTGGAAGAGGGAGGCTTATGTGATGTTGAGACGAGAAGGATTTAAAGACAGAGTTAAGAAGAACAAGGAGGGGACATGAGCAGTCTTTAGCAGGTAGAATAAAGGAGAACCCTAAAGCTTTTCATTAGGTATGTGAGGAATAAAAGGATACCTAAGGTGGGAATGGGGCCAGTCAAAGACAGAAGTGAGAGGTTGTGTGTGGACCCTGTGGAGATTGGAGGGGTGCTAAACAAATATTTCTCATCTGTTTTCATTCAATATTGTAGAGGAGAAAACTGAGATGCGGGCTATTAGACTTGAAAGGATTGAGGTTAGTAAGGTGGAGGTATCATCAATTCTCGAATGTGTGAAAGTAGGTAAGTTCCCTGGGCCAGATGGGATTTATCAGAAGATTCTCTGGGAAGCTAGGGAGATGATGGTGGAGCCTTTGGCATTGATCGTTGAGTCATTGTCTACAAGTTTAGTACCAGAGGACTGGAGGATTACAAATGTTGTGTCCTTTAGGGCAGCAGAGATGACCCAGGCAATTGTAGACCAGTGAGCCTTACGTCTGTTGTAGGAAAAGTTTTGGAAAAGATAAGAGAATAGGATTTATAATCATCCAGCAAACAATTTGATTGGAGATAGTCAACATGGTTTCGTCAAGGGCAGATCGTGTCTCATGACTTTTTTGAGAAGGTGACCAAGCATGTGGATGAAGGTAGGGTAGTTGACGTGGTATACATGGACTTCAGTAAAGCCTTTGATAAGGTTCCACATGGTAGGCTATTGGAGAAAATGCAGAGGCATGGGATTGAGGGTGATTTAGCAGTTTGGATTAGAAAATGGCTTTCAGTAAGAAGGCAACGAGTTGATAGTGCTGTTAAGAAGGCATACAGTATATTAAGTTTTATTGGTAAAGGAATTGAGTTCTGGAACTGTGATGTCATGCTGCAACATACAAAACGCTCGTGCGGCTTCACTTGGAATATTGTGTACAGTTCTGGTCGTCCCATTACAGGAAGGATGTGAAAGCAATGGAAAAAGGTGCAGAGGAGATTTACTAGGATGTTGCCTGGCCTGGAGTGAAGGTCTTATGAGGAAAGGCTGAGGGACTTGCGTCTGTTCTCATTGGACAGAAGGTGGCTAAGAGGGGATTTGATAGTGATATGCAAGATGATCAGAGGATTAGATAGGGTGGACAGTGAGAGTCTTTTTCCGAGGATGATTATGTTGGCTTGTACGAGGGGGCATAGCTGCAAATTGAGGGGTGATAGATTTAAGACAGATGTCAGAGGCAGGTTCTTTACTTAGACAGCAGTAAGGGCGTGGAATGCCCTGCCTGCCAATGTAGTTAACTCAGCCACCTTAGGGGCATTTAAACAGTCCTTGGATAAGCGTATGGATGATGATGGGATAATGCAGGGCGATGGGCTTAGATTAGTTCACAGGTCAGCACAACATTGAGGGCTAAAGGGCCTGGTCTGTGCTGTATTGTTCTATGTTCTATGCTCTTCTGAGTGTACGTTAACAAAATCCATAAATTTATGATTTCCATACAACAGGTCAAGGACTTTACAACAGTGTAACTTATGTCTGTTTGCATACCCCATTAATGTTGAATGGACCGTGATTTGTGCCTGAGTGAATTGCTATTAACAAAAATGGTTTTGGCTATAAATGGTGAAACTTCCAATTGCAGGTCGAACCTGCCACTTACAAAGCTATATGGAGTCAGGAAGTCACTGCAAAATGCAATCCCTCACATACAGTGCCAAAGAAACCTTTACAGTGTTCCCAGAGCACAGACAGGTTGGTTTAACTTCTCATATCTATGGTGGCACCTCCAACATTGAAGGACTCCCGAGGTACAAACAGCACCCCCCACCCAGACTGCAAATGCATTCTGTCTGGAGTCCATTCACAACTTGTTTGGTAGGCAAGTCATATTATAATGCAGGACAAAGTAAAGCAACCATTTGCAAGAACAGGAAACATCCATATGTTGGGTCTTTAAAATTACGTCACCAAATGGGATCGCTTTCATAAGCATCAGCATTCATAAGACAGATTTTCATAAATGGGATACCCCTGTATGGTACTAAACTGCCAACCTTCACTGTATGCTCAGATTTCTGAAATAGGCTGTGAACCTAAGACTGATTGACTCAGGCATGAGATTGCCGTCACTAAGCTAATACTTATTTCAACAAGGTAAACATTATGAAAGCTATACTTCCAGTGTGTTCTTTGTCGGACTGTTTACCTATGAATACAGTACACAATAAATGCCGTGCTAGCAATAATGGAAAGAACTCAAAGAGCAACTTAATACAGGTAAAGAGAGAAACCTTTACAGAACAATAGTTTGTTCTAATGGAAGACGACAGTATTTCTATCACAGGCAGTAACTAATCAGTTTTGTCAGTACTGAAAGGCAGCTATTTTTCTCCAAACATTTAGATTCCTGAACAGAAATCTTCAATTTCAGTTGCATGCTGATTAGAGCAAAATTAACAATAAACATTACAAAAACAGCCCTTCAGCATATTATGTCCATGTTGATCATGGTGCCATTCGAAACTAATCCTGTAGATGGTCCATATTTGTTTTTTTCCTGCCCTCTCATGTGTCTGTCTAAATGCCTCCGAAATGGTGCTATTGTAATTTCTACCAGCTTTTTAAAACTGTAGCAACACTGAATACATGTAGACCAAACAAATTTTAAGATGTTTATACAGAATGCCAAAGGTTTGCAGCAAAGCATCAGACAATGCAAAAACATCAGGACTGTGGCAGCTCTTCAGTGAAACAATACAAATTTAAATTCAGCGCAACACACCCTCCCATTTAGCCCTCGGTCATCTTCAACCATTTATCCACTTTTATCTTCAAAGATTGAATGGTCTCTTCCTGAACTATTCCCTGTGGCAAAACATTCTGTGTTAAATTATTTCAGTTAAACTCTCCTCACTCTAGGAACAATTTTTAATTGACAATCTCTTTTCATAAGCTCCTTAAATCAGAGGATGACAACATTTCCATTCATTTTATCAAAATCATATCGAACTTTGATACATTGTAAAATTTCTCTTATTCCCTTTCGTTGTTTTACTGGAGATGTTGCCAGCCTCTTTTAGAGCAAACTATTGCCCCCGGGGCTTCTGTCTTTCTGCGTAAAACCGAATATAGGAGTTGGGAGGTCATGTTGCGGCTGTACAGGACATTGATTAGGCCATTTTTGGAATGTTGCTTGCAATTCTGGTCTCCTTCCTATCAGAAGGATGTTGTGAAATTTGAAAGGTTTACAAGGATGTTGCCAGGGTTGGAGTATTTAAGCTATAGGGAGAGGCTGAGTAGGCAGAGGCTGCTTTCCCTGGAGCATCAGAGGCTGAGGAGTGACCTTATAGAGGTTTATAAAGTCATGAGGGCATTGATAGATAAATAGACAAGATGAATAGGAAGGGTTTAGAGGGATAAGGGCCAAGTGCTGGCAACTGGGACTAGATTAGGTTAGTATAGCTGGTTGGCATGGACGAGTTGGACCAAAGGGTCTGTTTCCATACTGTACATCTCTATGACTCTATGATGTTGCTACTATGGCCATGTGGTGCAGAAGCACTTTTGAAACTATTCTTTGGAAAAAAAGAATGAAGTTCCATTAATTTTTCAAGCGGCATGATCACTCAATGAATGTCACTAGAGGTTCCGTAACAGTCATCCTATGAAACCTACTAATCAGCAAGTTTTGAGAAGATTTGGAGCTCAGGCTGAGTTTCTGGATGTAGGTTTGCTCGCTGAGCTGGAGATCCATCCGGGCAAAGCACTGCTGATAATTCCTGCTTTCTATTTATATGTTTGGGTTTCTTTGGGTTGGTGATGTCATTTCCTGTGATGTCATTTTCTGTTCTTTTTCTCAGGGGGTGGTAGATAGAGTCCGGTTGGAATGCCATGCTTCTAGGAATTCTCATGCATGACTCTGTTTGGCTTGTCCTAGGATGGATGTGTTGTCCCAGTTGAAGTGGTTTATCCAATATTTGGAGAAGGATGAGAGAGGGTCATGTCATTTTGTGGCTATTTGGTGTTCATGTATCCTGGTAGCTAGTTTTCTGCCTGTTTGTTCAATGTAGTGTTTGTTACAACTCTTGCACGGTATTTTGTAAATGACATTAGTTTCGCTTGTTGTCTGTATAGGGTCTTTCAAGTTCATTAGATGCTATTTTAGTGTGTTGGTGGGATTGTGGGCTACCATGATGCCAAGGGGTCTGAGTAGTCTGGCAGTCATTTCCAAGATGTCTTTGTTGTAGGGGAGAGTGGCTGGGGTATCTGGACGCGTTTTGGTTGCTTGTTTGGGTTTGTTGCTGAGAAATCGGTGGACTATGTTCATTGGGTAGGGAGAAAGTGAGGACTGCAGATGCTGGAGATCAGAGCTGAAAATGTGTTGCTGGAAAAGCGCAGCAGGTCAGGCAGCATCCAAGGAGCAGGAGAATCGATGTTTCGGGCATGAGCCCTTCTTCAGGAATGAGGAAAGTGTGTCCAGCAGGCTAAGATAAAAGGTAGGGAGGAGGGACTTGGGGGAGGGGCTTTGGAAATGCAATAGGAGGTTAAGGTGAGGGTGATAGGCCAGAGTGGGGGTGGGGGCGGAGAGGTCAGGAAGAAGATTGCAGGTTAGGAAGGCGGTGCTGAGTTCGAGGGTTGGGACTGAGATAAGGTGGGGGGAGAGGAAATGAGGAAACTGGAGAAATCGGAGTTCATCCCTTATGGTTGGAGGGTTCCTAGGCGGAAGATAAGGCGCTCTTCCTCCAACCGTTGTGTTGCTATGGTTTGGCGATGGAGGAGTCCAAGGACCTGCTTATCCTTGGTGGAGTGGGAGGGGGAGTTGAAGTGTTGAGCCACGGGGTGTTTGGGTTGGTTGGTCCGGGTGTCCCAGAGGTGTTCTCTGAAACGTTCCGCAAGTAGGCGGCCTGTCTCCCCAATATAGAGGAGGCCACATCGGGAGCAGCGGATGCAATAAATGATGTGTGTGGAGGTGCAGGTGAATTTGTGGTGGATATGGAAGGATCTCTTGAGGCCTTGGAGGGAAGTAAGGAGGGAGGTGTGGATGCAAGTTTTGCATTTCTTGCGGTTGCAGGGGAAGGTGCCGGGAGTGGAGGTTGGGTTGGTGGGGGGGTGTGGACCTGACGAGGGAGTCACGGAGAGAGTGATCTTTTAGGAATGCTGATAGGGGAAGGGAGGGAAATATATCCCTGGTGGTGGGGTCCGTTTAGAGGTGGCAGAAATGACGATGGATGATACGATGTATGTGGAGGTTGGTGGGGTGGTAGGTGAGGACCAGTGGGGTTCTGTCCTGGTGGTGATTGGAGGGGCGGGGCTCAAGGGCGGAGGAGCGAGAAGTGGAGGAGATGCGGTGGAGAGCATCGTCGATCACGTCTGGGGGGAAATTGCAGTCTTTGAAGAAGGAGGCCATCTGGGTTGTACGGTATTGGAACTGGTCCATTGGGTACCCATTCGTTTTGAATACACAGTATAGGTGATTTTCCTCTGCTCTGCATAGTTCCTGTGCTACAGCGTGTGTTGGCTCATTGAAATAATGTTCTGATGCAGCTTCATTTGTGGATGTTGGGATGATTGCTTCTGTAGTTCAATATTTGGTCCGTATGTGCGGTTTTCCTGTAGACGCTGAATTGAAGTTCCTCATTGGCTGTTCGTTCTACTGTGACATCTAGGAATGGCAGTTTATTGTTGTTTTCTTCCTCTTTATTGAATTTTATGGCAGTAAGGGTCTTATTGATGGTCTTGAAGGTTTCCTCTAATTTGTTTCATTTAGTGATGACAAAGGTGTCATCCACGTAGCGTACCCAAAGTTTGAATTGGAAGATTGGCAGAGTTGTTTGAGTCTCTGCATTACTGCCTCTGCTAAGAACTCTGATATCAGAGATCCCATGGGTGTTCCATTGCTTTGTTTGTAGGTTTTGTTGTTGAAGGTGAAGTGTGGGGTAAGGCTTGCCGCGAGCTTGACAATACTATCCTTGCTGATGAAGTTATTGGTGCTTGGTGTATGTGTCTTTGGGTCTTCTAATAATGTAGTCAGTGTTTCCTTGGCCAGGTTCATGTTGATTGATGTAAACAGGGCTGTTACATCAAAGTAGACCATTATTTCATCCTCTTCTATCTTTGTGTCTTTGGTGGTATCTTTGGTGATATGACATCACCATAGGAAATGACATCACCATCCCAATGAAACGCAAACATAGAAATATAAAGCAGAAATTATCAGCAGTGCTTCATCCGGAGGCACACTGACGATGTTACCTAGTAAGGTGACAAAACATCTGGAAATGAACCTTCCAGCTCAGCGAGCAAACCTACATCCAAAACCTACTAATGTAAGGAGGAGAATTGGGGTGCAGAGGCTGACATGAGCAACTGATATGTACATTATGGAACCTGGAGGGTACATAGCTGGAGACTTTAGTTCCCAGACTACCTCAAATACTCCAACTCTGACTCACCCCCCCCCCCCAACTCCAAAACCGGTAGATCGTAGACAATAAAACAAGAAATGCGAGAAATACTCAGCAGGTCAGATGGCATCTACAGAGAGAAAAACATTTCAGGACCATAATCTTTGTTTCAGGGCAATTTGTCCTGCGTGCCAGGGATGCAGAATTGGGAGCAGAAAGGTTGCTTCCAAGAATCCATTGAGATGAGTCCCTTGCGAGGCAAGGAAGCATTTAGTAAATTGCATAGGTCATTTATTAATCAACATTCAGAAGTCAATTCAGGATTCTGGAGCCTGGGAAAAGAGCAGCCTGAGGTCTCATCACAGATGGCAAGGGGAGCCCTCCTCATCCATTTACCATACAATGAGCCATAGAGTCATAGGGCTGTACAGCATGGAAACAGGCCCTTCGGTCCAACTCATCCATGCTGACCAGATATCCTAAATTAATCTAGTCCCATTTGCCAGCATTTAGCCCATATCCCTCTAAACCCTTCCTTTTCATATACCCATCCAGATGCCTTTTAAAGGTTGTAATTGTACCGGTTTCCATTACTTCCTCTGGCAGCTCATTCCATACACGCACCATCCTCTGTGTGAAAATGTTGCCCCTTACATCGCTTTTAAATCTTTCCCTTCTAACCTTAAATCTATATCCTATAGTTCTGGACTCCCCTACCCTAGGGAAAAGAAAGTGGCTATTTACCCTTTCCATGCCCCTCATGATTTTATACACTTCTATAAAGTCATCCCTCAGCCTCTAAAGCTCCAGGGAAAACAGCCCCAGCCTATGCAGCCTCTGTCTATAATTCAAACCCTCTAACCCTGGCAATACCCTTGTAAATCTTTTCTGAACCTTTTCAAGTTCCACAACATCCTTCCTATAGCAGTGAGACCAGAATTGCATGCAGTATTCCAAAAGTGGCCTTACCAATGTCCTGTACAGCTGCTATATGACTTCCCAACTCCTATACTCAATGCAACGAAGGTCAATAAAGACAAGCATATCAAATGCCTTCTTCACCGTCTTATATATCTGCTTTCGAGGAACTATGAACCTGCACTCAAAGGTCTCTTTGTTCAGAAATACTCCTCAGAACCTTACCATTAAAAAGTATAAGTTCTGGCTTGATTTGTCTTTCCAAAATGCAGTGCCTCACATTTATCTAAATTAAACTCCATCTGCCAATCCTCGGCCTATTGGACCATTTGATTAAGATTCCGTTGTAATTAAGGTAACCTTCTTCACTGTCCACTCTACCACCAATTTAGGTGTAATCTGCAAACTTACTAACTCTACTTCCTATGTTCACATCTAACTCATTTATATAAATGAGAAAAGCAGTGGACCCAGCACCAATCCTTGTGGTACACCACTGGTCACAAACCTCCAGTCTGAAAAGCTACCCTCCACCACCACCCATTGGCTCCTACCTTTGAGCCAGTTTTGTATCTTCTGTCTTTAAAGAAATGTTGAAATTACCTATCTGAGTTTCCAGTGGCCAATTGTTGTGGTGGGGGCTCTCATCAGGTCCACAGTTAAAATTACCTTGAGACCCAACAACAGCATTAGGACATGATACTCCAATCTAAATTAGTCCCAGCCAATCTTTGGCAAGGACTAGTCCCACGTCTGAATTCAGGCAAATAAAACTACATGACTGGACAGACAGGACAAATTCCCTCCCCAATATAACATCCTCACCCCCAGCAGGAGGAGGAGGTAAAACCAGTCCATTTGTTTTATGATCATTTATGTCATAATTATGTAAAATTTATATTAATGTCTGGATCATCCATGGCGTCATTCATTTTAACTCAGAATACATTGGTTCTGTTATGGAACACCAATACAGCTTCTGATTTATAGTGATTAAATCCAGGCTGCACTTTTTTTCTGACACTAACCGAATTGCAAATTCTTTCTCTCTCTACAGATGCTGTCAGATATGCTAAGTAATTCCTGTAATTTCTGCTTTAACAGTGCAATTTATCACAGTTTTGAAATAATATGTGATTAGATTGTATCAACTCAATTTTCTTTCCAGCAGATATTTGTGATTTATGTCACCAAATTTCATTCAGTCTGATATTGAAATATGAAGTGTAATCAATCAGCTGAAAAAAAATCACAAATTATTTGCTCACAGCATCTGTGCTACAAGGGTGAATGCCGGCACACAGTACTTTTTTTAATCAAGTCTCCTGTGGTTTTTCATTGAAAATCATATTAGTCAATATTGCACTAGTTCTCTCTCCTGCAAATCTGCTGTCATTGTCCTTCTCCTCAAAAATAAAACACTAATTTCACTGTCATTGTAAACAATCAAGCCATCTTCAGCTTTCCTTCACAAACCAGTGAGCTTGCAGATGCTGATCCCTCCCAAATCATTCCCATTTTTCATGGAACTCACTTATAAATTCCTCCAGCCACGTTTCGGAGTTCTTATCAAAGTTAAAATTACATCTGACATGGCAAAGATAAACTTTATCCCATCTTGTCTTTCTCAAGCTGCTTGAATCCTTTGACATAGTTGACCACACCACTGGCCTCTGTCGTCCAGTTGTATAGGACTGCACTCACCTGGCTCCATTCTTATTTACCTAAGCATAATCAAAGAACCACATGTAATGTCTTTTCATTCTGCTCCTGACTGTCAACGTCAGTGTCCCCAACTAATCCTTGATGCCGTCCTATTTCTCATGTACACACTGAACCTCACTAAAAATCACATAACACAGGTTATTAGATTAGATTAGATTAGATTACAGTGTGGAAACAGGCCCTTCGGCCCAACAAGTCCACACCGACCCGCCGAAGCGAAACCCACCCATACCCCTACATTTACCCCTTACCTAACACTATGGGCAATTTAGTATGGCCAATTCACCTAACCTGCACATCTTTGGACTGTGGGAGGAAACCGGAGCACCCGGAGGAAACCCACGCAGACACGGGGAGAACGTGCAAACTCCACACAGTCAGTCGCCTGAGTCGGGAATTGAACCCAGGTCTCTGGCGCTGCGAGGCAGCAGTGCTAACCACTGTGCCACCGTGCCGCCCATTGTGCCATAGTACAACAGGTTTATTTGAAGGCACTAGCTTTTGAAGCACTGCTCCATCAGGTGGTTTTGCTTCAGATGCTCGTGCCTCCAAATAATCTTGTTGGACTATAACTTGGTGTTGTGTGATTTTTAACTTTGAGAAAGTGAGGACTGCAGATGCTGGAGTCGAGAATGCGATGCTGGAAAAGCACAGCAGGTCAGGCAGCATCGGAGGGGAAGGAGAATCGACGTTTCGGGCATAAGCCCTTTATCAAGAATGATTTTTAAACTTTGTCCACCCCAGTTTCTCCAAATAATACTGAACCTCGACAAAGTTATCAAGAGAATCTATGATAGTATATCCTCATAACCATGGAATCACATTGATTCCAAGATCAGTGCATCCAAACTCGACTGTGCTTGCCTATTTCAGTGCAGCTGCTGAAGTCATCATTCATATCTCCATTAAATCTAGACTTGACAAATCCAGTGCACTCCTATCTGGTTTCCTATTGTGAACTCAAGGCCATTCAAAACACTGTTGTCCATGTCTTAATTCTCACCGCACATCAGACATCCCGCTCTCCATTCCTATGAAGCATCTTAAGGCAATTCATTACATTAAAAGGAGCGATATAAACACAAGTTACAGTTGTAGACAAAATAATGGGCAGGACTTTCCAAGTCCTATGGAGCAGCCAATTGAAATAACTAAATGGCTCTATTAAAAGATGATTTTGATGGGGAGGGATGGAGCTGGGTGTTGTGGGGGGGGCGGGGGGGGGGGGGGGGGGGAGTGGGGGGTTAGCATTTTTCCAAACCTGTGGCCACCACAAGCCTCAGAGGTGCGCTTTGGAGGCTCTATATCTGGCACTGGAGCTGGATACTCTATCCCTTGAAGAGAGGAATCACAGGTCTGCCTGCCTTGCCCCTCTCATTTTTAAATTTTTTACTCCCCTGTCCAACAGCACCTCAAAATGTAGGCCCTGTACTCTCATTAGCCCCACTGCCTCAGTGGGGTGCCTGGGCCCCCAGAGCTGTCTGTTAGACAGCGAGTTTGGTCAGAGGCAACTTCCAGGAGGATTGCTGAGACCACCACTGAGTGTGGGTTTGGGAGTTCCATTTGGTTCTGATGCCACATTCTCAAAGCCAATGGTAAAATTCAATACAGAATGTGAATGTTCAGAATATTAAGGCAGGCAAGTGTAGATTACGTTCTCTCTTCATTTTAAGGAATTTCATTTTTTAAAGTAATAACTTTCATTATTTATCTGAAGGGGATCATCTAAATTTTATTAGTTGCAACTAGTGTTGTTGTATCTTGAGCATGATCTCAACTTGGTCTTCACATATACTTAGTCCCTCAAATTTGTCAAAGTTTTGTTTTCAGGTTTTTGTGAGTAACAAGGTGATATGTTATCCAGGACTATCTGACGATCTTCTGTGACATTAATCATGGAGGCTCCAATGATCTTCTCGCACATTTTTGCTGTAGAAGCAGAACTTTCATCAGAAGATAGAAGCAGTAGTAAACCATTCAGTTCCTTAGACAACTCTACCTTTCAAATGGATCATAATGACCAATCCACAATGATTGTTTATCCTCAATATAGTTGCCTCACAAAAATTTATAAGAAGCAGGTGCAGTGGTAACATTTTAATGGTTATTGATCGTAATGAACCAGATTGATTTTATTAATGTCCTTCAAGAAAATAAATCGGCTAGGCCTGGCCTACATGTGACTAAAAACCCAAATGTGTTTGACTTTTAATTGACTTCTGAGTAAATTAGGAAGCAATAAATCCACCCCTCACCAACCCAACCTCCACTCCCGGCACCTTCCCCTGCAACCGCAGGAGGTGCAAGACTTGCGCCCACACCTCCCTCCAAGGCCCCAAAGGAAACTTCCATATCCACCACAGATTCACCTGCACCTCCACACACATCATCTATTGCATCCTCTGCACCAGATGTGGCCTCCTCTATATTGGGGAGACAGGCCGCCTACTTGCGGAGCGTTTCAGAGAACATCTCTGGGACACCCGGACCAACCAACCCAAACACCCTGTGGCTCAACACTTCAACTCCCCCTCCCACTCCACCAAGGATATGCAGGTCTTTGGACTCCTCCATCGCCAGACCACAACAAAACGACAGTTGGATGAAGAGTGCCTCATCTTCCGCCTAGGAACCCTCCAACCACAAGGGATGAACTCGGATTTCTCCAGTTTCCTCATTTCCCCTCCCCCCACCTTGTCTCAGTCAAATCCATCAAACTCAGCACCGCCTTCCTAACCTGCAATCTTCTTCCTGACCTCTCCGCCCCCACCCCAGTCTGACCTATCACCCTCACCTTGACCTCTTTCCACCTATCACATTTCCGATGCCCCTCCCCCAAGTCCCTCCTCCCTACCTTTTATCTTAGCCTGCTGGACAAACTTTCCTCATTCCTGAAGAAGGGCTTATGCCCGAAAAGTCGATTCTCCTGTTCCCTGGATGCTGCCTGACCTGCTGCTCTTTTCCAGCAACACATTTTCAGCTCTGATCTCCAGCATCTGCAGACCTCACTTTCTCCTCCAGCAATAAATCCTGGCCCAGACAGTGAAACCACCATCTCAATCAAAAAATTGGCCCTCCAAGCTTCACCTTACACACTCCCTCAAACCCCAGCCTTTTCCCATTTGCCTCTCATACTCAGCCAAAACTTATGAAATTTGATATTTGCAATTTTCAGATGCAGGGAATTCTGTGATTGGTGACTTACCTCATGACTCCCCATTCACTGCTGACAATCTACAAAGTTGAAAATCACACAACACTAGGTTATAGTTCAACAGGTTTATTTGGAAGCACTGGCTTTCAGAGCGCTGCTCCTTCATCAAGTTGTAGGAGCAGCGCTCTGAAAGCTAGTGCTTCCCATTAAACCTGTTGGACTATAACCTGATGTAGTGTGATTTGTAAACTTTGTCCACCCCGGTCCAACACTGGCTCCATCACATCATGGCCACCATCTACAAGGCACAAGTCAGGGATGTGATGGAATACTCCCCACTTTCCAAGATGGGCGCAGCTCCAAACACACAAGCAGCTCAACACAATCCAGATCGAAGCAACCTGCATGATTACCTACCCATCCATCACCTTCAACATTCACTCCTTTCACCACTAACAAACAGTGGCTGCAGTGTGTACCCTCTGGAAGATGCAGTGCAGCAATTCACTAAGGTGCCTCAACAGCACTGTCCAAACCCAAAACCCTTACTACTTGGAAAGGCATGGGCAGCTGAATGCATTAGCTGCAAGTTTCCTCCAAGATACACACCACTCTGACTTGCACCTCATTGTTTCTTCGTTATCACTGCGTCAAAATTCTGGAATATCCTTCCAACAGCACTTTTGAAATACCTACACCATGTAGATTGCAGCTGTTCAAGGCATGTCATCATGGCCTACTCAAGTGCATTCAGTGATGGATTATAATTCTGACATTGTCTGCAATTCCCTCATCCTGTGAGGGCTTTTTTTAAAAAAATTAAAAACTGCTGCAGCTTCAACAGTTATTTGCAGAAGGAAGTTCTAGATTTCTACCACCAGGCAGTGATATCATCAGTGAATAACCTAGCCCCACTGTCAAAGTTATATCGCATGTTCCAGACTTTTTGGAAAAATCAACTTGCACATCCTATGATGTTGGCCCACGCAACTGTGCAGCAATGGACTTTAATGGAGGGTAAATAGACTCTTAAAGAGCCTAGCATAAATGCCATTTGTAGCAAGGTTGGGTGCATGTCCAAAGGCAAAGTGAACACTTTATTAAACTGACAGGTGCACATAAAGGATAGCTAATTTCAGATCATTTCAGCATCTCAAAAATACGTTCCTGTAAATCCTGTCAGAATGAAGCAAAGTATTACATGGAGGCTGTAAAGAGAACACAATTTTAAATGAAAGACAGTTCACATTAAATTTGACACCTGAGGGGATACAACAGGACACCAAAATGAAAATTTTCAAATCACAGATATGTGATGCCGGAAACACACGACCCAAAAATGCCATTACTGCAAAACAAATGATTTTTTTTAGAAAAGAGGGGATTCTTTCGGTGATATTTATTCAACTTTTGTCTTATAATTTGTTTCATTGGTGTGATATAGTGTAGATATCATTAGCTGACCGTCCCCTATATTTATTGACAATCAATATTACATTATTTTATTCCGAAGATTCTACTTCCCTCAGATTCCTTGCAAAACTGTCAGGAGGTTCCAATCAGATGTGTTAAGTCCCTGTAATTTAATTAATAGTCTGTTTTTTCCCATCCAAACCAGCTTTTGCAAAACACCAACACTGGCCTGAATGAGCTCTCATGCTCAGATATGCCCTTCCAGATCACAATACCTAGCAAACAGCTAATGGGTGAAACAGCTTTGTAAAATCTTAGTTATCTAAAATCAAAATAGTTTACTTTTAAAAATCTATAATGCAAATTTTAATAGCATATATCTATAGAATAAATAATTGATAATTTAGCTAAAAATGTGAGATGCCTGAGAAGCTACTAGCTAAGAATGCCAGGCGTACTGGTATTGACATACAGTTCTCAGGTATTTCAGACTGAGGTCCCAAGTCAGCCTCTCAATCTCAAGGGAGATGCTTACATCGAAATTCAGTACAAGTCAATCATCAGGAAAAATTCAAAATGAACCAATTTTGCTACAATTCTCTGGCACTATGATTGTAGTTTAATTAAAGAAGCTTTTAGCCAGCCACTCAATCATAGAATTGGTGTGGGTAGAAAGCTTAGCTTTCAGTGTGGGCAGTGATCGCACTTTCTTTCTATAAACAAATTAGCTAAACCAACAATCAGAAATGGTCAACATTACTGTGCCATTGAAATGTAATTACTAGATGGGTCACACAACTTGCAAAAATAATGTACTTGATAATTGCTAATAATTCTTTATTTGTACTGATACATAAACTTAAGCTGTTTGCTTCAGAGGAAAATGTACCATTGATCTTAAAATACTGGAATCCAAAGGTTATTACCAATTTCCATTGCAGCAGCCTAGACATTGTGAAATGTATTGGAGCCGCAGCAATATGTTATCATGCTCTATTCTGTTTAGTTATTCAATTTGCTCATTATATCATTGTAGCATTGTCCGCCATTTCTGTGGCAATAATATTGGTGTTTTCTATTCCCTTAAAAGGTGTATTTTTCAGTCAGCAAAGGTAAAAATTGACATAAGTGTTTATGATTGCTACTTGGATGATGCAATAATCAAATCCAAGTTATAATTAATTCTTAGTACATACTTGGGAATGTAACATATGGTAGGCAAGCATGCTACTTGATTGGTAAATGGAGGAGTTGCAACTCTAACAAGCTAACTCGTGAAAGTGAACCAGGAGTGTATTGCAAAGAATGCCCCTGCTGCTAAATGACTGAAATGAATAAATACTTACATTAATGCAATAAGTCAGGAAAAGCTACAGACTTTATCTTTAGAAAAGGAAAACAACTTAAAAGAAGGATGAATCAGCACGGTTGAAAAAGATGCAAGTGCTATTTTAACCTACTCAGGGGTGAAACCCGAGGTTGACAGAAGTTTCTAATCATTTGTTACAATTAAGGCAAAGCTTCATTGTGCAGTGGTCAGATTTTATTCAGTGTCATTGTTTACCCGTGAAAATTTGCATTTTTTTCTGCTATAGTAGAAGGCATTTGAAATTAGGAAGAGTGCCAATATCAAAAATGTGTGACAGTCATATATGCAGTTATGTCACCACTCTGTCAAAAACATTTATCACTTACAATTGAAATTCAAGAATATACACATTTAAAAGAAAACTCTCATCAATTTGGGAGGATTGAAGCAGAGAATAATACCACAGAACAGACAGATGCTGCGTTTCTGAAAAATAATTCGCGCTCACAAAACGTAGCTCTCTTTCTAAGGGGCAAGGACTTCAGCTTGCCAACGATATTTCTATTCTGAACACGCAGTTATGCTGGATTAATTGGGCTGCTGTATAGTAAAACAAAAAAACACTTTAATAATAGAAAATATGGGCTACCTGTCATAACTCCATCTGCTGTAGGACATGGTCCTGTTGCTGCTTACTCCATCCATTCTCCTCAATTACAATGCAAATCTTGCAGGCGGCGAGGAGTCGGATGGAGCCCAGAGATTGCTTGGGAGGCACAGCCTAAGGCTGAAATGTGCTCAGTTCTTGTTTTCACAGCAATACCTGTCCAGAGACTGATGGAACGTGAAACTGCTCCAGTCAGGATTATACCTCTGCAGTGAGCAATACAGATCAGATGCACAAAAACTGTTCCAGTTTGAGCTTACAAAATAAGGACTGTGCCATGTATTTGAGAAGGGGTGCAGCTGAGAGACAAAAGAAACGTTTAATGAAGCAATTCAATGATTTTACACTTAATCCTCCAGTACAAGCAAAATTCTTAATTAATTAAAGTATGAATACAGGCGTATTAAATTGCCTGTACCTTTAAGCAGTCCATCAAATCGACGAAACTGGGTCCAGAACCCTCTGCCAATTTACTGCTGGTCTTCCTTATTTATTCCTGTTTCCACAGATACAGCATTATCCTTTGACATCATTCCCCTTCCTGTCCAATCACACCGTCTACGGTTCTTTCAAACCTCATCCTTTCAGAGGCACTAATTAAATCCACCGTGTGTGGAGGAACACTCATCAAAGAGAAAACCAAGGTTACATCTTACCTCTTCAAACATTGCTTATAACCTCACAGCAAGGCTATGCATTAGTGTTACAATTTATATTTTTTTAAAGTTGTATTTTCTATTCATTTCATAAGAGTGTCTTCGGCAGTCGTAATTCTAGGGCTCAATATAATATTATCCCCTAATCCTGGCAAGAAATAGTGCACAGTTATTTGAAGCTGCATTGCCTTAAGTGCACAGCCAGTTCTTCTGCGGATTTAAACTTACCGTGGCATCTGGTCAATACATTAAAGGATATTTTAAAGTTGAAGAATACAGAGAAAAACAAATCACTACTGCAGGAGCTCTGCATTGATAATTAAACACTGTTTTGCACTTCTAGTGTCATGCAAAACAAAATATAAAGCATTTAAAACATCTTTTATTCTGTTTTTGGGGATGTCACAAATTCTGCATTTTGTACAATTGTATGTTCTAGTCAAGTCAGCTCTGTGACAAGCTCTTGTGAATGTAATTTTGCAAATATTAAACTACAAAATTCAGAAAGTGTCATAAATTATAAATCGAACATAATTATAAATTACATCAAGAAAAAAAAAGGGTATCCGAGAAGTAACTGCAAGTAGTTGTCCAATAAAAGGGTTTGGATAACTCTAAAAATAATATGAATCAAATTAGAACTGTTCAGACCATAATCTCAACCTCAGGTTTACATTACAGTCTACACTATCTGTTTGGGTTTCTTAGAATACCTATATGTCAAATTCTTGGACTGTCTTTCATTGAGTTGGGGAGCAATTTTAGGCTTAAAGTGGCTATTGAATATTCACTAACATACTTTTCCCATCACTGCTTTGTGAATAATTGAGAAGTGCTTATTGGTACTTTTTGCTGAGAAATAAATATGACTATAAATTTAAACAACAGAGATAACATTGGTTTGAAAGGGGATAACATGAATCATTTCATTGTCCCTAATACATGGCACAGGCCCGATATTGTAAGCTCATATCCGACAGGTGATATTGGAAATAACTAAACAAGCCTATTCAGCGGGAAACAAAACCAAATGTCAATGACGTGTGTGTCATAAAAACATTCAAAGAATTAAATATCTATAAAGAACTTGTGGTAGATATGATACAACATTCACTGGAACCTTTGATATCAACTAAGGGTAAAAAGAACAGTAATGGATTTACTACCCATTACATACCTAACTTTTCCTTCGATTGAAATCAACAGAAAGGATCATCAAGCAGCATTTATAATGGGTAGCCAATCAATCTTGCCCATTTTACTCCATCAAAATTGAAGATTCTACCCAATGAATCACTGTGCACTAAAGGTGAATTCTGAAAGTTTGGTTTTGAAAGTAGACATGGATTTGTACAATTTTGTCACAAGTCGTCTGTGGCGCTCCACCTTTGTCCTCATCCCAAATCTCAATCAAAATAAACAATTTAAATAGGACAAGGTAATTTTTTTTCTTATACCAGTAATTATTGGGAGAGACTTTTTTTACTTAACTCTATTTACTTAACATGGCACAAACCTTTTAGATTTCATCTTGTAGGGAGCCGATTAGCACAGTTGGCTGGAAAGCTGACTTGCAATACAGAAAGATGCCCAGCATGGGTTCAATTCTTACACCAGATGAGATTGTCATGAAGGATTCTCCTTCTCAACTTCTCCCCTCACCTGAGGCATGGTGACCCTCTGGTTAAACCACCACCAGTTGTCCCTCTCTCATAGAGCAGCCCTATTGTCTCATAAGACTATGGTCACTTTATTTCATTTTGCCAAAGGAATATGGCTTCATCTAGATTATTTTCAAGTCTCTTCTACTTCGTAACATATGAACAAGTGCTACTCACATTCAAATATCAATCATTCATGCATATTGGCCACTCAATTCTGTTTCACCATTTCTCCTCTAAATAGTAGGAACCAGAAACCTCAAAAGTTAAAAAAATTTCTACTTAGTGGAAAATAATTGAAATCTCTCTTTGGCTTTCTGGCATGTCCCCTCCCACCCTCATTTTCAAGGGTACCTTGACTCAAGCCAACCTCCAATATTTTGAAGCATCTAGGTGCCCCATGGGAACATTGCAGCTGTAACACTGAATTCTGCACACTGTTCTGCTATCTGATGCACTTTGTTTGGTACGATCTGCCTGTACAGTATACAAAACTATACTTTCCACTATATCTCAGTACGTATGACAACAATAAATTAAACCATATCAAAAATCTTCAGATGAAGCAGTAGTTCAGAAATGCCACTTTCCATTTCATTGGAACATATTCTAGCATGCATTTAATGTAGATTAAGTCCAAGACCATCCTTTCTCCAACAAAGATTTGAAAAACCCAATACAATGTAATGGAGACAGGGAAACAATATGCTAGATTGCAATCTCTTTTCTCCCAATATTTCCATTTGGGGAATGGGCATTTCCTGGAGACAAGGACAAGAAAATTGACCTCATGATTTGCTGACATGCTGTAAATTTTCATAGTTATGTTTATAATACCATGTTGCCTCTGCTGCCACTCTTAGTTCCGCAGTGCGTGTTGTCAGATTATCCAGAAACTTGCTAAGTTGAACACTAAAGAAAACCAAGCCACCTTTGATTTCTGGCAAAATCTCTGTACACTTATTTTGAACTCTACCACCCTTCTCTACTAAACACTCAGTTTCATAAAAGTGATGGACAACCAAGTGACTGTTCAATCTGGAGTTAAAAGTCAAAGCCCAAATCCTATCCATCTGTCGGTCAGGGCTTTGATCTCCACGGCAAGATGTTACCATTAGACTTTGATGCAGCCACTCCCTTATTGAGGCCTTTGTTTCAGTCAAGCCTCATTCTCCAAAATATCCTCTTTTCCATCTAGAACACATCTTCCTAAAAGGTTTACTTTTTGCGAAATACCCAACCAAATGTCAGTCTTCACCTTTGAATAGATGGGCTTCACACCAGTGCTCAAGAGTCCATTACTTCAAACATTACCTCATGCTGAGTGCCAAGTACAGCATGAGCTGAAAATGTGTTGCTGGAAAAGCGCAGCAGGTCAGGCAGCATCCAGGGAACAGGAGAACCTCCAGGGAACAGAATCTCCTGTTCCCTGGATGCTGCCTGACCTGCTGCGCTTTTCCAGCAACACATTTTCAGCTCTGATCTCCAGCATCTGCAGACCTCACTTTCTCCGCCAAGTACAGCATACCAATTATATGTGAATTCACTCCCCAGTTACACTGCAGTCTTCTGCATCAACACAAAAACAGCATTCAATCTGGATCATTGTTATTAGTGGAGAGAAGGCCAAACAAATCAACATCTGACGTTGCAACATCCTTACCTCAAAGGGAGATTACACATAAGTAAAAGCATTTCTTGGAGATGAAAACTATTCAGAAAAACTTGGTGGGGAAGGAAAACTATAGAAAAACCAATGAGGAGAAAGTGAGGTCTGCAGATGCTGGAGATCAGAGCTGGAAATGTGTTGCTGGAAAAGCGCAGCAGGTCAGGCAGCATCCAGGGAACAGGAGAATCGACGTTTCGGGCATAAGCCCTTCTTCAGGAAGGGCTTATGCCCGAAACGTCGATTCTCCTGTTCCCTGGATGCTGCCTGACCTGCTGCGCTTTTCCAGCAACACATTTCCAGCTATAGAAAAACCAACACATGAATAACTCTACACTAAATTTCAAGATAAAAATGATAATTAATTACTCTTATAACTTGCAGGGAGGTTTTTATTTAGCCTGAAACACATTGATTATGATTGAACTAGGTTGAAAATCTGGAATTTGTTATTCTATACTGAGACTGCTATACTGATCATATATATCAGACCATATATGATCAATCAGACTGACTACATTATGGAGAATACAACATGTACTGTATATAATGACTTCCTTCTATAAATTTAAATCACACAAAACTGACATAACTAATGAGAGTTTAACAATATGGCTATCAATAGCTTTAAGCAGGAGCTAACCTTTTCCACAAAATCTATTGATTCCTCAAAATGGAAATTCACTAACTGTCAAGCTATGAATCCAAGGGAAAGGATATGATACTTTACCACTTGGGTATAAATCACTATAAATGAAAATTTGGTAACCAACCTGTAACTACTCTGTCTTTTTTTTTAAAATTAAATTCTATAAGCAAAGGAACACCTATGATATCTTCAATATCAGGGTTCTTAGCAGAGGCAGTAAGGCAGAGACTTGAACAAACAGCTCTGCCAACCATCCAACCCAAACTTTGGGTACACTACGTCGATGACACCTTTGTCATCACAAAGCAAAACAAATTAGGGGAAACCTTCAAGACCACCAATAATACCCTTACTGGCATAAAATTCACTAAAGAGGAGGAAAAAAATAATAAACTTCCATTCCTAGATGTCACAGTAGAGCAAACAGCCAATGGGGAACTTCAAATCAGTGTCTACAGGAAAAAAACCCATACAGACCAAATATTGAACTACAGAAGCAATCATCCCAACGTCCACAAATGAAGCTGCAGAAATATTATTTCAACGAGCCAACACATACTGCAGCATAGAGGAACTACTCAGAGCAGAGGAAAATTACCTATACCATGTACTCAAAAAGAACGGGTACCCAAGAACACAGTCCGCCGATTTCTCAGCAACAAACCCAAACCTGAACCACTCTCCCCTACATCAAAGACATCTCGGAAATGACTGCCAGACTACTCAGACCCCTTGGCATCATGGTAGCCCACAAACCCACCAACGCACGAAAACAGCAGCTAATGAACCTGAAAGACCCTATACAGACAACAAGCAAATCTAATGTCATTTACAAAATACTGTGCAAGGACAGTAACAAACACTCCATTGAACAAACAGTAAGAAAACTAACCACCAGGATCCGTGAACACCAACTAGCCACAAAAAGACATGACCCTCCCTCACTAGTATCCTTACATACAAATGAGTAAGGACACCACTTCGACTGGGACAACACATCCATCCGAGAACAAGCCAAACAAAGACACGGACCAGAATTCCTAGAAGCATGGCATTCCAACCAGAACTCGATCAACAAACACATCGAGTTAGACCCCAGCTACCACCTGCTAAGAAAAAGAACAGGAATTGACTTCACCACAGGAAATGACATCACCAACCCAAAGAATCCCAAACATAAATAGAAAGCAGGAATTTTCAGCATTGCTTTACCTGAGGCCCACTGAAGATGTTACCTAGTAGGGTAATGAAGCGTCTGGAAATGAACCTTCCAGCTCAGTGAACAAACCTACATCCAATTTCTATACGTTTATTAAACATGATTCCAATGTTTTTTTCTGTGAATTTGCGTTCTAGCCGAGTTTTTCTTATCCATTGGGATTAGTTATGCTTTCAAACAATTGTCAAAAAATGTCACAATACTGCATTACTTTTGCCGAAATTGTTTCAAATAATTTTGAAATTAAAAATCTCTAAACAACTTAACTTTCTTTTTCAAATGGCAAATCTTTACAGTTAATTACACACCAAGTCTAATTTTGGTTTGCCTCAAGATAGAAGTTATTTTAATTGAGATGTTACTTGTTCTGTTAAATTTGTTCAAAACTAGTCCATTTAGTCTTGCTGTTACATAGTTCATTTTGTGTAGATGGGAGATGTAGTTACTGAACATGTTGACTGCTTAGTGTAGTTATCAATAATAGGAGTTTAAAGACAAGATATTAAGGGGAATGGATAAAGAACAGTACAGCACTGTAACAGGCCCTTAGGCCCACTAATCCTGTATGACACGTTATCTTTCTAAACTAAAAACCTTTGCCTCTATTCAGTCCGTATCCCTCTATTCCCTGCCTATTCATATATCTGTCAAGATACTTTTTAAACATTGCTATTAGAACATAGCACAGTACAGGCCCTTCAGCCCTCTATGTTGCGCCGACCTGTCATACCAATCTGAAGCCCATCTAACCTACACTATTCCACGTACGTCCATATGCCTGTCTAATGACGACTTAAATGTACTTAAAGTTGGCGAATCTACTACCATTGCAGGCAAAGCATTCCATACCCTTACAACCCTCTGAGTAAACAAACTACCTTTGACATCTGTCCAATATCTATCACCCCTCAATTTAAAGCTATGCCCCCGCGTGCTCGCCGTCACCATACTTGGAAAAAGGCTCTCCCTGTCCACCCTATCTAACCCTCTGATTATCTTATATGTCTCCATTAAGCCACCTCTCAACCTTCTTCTCTCTAACGAAAACAGCCTCAAGTCCCTCAGCCTTTCCTCGTAAGACCTTCCCTCCATACCAGGCAACATCCTAGTAAATCTCCTCTGCGCCCTTTCCAAAGCTTCCACATCCTTCTTATAATGCGGTGACCAGAACTGTGCACAATATTCCAAGTGCGGCCACACCAGAGTTTTGTACAGCTGTAGCATAACCTCATGGTTCCGGAATTCAATCCCTCAATTAATAAAAGCTAAAACACTGTATGCCTTCTTAACAACCCTGTCAAACTAGGTGGCAACTTTCAAGGATCTGTGTACCCGGACATCGAGATCTCTCTGCTCATCTATACTACCAAGAATCTTACCATTAGCCCAGTACTTTGCATTCCGGTTACTCTGACCAAAGTGAATCACCTCACACTTGTCCGCATTAAACTCCATTTGCCACCTCGCAGCCCAGCTCTGCAGCTTATCTATGTCTCTCTGTAACCTACAACATCCTTCGTCACTATCCACAACTCTACCGACCTTAGTGTCGTCTGCAAATTTACTAACCCACCCTTCTACGCCCTCATCCAGGTCGTTTATACAAATGATGAACAGCAGTGGACCCAACACCGACCCTTGCGGTACACCACTAGTAACTGGACTCCAGGATTAACATTTCCCATCAACCACCACCCTCTGTCTTCTTTCAGCAAGCCAATTACTGATCCAAACTGCTATATCTCCCACAATCCCATTCCTCTGCATTTTGTACAATAGTCTACTGTGGGGAACCTTATCGAACTCCTTGCTGAAATCCATATACACCACATCAACCGGTTTACTCTCGTCTACCTGTTTGTCACCTTCTCAAAGAACTCAATAAGGTTTGTGAGGCACGACCTACCCTTCACAAAACCGTGCTGACTATCCCTAATCAAATTATTCTTTTCGAGATTATTATAAATCCTATCTCTTATAACATTTTCCAACACTTTACCAACTGAAGTATGGCTCACTGGTCTATAATTACCAGGGTTGTCTCTACTCCCCTTCTTGAACAGGGGAACCACATTTGCTATCCTCCAGTCTTCTGGCACTATTCCTGTCGACAATGACGATTTAAAGATCAATGCCAAAGGCTCGGCAATCACCTCCTTGGCTTCCCAGAGGATCCTAGGATAAATCTAATCCGGCCCCGGGGGATTTATCTATTTTCACACTCTGCAGGATTTCTAACACCTCTTCCTTGTGAACCTCAATCCCACCTAGTCTAGTAGCCTGTATCTCAGTATTCTCCTCGACAACATTGTCGTTTTCTAGAGTGAATACTGTCGAAAAATATTCATTTAGTGCTTCCCCTGTCTCCTCTGACTCCACACACAACTTCCCACTACTATCATTGATTGGCCCTAATCTTACTCTCATCATTCTTTTATTCCTTAAATACCTATAGAAAGCCGTAGGGTTTACCCTGATCCTATCTGCTAACAACTTCTCATGTCTCCTCCTGGCTCTTCTGAGCTCTCTTTAGGTCTTTTCTGGCTACCTTGTAACCCTCAAGCGTCCTAACTGAGCCTTCACATCTCACCCTAACATAATTTGGAGATGCCAGTGTTGGACTGGGGTGTACAAAGTTAAAAAATCACACAACACCAGGTTATAGTCCAACAGGTTTAATTGGAAGCACACTAGCTTTAGGAGCGACGCTCCTTCACCAGGTGATGTGATCACCTGATGAAGGAGCGTCGCTCCGAAAGCTAGTGTGCTTCCAACTAAACCTGTTGTACTATAACCTGGTGTTGTGCGATTTTTAACTTTGTACATCCTAACATAAGCCTTCTTCTTCCTCTTGACCAGAGATTCCACTTCCTTCGTAAACCACGGCCCCCGCGCTCTACAGCTTCCTCCCTGCTCGGCATACTTATCTAGGACACACAGGAGCTTTTCCTTGAATAAGCTCCACATTTCTAATGTGCTCATCCCCTGCAGTTTCCTTCTCCTCCTATACTTCCTAAATCTTGCCGAATCGCATCATAATTGCCTTTCCCCCAGCTGTAACTCTTGGCCAGTGATATACACCTATCCCTTGCTATCACTAAAGTAAACATAACAGAATTGTGATCGCTATCATCAAAGTGCTCACCTACTTCCAAGTCTAACACCTGGCCGGGCTCATTACCCAGTACCAAATCTAATGTGGCTTCGCCCCTTGTGGGCCTGTCTACATACTGCATCGGGAAGCCCTCCTCTACACACTGGACAAAAACTGACCCATCTATAGTATTCGTACTATAGTGTTCCCAGTCAATATTTGGAAAGTTGAAGTCCCTCATAACAACTACCTTGTCTCTCTCACTCCTATCGAGAATCATCTTTGCTATCCTTTCCTCGACATCTCTGGAACTATTCGGAGGCCTATAGAAAACCCCCAATAGGGTGACCTCTCCTTTCCTGTTTCTAACCTCAGCCCATACTACCTCAGTTGACGAGTCCCCAAACATCCTTTCTAAAACAGTAGTACTGTCTTTGACCAACAATGCCACACCTCCCCCTCTTTTACCATCTTCTCTGTTCTTACTGAAACATCTAAATCCTGGAACCTGCAACAACCATTCCTGTCCCTGCTCTGCTTCCACCTCCTCGGGCTGCTCATTTCAGGAACTTAGAACCCTCTTTTTATAAAAAAACTTGCACCTCACATCTCCTTTAAATTTACTCCCCTTACCTTAAGCTAATGTCACCTAGTATTTAACGTTTCTACCCTCCAAATATCTATTCTATCCATGCCTATCATAATTTTGTAAGCTTCTATCAGGTCACCCCTCGTTCCTTAACATTCAAATGAAAACAAACCAAGTTTGTCCAATCTCTCTGCATAGCTAATATCCTCCAGACAAGGCAACATCCTGATAAACCATTCCTGTACCCTCTCCAAAGCCTCCACATCCTTCTGGTAGCGTGATGACCATAACTGTAGACAGTATTCCCAATGTGGCCTAACAAAAGTTGTATGTAGTTGCAACTTGACTTGCGAAGTTTTATGCTCTATGCCCTAACCAATGAAGGCAAGCATGCCATATGCCTTCTTGACCACTTTGTCCATTTGTGTTACTACTTTCAGGGAACTGGGGATCTGTATGCCCAGATCCCTCTCTGTATGTTGATGCTGCTAAAGATTCTGCCATTTACTCTATAATTCCTTCCAGTATTAGATCTTCCAAAAGGCATCACCTCACTTTTCACCAGATTAAACACATCTGCCATTTCTCCACCCAGGTGTCCAGCCTTTTAATATCCTGCTGTATCCACTGGCAATCCTCTTCATGACCCGCAACTCCCCCAATCTTTGTGCCATCCACAAACTTACTAATTAGACCACCTACATTCTCCTCCAAATCATTTATATATATGACAAGCACCAGGGGTCCCAGTGCTGATCCTTGTGGAACAAGAGAGGCCATAGATCTCCAGTCTGAAAACATTCTTCCACAGTTTTTCTGTCTTCTGTGACTAAGCCAGATTTGTCTCCAACTTACTCATTCATCAAAGATCCCACGTGACTTCACTTTTATTTTTAAATTGTGACTTGCCATGAGGGACCTTGTCAAAGGCCATCTTGACATCCACTGCCCAGCCCTCATCTTTTTCACTTCCTCAAAAAACTTCCTCAACTAAGTTTGAGAGACACAACCTTCCCCAAATCACACAAATGCCCCATACACCTCTTCCCATGATCAGCTTCTGCCCCAAGAGTAACAGAGCCTGTGGAAGTTGCATCAGTCTGTACAGCCACCTACGGACTCACCTTGAGAGTAGAAGAAACTCGTCCTCATTTGTGAGGGACCACCAATGACGCTGCCTATCGGTAATAAGTTCAGTTTGTTCCTCAAGGATCTACTTCAATAACTCTCCTACCACTGAATAAGGATAAATGATCTGTAATTTCCTGGATTATCCCTGTTGCCCTTCTTAAACACAAGATCAATGTTGGCTATTCTCCAGTCCTCTGGGAGCTTTCCTGTGAGTAAAGAGGATATAAATATTTCGTACAAGGCTGCAGCAATTTCCACAACTGCCTCGCTCAGCATTCTGGGATAGCTCCCAACAGGTCCTAGGGACTTGTCTGCCATAGTGCTTTTTAAAACATGCAACATCACCTCTTTGTTAATGTTAACATATCCTAGAATATCAATACACTCTTGACTCACCATACACCATGCCCTTCTCCTGTGTGAAAACCAATGCAAAGTATTCGTTAAGGACCTCACCAACTTCCTCCAGCTACACGCATAAATTCTTTCCTTTGTCCTTGAGTGGGCCTTTCCCTAGCTACTCTCTTGCACCTTATACAGGTATAAAACATCTTGGGATTTTCCGTAATTCTGTTGCCAAAGACATTTGATGGCTCCTTTCAGCCCTCCTAATGCCCTGTTTGAGTTTTTTCCTGCTATTGTTGTATTCTTTAAAGGCTCTGTCTGTCTTTATTTTCTTAAACTTTACCTATGTGTCCTTTTTCTTTTTGACTAATCTCTTAATTTCTCTTGTCATCTAAGGTTCCTGAATCCTGCCATCAACAGATGCCTCATAGAGCCAGGGACCCAGGTTCAATTCTCACCTTGGGTGACCATCTGTGTGGAGTTTGCACATTCTCCCCATGTCTATGTGAGTTTCCTCCCAAAATGCAAAGATGTGGAGGTTAGGTGGATTGGCTATGCTAAATTGCCCCATAGTGATCAGGGATGTATAGGTTAGATGCATTATTCAGGGTAAATGCAGAGTAATAGGGTAGGGGAATGGATGGGATACTCTTCAGAAGGTCAGTGTGGATTTGTGGGGCCGAAGGGCCTGTTTCCACACTGTATGGATCTATCTAAAAGGTAGGATGCAAGAAACTCTTTCTGGTATTTAGAGTCAGGGCCTGTGGGGGATATCTTAAAACTTAAAGTCAGCTTTCAGGAATGAAATTAAGAAACATCCTGATATACAGAGAGTGGTGGACATTTGGAACTCTTTTCTGCAAATTAGAATTGTCACAAGATCATTGTTAAATTGGAAAGGAAGTTGTAAGACTTTTGTGAACCAAAGCTATTCTGGGATATAGCACAATTTTGCAGATCAGTCAGCATTTAGTTAAATGATGGAACTGTCTTCAGGAGTCTAATTGTTTTCTTAGACCTATCTCGATTTCTGAAACCCATGCTCGTCACCTCTCCCTTTATCCTCAGGCTGCATTTTACCAATAGAACTAAGTGTCAATTTTAGTCATGGCCGAGAGGGGGAAGCAGAGGCATGCATAAAGATGGGTTCAAGGTCAGTGATGGGGGTGGGGAGTTTACTTAAGGTGTCGGGAGTGGAGGGGGTAAGTGGAACAGCATCAGAGAGGATGGTAATCAACAGAAGGAAGGTTATTGGCAGTCACCACCTTTGTGACCTCTATAAGGGGCATGCAGAGGACCAAGGTGGGCATCATTAGGGTGTAATGTCAGAGGTTCAGGAGATGGGAAGGACAGTCAGAGGTAATGTTGAATGTGATGGGATTGTTGGTGGGGCGGGGTTAGGTGGTGTCGGGGGACAGGTAGAAATAGGCTGATGGGATAACGGGAGGTTAAAAAGGGACATGGAGACTCTGGTTATGGGTGGTGCTGGATGCTGAGAGTGTTGTTCTCAGCTTAATTCTCTGCCATCACTCACCATTATCTTGTTCAAAATTCAATGGTAAATGATTAGGACAATACCCAGGGAGTTAGTGACTGTTTGATGGGCAAAAGCAGAGGATCCACTCCTGCTGGTTACTGGGACATCGAATACATGAAGCAGGCGATTGCAAATTCCAGCTACATTTCATTTGCAATCACTTCCTCAGCCATTTGCAATGCAAGCAGCACGAATGTGCTTAGGGTTCAAATGCTGGTGAAGAACGATTTATTTGCCCCATACCATGAAGTAGAAGTTAGCAGCAACAACTGAAAAAGACAAAAAAAGTGTCCCATCACCTGTGAAATGCATAAAGCTGTTGTGGAATAAGGGAAACACCAGTTTATCATATGACATGGAAGTATCACAATATACTCTAGTAAATGGAGTGAAAAGTTGTATGATTGATGTGGGTATGGGGTGGGGAAATGGTCACAGCACAGCAGGCATTTCCTTTTCAATATAATGTCTTGCTCACTCAGCCAACAAGGCACCTTGATCAAGTTGGTGCTCATGGTGCTACCAGGGCCATGATGGAGCTGATGGTACGGTTCCATTGCTTGGACTGATTCAGGGGTGGGAGCAGTCAGGGTGCGCATAACTACAGTACAGCTCTGACACAATATCCCCCATTATGTTGTTCTGCACAACTGGAGCAGGCTATGAGATGATGTGAGAGAGGCTGAGGAGCTGGGGGAATTGGAGCAGTCATCTGAGGAGGAGAATAGGACGTTGGGAAGGAGAAAGCTCGCATTATCCACAACAGAACTCAGTGTGTCAGGCATTACAAGCCAGAAGGGATCTGATTGACACCCAGTTTCAGTGAGAGCTGGCTGCAGCAGTCAATCACAGACTGAGCAATAATCATTAGTCATCATACAGCACTAGATCTAGACTGTGGGAAAAATCGGCAGTTTCTCTTCATTTTGTTTTTACTTGCCGTTGGTGGCTGTAAATAAAAGCCCATATCTTGGAATTGTCCGATTGCAATCCTATAAGAGATGGTCCCTTTGTGGACAATGACAAGAGACCAGTGTCCAATGGGCATTGGGCACAGAGTGGCAGTGCATTAGAGAGGATGTTTAGACAGGATGCAGCTAAGGAATGGGAAACGGTATTGCCAGGTGATTAAAGAGTGACTAGGGTGAGAGAACAAGGTTGTGAGAAAGTGTCAGTCATGTCTCTATCAGCTTGGCTTCATGGCTGCCATGTCATTCTATTGCCAGTGAAGGGCAACACTGGATTGCCATTGCTTGTCTGGGTGCACAGCAGCCTTTTAAAGGAACAGACACAAGGGATGCTGGTCTTTGGGCAGTTTTCCAGTGAGTGGCGAGTTGGAGCAGGAAAGGCATTTGGTAAAATGGGGCTGGATCAGATGAGAGGGATGCTGTAGGGGCAGGGCAGGTAGTTAATGAGATGAGTTGGTAAAATACAGTGAGAAATTCCACTCAGCCTCACAGTGCAACTGGCACTTGTACTTACATTGGCAAAGCCTTCAATCCGATAGCAACGCTGACCCCTTCACAGGGAAATTATGTGAAGCAATGTGATCTTGCACAAATGATATCAGTAACAGCCTTGATATTTGTGGATTGAGAGATCCTATCCCAATTGATCCTTGGAACCAGCCAATGGATAGAAAAAATATCACAGTTGGCACCCCTTTTGGTCAATGGGAGAGAGTGGTTACCCACTCCTTCAGCTTCAGGCCATAGGTCTCATTGCAGCAGCTGGTATGGTTCTATGTCAGTGTCTGGGACATCCTGAGTCTGTACTCAACTCGGTCTTACTCATCCATAGGAAATGGTTTCGAGGATGATAGACTCTGGGCCTCCTGATTCTCCTGCATATCCCAAGAGGACATTTGGCTGCAACATCTTCAATGTGGAGGCTGATCAACATGAGGAGGCTGCTGCTGATTCTTGACTTCCAGGCACATGCACTCCTGATCCACTTCTCTGTTCCTTTATAACATCATGGCCACAGTGACGATGCATCTCCTGTACACATCGCTCATAGTTCTGCTGACACTATCGGGGAATGTCAGAAACTGAATACGTAAGCAGCTAATATTTACATCACACACAGATGATGGATTCGTATAGTCTTTGATAGTGGTCCATGGAGGAATCCAACCAAGAGAACTATGAATGTTGTATCATTAATGCATAGACTACTGTCCATTGACACCAAATGGAACCATGCAGCAACATGTCCATCCCTTGACTAATCACTGCTGATAACCATGAAAATCTGCCTGCTTTGTTCCTGGGCTAAATGGCCAGGTAAGACAAGTTAGAAGTATCGTGAGCCTTTAGGTTCTGACTGAGATGGTAAAATGTCAAAAGGCAAGGCCGAGGTGCTGTGAGCAACTAAGTAGAAGCAGAGTCAGCAAAGGCAAAGAAAGCAAGTGACAATCCCTGAGGTACACTCGGTTCATTGAGATGGGTTCCAGTCCCTGAGTGCAATGTTAGGTGCCAGGGCACTCTAAAGTGCAGAACAAGAGTGGAGACCTGTTTTCTAATTTGGAAATGTGTCATGACAATATATAGAGGGTTGTGGGTGTCCAATAGTAACCTCTGGATGGGTGATGCAGGCGATCTCTGCTTCAGGAGCATAACCTGAGATATTGGGGACTGCTGTTCAAGATGCAGGCCTAGAGAAGCGAGCTGGAGTTACCAGGTACTCAATCTGACCTTCATGTCAGGAATTATCACTGCCTTGTTTTGCTCTAGTATTTGAGAGAATAGGAAATTGCATATAAATAAGGGGAGATTAGGTACATATAAGATCCAAATGCATGCAAATGGTCTTCTCACTGTAGGATTTTCAGCTTAGCACTCAAACTTTGGGTGGAAAATTTGACTTTTTTTTTCCTCTTTGATGTCAAGAAGCTAATAAGCTCCAAATCATTTTTCAATCTTGTCATTCTTTTTCAATAGACTCACTATTACCCATGTCATTCCAGGGCTGGCAAAATTCAGTTCTTCATCTCCTGGAGTAATGGGCTGGCAGGGTTCAGGTTTTCTAAGACCTGAGACAGCGTCAGAGGGACAGTGCAGGTCCTGAGGGGGGTCTGTTTAGAAGCCCTGTTTGGGTTCACTTGGACACCAGTTATATTTTCTCCAATTTTCTTTTCTACTGCATAGGTCTCTAAGGTCTGTGCATGGCAGTGACTTTTAATGCTGGAAGTTAATGGTGGGAATGGCATCTGCATGTCAATCACTGTGCGTGGATCCTATGAATGGGTGTGCAGATTAGAGGCAACATTGGACACCGGTCCGTCACTCTATGCCATTCTTATGCCTCCCTAACATTTACTCCTCACACCACATACCAACCTCCACAGCCCCTTATATTCCCATGCTCTCACATAACCCCCATGCCCCTCCTACTCCCCAGATCTTTTCCATAACCCATCTATCTTCCATAGCTTCATCCAGAATGAAAGGTCCTCAGGAAGTATGTACACACTCAATGTGGGCAGCCAACTCAGAGTCAGTCCCCTCCCTGACACAAATAGAGAGTCCTTGACACTGATCCAGCTCCTTCAGAGCCAGCTCTCAGAGTGAACAGGATGCCTGACACTCCTGTTTCTTTCAGCCAGGGGTCCTTGATTGGACCAGGTTAACAGCCCCACTCAGGGAACTCATAGAATGAGTTTCACTTGGTTGACCTCATTACAATCACTACAGGAATGTTTATAAAAAAACAAAGACAAAGACAAAGACAATGTCCATACATGAATGGCTGGAAAGGTTGCATGCTGGTGTGAAACAAAAAAAAACCTGCATCATAAAAAAATAACAAATGAGCACAGGGGTTGTGATCTAAAGGTTGTTACTAAAAGGCTGCAGAGGGTCAAGTTGACAGACGAGGTGCTGGCCTTTAAGCTTGCATTGAACCTCATTGGAAAACTATAAAAGCCAAGAACAGAGGTCAACTTGATGATGGAGAATTGAAGTAAAATTAATATGAAGCTCAGCATTATTTTTAGAGTCAACAGAGATGTTCTGTAAAGCAGAATTCTAGCCTGCGTTTGCTTTTCCCAATGTGAAGATACTATACCATGAGCAGCAAATACAGTTTATGAAATAAGCAAATTGCTTATTCATTTGGAAGGAGTGAATGCCCAGCTGTGTTAGTGCCCGCTTAGCTACAATAAACCATGGAGGAAGACAGAGCAACAGGACAGTGTTGATGAAAAGAACCTGCCTACAGCCAGAAGCTCAAACACTTGCACGGCATCGACCTTAAAAGGTGGTATAGGCACAAGATCAGTATATGCTGAGTTATCAGGTCTGAGAGGGTCACACTACAGATACACAAGGGTGAAAGAATGGTATGTGAGCAAGCTCCCAAAGGGAAAGTTTGTCAAGAAGTTCTCCTGCAGGGACGAGGATGAGAAATTCTGTGGAGCAGCATTTGGGAGAATTCTGATGGGCATGTCCTTCACATGCTAGACCCAGTGACAGGTGAAACTATCACTGAGACAGCACAGAGGAGTTTTCAACTCCAGCTTGGCAGATCTCATTCTCTCTGTAACCTGTTTGATCTCTCTGTCAGGCCGCATCCAGAGACACAACCATTGCAGCCCCGAACTCCTTCACTCCTCTGGTCCTCCTGTGATAATTCAGCAATGAATCATACCACAACACCGACAAAAACGCTTCGGAGACGTAGCGATGGCCAAGATCTTCAAAATCATCTTATCTGAACTTTAACCAGCTGAATGTTTCAGTAATGCTAATGCAGGTCTCAGCTTGCTGCTGAATTTGTGGCTTTTTGTGGGCGATTTTAATGCTCATTCAGATGGCGTGTGCAGACACAATAGCTTCCTTATGCCCTGTAACAGTTCCATGATTTGGTGGTGTGCATATTTTTGGAAGGGACATTTGCAGTCCACATTTGAACAAAATGTGCAAGACAACATTTAGTTGGCCTGTAGGAGGAGTTCAGTTATTTTGGGCATTTCAGGAGACATCCACATGACTGTCAGTCATTCTCAAGATGGCCACACATGCCATCCTGGAAGTGACTAGCCATGCAGTGCACGCTTCCAAGAGAGCATGCAGCTTCAATACCATTACCGTAAGTGGGACAACTGATCCAAATATCTCAGCCTCGAGGTTCTTGCTGAATTTTAATCACTTGAATTTTCCAAAGTATTTTTTAATTATTAATTCTCTCAATTTAAAGGAGATGCAAAAAAAAGAAGAAAAAAATTAGGCATTTTAGAGTAACAAACATTCTGAAATTTGCTTTGGGCATCCAGAAGGAAGCATTGCCTAGCATCTTGTCCTATCCTTAGCGAACAATTATTCAAGTTCCTGATTCTTCTGTCACCAATTCAAAGTTAATCCTTTAGTGTTAAATATAATTTCTTAATTTTAAAAACCTCAACTGAAATATTAAAATCTGCATTTTAGACCATGAAAAAAGCTTAGCTGTCTAACCCCCTCCTGGTAACTAAATGCATTTAAACTTGCTATCAATATAATGACACTTCCTTGAACGCGTTATAGGAAGGTGCATTTATGACCTAATGAAGATTATCAACATAAATATTTCAATGCTTATTTTGCACATATTTGTTCTGACAAAACATCCTAATGCATTTCTTTCTGCTTTTGTAATAACCTTATGTCATTAATAATGGACCTTTAATGACAAAGATTGCCAAGTCTAGCAGCCCTTTAAGCACACAACTTCTCAAAGTAGATATTTCCTAATCAATCTGGTCAGACATGTTTTGACTTACCTCTGGAGCAGTTGGGACTGGAACCCAAAACTTCTGGTCCAGGGGTCAGGGCACTTTCACTGCACTACCACTATCTTCAGAGGCATGCTTCCATTCTGACAGATCTTTTGAATGCTGACTATTCCCCCTTTTCACAGTAGTCATCTGTCAGAGGCAGAATTGCAAAGGTCGAGGCAGCCACTTTGACAGCTGCTGTCAAACCACAGGTACATCGGGCCAGGGTGATGAGAGGTTAGTAGTGTAGGGTACCAGGTATGTGGGGAGCACTAGCTGGGTAGTCTACCAGTAATGTAGAGTGCCAGCTGGGTAAGTTGTCAGCTGTATACAGTTTAGGGTGCCGCATAGCAAGGGGACCATTAAGTGCTGCTGTGTTTAGGGTAGATTGGAGTGGGTGGGAGGAATTCAGTCCAGTGGGAGTGGTATAAAGTGAGTGTTGAATCCCAGAGCTGGGGCAGACTTAGAAGCAGATTGGGTCTGGAGCAGGAGAGGAGCATGGGACAGGAGGGGATTGATTCCAGAGGGGGCAAAGGGGAGCAGCTTCCAGGGGTGTGTGTGTGTGTATGTGGGGGGGAGGGGGGGGGGGGAGTGGAGAGAGTCTGAACCTGAAAGAAGGGAATCCTCAATAAATATTTACTTAATTTCATTCAGGTGTCAAGGAATTCCCCAGAAGAATCTTTAATTTCCCAGCTGAAACTGTACAAATTTGCAAAGCTGTATGAGAGCTACTGTAAAAAGGAAGAATTGCTTACTGTCCTCGCTTACTATGACTGCTTGTACTGCTCGTAAACAAAGCTTTTTCACTGTACTTAGGTGCACATGACAGTAAATCAAATCAAATCAAATCAAAGGAAGAACCAGAGTTTGTAACTTTGAAGTTCAGGGTAAGTCTGAATGGTTATGAGCTTCCATAGGAGATAGAGGAAAGCAGATAGGAAACAAAATTGGATTTTTCTTTCAGCTTCTGTAGCAATATTTTGAGAACTTCAGAACTGAATGAAAAGATACAAATAAAATGAGTTTTCAGTGCTGGCAAAAGAGTGCTGCAAGCTGTAATGTACCTAAATCTCTCTGAGGAACAGATAACAGGAGATATTTTGAAAGTTTTGATATACTATTCATAAATTAATGGAGGGTTCAATGTATGCAATCAACATCAGAAGTCAAGGGAAGTGAGGGACAGTTTCTCTCTATGTGATGGCACCAACACATTTAACTGAATCCTGAGAGTTTAGAGAATTGAAAGATGATCGAATCAAAGATGAGACTGTCTTAGGAATAAGAAATCTGCTGAGAGAAGAGAAAGCTGTGAATGTGTGCAGATCCTTGGAGACTTTCACTATTTAGCAGATATCTGGCTCACTTTGTTTTGGTCTAAAGTGACCCTTATTACTTGCATCAAAATTAATTTGCACAGTATAACACGTTCACTTAATCTATCGGTATACCTCTATAATTTATAATGCTGCCCTCTATAAAAATTACTGTGCTATTTCAGTGAAATTTAACACAAACATGAGAAACAGCTCATCATTCTGTTAGGCACTTTAGAGTGTTAAGTTTTGAGTTTGAATTACACCACTCCCCCATGCTTAAGCAACAATTGCTGGAAAAAGGAAGGTAGTGGCATTCGAACATTTGGATCTGGAGGAGTTGCAGTGAGTAGCTTGGCACAGTCTGCACCAGTGGTGTCTACCTTCCAAAATCTACCACATCCACCTGCTGGATTTCCCAGGTATCCATCGGCCTCTGTTGTTGCTGTTCTCATTTAGACTACCTTTAATGTAATTAAATTATTTCACTATCACTGGTTTTTAGCTTACACCATTGCTTTTATCAATTAACCATTTCTACTCTCCATCCTGTCACAGTCCTTTGTCATATCCAGGCCTCCATCACACTGCACCCTACAATTCACCTTTCTTTTCAATGATAACTTGCCTAAAAAGTGTAACTTTTAGTATCTAGTCCCAATGAAAACTCTTCCAATTTCTCTATCCACAGGTGATGTCTGACAAGTTGAGTCCTCCCGTAATTCATTTTTAAAGCATATTAACATATCAAAAAACATAAGCCAGGCATATCCCTGTTCTCGCATTGCAGGTAGATCTGCCAGCAATCTAATTTTCTTATTGAAGGCCATATGTAACTATGTATCATTTACAAACTTGTGGGCCTGCTCCTGTTCCTCAATATCTTCACCCAAATTACTGCCATTGGTGCAGAGTAATCATATAAACATCTTTGCCATCCTAAGGTATAATTGTAATAATACTAATTTCTGTCACATACCAATCCAAAATCTATCCCCTAATTTAAAGAGAGTACTTAGATTTGTAAACTAGCTTTCATGATGACAGGTATTCTCATATGGTGCTTTGTAAGTAGCTGCAAAGGAGGTATGCTGGATATCCAAAGGTAACTGTGTCCTTTCCCCGAAATAATAGATCTGGCCTCTTCGGAGTTCCTCCCTAAACTGTATGGTTGTGATTAAGAATTTGTTGCAGCAGGAATTGCAGCTTGAAATTTATGATCCATCACTTTACAGCTAATTTAGTTATAATGTTGCTGCATTATAGCTGAAAGATTGATAATCTTTTTAGGCCAACACAGTTGTATCAATAACTGATCAAAGTTTGCAATCTCATTACTTAGGTTGCACACCCAGAGGGAATTAGCAGCATATCAATCAGTGAAACACTGTGTTTTTGTGGGCTGAACTATTAATAATGCAGCATTTCAATGTAAAATGTCACAAAATGTTGCCAGCAAGAAAATATGCTCTCAATGTTCGCTAATGCATTACATACCTTCAACAAAAGAAACATTCCAAAGATATTCAAAATGGATAGATATTGAGTAATGTACATCCAATAATAGAATGAAATATTAGGAGAGATGTCAGAGGTTTTGTCAAATGTTAATGTTTTGAACAGTTGCTCGATTGTACAGAACTAATTACTGAAAGAAGAGATATTTTGTCGAAGTTTTTCATCTTGCATTCAAGTGGACTGCAATTGCCTGAGGTATTTCCATGAGAAAGCAATGGAGATCTATAGGCTCCCTAAGCTTTTATGTAACTTGAAGGTGGTGCAAGGCTAGAATACATTCATTTTGTAAGTAGAGGACAGGTCTTGTGTATTTCATAAAAGAAAATGAGTTTAGCTCATAATGATGTGTTTGTTAAATTAGTTCCTAATATATTTATTAATGGTCTCCAGATTTTCTAATTGTCTCTTCTAATTTAATCTAGAATCATACCTAAAAATTTTGCTTTGGATTTTGCAAGGATGGACCAGTTGAGCATAACCTCTGCACTATTACAAATAGCTGGAGGAACAAGTTATTCAATTTGATCAGCCAATCATCGAGACATATGACCTACACATCCAGCATTGCACCAGCACTGAAATTAATACACAATGTTGTTCAATTGTGTGGTAAACAGAACATTTTTCTAGACTAATGGCAGCACCTTGATTATAGAGGGCATAAAAACCATCCCAGTAAGGTTGATGAAAGTGAGAAACTTGATAAAAGTAGGATTACAAGGTATTGAGCAAACAGTTGTCCCTCCTGATGGACGACATCTTAGGGTCTAAAAAGAATTGGCTCGTAAGTCAGCTGACATGTTGGTCTTAATTTTCCGCAACAACTAAAATTCAAAATAGATTCTATAAGATAGAGAAGTCGCAATTATAACCCCTCTATTCAAGAAGGGAGGGAGGTGGAAAATTAGAAACTATAGGTCAGTTAGTTTGATATCAGTCATAGGGAAGATGTTAGAATCAATGAGGAAGATAGTCCTGGATTCTTGGAAAAACCTAAAGTAATGAGGAAAAATGAGCAAGATTTTGTAAAAGGGAAATCATGGTTAATCAATTTAATGGAATTCTTTGAATGAGTAACATGTCCTAATGGTAAAGAGGAGCATGATGATGTGCTGCTCTTGGATTTCCAACAGACATTTGACAAGACTCCACATAAAAGGCTATTGTGCAAAATAGGTGGTCATGGTATAAGGGCGAGCTTACAAGCATGGATAGAGAAAGGTTTCTATCAGCCAGTAAGAGTGAATGAATAAATGGATCTTTTCAGATTGACAACATGTGACAAGTGGGTTTCTACAAGGGTTTGAGTAGGCGCCTCCTTTTTACAATTTCCATCAGTGACTTAGACAAGGGAGAGCTAAGACTTGATGGCTAAATTGGCAGATGACACAAAGGCAGTTGAAAAATATTGTAAGAAGATAACAAAAATGGTGCAGACTGGTATAGACAGTTTAACTGGGTGGGCAAAACTTTGGTAGATAAGAATATGTTCACTTTGGCAAGAAGAACAATATTATCTCAAGAGTGAATGACTGAATTTAGAGGTGCAGAGAAATCTAGGTGTTATAGTATATGAGACACAAAAACTTGAGATACAGCGAATAATTAACCGAATGGAATGCTATCCTTTATTACAAGAGGAATTCAACATAAAAGGAAGGTTTTCTGCTTCAGATATACAGGGCATTGACGAGGCAGCAATTTACATACTATGTGCAGTTTTGGTTTCCTTCTTTAAAAGGAAACATGCAGGTGCATTGGCAGTAGTTCACAGGAGGTTTATCAGCTTAACACCTGAAATGAGTGGATTGTCATATGACAAGATACTGGACAAGCTGGGCTTGTTTTTATTCAAGTTTAGAAGAGTGAGGGGTGATTAGATTGAAGTTTAAAATCCTTAATGGTCTTGGCCTGTTAAACGTGAAAACCATGTTTATTCTTATGGGTGAGTCCAAAACTCGGGGCATTGTTTTAAAATTAGGGGTCACACTTTTATTACAAAGATGAGGGGATTTTTGTTTTCTCTCAGAAGATGATGTGCAACTTTGGAAGTCTCTGTCTGAGGTGGTAGAGGAGGTGGAGTTATTGAATATTTTTTAAATGAAGGTGGATTGAATTTTTATACGAATCAAAGATAAATGGGGATAGATTGGAATGTGGAAATCAGAGCAAAAGCAGATCAGCCATGAATACTAAAAAGGTATAGTAGGCCTGAGTGGATGAACAGTCTACTTCTGTTCATAATTCATACATTCAGATGTTCATAATCTATTAGTGAAAATATTACTCGTACAATGACTGCCTCACAGGGCAAAACTGTGCTCTATCTTAGCTCTTAAACAACTTGTGTCTTCTACTGTGAAAACAGAAATAATATTTGGTTCATTGTCTCTTTCTTTCCTCATTTGAATGATAATCTCATCTATCCCTGTTGCCAAAGCATCAACATTCGGTTTAGCTATACACAAGCATATGTAAAAACATTTACGATCTGTTTTTATATTCTCGGTTAGGTTTCTCTTGTATTCCACTTCTTCCCTTTGTTGTCAACATTTGGCTGCCTTTTTTTGGTTTCAAAAATACTCCCAGTCCACATTTTCTTCACATCCAATGCCATTCTTAAATTCCTGAGTAAGACATGGATGGATCTTTCTTGCAGAGGTTTTGTTTTCCAAGGGAATGCATTATTGTTGAACACAAATTATTTCTTTAAATGTTTCCCACTATTTACAGCCACATATTTTAATCAATTTACATAATCCACTGCAACCAATTCTCTTTCAGGCCAATGTAATTACTTTTGTTTAAGTTTTTGTTTGTTTTGAAGTATTTCAAATCAAATTTAGGATGGATGTAATTGCATTATGATCACTAGTTCCTAGCAGATGTTTTCCTTTAAAATTACTAATTAATTCTGCCTAGTTAAACAATAGGTTGGTTCCAGAATGTACAGCTCCAGGAAACTGTCATGAAAACCTTAGAAACCCCTCTTCTAGAAAAGTGGTACCAGTTTGATCCAGTTTATGTTTCTCACTAATGTACTTACTTCATCCTTTATCACCAGAGCTGCTACTCTTCCTTTTCCTTTCAATGTCTGTTCAAAATATTATGAACCGCTGGTCATCATAACTGCAGTTACATCTGAGCAATTTATCACTGATTACACCTTGAATTTATCCATTATGATCTGAACAAACAGCCTTCAATTTCATTATTCTTACTGTAAGTTCTCACATGGACTGTACTTGCTGATGCAAAGTTTTTCTTAAACTTTTCTTGAGCCACTCTGTTTTTAAGCTGCATCAATTGTTCGGTTGCCTCAACCTTTCTGTCTGGATTTCCACCCAAATCTTGCCATGATCATTATTTTAAGGCCTATGATCCCAGTTATAAATTAGTTCCAGACTTACATGGAGCCCATCACAATATAAATGTGTTCTCTTTCCCGAGCACTGGCGCCAATACCCAATGAACTGAAATCCTCTTCCCAAATCATTCTGAGCCACATGTACAACTCTGTCTGTTGCAACTTATTTACTCAGTGGAGTGCAAGAAAGAGATTAAGTTAGACAGGATTCAGAAGAGATTTAGCAGGATGTTGCCAGGTATGATAGGTTTGAGTTATAAAGAAAGGCTGGATAGGCTGGGAATTTCTTCACTGGAGCAAAGGGAGGTTCAGAATAACCTGATAGAGGTTTATAAAATCATGAGGGGTATAGATAGGGAAACAATGCCTACCTAGGATGGGTGATTTCAAAAATGGGGCACACTTTTAAAGGTGAGAGGAGAGAGATTTAAAAAAAGACATGAGGGTGATTTTTTTCTTACACAGAAGTAGTTCACGTGAGGAATGGAATTCCTGAGGAAGTGGGGGATGTGGGCACTGTTACAACATTCAAAAGACACTTAGATAAGTACATGAATAGGATCCTTTTGGAGGGACATAGGCCAGGAGCAGACAGATGGGACTGGACTAGTTTGGGATTATGTTTGACATGGACTGGTTGAAGTGAAGGGGGCTGTTTCTATGCTGTATGACTCTATGACCATTGGTTTAATTTGACTTTTACTTCAGTTTCCTAATTTGCTCTTTGCTTTTGTAATGGCAGAGACTTCACTGCCACAATTATACTCCAAGTTATAAATTGGAAAGATTCAACTAATCAGAAGAAAACTACAACAACGATCAATATATAATAGGATTGGAGCAATTCGAAATGGTTTCAAAGAATGAAGGACGTGTCTCAGTAATCAGTGGAGGCATCAACCTAAGATATCAATAATGGAATGGGAAAGTCAATTAGCAGCAAGTTCTTTACTAACTGTGGCTGAAGGGGCAGAGATGGATGACGTGATAGAGGTGGCAGTAAATGGCCTGTACTGGAAGTTTGTCAGGTCAGTTGGAGTAAGGAGTGCCTACAACCAATAGGTTGGTAAATGAAGCATATTTTGTTTCAGAAATTTAACTAGATCAAGATGTAGGAGTTTTAATTCTTACACATGATGTGAATGCCATTGTCAAGGTTAGCATGTGCTGCCCATCCTTAATGGCCTTAAGAAGCTGGTAGTTTAATCAAAGATGATAGCATGTTTTTAAAAGGAAAATTGCTTAAATATTAGATGCAGGTTTCTTAGAAAAGGATAGTGAAATTTGTTTTGGATTACTACATTAAGGAATTGTCCCAGTTACAATAGGTAAAATAATCTGACATTCCAAGTCCCGACTATTGTCTTTCACAAGAATCTCGAAGCAGTAGATCTGTAAAGTATTGAAATAAAATGTAGAAATAATATAAGTGATTAGAAATAGAAGCTACAGCAACATAGATAAAAGGAAAAGACAGTGAGGAAAAAAGTGACAAGAGGCAAAAGAAAGGAAGGAAAAAAAGGAAAAAAAATACAATTTTATACTTCATTACACCCTTAGAATGTTCCAAAATATTTCACTTTTGAATCCATTACTTTTGAAGTGTCTTCACTATGATCTTCTGGGGAAACAGATGGTCTTGATGTGTAAATTGATGAATAACTGCAACATTTCTTCTCATTTTGGTTATGTGGAGTAAAAACTTGTTAAATCTCCAAGTGACTTAGATCTGGAACACAGTTGGAGATTAGGGTGGGAGCATAGTCAATCATGGCTTTCAAAAGAAAACCAGATACACATCTGAAAGGTGGTAATCATCATTATATGGATGCAGCCAGGCTATTATTATGTTGGTAACGTGAACAAAATCTCCTTTCCATTTTTCAGGCACAGACACACCCCTCATCACAGTGTATATTGCAGAGATAGCTAGACATTGGATTGGAAAGTAGGATGGGAAATGTGTTACCTGATATCAGCTCTGTAGATGATGATCAGCTGGAGGTCTGTACATTGCATTTTATAGACATTTATTCCTCAATAACCCTCTGACCATGTTCATCGTTTAATGGTGAATCCAGGAAGCTTCATGCATTCTCTGCGCAGTTTGAATTTGCTATTTTATTTACATTGGCTGAAGTATGCTTGGTTTGGACAGTTACGAATGGATTTCTACCTAATGCTGTTCTACTGAAATTGTCTGGTACCCAAGTTGAAGTATTCTGTTCAATTCTAGGTATCACACTTCCATAAAGATTTGAAGGCTTCATAGAGGATGCAGACAAGATTTGCAGATGGAAAAATGACGGGGGCTCAGTAGAAGTTGAATTGTGCTCACAGAACCAGCAGGTACACAACAGGCCTCCTTCTATGCAATAGTCTTGAGTAGATTTTGGCTCCAAAGTAGGAGAGCATCGACAGGTCCAATTAGAAATGGGCCAGATATTCCAAGGCACAAAAACAGTAATTGCTGGAAAAGCTCAGCAGGTCTGGCAGCATCTGTGAAGGGAAATCAGAGTTAACGTTTTGCATCAGGTGACCTTTCCTCAGAACTGCTAAGCTTTTCCAGCAATTTCTGTTTTTCTTTCTGCAGTAGAGCATCCGTAATTCTTTCGGTTTTTATTCAGATATTCTAAGGAATGGTTATCAAACATTGCTACTCTATTAATTTACACATGCAACAAAAGACCCCTGCATTTCTGACGGGAGATTCCAATCAGAAATATAGAGCTGTGCTTCCATTCTGACAGTACCCTCACAGCATTGAAGAATTGCGGGGAGGCAGACCACAAACCCTTTCTCACAACAGTCAGCTGCTGTATTCTGTAATTTAAAGGACTAGCATTACTGCTATTTTGACAACTGCAGTTAAACGATATGTATTTATAATTTCACAGGAAATTGACAAATTAGGATGCCGGGTGGGTAGGGAGTAGACTGCCAGGTAAGTAAAATACCTAGTAGGTAGGGTGCTCGATCAAAAAAGTACATTTGATTGAAAATGGGATCAAGGAGCCCTAGCAAAATTGGGGATCATCAATTTCAGATGTTCCTCAGAATAGTGTCGTAGGACGATCCATTGTCAGTTGCTTCGTTAATGACCTTCTCTCCATTGTCAGGTCAGAAACGGGGATGTTTCCTGATGATTACACAATGTCCACCACCATTCCTGATTCCTCAGATGCTGAAGCCGTCTGTGTCCCAATTCAAAAAGAGCTGAACAATATCCAAGTTTGGGCTGATAAGTGGCAAGTGACATTCACATCACACAAGTGCTAGGGAATCACCGTCTCCAAGAATAGAATTTCACCATCATCCCTTGACATTTAATTGGCATTACCAACGCTGAATCCTCACATGATCCAGGACAAAGGAACATATTTGACTGGCACCACATCTACAAACATTCACACTCTTCACCACCGGCAATCAGGAGCAGCAATGTGTACTTACAAGGTGCACCAAGGTTCACTCAACAGCACCTTCTGAACCTAGAACCATCACCATAGAGTCACAGTCAGAGATGTCCAGCACAGCAACAGACCCTTACATCCATCTCGTCCATGCTGACCAGATATTCTAATCCAATAGAGTTCCACTTGCCAGCACCCGGCCCATATCCCTCCAAACCCTTCCTATTCATATACCCATCCAAATGCTTTTTAAATGTTGCAATTGTACCAGCCTCCATCACTTCCTCTGGCAGCTCATTCCATACACGTACCATCCTCTGCATGAAAATGTTGCCCCTTAAGTCTCTTTTGTATCTTTCCCCTCTCACCCTAAACCTATGCCCTCTAATTCTGGACTCACCCACCACAGGGAAGAGACTTTGTCTATTTATCCTAACCATGCCCCTCATGATTTTATAAACCTCTATGAAGGTCACCCCTCAACTCCGACACTTCAGGGAAAACAGCCCCAGCATATTCAGCCCCTCCCCATAGCTCAAATCCTCCAACCCTGGCAACATCCTTGTCAATCTTTTCTGAGTCCTTTCAAGTTTCACAACATCCTTCCGATAGGAAGGAGACCAGAATTGCATGCAATATTCCAAAAGTGGCCTAACCAATGTCCTGTACAGCCGCAACATGACCTCCCAACTCCTGTACTCAATATTCTGACCAATAAAGGAAAGCATACCAAATGCCTTCTTCATTATCCTATCTACCTGCGACTCCACTTTCAAGGAGCTATGAACCTGCACTTCAAGGTCTCTTTGTTCAGCAACACTCCCGAGGACCTTACCATTAAGTATTTAAGCACTGCTAAGATTTGCTTTCCCAAAAATCTTGAAGGAAATGGAAAGTAGATAGTTGGGAAAACTAGAACCTGCAAGATCCCCTTCAAATCACTCACCATCCAGACTTGGGGAAAAAAAACTCACCATTTCCTGAATGACTCTGGATCAAAATCCTGGATCACCCTAGTGGCATTGTGGGAAGAACTTCCCCAAATGAACAACAGAGATTCAAAAACACAGTTCTCACCACCTTTTCGATGGCACAGGGGTGGATAATAAATGCTGAGCCAGCTAGTGACACCTACTTCTCATGAATGAGTAAAGAGGATGAGTAGGACAACGATAAGCAGAGTGTTTGGGTGGGAGGTGACAAGGTAGTCCTGTACATTATGGGGGAAAAGGCAGTGGTGGTTGGGAAATATCGGATCCAGCAAGGTGTGAGGTGTTGTGGTTAGGCCCAGGGGAAGGGGTTATCTGGTCCAGCACGAGATGGGGAAAGATAGGACAGGTTCCAAGTCAGAGGTGGTGCCAGGTTCTGCGGAATGATTTTGGCGTGTATAGGTCAGATAGGGTCTAGGGAGATGTAGTAGTGGTATATGTGTAGTCTAATTTAGGTGTGGGGGGCACCAGCTGAATAGTGACTCAGGGTTTACCTTCCTTAATTACAAGCCTAATGCCCAAACTCTCAGATTTGAATGGATGCTTTCAGAGGGTTCCAGGTGTGAAGAAATTGCCTAGTGGAATCTGCAAACTCCCCAGCAAATTCCTTTGGAATTTATATATGATAGGGATTCCGTAGGATCTCCATGTACATCTCCAACATATGCAACAGTTATGATTTTCTAGCCATCAGAAAATCCAGGCCAATATTTTCCCTATTACACATTGAAATCAAATGTTTTGGTTGCAAATATGTGTGGTTGCCCACATGCAGCCATTGCATTTACTATTTCAGACTTGTTGTTGATTTTGATATTTTACACCTGTGTTCTCATAGGCAACTGGTCCAACGGTTCCACGAAGAAATCAGTCATGCTTGCACTGTGATCTCTATTGCTGCCAACTGTTGCTTTCCAGGGATTCCTACTTACTGCATTTTGTAGTTTTACAAAGTCAAAACTTGATGCTTCTAGAACACAGCTGATGGGCCAGATTGAATTCAGGAAGGGTAACGAAAGCATGGCTTGATTTTATGAAAAGAATTGTTCTTGATACTTTACGATCATTTGTTACTGAAACCATAATCTATATCACTAACCTCCATTATTCCATTGTGCCCCTAACTGGCCTTCCATATTGTACTCACCTGAAACTTCAGGTCATTCAAACTTCTGCTATCCCTTCCTCCTCGCCCATCAACCTGCACTCTCAGGCCAAACGTCACCAAAAATGGCATTTTATAAATTCTCATCCTCGTTCTCAAATCCCTCTATGGCATCAGTTCCCCTAATATTGCAATTCCAACCTGTTGAACACTCCCAAAAGTATTTTATGTATCATTTATGGCTGTACCTTTTGCTGCTGAAGTCTTTATCCCTGGAGCTCCCTCCTAAACTTCTCCAACCTCCTTTAAGTTAGCACTTAATTTGATGTACCTCCATCAATCAGACTACAACATTGTCCTTAAAAACCTATCCCCATTAATCTAGTTTTTGGGCATCTAATATCTCCTTATGTAGCTTGGCATCACATCTTGGACTATAACACTTGTTTGAAGCACCTTGCAATGTCTGATTAGCTTAAAGACACCTTCTGACCACACCAGTTCTTGTTGCTATTATGGTGGCAGCACACCAGAAAAATAAACTAGTTTGGAAAAGAGAGAAATGTGGTACATAGGAGGAAATATACATCAGCCTGAAGAGAAAGGACCGTCGATTATATGGTTATTTAAGTACAGGAGGAAAGTGACAAAGTAAATTGTAAGAAATAAGGAAATTGGCAGCGTGCACTGACTGGGAATAAAAGAAGATGAACGGCAGCAGTGTGTGTGAAAGGAAAAGGTTCCAAGTGCCAGCATGAACTGAGGGTTAGACAAGAGCTGTGGAAAGCTTGCTAGTATTACCAAGGGGGATGATAAATTAAAACGTAAGGGAGAATATCACTTGCAAGTCACTGGCAACTGTGTACATCATTTAATACCATATTAGGAAACAATGCCAGCAAGACAGATGGCTAATAATCAGCCATAATTATTCTTTTTTTCCTGGAAAAAACATTCCCACAAATTGTATCAGATTCAACTGTCGTACAACAAATAATATTAAACATGACTAGACAATCATTCCTATCGCTTTGGTTGTAGTGGATCTTCTGGGTAAAAGGCAGAGGAAATTCGGGCTGGATAGATTACACACCCATAAGAGTCCATTCTATTTTCATGAAATAATTTAAATGCACAGAAAATAAACAGGGCTCAGTTATTCATAATGACAATTACAAAGGGCATTTTAAAATAAACAAATGAGTGGTCATGTCAGCAAGCCCTTCCAGAAGAACTGACAGTCTGCGCATATTTTCAAACTGCAACTTCCTGTCCATACTAAAGCAGTTATGCATCTTTGTATCCATTCCATTACTTGTTGCTCATGCACTGAATGTGCTTGAAACAAATTGTTTTTAGTTTTTCTATGAATTGAAAGCTTATTTATTTGAAGTTTGATTTACTCATCAGAATTCAGTTTATTACGATAGGATCAGACTGTGCTGAACAAGGGGTTTTATTGAATGGATTCTTAGTTGCTCCATTATAAGAATGGGGGATGTATTATTACAATTGCACAAAACAGCTCTTAAGTAACAACAATCTGCACCAGGCACTTCACAGACGTCAGACAATAATGCACAGCATGCCCAAGCAGAGACATTAGGAAATCAAATAACTTCGATCTTTCAGCCAGTTTAGGTCAGTTTTAGAGGAGGAGAGGTTTATGAAGAAAATTCTAACACTCAGATCCTGTATAGCTATTGGCATGTTAGAATGAGGTGGAATCCTTTAAGTATCTATCCTTTATTAATGAGATATTGGAAAGGCATAAATCGTCATCTTAAGCACTTGGCACTCGTTATTAAAATTTAACTTCGCCTTCCAGACACTATAGTAGCATATGCAGAGTTTATAATCCCATATTCTCCAAATCATAAAAATCACTTGTATCCACCGAGCTTCTCCTCAACTTAGTTACCTGTGGAAACCTTCATCCATGACTTAGTGCCGACTGACTCAACCGTTATAATACTGAGCTTCCATTCTGTTATCCTTCATAAATTGCATTTTATTCAAGATAATGCTGCCTATTTACTAATCAACCATCAAGTTTATTAGTCCATCAATGCCTTGTCAGTTTATATATTTTATAAATTTCTCATCCTTCTGTTTAAATGCCACCATGACCTCTTCTCCCCAACCACATCCCCACACACACATCCATTCCAAACTCCCCAAAACCTAATTTCCACTGATTCAAGCCTTTTACTCACCCTCCCCTCCAATTTGCCCCAATATTAATGACTATTCTTTCAACCAACTAGACTCAAATGCAGAAGATGCAGCAGATGCCCTCTTGCCTCCTCCCTTTGTACCATCTAAGACTGTAAACTTTCCTACCAAGCGTGATGATACTGAGGAGGTTATTTTGTCCTTTTTGTTTTGAAGGGAGGTTGGAGGGCAAAGGTTCAGAGCCAGTTACCAAAGACCACTTGAGTAAGGCCTTGGGATTTATGTAAAGTTGGAACGATGGAAGCAGCCTGGGTGGGGCCAACTCTCACAGACCAGCCTTTCTAGTTTTTAGGTGGTGCTTAAAGCAGAAGTTATTGGGGTCTCAAAAAGAGTTGGAGCTTCAGTGAATATCTCCTGGCCATTACACTTTCTGAACTTTCTCCTGATGTTTTTCCCCTCCTGGATTGGAAAACTTCATTCAAAAATCTGTGTCTGAATTTGTCTTTCTGCCAAGGGATGTATTTATGGAATGTTACTACACTGGAACAGTTTGGATTCTCTACAGTATGGAAACAGGCCCTTTGGCCCAACAAGTCCACAACAACCCCCCAAAGAGTAACAACCCAGACCCATTCCCCTACCTTACATTTACCCCTGACTAATGCACCTAACACTATGGACAATTTAGCATGGCCAATTCACCTGACCTGCCCATCATTGAATTGTGGGAGGAAACCGGAGCACCCGGCAGAAACTCACGCAGACACGGAGAGAATGTGCAAACTCCACTCTTACAGTCACCCGAGGCAGTAATCGAACCCGGGTCCCTGGCACTGTGAGGCAACAGTGCTACCCACTGGGCCATCGTGCTGCCCGAGTGCTGAGTTAAATGAATAATAGGTACACAGTACTATTACTAATTAAGTTTTCAAATAGGTAAGTTATTCTAAATTCATTTCTCTTTGCTTGTATTTTAACTACAGTGTTTAAATAAATTGTGTTTGCTTAACATTGACTAGTTTGACCAGTCACATCACATCTGGAACAGACACTTTATATTTGCCTATTAAGAGTACGTTTGAGTCTATGCTACCTTCTTAGAATATTTTGAGGGAGGGTTCTGGTCGGATCCATAACTCATGTAAAAGTGTAATTTACGTCTACCTTAACATGCAGCATTCACTGTTCAAAATTCAGTCAACTCTTTATTAAAGAAACTGACTGAAGACTGACGGTTTTGCTCAACATCTCCTGTCAACCCACTTGTGAGGCTCTCAGCTCCTGGTCACTGACTATTTGAACATTCCATTATTTTCTGATCTCTGCTCTCTGCACTATCCCATTAAACTTGAAGAATAGGACCACAACTTTTGGCATGTAGCTGTCAGAAATGGGATTAATAGCTATATGCTAATAGCTAGGATCGATCATTACTGACATCTGATCACACGGGACAGGAGGGTACAAGTTTCTATTGGGCCAACATAGTGTCTCTAACTATTTGCACTATTTATATTGAATGTTTCTTAGTTTTCACCAGGATTTTTTCCAGTCGTCATTTGTGAAAGCATCCAGAAACCAACATGAGATTTACACAATAACCACTTCCAGTCCCTAAAGTCAAGTTTAAAAATTCAGACCTTAATCCTTATTTAAGATGTGATGGCCCAGTGATTTATCACTACACTATTAATTCAGAGACCCAGTTAATATTGTGGGGACCTAGGTTTGAATCCCACTGTGGCAGATGGCAGAATTTTAATTCTAGACTTTGAATTGAATTCAGAGTCTAATGATGACTGTGACTCTGTTGTGAATTGTCAATTTTTTTTTTAAAATCTGGCTCACTAATGTCCTTTAAGGAAGGAAATCTCCTGCTCTTACTGCATCTGGCCGAATGCAACTCTGGACCCATAGCAATGTGATTGAGTCTTAACTACACTCTGGGCAAGTGAGAATGACATTAAATGCAAGACCAGCCAATGACACCCCAATCTTGTGAATAATCTTTCAAACGAAAAAGGCCATTCCTCTCTATTGACTACGAGACAAAGGAGGGTGAATGTATTGGAGCACTGGTGGCAATGACGCAAGCTGAAGCCTGATGGGGATGCCTCATTGGTCAGCAGGTATCAGTCTAATACACACCTTATGGGTCTAACTTCTTATACTTCTACTGTGTTTGTGGGCCATAGGTAATTTCCCCTCCTCTTCAGATTTTCAGTGCTTCTCTCCATTCACACCACCTCTGGAATATCCTCTATTTCTATAGATGACTCATGATCATCCTGAACCATCAATTATGTACTCATTCCTGCTAATCAAAGATCAATTGTGTCTTGTTCTTTCCCTTTTTCCCCTCGAGCAGGGAAGCTATTCATCTCTTATTGTCTTTAAGTGACCAGACATCAACTTAAAATCATAATAGTTTCTCTTTCCAATCGAGAACAACTGATTATAATGCTTCAATGTCTGGCATTACCTTTTTTGTACACATGCAAGAGAAAACAAGCATTAAACGTATCCTTAATGTTATTAAAAATGTACAACCTTCTTTAGGTTCGCTGAAAAAAAACACAAAAGATGTCCCTTATTGTTTTGCTGCATTTTCCATGGATCAGAGTTAATTGTGCAAATTGTCATTCATGTACACACACACACCACCAGAGGATGCTGTTCATCAGTACGAAAGAACCTCCTCCCGAAGCTCAGGTGAAAAACCTTAAACAGACACTGTTCTACATCTTATAAGCAATTCCTGACAGTATTATAGATATTTTCTAATCGATTTGTTCAAGGATGTTATTACACATCTCTAGGAATAGGTCAGACTTGAATCCAAGCCTCCTGGCTCAGAGACAGGGACACTACACTGTACCACAAAGCTCAACATTTTAAGTAGTCTTTAATTGTAAGATGTTATCTTTGTCTATGGCCTTGGACTAACTTCAAAATGTACAGTGTTTGTTAAAAGAAACGATTTCCACAATTTAGAAATGACACTGAGATTCTGTGTTAAATAACGACACGGGCGGCACGGTGGCACAGTGGTTAGCACTGCTGCCGCACAGCGCCTGAGACCCGGGTTCAATTCCCACCTCAGGCGACTGACTGTGTGGATTAGATTAAATTAGATTACTTACAGTGTGGAAACAGGCCCTTCGGCCCAACAAATCCACACCGACCCGCCGAAGCGCACCCACCCAGACCCATTCCCCTACACCTAACACTACAGGCAATTTAGCGTGGCCAATTCACCTAACCTGCACATTTTTGGAGTGTGGGAGGAAACCGGAGCACCCGGAGGAAACCCACGCAGACACGGGGAGAATGTGCAAACTCCACACAGTCGGTCGCCTGAGGCGGGAGTTTGCACGTTCTCCCAGTGTCTGCGTGGGTTTCCTCCGGGTGCTCCGGTTTCCTCCCACAATCCAAAGATGTGCAAGTCAGGTGAATTGGCCATGCTAAATTGCCCGTAGTGTTAGGTAAGGGGTAAATGTAGGGGTATGGGTGAGTTGCGCTTCGGCGGGGCGGTGTGGACTTGTTGGGCCGAAGGGCCTGTTTCCACACTGTAATGTAATGTAATAACCATTAATAGCTGTATTCATTCATTAAATTATATATCTTGCATCCTTTTAAGTGATACAGAGTGGTTGGATTGCCTTTTACTCCAACTACACAAGCTTCATCTGAGTCAACATGCCCAGAAAAATATTTTTGAAATGTTTTCAAATTTTAAAAGTACATTGAAAAGTACTGAACTCCCAAAATTATAGTTAGAACATAAGCATTGGGCATTTCTGCTGTCTGTCTGTGATATAGAGTCATAGTGATGTATAGCACAGAAACAGACCCTTCAGTCTAACTCATCCATGCCGACCAGATATCCCAACCCAATCTAGTCCCACCTGCCAGCACCCGGCCCATATCCCTCCAAACCCTTCCTATTCATATACCCATCTAAATGCTTTTTAAATGTTGCAACTACATTAGACTCCACCATTTCCTCTGGCAACTCATTCCATACACATACCACTCGCTGCATGAAAAGTTGTCCCTTGGTCTCTTTTATATCTTTCCCCTCTCACCCTAAACCTATGCCCTCTAGTTCTGGACACCCCAACCCCAGGGAAAAGACTTTGTCGATTTATCCTATCCATGTCCCTCATGATTTTATATACCTCTATAAGGTCACCCCTCAGCCTCCGATGCTCCAGGGAAAACAGCCCCAGCCTGTTCAACCTCTCCCTATAGCTCAAATCCTCCAACCTTGGCAACAACCTTGTAAATCTTTTCTGAACCTTTTCAAGTTTCACAACATCCTTCCAATTGGGAATAGACCAGAATTGCATGCAACATTCCAACAGTGGCCTAACCAATGCAGTGTACAGCCGCAATATGACCTCCCAACTCCTGTACTCAATACTCTGACTAATAAAGGAAAGCATACCAAATGCCTTCTTCACTATTTACTTGCGACTCCACTTTCAAGGAGCCATGAACCTGCATTACAAGATCTCTCTGTTCAACAACACTCCCTAGGACCTTACCATTAAGTGTATAGGTCCTGCTAAGATTTGCTTACCCAAAATGCAACACCCTCATATTTATCTAAATTAAACTCCATCTGCCACTCCTCAGCCCATGGGCCCATCTGATCAAGATCCCATTGTAATCTGAGGTAAACTTCTTTGCTGTTCATTATGCCTTCAATTTTGGTTTCATCTGCAAACTTACTAACTATACCTCTTATGCTCACATCAAAATCATTTATATAAATGATGAAAAGCAGTGGACCCAGCACCGATCCACTGGTCACAGGCCTCCAGTCTGAAAAACAACCCTCCTCCACCACCCTCTGTGTTCTACCTTTGAGCCAGTTCTGTATCCAAATGGCTAGTTCTCCCTGTATTCCATGAGATCTAACCTTGCTAATTAGTCTCCCCATGGGGAACCTTGTCGAACGCCTTACTGAAGTCCATATAGATCACATCTACCGTTCTGCCCTCATCAATCCTCTTTGTTACTTCTTCAAAAAACTCAATCAAGTTTGTGAGACATGATTTCCCACGCACAAAGCCATGTTGACTATCCCTAATCAGTCCTTGCCTTTCCAAATACATGGACATCCTGTCCCTCAGGATTCCCTCCAATAACTTGCCCACCACCAATGGCAGGCTCACTGGTCTATAGTTCCCTGGCTTGTCCTTACCACCTTTCTTAAACAGTGGCACCACATTAGCCAACCTCCAGTCTTCCAGCACCTCACCTGTGACTATCGATGATAACAATATCTCAGCAAGAGGCCCAGCAATCACTTCCCTAGCTTCCCACAGTTCTAGGGTACACCTAGTTAGGTCCTGGGGATTTATCCACTTTTGTGTTTCAAGACACTTCCTTCTCTTTAATATGGACATTTCTCTACATTCTATATCTTCCATGCTGTTTCCCACAGTAAATACTGATGCAAAATACTGGTTTAGTTTCTCCCCCAGTTTCTGCGGCTCCACACAAAGACTGCCTTGCTGATCTTTGAGTGGCCCTATTCTCTCCCCATTTACCCTTTTGTCCTTAATATATTTGTAACCACCCTTTGGATTCTCCTTAACTCTATTTGCCAAAGCTATCTCATGTCCCTTTTTTGCCCTCCTGGTTTCTCTCTTAAGTATACTCTTACTGCCTTTAACTCTTAAGGATTCACTCGAGCTATCCTGTCTATACCGGACATATGCTTCCTTCTTTTTCTTAACCAAACCCTCAATTTCTTTAGTTATCCAGCATTCCCTATACCTACCAGCCTTTCCTTTCAGCCTAACAGGAATATACTTCCTCTGGACTCTCATTATCTCATTTCTGAAGGCTTCCCATTTTCCAGCTGTCCCTTTTCCCAACATCTGCGTCCAATCAGGTTTTGAAAGTTCTTGCCTAATACCGTCAAAATTGGCCTTTCTCCAATTTAGAACTTTAACTTTTAGATCTGGTCCATCCTTTCTATCACTATCTTAAAACTATTAGAATTATGGTCGCTGGCCTCAAAGTGCTTCCCCACTGACACCTCAGTCACCTGCCCTACCTTATTTCCGAAGAGTAGGTCAACGTTTGCACCTTCTCTAGTAGGTACATCCACGTACTGAATCAGGAAAGTTTATTGTACACACTTAAATTCCTCTCCAGCTAAACCCTTAACACTATGGCAGTCCCAGTCTATGTTTGGTAAGTTAAAATCCCTTACCATAACCACCCTATTATTCTTACAGATAACAGAGATCTCCTTAAAAATTTGTTTCTCAATTTCCTTCTAATTATTAAAGTGGTCTATAATACAATCCCTATAAGGTGATCATCCCTTTCTTATTTCTCAGTTCCACCCAAAAAACTTCCCAGGATGTATTTCCAGGAATATTCTCCCTCAGTACAGCTGTGATGCTATCCCTTAGCAAAAATTGTAGGAAACAACAGTTTCATTAATTCCAAATAAAAATTAAACGTGTCAGAAAAGTTTGTATTGCGGTTAAATCACAGAGCTAATAGCAACTGTGGAACAACTGAACTAGCAAAGGAAAATCAGCAAACTATTCGACTCAACAGTAAATACTTTGATTATTTTGCTTATCCAAGTCTTAATAAGTAATTGTAATTTCACTATTTTAAGAAACAACTTGGATTTATCTATGATCAAAAACATGTTAGAAAATACAAAAAATTGTAAAGGTCCAAATCCTGGTATAATACTTTGTCAAGTTGGGTCAAAATGATGAATTTGTTAAGGTTTTTATATGTGAAATGATGACCACTAAAATGGAGGGAATTCCAAATAATGAGATCAAGGCAATTGATAGTATTGTCACCAGTTATTGATACATAATGATTGGATATGCACAAAACAAAGGGTCATCAGGCAAATTTAAAAAATTTTGTGCAGGTAAACTGGCTGCACAAAGGGTGTGCACAGCAGCCTCGAAGGAATTGAAGTATGTAGTGAAAGGTCTTGCATGTCAAAGAAAACATTGAGAATGAAGGAAGACAATAACATTAAAGCGGAGGTTACATTGCAGTTGGGCAAATCAAGTCGGAGTCATAGAGATGTACAGCACGGAAACAGACCCTTCGGTCTAACACGTCCATGCTGACCAGATAGCCCAAGCTAATCTAGTCCCATTTGCCAGCATTTGGCCCATATCCCTCTAAATCCTTCTTATTCATCTTCCCATCCAGATGCCTTTTAAATGTTGTAACTCTACATGTTCCTAACCATGCCAAGTTCATCTGCATTCCCTGTTAGACCTCTTGCATTGAAATAAATGCAGGTGAATTCATCAGTCCTAACTTGTTCTCTGCTTTGTTCTGGCATGCACTGACTGTTGACTCACTCTTTCTTCCAACTGTACACCAGTCCCAGATTGATTTCTTTCCTCATTATTTCCCTTGTCACCTCACCCCCACCCCACCTTACTGGTTTAAATCCTCTCGAGTACCTCAAGCAAATCTCCCTGCCAGTAGATTGGTCCCCTTCCAATTCAGGTGGAATCCGTTCTTCTTGTACAGGTCACTTCTACCCCAGAAGAGAGAGTCCAATGATTCAGAAACAATCCCCTGCACCAGCTCCTCAGTCACGCAATCATCTGCTCAATCCTCCCATTCCTACTCTCACTAGCTCGTCACTGGGAGTAATCCAGATATTAGTACCCTTAAGGACCTCCTTTTGAAATTTCTGCGTAACTTATTATATTCTCCCTTCAGAATCTCATCCCTTTCCCTTCCTATGTTGTTAGTTCCAATGTGTACAATGACCTGCTGGTGGTCCCGCTCCCCTTTGAGAATATTCTGCACCCCGAGATCCTTAATCCTGGCACCAGGGAGGCAACTCATCATTCTGATTTCTCACTGCCAACCATAGAAACGTCTGTCTGTCCCTCTGACTAGTGAGTCCCCTCTCACAATGAATCATTTGGAACCTGACGTACCCCTCATTGTGTTAGAGCCATTCTCAGTACCAGAAATTTGGCTGTTCATGCTACATTCCCCTGAAAATTCTTCACCACCTGCATTTCTCAAAACAGCATATTTGTTTGAGCTGGGGATAGTACAGGAGTCTCTTGTGGCTATCTGCCTCCCCTCTCCTGCCTTTCCTGGTGGCAACCCATCTGCAGCTTTTCTTCCTTCCTATAACTGCCATCCATCACACTCCCAGCTCCTGTAAATTCTTTATTGCCTCTAACTGCAGCTCCAACCAATCCATGCGATCTGATAGGATTCGCAACCAAAGACAACTCCTGCAAACATAATCATCAGTAACATGGAAAGTCTCCCTAAACTCCCACTTCACTTTACTAAAGTATTAGTAACTTAATACTTACGGAAAGTAGTTCAAGTCATGGAAGGTAAAAGACTAGAAAGTTGGGACCTGAAAGTGCAGTTGCAAGTAATCTGGGAATAGTCTTTTTCAACAAAATATATGAAACAATTCAGAATAGAAAAAGGGGGAATGTGAGTGGAGAATGATAAAGCCACACACGGTGCTAAGATCTAGCAGTGGCCTTCAAAATGGGTTAAGAGAGTTGATGTGAAGGGAGAGATTATAGGAGGATGTGGTTGGGGTGGGGGGGCAGTGAACTCAGGAGAGAGAGAAGTTGAGATAGAGATGGAAGTCATCAAGAATGAGAAGACAATCAATGCAGAGAACTGTCTGAAGGAGTACAGCAATGAGGATATTCTACCTTGGCAAGAAATGTTTATGGTGCTTGGAGGGGAGTGTTAGGAACTAAGATTTTAAATGGAAGGGACATGGCAGAAGAAAGTGAATTGGTAAATTGGAAAACAGATGGTGAATTTGGTGGTAATCTACCCATGATGATCTGGCAGCTAAATGGTAGAAGGTCAAGACAGATAGGCAGATGTGGTGTCAAGGGAAATGTTAGATCAAATCACAGCAAGTTTCTGGTTGGCAAAGAACTCAGCTATGCTGCAAAAAGGGTGTTGCTATTTGAACTGTTGAGCAACAGTGATCAAAAAGCCAGTGCGAGGAGAGGCAAGCAGACTGGATAAAGAGATTGACAAGATTAACCTTCATCAAGTACATCGGACAGGTCAGTTGGAAAAAAGTATAGAGCAGTCATTGTTGCCCCTGTCACAATAGTCCCTTTAGAAAATACCAAGAGAAGCACAAAGGGAGTCAAGATTGAGAGAACAGCAGGAAAATAGGAAAGTCAAGTCGTAAAATACGAACGAGTGGGTAGAGAGGGAAAAAATAAAACGAGGCACAGTGACATCTGGAAGGGTCTAGATGAGAATAACAAAAACATGGTAGTGAACATTGAAATCCGACTGGTATTTCCAAAATAGGTGGAAAGGAAAACAAGCTTGTCCAGAACTAAAAGTTTACATCATGTATGTTAGTCGGGTGACTTGAATCAGCGTTACATTCTTCTGCAATATGTAAATATGCCAAACATTTGTCAAGGATTGATTCAAAAATTATTTTTTATTAGAAAACTACATACAATGTTAACTGGGAGACCATACTTGTATACTGGTCTTGACTGCTACTCCTGTAGCCAGCATTCAGTGTCACAGCATTAGCACATCACAACCTACCGAGGTTGTTGTGATTGACAGCACTCTAAGACAGGCTTTCATAAATGGTACACATGCATCATATCAGCTTGCCTTTGGAACTCTTGTTGGTTGGATACTGCTGTTGGCTGGGTTTCAGGCCAAGTGTTGAAGTAGTAAGCTGGAATCTAAGACGACGCCTTGGTGAAATTAGAAACATGTTAAGTGGACCATTAACTAAATCCAGGAGACTTTGCTTTGTTGCATCTTCTATTTAACATGTAATTTATAGTTTATATCAATTGAAATGTGCTTACTAATGTATGTTTAAATTGCACTAATCTTGGGATTGATCAACTAGATTTTAGTTTTTAAAACTTTTACTGCAGCAATCAGGTATAATGTATTGCGGTCATTTCATAAATTCAGTCCTCTCACATTACAGGTCTTCAAAGAGGTCACAACAAACTTCAATGATAGACAGGGTAAGTGATTAAGGTCCAGAGCTCCTTGTCAATGAAACATTGGAGATAGGCCTTGATTTCAATGGAGTTATCTGGAGGTCTGGATTCTTAAGTAGAAAGAGGAACATAAACATCTTTTGTATTTTCCATTTATAGTGCATCCTTCACAACTTCAGAAACTTCCCGCAAATTGCTTTATAACCAATTAAAAGACTTGCACTGTCACTTTCATGCTCTTGGTGATGCAGCAGCCAATTTGCGCATCGCAAAATACCAGACAACAAGATCACTGTGTGGGCGGCACGGTGGCACAGTGGTTAGCACTGCTGCCTCACAGCGCCAGAGACCCGGGTTCAATTCCCGCCTCAGGCGACTGTATGGAGTTTGCACGTTCTCCCCGTGTCTGCGTGGGTTTCCTCCGGGTGCTCCGGTTTCCTCCCACAGTCCAAAGATGTGCAGGTAAGGTGAATTGGCCATGCTCAATTGCCCGTAGTGTTAAGTAAGGGGTAAATGTAGGGGTATGGGTGGGTTGCGCTCAGGCGGGTCGGTGTGGACTTGTTGGGCCGAAGGGCCTGTTTCCACACTGTAATGTAATGTAATCTAATCTAATCATCAAGAACTGCCCTGTTCTTCTTCAGAATCCTTTGGGACATTTTTTTGTAAACAATGTGAAAGGGGAGATAGTAATTATGGTTGACTGACCTGTTGGTTAATCTTCAAATGTGCATCGAAATAAAGAGATGTGGTGATTGTAAAGAGATTTGAAGAATAGATTTGTGGTGTAGTTGCCCTGAGGAGTTATGAAACTAATTAGAAAATGGAGGCTTAATGTTCAAATGCGGGATGGTGACCTGGGAGGAGATAAGAGGTAGAGTGGAATAGTCTGATAACAGTTCTTAAAGCAGATGAAGATGCACATGTTGGTCAAGTAGCTCGGATAATGTGGAAGTTGGAAATGATGATAAAATTTAAGGTAATGACATTTTAGATAAAATGGGGCTGCGAACACCACCAAAGGTCCGACAAGAAAAATTCAAGCAATTCAAGGAGTGGCAAGTTGAAGGAAAACCTTCCACTTTCTCAAAAAGCTACAGACATGAGCAGAGTAGAAAAACTACCATGCTAAATATGGAATCGGTTGAGATGAAAACATTGAGCAGGATTTGAAATAATGACTTTTCTTCAGGAGTGGCAAGAAAATAAAAGACAACATACTGACAAAGAATAAAAAGCTATTTGAAGCTAAAAGTCAAAGGGAAGAATGATTGGCATTCGTTCAAGAGATGTTTCAGTTTCCTGATCTCATTACCTAAAAAGGAAGCAGGTTTACTCTGAAATTTTGTTGTGTCAACGGCAGTCAGTGTAAAAAGATTTCACTGCAACAAAGCCAATGCACTAAGCAGGTTTCAACACTTCTATGAATTTAAAAGTTCAAAAGAGTTGTTAGTATTTAGGGTCTGGACGTTCTTGAACTTATTGGAGCTTAATAGATTGAAGTTTTTAAAAATTAACCAAGCTATATACGGCAGTCAGCAAGAAAAAGTCTGCACCATTGATTGCAGCATTTTAAGCATTCTAGTTCTGATCCTCAAATTATTTCATATTTGTAACAATCTTGATTAGATCCTGGCGCTAATTAAAGGTTTGGGAGGATTGCGTCATTGAGAAGATTTGGCTTTAAAAGAAATAGCCAACTGGTGCAGAAAGATATTTTGAAAGATCTCCTTATTTGTCTTACAGCCTAAAGCAGTTTGTCAAATTTTTCAACTTCTTTTGAAATTGGCAGGCAAGTATTTATGTTGACCTGCTTTAGTTAGAATGAGAGACATGGAATTAACAAAGTGTCCAGCTAAATGTCACTTTCCCTCCTAATGCCTGATAAAAAAAAAACCTGGGATAAGTTATTATGCAATTTTACTCCTGACTTCCAAAGAGGATGTGCAATCAGCTTTTTTCTAAGAATTTAACATTAAATGTTAACCACATGTAGCCCAATAAATTGGGTCTTTTATTGCAACAGGTGACTAACATACTCAAATCCTGAAAGATGGGCCGAAGAGAAGGCTAAAGAAAAGCAAAATATTTGGCCAGAGACAAATATGATTGCAGTCATGTTTTAGTCACAATTCTAATTAATGTCATTAATAACACCAATATTTTATTTTGGATGCTGGCACATTTTTACAGACCACTTAGGTTAAAGTTACTCCTCCACAATATGGATCTGAGTTTCTAATCTGCATAATTTCCCATTATCTATTCATTCAATTTTTTCCATCTATTAAATATGCTACACTATTCCTCTGTAAATTTCAGGAAACTACCAGGCTTTTGTCACTTCTAATTAAATAAAGCAGCTTTGGCGGTACTCCCTGTAATAGCAACACCTTCACTATCTACAGCCCAGTTAAGGGCTTTCATCTTATATTTGATAACCAGAATTTAAATGACATCTCCAAAAAAACAATCAAAAATTAGAATTAAATTGTTTTGCTGAATTTAATTTCGAGACTGTACTAGTTCCCACAGTGCTTCATGTCCAAGACTATAAGATAATTATAGAATCTCTACAGGGTGGAAGCAGGCCATTTGACCCATCAAGTTCACACCGACAGTCCAGAGTCTCCCACCCTATCCTCATAACCCTGCACTTCCCATGGCTAATCCACCTAACCTGCACATCTTTGGACTGTGGGAGGAAACCGGAGTATCTGGAGGAAACCCATGCAGTCAATGGAGAGAACATGCAAACTCCACATAATCACCAGGGCTCAAGTCGAATTCCTTGAGCTGTATTTTAAAGTTTTCTCATTACAGTACAATCATTTGATATGAAGAACAGTAAATTGAACAGTCATCAGTAATACTATAGATTTTGCAAACATTGCACCAGATCAGATTGATCTTGTTTCCATCTTCTACTGAACTATAACTTAAAATGTCAAAATGTTGATACTCTAAAATCCAAGTATTCTCTATTTATTATTTTCAAAGTTCTTTCCTCTTAAGTCCCTAAGCTACCTTTAATCATTGCATGATTGAGCAAAATGCTGCTTGGCCTCTTTATCCTGCCACATTAATGGTTTTTAACTTAAATAAATGACTTTTTTCAGAATGTACTAAAATCTTCAGCTTGTTCAGTGTATCGGAACTACATAATAAAAAAAAACTTCAAAAAGCTAACTGTAAAGGCCCAATTGCATTATTTAATTTGCCCCATCCAGGAATAGCACAGCCTATAAATACATTAACCAAATGCTGTTTGCAAGATTTTGCAAGCTCCACGAAGACGATAGATTAAAAAAAACTGGACTTTTTCAGGAAATGCTATGGATGTAGTGATGGTAACAAGGTCAGCCAGAGAATGAGTTGTCTAATTGGACCAGTTTAATAGCCCCAATCAGGGAGCCCTGGCTGACATATTTATAGAATCCCTACAGTGTGGAAACAGGCCATTTGGCCCAACAAGTCCACACCAACCCTCCAAACAGTATCCCACCCAGACCCATTCACCTACCCTATTACTCTACATTTCCCCTGACTAATGCACCTAACCTACACATCCCTGAACACTGTGAGCAATTTAACATTGCCAATTCACCTAATCTGCACATCTTTGGACCGAGAGAAAACCCACACAGACACGGAGAACATGCAAACTCAACACAGACAGTTGCCCAAGACTGGAATTGAACCCTAGTCCCTGGCACTGAGACAGCAGTGCTAACTACTGAGGCACCGTGCTACCCCAGGAGTGTCAGAGGTTCTGTTCACTCAGGGCTGGCTCTGAGGAAACTGGATCGCTGTCAAGGACTTTCTTCATGTAAATAAAGGGTGACTTAGTGACACCAGCCTGTGTGGAGCTATTGCAGTGAAGAAACTCCCAACTGTGAAATAAGCTCCAGGAGACCATGCTGACTGATATCACAATTGTTTTTGTTCCATAACCTGAAAAGGTTGTCCAGGATCATGAGCTTATCCAGCTTTCTTTTGAAAGTCAAAGTCAATCATTTCATGTACTGCCACTTATGCCACAGCGTTGCCTGTGAAACATAATTGCACCTAGCCGACCTCTATGTTTTGGTTTGCCTTCAAAAGCCCCTGTATCATTGCCTTGCCACCCAAGCCAACTTATATCACCTTTGTACCACAATCTATTATTTTTTTAAAAGGTTCTTCAAAAGTTATTCTAAACAACACATTACTTTCAAAAATCTAAGGACACTATGCATCCATCAAAGCATGAATAAAGATGGTATGCAGCAAAAGTCTCAACAGAAACTGCATTGCACATCACAACTGTGAAACACCGTAGAAGCCTGCTACCAATAGATTTTTGGAGGAAGTTTGTAAAGTTTACGATTTGATTGACTGTGTTAAAAGGCCCAATATCACTGTCATAATAACCACAACATTCCCCACCTCCCCCCACCCCCACCCCAGCATTTTTCCACTGTTTTTGAATTGATAATAGATAATTGTATTTATATTCCATGCTTGTTAGCACAAGAATAAGAACATGTTTATGCTTTAGATTGATTTGTCTTCAGGAATCACCATTAAGATATTGAGTTTATTTTACAATGCACTTTCCTTCCAATTCAGTAAATATGTTAGGCCTTCCGATCTCTAAGTGCATCTTTATAAAAGACAATTTATCCACTGTACTTAGTGCCATCACATAATGAACTGACTAAATCAATGCATATTTGCAATTTTAACTCTTCCATAATCTCATCTCAAGCAGTAACTGACAAGTACACATTAATCCAATGTTTCAAACACTACTGTCCAAATGCTATCCCATGTTAAAGGTATGTAGTTTTACCCATCCAACGTTCAATTATTCTGGATATTTGTAGATAAAACAAATGTTTACCAAATTATTAGCTGTGGACCAGATTAACTTTTAGGTAGGGTAGAGATATTGGCCTGGATTTTCTGATGGCTAGATAGTTGTTCCTGCAGTGTAGAAATAAAAAGAACACTCAATAGGTATAAGATTGGAGTCTTATTTCATGAGCTTTTTAAAATATTCATTCATTAAATATGGGCACTGTTGGCTATTCCAGTCTTTACTGCCCATGGACCGTTGCACTCCTTTAAGTGTAGGGCACCTACAGTACTGATAGGAACGGAGTTTGTGGGATGTTGACAACGGTGATGGAGTTACAAGTAGCTTAGTGGTTAGCATTGTTGCCTCTCAGTGCCAAGGAGCTGAATTAAATTCCAGCCATGGGTGACAGTCAGTGTGGAGTCTGCATGTTCTCCCAGTGTCTGTGTGGGTCCCCTCCATGTGCTCCAGTTTCCTCCCACAATCTAAAGATGTACAGGTTCAGTGGATTGACGACAGGAAATGTAGGGTTACAGGGATAGGGTCAGGGTGGTATGCTCCTTAGAGGGTGGATGCTGACTCAATGGGGCAAATGGTTTGCTTCCACACTAAAGGTTCTATGAAGTCATGATGGTGTGCAGTTTAGAGGGGAATTTGCCGGTGGTGCTGTTCCAAAGTATGTGCTACACTTATCTGTCTAGGTCATAACTTTGAACGAGCTGTTGAAGAAGGATTCATGAATTCCTGCACTACATCTCGCAGATGATACAAACTATTGCCATTGTACATTGGCACTGAACTGAAAAGAGCGAACACTGAAGGTGGTGGATGAAGTGCCAATGGACTGCTCTGTAGTCTGTAAATTGCACCCATGCCGGAAAGTGAGTATTCCATGACAGATGTTGGGAATCAGGATAAGAGTTACTTGCCACATACCTCCTTACTTCCGACTCAATTTTATGATGTTCATAGTAGAGGAGTACCACTTTTTTGTAAATTGCTATGCTGTGCTTAGATTCTCTTTTGTTGAAGATGATCATTGTCTGGCACTTGTGTGGTTTTTGCCACAATTATTTGCCACCTACTCTAAAACCAATTTGTTGTCTAGGTCTTGCTGCCAATGTACACAGACAGATTCAGTATCTGAAGAGTCGATCATTCTGATAATGATAGAATCATTAGCAAAACATTCCCACTCATACTTTATGACAGAAGGTCAGCCATTGATGAAGTAATTGAAGATTATTGGGCAACTAGGAGCTATTGTTTTGTAATAGTGTCGCTCCCTCCAAAGCAGCAGGCCACGGTTCAATTCCCACCTGCTTCAGACATTTATAACATCTCTGAACAGAGATTAGAAATTCTACCACCCTGAGAAACTTGTGCAGGGATGCTCTTGGATTGAAATTATTGACATTACAAACAGACACTGAACAAAGTTCCAAAGTTCTCAGTTTTACAAAAGATACAAAATGTCACAGAATTAACAGGATTGGCTTCTTTAGTCACTTGCTCCCAGAGGTCACCTCATGGTTAATTTCTAACAATGCCCTCCCTTGTGGATACCTTTGTTTCTGACCAAAAAATTGATAAGTGTGCTGTCGGAAAAGAACACCTGGTCAGGCAGCATCCAAGGCACAGCAGAGTCATACCTTGAAGAGGAGCTATGCTTGAAACATTGACTCTCCTGCTCCTCAGATGCTGCCTGACCAACTGTGCATTTCCAACAGCACACGTTTCAACTTTGATCTCCAGCATCTGTAGTCCTCACTTTCTCCTTTCTGACCAAAGATCTAATTTCATTAGCATTTCATGAGGTACCAAGAGAGTAAGTTATGAAATGCATGACAACTACGGACATGCTTTGTTTGGCCGTGAGAAGTTTGTCCAAAAATATATGCATCAGCATCTAAATTATTTGCAAAAAGTGGATGGTAGAATGTTGATAGTTAAGCAGTCAATTTTGAACTTATAGACCTTTATTAGTTGAAATTCTTTTGAGTATGAGATACAGGTCATTCTGTCATAAAGCACATTTCATCAATGCAAATTCGCTAGCAATTGACGAATTGGGCAGCACTGCAGCACGAACTGTTAAAACTTGTTGGCTGTAACACAATTACAGTGCCATTTATAAAGCGCAACTTTTCTATACGACAGGGTTGCACAAGAAGAACTGACTGTAATGCCCAAGAAATGACCAGTTTGCAGTCCCTTTTAACTCTGCCCCTTTGAAAGTCCCTTGACACCTCATCCAGAAAGCACTGGAATTTACATCTGTAGTTGTTCATTTGGCTATAGCAGTGTTAAAAATGTAAGTTGGAATCAAAAGTTTTATAGGTTTACATGGGTTCTTATCATTGGTTCCGCCAACAACTAACCCCATCTTTCTTTGTGCTAGATATGGCTCCAACCAGCAGAAAGATCATTTTCCACCAACCCACAACCCCAGTTCCAATTGACCTCAGTTTTACTAACAAACATTGACACATTTCATGTCAGCTTAATATCAAGGATACTCATTCTCATCTCTGGAGTCTAGTTCTTTTGTCCAATGCCAGTTTTCCTATTTGGCACAAGCTCCAAAATGTTAACATGGAGGACTTTGCAGGATTGATAGGACTGGGTTTGCCATTGTCTGGCTGTAATGAGGGCAGGAGCAATGTGGCCCAGGCAAAACCTGAACAGAGCACCATTGAGCAGATTACTGTGGAGTAGGTGCCACTTGATAGTACTGTCAGTGACCTCTTTGCTGGTGAACTGAGAATAGACATGTGCTGGAAGTGGCCTGATCACTGTTGTCTAGTTTTTAGTGCATAAGACATTTCTGGACAATTAGAAGACACTTCATTACTTATGTTTGAACTGGTACCATGTTGCAGACTCCTCAGGCCACTCCCTCCCAACTGTTTATCACTCTGCCTCCACCACTGGTGCTTCTGACCTACCATTAGGACACAGTCATACAGAATCTTCTCTCACAGGCAATGTCAGCCTTGCTTGACTAGTCTTCAGGCAGCTTTCCCTAGTTTTTGCGAAATCACCAGGATGTTAGCAAGGAGAACTTTGTAGGAGTAGCAAGGCTGGGTTTGCCTTTGTCAGTTCAAGGGCCTAGGTCAACATTGTGTGATCTGACTAGTTTCATTCCTTTTATTTTGGGATTTGTAACAAATTTGATGAAATTGGCTTGCTAAGCCATTTCACAGGGCAATTAAGAACCAACCACATTGCTATGGGTTACGAGTCTCATGTCAGCCAGAAGTCTTACAATAAGCAAACTGTAAGGCCATTGGAGATAATATATAAATAATCTGGAAACTAAATTAATTACAAATTTCACCATCTGTCATGACAGGACTTAAACCCATGTCATTATAAATTAGAGTGAGGTTTCTAGGTTATAGCTCATTACACAGCTGGAAGTGTCATGCTTTAAATAAAACAAGCATTTGTTTTGACATGGTTAGAAAAGATCACATGGCAGCACTGCAAGAAAGGGGCATTGAAATATTACCATGTCAAAAATCAAACACACTGACAATCTACCACTTGTCGAAAAATGTGGTGCTGGAAAAGTGCAGCAGGCCAGGCAGCATCCAAGGAGCAGGAGAATCGACGCTTCAGGCATAAGTCCTTCTTCAGGAATGAGGCTGGTGTGCCAAGCGGGCTGAGATAAAAGGTGGGGGGGGGTGGGCGCTGGGAATACGATGGAAGGAGGTGAGGGTGATAGGCCGGAGAGGGGGTGGGGCGGAGATGTCAGGAAGAAGATTGCAGGTCAAGAGGGCGGTGCTGAATCCGGGGGTTGGAACTGAGATAAGGTGGGGGGAGGGGAAATGAGGAAGCTGGAGAAATCTACATTCATCCCTTGTGGTTGGAGGGTTCCTAGGTGGAAAATGAGGCGCTCTTCCTCCAGGCGTCGTGTGACCAGGATCTGACGATGGAGGTGGCCAAGGACCTGCATGTCCTTGGTGGAGTGGGAGGGGGAGTTAAAGTGTTCAGCCACAGGGCGGTTGGGTTGGTTGGTGTGGGTATCCCAGTGGTGTTCTCTGAAACGTTCCGCAAGTAGGCGGCCTGTCTCCCCAATGTAGAGGGGACCACATCAGGTGCAGCAGATACAGTAAATGATGTGTGTGAAGGTGCAGGTGAATTTGCGATGGATATGGAAGGGTCCATTGGGACCTTGGAGGGAGGTGAGGGGGGAGGTGTGGGTGCAAGTTTTGCACATCTTGCAGTTGCAGGTTCGGATTTGTTGCAGGTACTGGTTGTCCTGGTTGAGTCAAAATTGTGTTGGTCTGAATGTAGTCCAGAGTCCATTCGGGGTCAGTCAGTTCCATCGGCAGGTGCTGAGGAAGGAAATGTGGCTGTGGTAGCAAGTCTGTTTCAGGACATGAAACACCACTTGTCTTGTTTCTGTTTGGGGTACTTAACTAGGTACAAGTTTATTGACTTATCTCCCGATTCTCGTGTGACAATGCCACCCTATTTTGTCCTTGTTTTTTTTCCCAAGAGGGGTTGTAAAGGCAGAGGTGGCAAAATGTCTGGAAGTCTACTTTAAACAAAGGTTTTTTTCTCGTTTGGTTTGTTTTAGCAGGCAGTCAGAAACTGCTGGTAGCAGAGAAGTTGTTACAGTGAAAAATGATTCCATGCTTCAACAGATGTTTCTTGCATGACTCCTCTCTCTGCAATCTCTCTTGCCTGCAGGAACCTGAGTTTGAATTTACCATTTGCCAAAGGGTGTGTGTTTTTGGAATGTTGTGGGTATTGGAACAGCTCCTTTGTTAAGTTGTGTTTTCAAGTTGGTTAGGTTTCCAAATAGTTGCAATTTTAAATTTGTTTTCTTTTGTTCATATTTCAACTGTAGTGTGTAAATAAATTCTGATTTGCTTAAAGCAGAGTGGATTGACCAGCTGCATCATTCCTGGAATATCCACTTAACATCTGACATTAAAACAAGAACAAGGGCTATCTTTTTAAAGCGTTTTGAGGTGGTCTGGCCTGGCCCATAACACTCCCATTAGAACAGCACTTCATAACTACATGATTGCTTGTGAAGTCCTTTGGGACACTCAGTCCAGGAAAGACACAATATGAATGCAAGTGGTTTCTTTATTTAGAAAGAAAAACATTTTCTTCTTTCTCCAACCACACTAGCATAACATTAGCATTTATGACCGTTTTGTTCAGAAAATTAATGAAGCTATGAAAATTAATGTCAAGTCCTGATTGTATATTTCTGCAGAAACAAATATAAAATTAAAACAAATTAAGAGAAACTGTTTCAGTTTCAGAAATGACAACTGGCAAAAGCAGACAGCAGATGTGAATTGTTTTTGCATGATAATCACTGATCAAGACTGCACTGCATGAAAGGCTGATGGAAGCAGTAAATGTAGTTTGCCCACCATTTTACTATGTTCATACATATCGTATACATTTAACTTTCAAACAATATTAGAGGGAAGATCAAAGTTAAAAAAAAGTAGGATAATGCGTAAAGAGTGAGGAAGTGAGACTAATTGGACTGTTGCAATAAACAGCCAGCAAATGCGTGATATGCTGAAAGGTATTTTTTGTATTATTAGATGGCGATTCTGAATCCAAATTGCATCTACACTCCAAATAATGAAAGGCGAAATGTTTCCCATCTCTGAAATCATTAAATTCATAATATCCTTGGTTTGAATATGATTAAGTCATAATAGTAGATTTTACAAATGTAGTTGGAGCAGTAAAAGAACTCAAAAGACTTTCTGATAAACTTCACCCTAGGCCAAATTTTGGAACATGCCTGCAATGGCTCAGTTCAACCTAAGTTAACCAACTTCCCCATAACCAGCATATTATCCATTCACGTATCTATGGGGAGTTCTCTCAGACATGCCCTCCTTACCAACAGAATGTGGAGCTTCGTAATATTTCTGAAAAATGCTGACTTTAAGTATCACATAGTTGTTCTTTGCAAAGAAGGCAACACCTGCAATACTCATACTGCCTCATCATCTCTTTCAGTTAAATACTCAATGCACATAGATTTTGCAAAAACTGTCATGTAGCCAATACAAATTTCAGAGTCAACCTTCTGAGAACAGACTTCTAGACCATGAATTGCATGGTAACTGGAATAAACCACTTCAAGAGGAAAAAAAAAGAAAATCACCAACCTACCTTCTGGTTGATGGTCAAAGACCAAGACAGTGACCAGAAATACATCGAGTATAATACATACATAAGCAGAAGGGAGAAAGTGTCACAGCAAGCGAGAGACAGAGATAAAATATTTGGTCTTCTTCAAATTAATCATCTTTTATTCTAGCACCAGAAGCTATACAAGGGTATAGTATGATCAAACTTCAAGAAGTTGATTTATGGTCAGTATCAGAATAGTTGTGTACAACCTTTCAATGATCCAGCTCAAAGAGCAAATCTCAAACCAAGTTACAAATCTGCTGAACTTGTACTCAGAGACCATTCACAGTCAAACCTAAAAAATATCAGCAGGAGTTTCTCAAATTCCACACTTATGAAGTAGATCCATCTTTGTAATACCTGGTCAGAGTATTCTGGAAAATCTTGTAAAACTCTGTAGGTACATTTTGCAGGCACATGACCACATATAGCTGGACACATTCAGCTGCTATGAGGACATCAGGAAAGGACTACCACAGTTTTGTAAATTATACGTATAATTGTCAGTTAAAAGTGAAATGTGAGAATTAAATACTCATCTTTACATATACACACGTTATGCTGTGGAAGCATATTTGTTTACAAACATATAAAAATACTTGTTAACTAGTTTGATAAGAAAATAATGTATAAAAGTATATAGCAAAACATTTAATCATCTTCAATGGAAGGATCAATTCCATCTCTTTATATTACATGAGGAAAAAATCAACTACAATTTAGCACTTTGAATCCCTTATCCCAAAATACACTCACATCAAAGGAAGACAAATAGAAAGACTTGGAACTCCTCAACAATGATGTGAAATTGTTTTAAAATAATAAAAAAGAAAATCTAGAATGTTCATGTCCAGTGAGATCACAGATTCTTAGCCACATTGTTTCTTGAAAATCTCTCTGGACTGTTAAAATAAATACAGTAGACTGACTGGATTTGGCCACTGGAACAAACTGCAGCATTACATGAAACTCAGACTCTTACCAACAATGAAGTGCTGTTTAAGGCTTATTTCTGTGTGTGTTATCCAGGGCAAAATAAAAGTCAGTTCACTCTTACTTGCTGCCCTTTCTTCATTATCAACTTTTTTTCTTGGAAATAAAGGATCCTTATGTACAATAGCTGATTAGCATGTAACCATAGCACTAGAAGTTAAATGGCACTTGGGACAAGACATGTAAGCATGGATTTTAAAACACTTCACAAGGCAAATTAGCTCAAATCAACTTACATTCCAAATTTTCTTTCATAATTAGTAGAAATATCATTCCTGAAACAAATAGAACTGAGACACAAATAGAACTGCAACATACTCAGTAGCAGCCTTAGTGTTTGTTTCCTTAAAATTTAACCTGGAATCTTGAGGAAAGAGTGGCAAAATTCCCTGCTCCTCAAGAGCATTACACAGCAAATTTCTTCATCAGACTAAGGCTCTCTGCGGCCAAACAGTAAGCATGCAGGTAAAGGGGCAATACTGATAGACACACAAAAGGATTCTGAAGGCAGAAATAGGAACATGTGGTTTGGCAAATCTGGGTGAGTACAGGAACAACATCTCAAAATAGGACACAGTGACAGCCACTACTATCTTTCTCATTCCGTGAAGGTTCTGGAGAAGGAGGACATTCTTGCTCTTGAAATCTTCTGCAAGGAGGACGAGAGAAAAAGACAAGTCAATTATTCTCTTTTTGCCTGAAAACATAGTTTTATAGTATTGTAGAGCAGAAATGATCACCATTTGGCCAATCACACAGAACGAACAATTAGTTCTAATCCCTCACTTTTTGTTCACAGCCTTGCAGATTTACTTTTTTGCCAACATTTTCAAAATTGCTGTTCGACCAGTTGTCAATAGCCCATGAGATTTTGCAATCCAGAACATCACAAAAAGATTCTGATTCCCCCATCTGGCTCTTTGACCAGTTCTCTCTTCTGGATAATAACCATTCTGCCAATGGAAACAGTTTATCCTTATTTTTTCTACTAACTCAAACAATTGCAATCTTGCCTTACCCCATTCTACTCCAGCCCTAAACTTCTCCAGTCTCTCCACTAAGTGAATCTCATCAACTCTGGGACCATCTTATTGCTGTTCCTTTGCACCCTCTTAAAAGGCCTTCAGTGAAGGCTGTTGCCCCGGACTAAGAAAATACACCAGCTGAGGCCAAAGTTGCAATTTCTAACTGTTCAGCATTATCGTCCTACTTTTGGATTCTACTTGTAAAGCCAAGAATCCTCGAAGCTTTAAAAAGACTCTTACTTGTTTTGACATCGTCAGAGATGTGTTTAAGTGAACCCCTAAATAACTCTGCTCATATGCTACCTTTAAGATTGTACCATTTTGCATATTTTGCCTCTATGTACTTTGGAAGTATCACTTCCAACTTCTCTGTTCACTAAATTTCAACTGTAAAGTTGAATATGAATATGCATATGCAGTCCTTAAAACAGCTGTGTGAAGGAAGCTGGAAGAGATGCATGAGTTTAAATAATTTCTGGGCTGAAGAGGATGCACCATGCAACTTTTTGGAACTCTCTCAAACAAGTACGCTGCTTTAGAAAACGTAGGGGGTGATGGACTCTCAGGAGAACACAACACAGACAGCCAAGTTTCTGGCACCCAGACTGGCTCCAAAATAACAAAGGGTATGTCAGGTTCCAAGTGATTGATTGTGATAGGGAACTCTAGTCAGAGAACAGACACATTTTTGTGGCCAACAGCAAAAAGTCAGAATGGTATATGTTGCTTCCCTGGTGCCAGGATCAATAATATCTCAGAGTGTGCAGAATATTCTGAAAATTTAAGTGGGACCAGGAGACCGTTATACATATTGGAAGTAACGATATAGGAAGGGAAAAAGGAGGAGATTCAGAAGGAAGAATATAGGAAGTTAGGCAAGAATTTAAAAAGGAGGCCCTCAAGAATAGTAATATATGGATTACTCCTGGTGCTACAAGCTAGTGAGGGTAGGAACACAGCAGAAGAGTTTGTGGTTGAGGAGCTGGGAGGGTAGAAGGGTTCACATTGTTGGATTATTGGATTCTCTTCTGGGCCAGATGTGACTTGTATAAGATGGATGGATTGCACCTGAATTGAAAGGGGACTAATATATTGGTAGGGAGATTTGCCCGAGCTGCTTGGGAGGATTTAAACTAATAAGTTGGGGGTGATGGGATCTCAGCGATTGCGAGGAAAGAGATCAGCGGGAGATGATTACAGGTGGGAAGAGGAGCAAGTCGAACAGTCTGAGCAGGCAGGAACAAAGCAGAGAGCAAGGTAAATTAAACTGCATTTATTTCAATGCAAGAAGCCTAACAGTGAACGCAGATAAACACAGGGCATGATTAGGGACGTAGGACTGGGATATCATAGCAACTGCAGAGACATGGCTCAGGGATGGACAGAATTGGTACTTTAACGTTCCAGGATATAAAAGGTTATAGGAAAGATAGAAAGGAGGGGGAGTGGCGTTTTTGGTAAGGGATAACATTATGGCTGTATTTGAGGATATTCCTGGGAATATGTATACAGGGAGGTTATTTGGGTGCAAACATAGAAATAAGAAAGGGATTATTACCTTATTTGGATTGTGCTACAGACCCCACCCCAGTAGTCAGCAGACATTGAGAAACAAATAGGGCTGACCTTATAGAGATTTATAAAATCATGAGGGGCATGGATAGAATAAATACACAAGGTCTTTTCCCTGGGGCGGGGAAGTCCAGACCTATAGATTTAGGATGAGAAGGGAAAAAGATATAAAAGTGACCAAAAGGAACTTTTTCACGCAAAGGGTGATGCCTGTATGGCATGAGCTGCCAGAGAAAGTGGAGGAGGCTGGTACAATTGCAGCATTTAAAAAGGCATCTGGGATGAGATTAGGTTCGGATAACTGGCTGGCATGGACGAGTTGGACTGAAGGGTCTGTTTCTGTGCTGTACATATCTACGACTCTATGAGATCTAAGTTACCTTTAAGAATAATAGGGTGACAATGGTAGGGGATTTTAACTTTCAAAACATAGACTGGGACTGCCATGGATTTAAAGGTTTAGATGGAGAGGAATGTGTTAGGTGTTTAAAAGACAATTTTCTGATTCAGTATGTGGATGTACCTACGAGAGAAGGTGCAAAACTCGACGTACTCTTGGGAAATAAGGCAGGGCAGGTGACCGAGGTGTCAGTGGGGGAGCACTTTGGGGCCAGCGACGATAATTCTATTAGTTTCAAAATAGTGATGGGAAAGGATAGACCGGAACTAAAAGTTGAAGTTCTAGATTGGAGGAAGGCCAATTTTGATGGTATTAGGCAAGAACTTTCAAAAGTTGATTGGGTGCAGACTTTCGCAGGGAAAGGGACAGCTGGAAAATGGGAAGCCTTCAAAAATGCGATGATGAGTGTCCAGAGACAGTATATTCCTGTTAGGGTGAAAGGCAAGGCTGGTAGGTATAGGGAATGCTGGATGACTCAAAAAATTGAGGTTTTGTTTAAGAAAAAAAAAGGAAGCATACGTCAGGTATAGACAGTAGAGATTAAGTGACTCCTTAGAAGAGTATAAAAGGCAGTAGAATTAGAATCCTTACAGTGTGGAAACAGACCCTTCGGCCCAACAAGCCCACACGGCCCTCCAGAGAGTAACCCCCCCCCCCCCCAACGCATTCCCCTGCCCCATTATCCTATATTTACCCCCATTTAATGCACCAAACCTCTCATCCCTGAGCACTATGGGCAATTTAGTGTGGCCAATTTACCTAACCTGGACATCATTTGGCTTGTTGGCGGAAACTGGAGCACCCAGAGGAAACCCACGCAGACACAGGGACAATGTGCAAACTCCACACACAAAATCGCCCGAGGCTGAAATTGAACCCGGATCCCTAATGCTGCAAGTACCAGTACTAACCACTGAGCCACTACGCTTAAAAGGGAAATCGGGAGGGCCAACAGGGAACATGAGATAGCTTTGGCAAATAGAGTTAAGGAGAATCCAAAGGGTTTTTACAAATACATTAAAGGGTAACTAGGGAGAGAATAGGGCTCATCAAAGATCAGCAAGGCAACCTTTGTGAGGAGCCACAGGAACTGGAGGGAAGATACTAAACGAGTATTTTGCATCAGTGTTTACTATGGAGAAGGACATGGAAGATACAGAATGTGGGAAAATACATGGTGACATCTTGAAAAAGGTCCATATTACAGAGGTGGTGGAGCTGGATGTTTTTAAAAAGCATAAAAATGTGAATAAACCCCCAGGACCTGATCAGGTGTAACCTAGAACGCTGTGGGAAGGTACTGAAGTGATTGCTGGGCCTCTTACTGAGAGATTGGTATCATCAATAATTACAGGTGAGGTGCCGGAAGACTGGAGGTTGGCTAACGTAGTGCCATTATTTAAGAAATGTGGCAAGGACAAGCCAGGAAACTATAAACCAGTGAGCTTGATATCTGGGGTGGGCAAGTTGTTGGAAGGAATCCTGAGGTATAGGATTTACATGTATTTGGAAAAGGCAAGGACTGATTAGGGATAGTCAACACGGCTTTGTGTGGGTGAAATCACACCTCACTAACTTATAGAGATGTACAGCATGGAAACAGACCCTTTGGTCCAACCCGTCCATACCAACCAGATATCCCAACTCAATCTAGTCCCACCTGCCAGCATCTGGCCCATATCCCTCCAAACCCTTCCTATTCATAATCTGTATTAGAGGTGCTGGAAAAGCCTTCCTGAACAGCTGTGCTTTTCCAGCACCTCTAATCCAGAATCTGGTTTCCAGCATCTGCAGTCATTGCTTTTACCTTCCTATTTATAAACCTATCCAAATGCCTCTTAAATGCTGCAATTGTACCAGCCTCCACCACTTTCTCTGGCAGCTCATTCCATAAACTAACCACACTCTGTGTGAAGAAGTTGCCCAACTTGATTGGGTTTTTTGAAAAACAGAGGATTGATGAGGGCAGAGCAGTGATGTGATCTTTATGGACTTCAGTAAGGCGTTCAACAAGGTTCCTCATGGGACAATGATTGGCAAGGTTAGATCACATGGGATACAGAGAGAACTAGCCATTTGCATACAGAAGACAAAGGGTGGTGGAGGGCTGCCTTTCAGATTGGAGGCCTGTGACCAGTAGTGTGCCACAAGGATAATCTGCTTTTCGTCATTTATATAAATGATTTAGATATGAACATAAAAGGTATAGTTAGTAAATTTGCAGAGGACACTAAAATTAGAGGTGTAGTGGACAGCGAAGAAGGTTACCTCAGAGTACAACAGGATTTTGATCAGATAGGCCAAGGGGCTGAGGAGTGGCAGATGGAGTATAATTTAGATAAATGTGAGGGTGCTGCATTTTGGAAAGGCTAATCAGGGCAAGACTTATACACTTAGTGGTAAGGCCCTGGGGAATGTTGCTGAATGAAGACACCTCGGAGTGCAAGTTCACAGTTCCTTGAAAGTGGTCTCGGGTAGATTGGATCGTTTAATATGTTTTCCTCTATTAGTTAGTGCATTGAATATAGAAGTTGGGAGGTCATGTTGTGGCTGTACAGGACATTTGTTGAGCCACTTTTGGAATATTGCATGCAATTCTAGTCTCCCTTCTATAAGAAGAATGCTATGGTACTTGAAAGGGTTCAGAAATGATTTACAAGGACGTTGCCAGGGTTAGAAGGTTTGAGCTACTGGGAGAGGCCGAATAGGCTGGGAGGGGCGATCTTATACAGGTATATAAAATCATGAGGGGCATGGATCGGGTAAATAGACAAGATCTTTTCCCTGGGTTGCGGAGTCCAGAACAAGAGGTCATAAGTTTAGGGTGAGAAGGGAAAGATTTACAAGGGACCTCAGGAGCAACTTTTTCATGCAGAGATTGGTGTGTATGGAATGAGCTGCCACAGGAAGTGGTGGATGCTGGTACAGTTACAACAGTCAAAAGACATTTGGATGGATATACAAATAAGGAGGGTTTAGAGGGATATGGGCCAAGTGCTGGCAAATGGTACTAGAATAATCTAGGATAACTAGTCAGCATGGACAAGTTGGACGAAGGGTCTGTTTCTGCTGTACATCTGTATGACGCTGTAAGAGTTAAAAGTTATTTGTAGTTCATCTACTGTTTACAAAACGTCAGTGACTTTGGAAATAAGATTATGGGCTGTGTGGCTTTAATTGCTGAACAAACTAGTTTGGAGGAGGCCCTGTCCTACAGACTGCCTAACAAAATACAGGAGTTACAGTCCTTTCTATATACTGTGACTGACTGTTGGGCCTTTTTTAAAAAAAAAACTCCTTTTGTTTATTTTTTAAACCCTTATCATCTCAACAGATTTGTTTTGTCTTATCTGTGTGTCATTGCATAAATTTGGGATTAATTCTGCACAGTGACTTAGTCGTCAACCAGTTTTACTATGGAAAAAATCTTTACTTCCAATAACCAAATTATTTTTTTTAAAACAGAATCCTGCACATTTCCTTTATTCTGGAAAATAGTACAAAATAGAAAAAAATGATAATTTGTGTGATTAATAAAACATTTACATTTTTGGTACAGTACAGAATAGTAGGATTAAATTTACCATCACATTACTCCCAAACTTGTAAGACATTCTCTTCATTCTTTACTACAGGCCCAACCTTGGTACAACCTGTGCTGTGATTGGTCCACAGTGATCCCCTACAGATTATGCAAAACTATAATGACTTTATCAATAAGTCAATTATGCTCAAGCCTCCTGATAACAGATGTGCAATCCATGAGGCCATTTTCTCAAATTAGGTAGTTCTGCCTTAAACATGATTTCTCCAACACTTTCTACTTTTGACAGCCAGTGTAATTTCTGATGTCAAATATATTGAAACATAGCATGTTAACAAAGTCATTCATTAAAATTCACAGCTTGTCTGTCAATGACTAATTCTTCTCAGTACACTCAAATTTTAAACAGTGAAGAAGTTGATAAGTTCAACACAAAAGGAAAAGAGTTAATAACTGATGTTTGAATAAGCTGATTATTTTTCACCCTTCAACGATCAATCTTTGTTCCCCCAATCTTTTCTACCACTATTTATCATTTGACAAAATTTTAAAAATCCTCATTAAGTAAAATTTTGAATTGCATTGTTGCTGCACTTGCAACTTCTAACAAATCCCTCCCATTCAAGGAAATAACTGGAGGTACTCAGTTTTATATCCAAGGTTTTTAAAATAAAACTTCAGTCCTATAATCGCAGAAATTTGAAGGAGAATTCTAAATCTAATCTGACATTCAATTTCCAATGCAAATCTGCAAACTTCACTGCAGTCACTCCTGAAGCAAGATAATAAACTATTAGGAGCTAACTATTCCCACCTTATAACTCGGACTAGTTCATGAAAAGCTTGGTCTACATTCAATCGAATTTTGGCTGAAGCCTCCATGTATGTTACTTTGAGCTGCCTTGCAAGTTGCTGCCCTTCTTCTGATGTCACCTGTAGAATGAAAATAAAAAAAAAATTACATGTATTCTGTATTGAAGCATTTTGCACAAGTTGCATTAAGAAAATACACTGGAGAAGGGTGGTACAAGACCATTTGAGAACGTTTGGACCTAAATCCTGGAATAAAATTCAATCAAGCCAGTCATGGTGAACAATACTGCTTTGCCAGCCTTTCCCATGTAAAAAGCTGTTAAAATTTCAATAACTCGAGTCCCACATTAGACAGATTGGAAACATTTGTTCCATTAACATTTGTTTAAAAAGATCAAATTGAGGAAACATAGATTTAAGCTTTGAGAAGAAAGTGTTTTTATGTGGAATAACAACATGATAAGCAGTATGGTGAACAACAAATTATTCCAAGCATTGACCTTGGAAATCTAAGTTGTTCCAAATCTATGAGCTTCCCCACAAGATAATCCTACTTCAAAAGAAAAACCTTTTCCTCAGTTGAGGGATAACAAGTCAGCAGCATACAAGTAAAAAGCTAATTACCACCTCAGAACAATCTCCTCCAAAAACATTTCCTTCCCATCAGGTTTGCACTGCAGCACGATACAAGCTTCGATAGTTATAAACAGCGTCTTCGATGATTTAGATTTTCCGATAGTTAGATAGTCATTTCTGCAACATAGATGGGAGTTGAACACTGGGGCACTGCAGAATCTTCGATGCAGCTGACTAGGAACTGCCTAGCAATTGAAGGTTCTGCTGGGCAATTGCCCGACACCTTTAACCCTCCGAAAGTATCCATTTAAAACAGGGGCTTCTGCTGCAGTTAAGTAAATATTCAGGAATGGCTAGACTCTAAAGATCAAGTTTCATGCCTGGTATATATTGGTATCTCCTCACAAACATGGAGCTCTTTCTTAATGTCATTTCGCTTCTTTTTCTAAACAATCTGTATGCAATTGCCACTGCTTCAAAAGTCCAGTCCTGTCGTTATAATCAAAATTTCCCTCATCTATCTGGGCCTCTCCGTCTTCTTTGATTGTTAACTGCATCATCTATCTTCAATTTTCTTACTTGATTTCACTCCTATGCATTCAAGCATCTCCAAAAGGAACTTTCTGCATCCACAACATTATCTCTAACGTTAATAAAAGATCTATGATGTTCCTGTTTCTTTATTTACAAGTTGTCCCGTGGTTGCATTATCAAAACATACAAGGTCTGTTTCCAGAATAACACATACATCCTCTCTCTGCTATCAGAATACTTGTCCAAAATGCTTGGATGAGTCTTAATTTCTTCCAATTAAACACTAAGAAGACTTAAGCCACAATTTTTGGGTCGCAACACAAACTCCATGCTTGTCTCATCCATAACCAGTAACCTCTAGTCTCATCTATCACAATCTAGGGAGGAGATAGCATTGGCACCAAATCATGGCTCAAAATTATTTATTGTAGAGAGATGTAATGCAAGACTGGCAGATGGCAAACATTATAGAAACATGATAAAAAGGAAGACAAACTATAAGCAGGAAATTATAGACAGATAGCTTAACACTGTTTGTCAAAAAATTAATGAAATCCTACTGAAAGCAGAGAGATTAGAACATTGAGAAACCCAAAAAAATTAATGAGTGGTTAGCATAGATTTCAAAAATAAATTTAATATGACTAATATAGTAAGTTTGTTTTGAAGAGGTAAGACAGACAGAAAAGAGTAATGCAGTAAATGTAATTTATTGAAGACTTTGTGAAAATCTCAATAAGTTGCAATATAACAGACAAATGCATAAGGTCGGGTGATAAAAGACAGGACAGATAACCAGCTGTCTTTAAGCATCAGTGCTGATAATTTTAGAATCAACAATTTCAAGTTTGTACATGACAAAATCGATGGAAATAATCAAAACCGAGGAGTGCAATAAATTACAAGGAGACATTTACAAACTTGCAGAATGGCCATAAGAAAGGTAAGTGGGATTAATATTCAATGCTAATATTATTCACATTCTTTACAGAAGAAAATCTGCAACTGGTAAGCCCATGCCTGTCAACCCAGTTAAGTTCTCGTTATCAACACCTGGGGGTTTGTGCTAAAACTGCAAAACTCTGAGACTAAATCAAGTCTGACTTGGTCGGTCTATAAGGTATGATACTGTGAGAATGACTAACTATGTCTCAGGTACCACTATCACCATTCCTGGGTATGTCTGTCCCACTGACTGCAATCATCTATATTGGGTTGATTCTAAGTGGTATACAGCTGAGATGAAGTGCAGTGGGATTCCTTCATATCGACTCTGTACCCCAGGAAGGCTCATGGAATTAGATCAAAAATTGACAATTTAGTGAATACCACATTAACCACTCTCCAAACTCTTCAGCTGATGAATCAGTTCTCCCCATTTTGGTCAACAACTGCGAAGAAGCAATAAAGGGTAGCAAGGGTGCACAATGCACTCTAGATGGGTGGTACTATTATTGATCAAGCTCACCAAGACCGACAGTTCACAGCTGTTAGTCTAGGTTTGTGGCATGTGCTGAAAGAACCAAAAACTACTTGACCTCAACCATCAACCTGGGTGCAGATGTGACAACAGTGCCTACTGGTGAGACTACATCTCAAGTATTGCATACAGTTTGGGCCTCCTTGTTTTAAAGAAGAATATAAATGCATTTGGGAAAGTTCACAAAATTAATTCAAGAGAGGAAAGGTTTGTCTTATGAGGAAAGATTGAGCATATTAGGCCTATGCACACTACAGTTCAGAACAATGACAGGAGATATAGCTATATTCTTTCACTCTTCACAAGCTCAGACATAAAAAGCCCACTGACAATTGTTCAGCACCATGTTAACTCCTCAGATATTGAAGCTGTGTTATGTCCATTAAAATTTGGACAATATCCAGACTTGGGCTGATAAGCAGCAACATTAATGCCATACAGTGCCAAGCAATGACTAAATCCAACTACTGCCCTGGACATTTAATGATATTGCTATTGCTGAATCTTACACCAACACAGATTACAGTTGACCAGAAATCTAATTGGTTTATAAACACTGCAACTACTAAAGCTTGGAATTCTGCAGCAATTAACTCACTTCATTCATCACAGATGCCTGTGCACCACCGACAAGGCACACGTTAGAACTGTGATAGAATATTACCCCCTCACATCCCCAAAAACACTCAAGCAATTTAGCACCATCCAGGACAAAGCAGTCTGCTCGACTGGCATCCCATCCACTGGTGTTTAAGACGGACTCTCTTTATCACCAACACACATCTACAGCAGTGTGTACCAGCAATAAGATGTACTGCAGTAACTCATCCAAGCTCCTTCAACAACTTCCAAACCTATAATCTCAACCATCTTGCAAGACAAGGGCAGCAGATCCATGGGAACACCATCACCAGCTAACAGGCCACATAACATCCTGACTTAGATCTATAATCACCAGTCCTTCACTGCCATTGGGTCAAAATCCTGGAACTCTTCACAATTTTGGAGGTTTGTAGTTCAGATTGTAAGTTTCCTCGCTGAGCTGGCAAGTTTGTTTTCAGACATTTTATCATCACGCTAGGTAACATCAGTGAGCCTCCAATGAAGTGCTGGTATGCTGTCCCGCTTTCTATGTGTGTCTTGGTCTGTTCAGGTGGGTGATATCATTTCTGGTTCTTATTCTCACAGGTTGGTAAATGGGGTCCAAATCAACATGTTTATTGATGGAGTTCCAGTTTGAATGCCAGGTCTGTAGGAATTCTGTCCGTGTCTCTGTTTAGCCTGTCTGAGGATAGATGTGTTGTCCCAGTCGAAGTAGTGTTCTTGGACACCAAGAAGGCAACTTGACATCTTCTCTAGAGAATCAGAGAATGAGTTATACATCTTGCCCTAGCCAGCCATGTTCACCTCCAACATATTCTTTTCTTTACAAGAAACAAGTAAATGGGAGACATGAAAAATCAGGGTGTATATTTCCATTGAATAGAATTAATTTAAATAGTGTAATGGAACAAAGGCACTTGGGCTTACAAATACCTAAAATATTAAAAAGTAGTCAGACAGGTGAACAAGGCCATAAAAGAAAACAAGGATATATATTTAGAGAGAGAGAACGGAGAAGTAAACAAATTATGGTACTTAGGTTAGAAAAGGCATGGAGTTACTCTACACAAAAGAGAAGCTCTGAAAAGGATCCAAAAGATTGACAATTAAACCAAAAATTGGAGTTTATCAATTAGCAGTGATTAAAGAGGATGGGTTCCTGTCTTTTGAAATGTAAAGAATGAAGAATGATCAAACACAGCCTTTAAATTTCTGAACTACTTTGATTGATCAAACAGACAGAAAAGTGTTCCTTCTGGGGGAACAAAACAAGGAGGTTGCCAATGAGATAATCAATAAATAAAAACAGGAATTCAGATGAAATCTCTTAACCACGGTGGTGAGATTGTGGAGCTCGTTACTGCAACAGCCAAGGCTTTCAAACTAAACGTCATGTAATTTTGAACAGAACTATTTTAGCTCCAATTAATTTCAGAAGCACAATAGGACTTCAATTTTACTTTTGACAGTGATTTCAACTGTGGCGTCATATTATTCTCCTTGACATGCAGTAAGCTAAAAGCATAGCTTGCAGCACAAACTAAATGAACAAAGAAAAGCAATTAATATTTCAGACTGCAACAGGTTTAAATTATGAAACGTCATGCACCTAGAACATTGTGTTTTTCCATCGAAGGTAGCGCCACTTCCTGCTTTTGAAAGTAATTTTTTATCCATTGTATTTTTAAATCACTTACACTGCTCAATTACATGAAATTACCAAGACATTTTACAACAATAATTATAGATTTAAAATTAAACACTGGGAAATATAGCACAGCAAGAGATATGCAGGGGTTACAAAAAATCAAAACACTATTACAAGTTGTACAATGAATATTTCAAATCCATAAATACATATTCCTCAAAATATACAAAGTGGCAAAGCATATACATTTATAAAGCTTCATATTTGTTCAGAAACACACATTTATAACTTTACTATTTTAAATTTTCATCATTGTTGACAGAGTCAGAAACTCCAAAACCATGATTTAGACGAACAAACACCAACTAAAGCTTTCAATTAGCTGTCCAGAACAAAGTTATTTTCTGCACAAAGTTATTTTCAGCTCTTGACAACACAAGATGTTCAGAGAAGGTTTGGACAAAGTGTCACTGGACCCAAAACATTAACTCTGATTTCTCTTCACAGAGGTTGACAGACCTGCTGAGCTCTTCCAGCAACTTGTTTGTGTTTTGGATTTACAGCAACTGCAATTCTTTCGGTTTTTGCTGAAAGTTCATTGATGTTTTCCAAGTGGTTTTTTTAATAATCTATCATAGAACTCCCCCACAAATTAGAAAACAACAAATAGCATCAAAGGAAGTCATTTAAACTGCTTAGGACTGAAAACAGAATAGAGATTCCAAGCAATCCAATTTCTTTTGAAATCACCTCTAGTTTAACCATCATTGTAGGCACAATGTTCCATGTCAGTGGCACTGATAGCATTGGGGTTTTGGCACTTATTCTCCCACTGTGTCACTTGCACAAAACTTTAAAGACTATCCATCCCAGGGCATGGTACCATCATCAGATAATGGAAACATCTTTTTGCTTGTCCATCTTGCCGAGCCTCTCACAATTTAGTACAACTCTACCAAATCTCTATTAAAACCTCTTTTGGGCCAAGGACACGAACCAGAGTTTCTCCAGTTTTTCCTTGCAGCTACAATCCCTCACTCCTGGAAATATCTGGAAATAACTCTCTTCAACCTCTCCAGCATGCTTACATTCTTCAGCAATTATGCAACCAGAGTTGGACACAAAAATCTAACTGTAGCCTAATCGAAAGGTTGAGCATAACTTTGCTGATTTTGTACTCCACCCTTTAATTTATGAAGACCACAATCCCATATTTATTATCAGAACTAAATTTATAATGCAAGAGTTCTGTATGGAGGCAGGGAAAGTTAACATTAAAAAGCTTCAGCATTCTCAAAAATGAATTTTAGTTACTTTGACCAAAGTTCAAAATTTAAGATGACGATCATAAAAAGGTGCATTTGTAATGCTTGTTGCCAAAAGGATTTGCTATTTTAAACAAAACAGGCTATATTCATTCTGACATTTCAGGACACATCAGGAGGCCACACATGAGTGAGCCATTAAAATCAAAAACCCCAGGATTTGCAGAACTTGCATTTATCAGGATTCTTTCATGTGAACAGAGACAGTAAAGTTCAAAAATGTCACTTCAGAGCGCTCACCTGCCTTTGATGTTCCAGGTCAGCTTTGTTACCCACTAGGATCATAGGGAATTCATCACGATCTTTTACTCGAAGGATCTGTCTTTGGAACTTGTAAATTTCTTCAAAGCTGTAAATGAAAAGAAGATTGCATAACTTGTACAGTGCCCCCTAATCAAAGTCTCAATTCACTGAACTGAATAGTGAAACACTGCACATAAGTTGAAGAATTATGTTTCGCTTCACAACCATTATTTGGGTTCAAGTAAAATCCAATTAAAAATGTAACAAATCAAGTAAAGATGAATAGTTATGAATGCTCATCAGTTACCAAGCATTTATTTTAAAAAATTACACACTTCACATTTGATCCATATAAATGAGCAAATGTAGTTATCACATCCAATGCAATATCGATGTACAACAAATTAATTATAACATTTCACTCAAATCCTCTTGGAAATCACCGAGCACCATTTAAATAGAGTAATACATCCCAATTTTAATTTGAACCCCAACTCCTCAAACTCTCTCAGCAGCACCTAGTTTCTGTCTACCCAAGTTGTTCGTTCTTTGGTCAAACATGACAACTTGATTCTCCTCCTCTGCTTCCCAATTTGTTTACAATGAGATGATATCTTTAACCAACACATTAAGCAGGCAACATGATCTTCAGACCCATTCTTATATTAACCTGAAAGGTTAGTTAACAGCTCAAAAAGTCAATTATTCGCTAAATAACCACAAAAAGCAAACGCACTGTCACTTACGAACAGTGAAAACGAGACTTTCCACTCCACAGTAAACACAGCATTGCAAACTTTCTCCTTGGTCTTGTTTTTAAGCATACCTTCCTCTATCAGTGACAGAGAAGACGAGCAGAAAACCTTCCCCTGTTCTCATATATTGCTCACGCATGGCTCCAAACTCCTCTTGTCCTGCTGTATCTAAAACTAGATGGCAAAATAAAAATTCCACATTATGAATGATTCAACAAAGCAGGTTACAGGAAATATCGACTAAGTAACAGAGTTGCATTGCACAAAAAAAAGATTAACTACTGCATTTTCGCGAAAAGAATTAGTTAACGGTACTTACATCAGACATCATGTCAGATGCCAGAATGCAAATGTCAATTTGCAAAACCATAAGCATTCAGACTTTAAGTGCCATGCAAAAGAGCAGAAATGTGTTGGGGAAATGGCAGATTTTTAAAATATAATTGCACAACCATCTTCACAGGCAAATTTCACATTTTTTTTTCAAAAAGTAGTCCTGCAGTTTGAACTAATCAAATGTTGGCAAACCAGATCCTTTTGGAGTTCTAAGATCAACAGAAATTGGACCAACATTTAGCTTGATATACTAAATAACTTCCTTTTGCTTTTTAAGTCATCAACTATTTATTATTAAAATAAATGCAGGCAAAATTAATTGAAAGTCAAAATGTTCTTTTATTTTGGCCATTAATTGAAACCAACAGCACACGAGTTAATTAAATTCTTATCACAAGATTGGCATTATTGTTGCTGTTTGTGGTTTATATAAATGACTTAGACTTGAAGGTTAAACAGTAAGTTCATACGTAATACAGTTTACCATCACAGCAACGTTTGGGAAGAGGCTGGTCAGTGGCAAATGGAATTCAATCCTGATAAATTAGGTGATGCACGGAGGCAGAACAAACAAGGCAAAGAAATACATGATCAACAGGACGACTCTGGAAAGCACCAAGGGTCAGAGAGGCACTTGCGTGCATGTACACTGGTCAATTAAAAGGTATTGAGATAGGTGGATAAAGTGGTCAAGGTGGTATATGGGATACCTGCCTTTATTAGTTGAGGCATAAAGTTTGAAACTAAGGAGGTTATGCTGGGAATAGCATAAAACATTATTTAGGTTGCTGTTAAGAGTTCTGGAATTCATATTATAGGAAGGTTTGATAGCACTGGAGATCTAGCAGCACGTTACTTGGGCTGCTTGAGTGACAAAGAGAGATTGGACAGGTTGGGCTTGTTTTTCTTAGAGCAGAGGAAATTGAGAGGGAATATGATTGACGTATATAAAATTTATGAAGGTCATAAGACAATAGATAGGAACAAGCTTTTCTGTTTGAGGAAGGGGGCAGAGATTTAAGCTAAAGGGTTGAAGGTTTAGTGGAGATGTGAGAAAAAATGTTTTCATGTAGGAATCTGGAATTCTCTGCCTGTAAGGGAGAGAGAGACAAGAACCCTCATAACATTTAAGAAATGTTTAAATGTACACTGCAATTCCAAGTCACACAAGGCTACGAGTAAAGTACCGAAGAATGGGCTCACAATAGTTAGGTGGCTGTTTTGGACCAACACGGACATCATAGACCAAAGGGTCTTTTTTCCAGTGCTGTAGACCTCTTATGACTATGATCATCAAGTTTGCCTTTAATGCAGATCATAAATCAATACTATTTTATTGAAATGTAATTAGTCTCAATTATTTCATACCAGCATAATTATGAAAATTCTAATATGAATAAGCAGATTGCATCTCTGAACAATATAAAACTAGCCATGTGTTACAGTTAGTAAAACTTCATAGTTGGCACTGAAGTTGGAGTCAAGTCTATTTTTCATTCAAAACCAGATTCTCTAATCTAAAAAGGGCCAAAACTACATAGTGCAGTGCCTGGATTTTCGAATGGCCAGACAATTCATTCCAGTATAGATGGAAGTTGCACAGGGACCCTGTGGGATTGCCAATCTAGCAGACTCAGGGAAAATTGAAGATTCCACTGGGCAATTACCCTATGCCCGAAACCCTCCAAAAGTCTCAATTTAAATTAGAGAATTCAGTGAGTTCTGACGAAATAGAATAAATAGTTTGTTCGGAAAGGTTGCACTTAAATACATGGTCCAACTCCTGACAACTATTCAAATTGCCCAATTACACCCCTACTCAGGACTATTTACACCTGCCCAGCCCTGACCTGACCAAACCCTCTTCATCCACCCCCCCAACTCCCTCCACACTCTCCCATCACTAGTCCACCCCAAACCCAACATCCCCCTGAACCTGCCCCTACCCTAAATACTGCATGATGCACCAAGCTCCCTTGAAACTTTGCAATCCCCCACATGCCCACTTTTTTTTTTTAACATGTCATGTGCCAGCAGCAAGCAAAGTGATTGCCTGCAATTCTGGACCTTGAAATTCAAGAATATGACAACTGATCGCTTCAGGGCATAGGTTGTTTTCCTGAACAGTCTGGCACTATGAAAAATCTGTCAGAATGTAACTCTACTCCACATTTCTTAAGGGCCACAATCAGAGATTCTTCTCAGAAACACGGAGCTCTCTCCTTTTGTATACCAAAGGGACAGGAATAACCGCTTGGAAAATCCAGCCTATGGTTTCCAAATAATTATTCAAGCATGGTTTAAATTCAGGGATCACCCCAATCTTGTACAAGGATACCCATGTCATAGTCTGCCCAAAAAACATGAAAGCACACGGTCAAACGAATTTCAGATTACTTACTGTCCAATCTTGCTGCTCTGTCATCAATAACACATTGCTTGGTATAGGAATCTTCAATTGTTGGGTCATAATCTGTTACAAAGTAAGACTGTAAAACAGTAATAAGATGAGAAAATTGTTTCCTTCAAAAGTCCATTGACCCCCCCCCAAACCCATTTTAGTACAATTTTATGTTCACTTGTAGAGAATTGTACGTACTGATAATCCGAGGCAGCTATTAAGCTAAATGCATTGCAGATTGATACAGCACGGAAGTATACTACCTTTCCAAGAGCTGCAATTCTCTCATTTCCACTCGCATTCTTTTGTCAATTCCCCAAAATCCCTTCTACTTAGCACGTAATTGTTTTCCAACAGTAATCAAAAATTCAAGCGCTCACCTTAACCAAATCCCCATTAAACAGACCAACTCCATGTATATCAAATTTCTCTCAATCTGCTTTTCCTATCAATGGATATTTTAAAATCAAATATCTTCATGTCAAAACTACTCGGAACACTTGATTTATATTAATTCTTAAACACTGTTGAAAAAATCAAGTTGCTAGAGCCCTTTTTGGGCCAAATTCCAAACAATAAACCATAATTTATGGATAGGAAATGAAATCTTCTTGGCTTTCCCTACCTCAAAAAGAGACTTCTCATTTCTATGCTGCAGCGCCTTTTGTGACCATAGGGTGTCCCAAGGTACTTTACAACCAAAGCATGTTTGAAATATTCATTTCGATCAGAATGTAGGAAATGCAGCAGGCAGTTATATCCATAAACTCCCACAAAGTCAAGTAATTGGTTTTTGTGAAATTGTCCAGAACATTGGGGATAACCTCCCTGCTTTTTGAAATAGAGTTATGAGATCTCTTACTACCACCAGAGGTGGTAGACAGGGCTTCCATTTACATGTTCATCTGAAAGATGAGGCTCCCAACAGTGCAACACTCCTTTCATTACTTCACTGGAGTTTCAGTTTTAATTTATTGTGGTTTATTCCACTTCAAGGATTACATACAAAAAAGTCAAGGCTCCGACTTTGTACTCCCAGTACCTGAGTGGATGCTGCACCATCAAACCTGCCATCTTTCAGATGGAGTATTAAACAGAGATTTGCTCTCTCCAGTGATGACCCAAGTTTTTTTCCAATAAAAAAGGGTTATTCTTGAGTGTCCTGGTCAATATTTATCCTTCATTTCAACATAAACATATTATCTGGACATTACCATGTTGCTGTCATTGGAGCTGCAGTGTGCCAACTATTTACCACATTTTTTATTTTACAACAGTGACTTCACTTCAAAATTATTTAAGTAGTCGTGAAATTCTTTGAAATGTTCAATGTTGTCATAAGCACCATATAAATGCAAATCTTTCTCCAAGTGCAGATCACAACTGTCCACATCAAATTCTGTTTGTTACCTGACGAGTCCGAAAAGTCACAAAACTCCTTTCAGATTATTAAGCTTCTCACTTTGTATCTTTAAGGAAGCTCCAATATCATATTCCTTAGGCACAAGCCGAAGTTGTATCTTGGACCCTTAACTCAAAAATAGAGGCATCACTCACATTTATGGGACACCAGCACCAACCTTTCCTCAACATGAGCAAAAAACATGACTCTTCAACGATCAGCCATCAGCTCTCAATGTTTTTTTTTCTTACGCCATACATTGTTTTACCATTTAGTCACATTCTAACTTAGAATGTAATTTAAATTCAGGCTTCACAAACTTGCGGCAGTTTAGATACAGTATGAACAAATAAAAAGTAAATTGGCTTTTAAGTGATAGAAGCTCCAAGTCGGCAAAGCACATATTAAAATATTATCAATCTCATTATAAGGTCAGCACCTTCCAAACATGCAACCTCTACCATCGAGAAGGACAAGGACAACAGATATTTGGAAACAGCACCACCTGCAAGTTCCTCCCCAAGGAGCACCCTTTCCTAACTGGGAGATATATTGCTATTCCTCCAGTGTCACTTGGTTAAAATTCTGGAACTTACTGCATAATGGCACAGTGGTAAAAAGCAGCAGCTCACCATCATCTTCAAGGGCAATTAGGGATGGTCAACAAATGCTGCCCTTGCCAGGAGCACCTACATTCCATATATGAAATTGAAAAAGGCAAGTGAATTACACCATATAATTAATTTAGAATACAACAGAGGGCGAAGATTCTTCCCCCTCTCTCCGCACTGGCTGTGGACCTTCGCCTGATAGAGCCCATTTTATCATAGCTACATAATAACTGGAATGTCTATTGACTACTTAATTATACACAGTCAATAGCAATTCTATGCAAAGAAAATGTAATAAGCCAACCTACACTTCCAAGAAAACGTATTTAAACTAAATCACCAATAACTTAGAAAAACATTTCTGGTTATAGCTCATTTATGAAGATGAATTATGAGCCAATGAAACTTCTTGGGTTTTCATTCAATATCAGAGATATCCAAACCTCTGTTCACTCAGACAGGTGAGCTATCAACTGAACTACAGTTATCATGTGCTGGGAAATGCCACGCTCCCCCAACAACCAGTGTGCAGCCTATACACATTCTCACAGTCTATTATCCTTTGACAAATCTGGAATGAATACTTTGGAGAACTAAACAGTACAGCGCCTATATACTGGTACTATTGAGATCTGGACTCAAATTAGGGGTAAACAATGGCATTGTGGTATTATCGCTAGGCTACTAATCCATAAAACCAGATAGTGTTCTGAAGACCTGGGTTCAAATCCCACGAGAACAGATCGTGAGATATGAATTCAGTAATAATCTAGAAATAACAGTTCAATAATGTAATCATTGCCGTTGTCAAAGAAAAACCCACCAAAGTTAGCAAAGGAAACAGCTACCCTTATACGAGGGAGGGTGGATGCGCTTTGGAGGGTCAGTGTGGACTTGAAGGGCTGAATGGCCTGGTTCCACACTGTAGGAATTCTAGGATTCTACACTACACATGACTCCAGACCTACAGCAATACAGTTGGCTCTTAACTTGATTGTGGGCAATAAATCTAGTCAGTCATTGATCCACACATCCCATGAATGAATAGAAAAAAATCAGCCCAAACCGAAATGATCATACTTGCCTCACCATAAGTGCCTATAAACAAACACTAAAAACAGTCTTAATCCACTCTAGTTTCAACGGGGGTGGATATTGGTCTGTGTACAAAGCATTCCTAGTTTGAACTGAAGTGAAGGAATGATAGCATTTTTGATAGTGAGAAAATGAATGTTATGCTGGTGCATGGTGTCTGCACATTTTTGGCAATGCAGAGGCAGCTTTAAATACAGACATTTGTTGAGTCATACCAGAATTGTTGATATTGCTTGTTGCAAATACCGGTTCCTTAAGCTGTTAAGAGTCCCATTCTCCAGCAATATCTTTCTTAGAGCAAGCACAAGACATGTACTTCAAACAACTCTACACTTGCAATATAATGAAAGCAATGTTGTGCTTTATTACCCACATTTAAGACATTAAGGTAATTCCTAATGTTTGCTGAAATACTTTCAAAATTAATGATACATTGACCTTATTTTCTCAGTAGTAGCAAATCTATTAATTTCTTAAATTCAGAAATATTGGACATGCCAAGCAAAAAGGAGGTTCTTTGACTTGTTAACATCAATAACTAATATCATGTGTACCACCTCAAGTGCAGACGGTACACATGATATTAAACTAGTTTTAAACTTAGTTAGTGAAGCCTCAGTAGTGTCCCCACCCCAGATCAAGAGACTCTGATTCAAATCCTATCTACTCCAGACGTGTAATAACATCTCTGAACAGCTTGATGAGAAAATAGGTTAATGAATAATACTCAGCAAGTTGATCACATCAAGTGATATACCCTAATTGACACAGTAATCAAATAGTGGAAATTACTTAGAACAATGGGGAAGCAAGGAGACAGATGATCCAACAATCCACACTGTAGAAGGAATCCCAAATGAGCTAATGATATAGACACCAAAATTGGCGTAATCTGTTATTCTGGACAAAGAATGAAGAGTCACATCAACTACCTTGACCTTCTATTCCTTTGAAGTGTCAACCCTGAAACAACAGGACAAATTAGTCATTAAACTATACAGAGGCACAACCATTGTGTGTGTCAAACAGAAGCAACTAACTCATCTCAATGGTTTATAAGGCCAGAAGATATAGTCGTTCTGGACCATTTGGCTCTACAAGTCTGCTCCACCATTCAATCATGGTTGATAGCTTTCTCAACTTCAATCTCCTTCCTTCTCCCCATAACCCTCGGTTGCCCTACTAATCAAGCAGCTATCACTGTCTTAAATACAGTCAATAACTTTACTACAGAAAGCTGTGGAAACAATGAGATCCACAGATGCACCACCTCTGAAGGATTGTCCTTTCACTCAGAGGCTGTAACCTCAGATCCTAGTCTCTCCTACCAGTAGAAACGTTCTCAACATCCACTCTATGACAGGAGATAGATACAGCTATCCAGAAAGTGATAGCGCAGTCTGCTCATTTTCAGATTTAAAACAAGAGGGAAATTTACAGCTCGGGTGGTAGCATAACACTCCGTGTTATGTTGAAGGAGTGAGGGAGCCTTAGAAATAGGCACATCTTAAATTGATGAAGGGATTTCACTTCATCTGTGTGACTAATAAGGTTTATTTTTAGTTAAAAATGTACATAAACTTAGTGATGAAAAGCTTCAATTTTCAAATACTGTTGGGACATTGTTAAGAAATCTTTAATTTAGAAAGGGGTGTGTGACACAGTAGCAGAGTCCCTACCACAGGCAGGAAGCTCAGAGGTCAAGTTCCACCGCAGGTTGTGATAGTCACACAAGGGTCTCAAAACACATCTAAATTGTTATTGATAATAATTATTATTTTTTTTAAGTAGACATGCCACAATGTAGTTTTAAGAAAAAACAGGAGCGAATGGAGATGGTAGTTGAGACACATTTGAGATCACTGAGTCCAGCACTGGCAATGCACTGAAGACAAGGATGCAACACTGATTGGTGAAAGAATGGCCAGAAGGTTGTAAAAGGTTAATGGTAATATGTAAATAGGATTGTCTACGTTCGTGATGGAAAATCACAGGATGACCAGAACTGCTGGAAGATCCCATCTGCCAGCACCTGGCCCATATCCCTCCAAACCCTTCCTATTCATATACCCATCCAAATGCCTTTTAAATGTTGCAATTGTACCAGCCTCCACCACTTCCTCTGGCAGCTCGTTCCATGCACGTACCACCAACTGCATGAAAAAGTTGCCCCTTAGGTCTCTTTTATATCTTTCCTCTCTTACTCTCAACCTATGCCCTCTGGTTCTCGACTCCCCGACCCCAGAGAAAAGACTTTGTCTATTTATCCTGTCCATCGTTCTCAATTTTGTAAACCTCTATAAGGTCACCCCTCAACTCCGACACTCCAGGGAAAATAGCCCCAGCCTGTTCAGCCTCTCCCCATAGCTCAAATCCTCCAACCCTGGCAACATCCTTGTAAATCTTTTCTGAACCCTTTCATGTTTCACAACATCTTTCCAATAGAAAGGAGACCAGAATTGCACGCAATACTCCAACAGTGGCCTTACCAATGTCCTGTACAGCCGCAACATGACCTCCCAACTCCTGTACTCAATTCTCTGACCAATAAAGTTAAAAATCACACAACACCAGGTTATAGTCCAACAGGTTTAATTGGAAGCATACTAGCTGTCAGTGATAGTTTCACTTCTTTCACGTGTAAATCACAAAACCTTTTTTTCTTCAGAAGTTGCATACTCGGGTTAGCTGTTAACAATGGTGATAGCTAGACAATATGTTGAAAGTGTTGGCCCCCTGTGTTCTCTAAAGATCATGGCATAGACAGAGAGAACACAGGGGGCCAACACCTTCAACATATTGTCTAGCTATCACCATTGTTAACAGCTAACCCAAGAATGCAACTTTTTAAAATAAGGTTTTGTGATTTACACATGAAAGAAGTGAAACTATCAGATTCTTACAGATGAAAGGCTTAACAGACAATCAATTTTTCCATGTATAATTTCAGTTACATCACACTGTAAATTTTTGCTATAAATTCTGTGTTACGATCGAGCCCTCCACTATCACCTGATGAAGGAGCATCACTCTGAAAGCTAGTGTACTTCCAATTAAACCTGTTGGACTATAACCTGGTGTATGATTTTTAACTTTGTACACCCCAGTCCAACACCGACATCTCCAAATCCTGACAAATAAAGGAAAGCATACCAAACGCCTTCTTCACTATCCTATCTACCTGCAACTCCACTTTCAAGGAGTTATGAACCTGCACTCCAAGGTCTCTTCATTCAGCAACACTCCCTCGGACCTTACCATTAAGTCCTGCAAAGATCTGCGTTCCCAAAATACAGCACCTCGCATTTATCTGAATTAAACTCCATCTGCCACTTCTCAGCCCATTGGCCCATCTGGTCCAGATCCTGTTGTAATCTGTGGTAACCCTCTTCGCTGTCCACTACATCTCCAACTTTGGTGTCACATACAAACTTACTAACTGTACCTCTTATGCTCGCATCCAAATCAATTATGTAAATGACGAGAAGTAGAGGATCCAGCACCGATCCTTGTGGCACTCCACTGGTCACAGGCCTCCAGTCTGAAAAACAACCCTCCACCACCACCCTCTGTCTTCTGCCTTCGAGCCAGTTGTGTGTCCAAATGTATTCCATGAGATCTAACCTTGCTAATCAGTGTCCCATGGGGAACCTTGTCAAATGCCTTACTGAAGTCCATATAGATCACATGTGGATCAATCGTCTTTGTTACTTCTTCAAAAAACTCAAGCAAGTTTGAGAGACGTGATGGAGGGCAGGGCAGTCCAAAACTAGAGGGTATAGGTTTAGGGTGAGGGGGGAATAATTTAAAACTGACCTAAGGGACAACCTTTTCATGCAGAGGGTGGTGCTGTTACAGGAAGTGGTGGAAGCTGGTACAATTAGAGCATTTAAAAGGCATCTGGATGTGTATATGAATAGGAAGGGTTTAGAGGGATATGGGTGAAATGCTGGCAAATGGGAGTAGGATATCCAGTCAGCATGGATGAGTTGGACCAAAGGATCGGTTTCCATGCCCTACAGCTCTATGGCTCTATATAGAAGATGTGCATCCTGCAGTACAACATTTTAACAGTAATCTTTATGGACAACAAGCACTCCTGCAACCTGGATCAACTACAAACCAAACCAAACTGGATACCAATCAGAGAACATAACAGGGCCTCTGGTCATAAGCTGAAAGTTAAAGTAAAACTATTGCAGGGAAGGTAGGGATGCTTTACATATTGCACAAAATCTTTTAACACTGGATAAAAAGTTTGTGGATTTCGGGTGCTAAAACTCAATGTTGTAAAAGCTATGTGCAAAAAAAGGTATGAAAATAACTCCATCTTAAACTTGCCCAGAATAATTATTTCTGATAGGACACTCGCTGGGGGAGAGCGTGCTAGAAGTGGTGCACTTGGTCGGAAGCCAAGATGTGCATAAACATTGCCAGTTAACAGACTGTCATAACAATACAATATGACTTTTAAAATGCCTCAAATTGAGGAATGCCATAAATATCCAGTATTAGTGATTCAGTCTGCTAAAACCAAGCATGTGACAATCTGTATGATACACAGCCATTTGGAAAGCTTATAGTCTTTCGTGGAAACAACTTTCTATAAGACTGTGCACAAGGGAGCTTCTGCAGTTTTGTGAATGAGTAATTTGTGGGTGGAAAAGAGATCCACTGGAGTTGAAATCTTAAAACTGTAAAAGACATGTACATATGCTGGACTGAAGTTGGCCAAGCTAAAATCTCAAGAGATGTTGAGCCCAAAGACCAGAACGTAGGAATCAAGGAACGGCCCACAAGTCTCAGGATTAATGGGAAAGACAGACCAGCATGCATTGAACCTTTGCAACTTATCATACCTCAAATAAGTGAAACATCAAATGACTTATCTTGATTTTTGCCAATCATGGTTACTTCAGGACAAGAACGTTCTCACTTCAGAATTGATATCAAAGTCCAAATCTTTATATTAGTGCTCTAACCAAAGCAGGAGGTGGTAACATTCAGCTAGACCCAAACAATGGATAGCATTAATGCTTGCACTACCCTGTAAATCATGACTTAAATGCTAACTTTTAAATGATCTATTGCTTATTGACAACAAAATAGCCACCATAAATTATACTGTCAGTTTCAAATCATTTGACTCATCTTCAATAAATTAGAATACCATATAATTGACAACCCTGTCAGAAGACTGATGAACAGTAGTTTGCTGCTCACAATTAATATTAGAGTCGCCCTACTTGGCCAGCAAGTCACTTGGAAAAGAATGCTCTTCAGGGACCAGATGCAATTTGTGTGTCACAAACTTGTGTCTCAAGGTGATCCATGCTACCAAGAAATGGAAATCTGTTGATGCCAACAGACATCCATAAGTCACAATTTAGTAGCTATCATAAGCCAAGACAAATGTTATTTAACATCAGACTTGCGGAACATTTCAGGCAGCCCACCATAAAATTATAACTCCACAATGGAAGTTCTCACATGACTGAATGATCACTGTTGGAAATGTGTTGCTGGAAAAGCGCAGCAGGTCAGGCAGCATCTAGGGAACAGGAGAATCGACGTTTTGGGTATTAGCCCCTCTTCAGGAATGAGGAAAGTTGGTCCAGCAGGGTAAGATAAAAGATAGGGAGGAGGGACTTGGGGGAGGGGTGTCGGAAATGTGATAGGTGGAAAGAGGTCAAGGTGAGGGTGATAGGTCAGACTGGGGTGGGGGCGGAGAGGTCGGGAAGAAGATTGCAGGTTAGGAAGGCGGTGCTGAATTTGATGGATTTGACTGAGACAGGCTGGGGGGAGGGGAAATGAGGAAACTGGTGAAATCCGAGTTCATCCCTTGTGGTTGTAGGGTTCCTAGCCGGAAGATGAGGCGTTCTTCCTCCAACCGTCGTTTCGCTGTGGTCTGACGATGGAGGAGTCCAAAGACCTGCATATCCTTGGTGGAGTGGGAGGGGGAATTGAAATGTTGAGCTACAGGGTGGTTGGGTTGGTTGGTCTGGGTGTCCCAGAGGTGTTCTCTGAAACGCTCCGCAAGTAGGCGGCCTGTCTCCCCAATATAGAGGAGGCCACATCGGGTGCAAAGGATGCAATAGATGATGTGTGTGGAGATACAGGTGAATCTGTGGCGGATATGGAAGTTTCCTTTGGGGCCTTGGAGGGAGGTGAGGGGGGAGGTGAGGGCGCAAGTCTTGCACCTCCTGCGGTTGCAGGGGAAGGTGCCGGGAGTGGAGGTTGGGTTGGTGGGGGGTGTGGATCTGACGAGGGAGTCACGGAGGGAGTGGTCTTTACGGAATGCTGATAGGGGGGGGGGGGGGGAGGGAAATATATCCTTGGTGGTGGGGTCCGTTTGGAGGTGGCGGAAATGACGCGCTGTACATGGAGGTTAGTGGGGTGGAAGGTGAGGACCAGTGGGGTTCTGTCCTGGTGGCGGTTGGAGGGGCGGGGTTCAAGGGCGGAGGATCGGGAAGTGGAAGAGATGCGGTGGAGGGTAAGAAAGAAGCGGAGGGCTTTGAGTCCTTCGTGATGGGGGATGGAGGTGTACAGGGACTGGATGTCCATGGATGGAGGTGTACAGGGACTGGATGTCCATGGATGGAGGTGTACAGGGACTGGATGTCCATGGATGGAGGTGTACAGGGACTGGATGTCCATGGATGGAGGTGTACAGGGACTGGATGTCCATGGATGGAGGTGTACAGGGACTGGATGTCCATGGATGGAGGTGTACAGGGACTGGATGTCCATGGATGGAGGTGTACAGGGACTGGATGTCCATGGATGGAGGTGTACAGGGACTGGATGTCCATGGATGGAGGTGTACAGGGACTGGATGTCCATGGATGGAGGTGTACAGGGACTGGATGTCCATGGATGGAGGTGTACAGGGACTGGATGTCCATGGATGGAGGTGTACAGGGACTGGATGTCCATGGATGGAGGTGTACAGGGACTGGATGTCCATGGATGGAGGTGTACAGGGACTGGATGTCCATGGATGGAGGTGTACAGGGACTGGATGTCCATGGATGGAGGTGTACAGGGACTGGATGTCCATGGATGGAGGTGTACAGGGACTGGATGTCCATGGATGGAGGTGTACAGGGACTGGATGTCCATGGATGGAGGTGTACAGGGACTGGATGTCCATGGATGGAGGTGTACAGGGACTGGATGTCCATGGATGGAGGTGTACAGGGACTGGATGTCCATGGATGGAGGTGTACAGGGACATCCAGTCCCTGTACACCTCCATCCCCCATCACGAAGGACTCAAAGCCCTCCGCTTCTTTCTTTCCCGCCGTACCGACCAGTACCCTTCCACTGACACCCTCCTTCGACTGACTGAACTGGTCCTCACCCTGAACAACTTCTCTTTCCAATCCTCCCACTTCCTCCAAACGAAAGGAGTAGCCATGGGCACCCGCATGGGCCCCAGCTATGCCTGCCTCTTCGTAGGATATGTGGAACAATCCATCTTCCGCAACTACACTGGCCCCACCCCCCACCTTTTCCTCCGCTACATCGATGACTGTATCGGCGCAGCCTCGTGCTCCCACGAGGAGGTTGAACAGTTCATCAACTTCACCAACACCTTCCACCCCGACCTCAAATTCACCTGGACAGTCTCAGATTCCTCCCTCCCCTTCCTATTTCTATCTCAGGCGACCGAATCAACACGGATATCTACTACAAACCGACCGACTCCCACAGCTACCTGGACTGCACCTCCTCCCATCCTGCCCCCTGTAAAAACGCCATCCCATTCTCCCAATTCCTTCGACTCCGCCGCATCTGCTCCCAGGAGGACCAGTTCCAAAAACGCACATCCCAGATGGCCTCCTTCTTCAAGGACCGCAATTTCCCCCCCGACGTGGTCGACGATGCCCTCCACCGCATCTCTTCCACTTCCCGATCCTCCGCCCTTGAACCCCGCCCCTCCAACCGCCACCAGGACAGAACCCCACTGGTCCTCACCTACCACCCCACTAACCTCCATGTACAGCGCATCATCCACCGTCATTTCCGCCACCTCCAAACGGATCCCACCACCAAGGATATATTTCCCTCCCCTCCCCTATCAGCATTCCGTAAAGACCACTCCCTCCGTGACTCCCTCGTCAGATCCACACCCCCCCACCAACCCAACCTCCACTGCAGGAGGTGCAAGACTTGCGCCCTCACCTCCCCCCTCGGCCCCAAAGGAAACTTCCATATCCGCCACAGATTCACCTGTACCTCCACACATATCATCTATTGCATCCTTTGCACCCGATGTGGCCTCCTCTATATTGGGGAGACAGGCCGCCTACTTGCGGAGCGTTTCAGAGAACACCTCTGGGACACCCGGACCAACCAACCCAACCACCCTGTAGCTCAACATTTCAATTCCCCCTCCCACTCCACCAAGGATATGCAGGTCTTTGGACTCCTCCATCGTCAGACCACAGCGAAACGACGGTTGGAGGAAGAACGCCTCATCTTCCGGCTAGGAACCCTACAACCACAAGGGATGAACTCGGATTTCACCAGTTTCCTCATTTCCCCTCCCCCCAGCCTGTCTCAGTCAAATCCATCAAATTCAGCACCGCCTTCCTAACCTGCAATCTTCTTCCCGACCTCTCCGCCCCCACCCCAGTCTGACCTATCACCCTCACCTTGACCTCTTTCCACCTATCACATTTCCGACGCCCCTCCCCCAAGTCCCTCCTCCCTAGCTTTTATCTTAGCCTGCTGGACCAACTTTCCTCATTCCTGAAGAAGGGCTAATGCCCAAAACGTCGATTCTCCTGTTCCCTAGATGCTGCCTGACCTGCTGCGCTTTTCCAGCAACACATTTCCATCTCTGATCTCCAGCATCTGCAGACCTCACTTTCTCCTGAATGATCACTGTATTGAGGGAACATTTTCAAAAGTGTGTTGGTAGCCTCCCACCATGTACCTTGCCACTGATTTATAGTCTAATATTTGAAACAAAGTAACCTGTAAATTAGTAACACTAATCTCTCTTCTATACTTGACAGACTATTAAGATAGTTATAGTTAACTGAATAAAGAAAATGCAGGAACAAAATAAACTAAGGTTTCAGTCAATATTGTAAAAAAAGTGATTATTTAATGGGAAGCCTATTTATTTAATGAATCTGCACAAAGCATGATACATGTTACATCAAATCAGTTAACATACTCTACTTAAAAAAAATCCTTAAAATATTCAAAAGTCTTGAGAATAAAATTATTATAGTCTATTTCCAATAGATTAAATTTGCCAAAAGTAAAAGTGTTTGATCCAAATAGAAGCATGCTGGTAAAACTACGAGGTATTCCCAAAGCCTCAAAATTCCAAAATGCGTTTTATCAAAAATCTTGAATCCTATACAGCAAAGTCACATTTGCAGTATGACAGTCTTAATACGTAAAAATATATCCACACTACTGATTATTCAGATGAATCAAAAGTTTACATATGTATCACAGCTGAATCCTTCTACTCAAAACTGCTCACAATAAAGTGCCAGCTCTGGCCATTCTCACAACTCACTTAGATGTTCAATATGCTCACTACTTACCATGGTCAAAGGGAGTTTTCTAACAACTGGAATTATTCTGATTAATTTATAAAATACTTGAATATCAAAAGATTGCCTCAAAAAAAATATAAAAATCACTACTCAAAACCTAATAACAGCAATGACTAATATTTCATAACAGAGCATAGTTGCTCCTTCCAGAGTCCAATTTGAGCAAAGCAAATCACAGAAATAAGCCTCACGCTCAGCTACACCCTGACCCCTCCACCAAAGTCCATTTTGCAGTAATATTTACGAGAAAACAACTTACTGCAAATAGATTTGGGAAATTACTTGAAGTGGATCAGGAATTGATTTATCAAATCATAAAAATTAAGCCATATTCTCAAATGCCCATCATTTCCCAAAAAGAAAATGATTTTCAAAACTGAAAGTAATGTTCTCACTTTGGAAACAGCACTATCACAAGTTTCAAGGCTGTGTAAATTCTAATAATGATTTATAAATCATGTAAATCCAACAAGGGAAAAATATATGTACACTATTACTTATAATCTTTGAGGTAAAAGTCAAAGGCTATTTCTCAACTTAGTTTAAAAATTAATGCAACATCTTATGGCACAGGTCAAATTCTGAGACTTGTGACAAATAGTGTGGAAACAGGCCCTTTGGCCCAATCAGTCCACACCGACCCTCCGAAGGAGAGTAACCCACCCAGACCCATTTCCCTCTGACTAACGTACCGAACGCTATGGGCAATTTAGCATGGCCAATTCACCTGACCTGCACATCTTTGGACTGTGGGAGGAAACCAGAGCACCTGGAGGAAATGCACGCAGACACAGGGAGAATGTGCAAACTCCAGACAGTCGCCAGAGGCTGGAACTGAACCTGGGACCCTTCCGTGAACAATGTATGAGAGCTTTAGTTACTTCTGAAAAAACTTTTAGTTCAAAACCATACTCTTCAATACTTGGGAGTGCAAACACCAGTAACTATTAATTATTTCCTCTATTCAAGGACAAGTGCAGAGTTTAATTCAATGAATGGAAGAATGCACTTTTACACAAATTACAAAGAAAAATTGAAGCCAATCTCAGTTGTCTATCAATTTGGAGCTTTCCTGGGATAAGGGAATCAAGAAAATCATGACAACATGAATGAAAACTACTGATTCGTTTAACAATGGCATCATTATAGAACTAGTTAACTTACTGTCATGTGAAATGTTATTCAAAACAAATATTCATCAAGTTTTATCAAGTATGAAAAGGCCAAGCCCAAACGAACAAAAGCAATGCTTGCTCGGTCACTTAAAAAAAATTATATGGTGACAGCACAGAATGATACCGTTGATAAAACACTCTGCAAAAGGAATGCAAACAAACTTTAGTTCTCTTTTTCCATGGATTGTAATTGCCCCCAAACCTCCCTTTCAGGTGCTTATTCAAAGGTTTTTTTGTTGAAGGTCACAAACTGACTTTAACATCAGGTAGAGCATTTGAGATCAATGCTCCTTGTTAAGAAAAACGTTTCCTAATGCTTTTTTTTTTGCTAATGCTGGTTCTGACATTTCCACTTATTGGTCACCCTTCAACGGAATAGAAATCGCTAGGTCTTTTGAGCTGACTGTTGTATTACATAAAACTGTGAAATCTCAGCACATTTTTACTGTACATGCAAGAAACAGAAGGATCGTAAAATTAGAACAGATTAAACCGATTTACCAGGAACAGAACGATTTTACCGAGTTAAGATTAATATTTGTTTAATGCCTACAATAGAGGTAATGATACTGGTCAGACTAACGCTCCCAAAGCCAGGGTTTAAATTCCATCAGTTGCCCTGGTAAGATTTAAAGTCCAACTAAATAAATCTGAAATATAAAAGCTAGTCCCAAGTAATGGTGTCATTAAATTATCAAAGACTTGTCAAAAATCTATTTGTTACACTAAAAACAAATTTTGACCTCGTCTGTGACACACATTCCATGAAACAAAAATAACTATTTGTAATTGTTGAAGCATGCTTCAGATATTTGCAAAACAATTTCAGTTCATGCAATGAACTCCATTAGCAAGCTTTGAGAAGATTTGTAGCTCAGGTTGAGGTTCTGGATACAGGTTTGCTTGCTGAGCTGGAAGGTTCGTTTTCAGATGTTTTGTCACCATACGAGGTAACATTTTCAGTGGGCCTCCAGATGAAGCACTGGTGGTGTAGCCCCCTTTCTATTTGTGTTTGGGTTTCCTTGGGTTGGTGATGCTATTTCCTGTGGTGACATCATTTCACATGATGTCATTTCCTGTTTTTTTCTCAGGAGGGGGAAGAGATGCTGGTGATAAGTGGGATCCAAGTCAATGTGTTTTTTGATAGAGTTCCCGTTGGAATGCCATGCTTCTAAGAATTCTCGCGAGTGTCTTGGTCTGGCTTGTCCTAGGATGGATGTGTTGTCCCAGTTGAAGCAGCGGTGTCCTTGCTCATCCGTCTATAAGGATACTAGTGAGAGAGGGTCATGCCATTTTGTGGCTGGTTGATGTTCATGTATCCTGGTGGCTAGCTTTCCGCCTGTTTGTCCAATGTAGTGTTTGTTACAACTCTTGCAAGGTATTTTGTAAATGACATTAGTTTTACTTGTTGTCTGTATAAGGTCTTTCAAGTTCATTAGCTGCTGTTTCAGTGTGTTGGTGGGTTTGTGGGCTACCATGATGCCAAGGAGTCTGACTAGTGTGGCATCATTTCTGAGATGTCTTTGATGTAGGGAAGATTGGTTCAGGTTTCTGGACGTGTTCTGTCAATATCTGGTTCGTATGTATTGTTTTCCTGTAGGCGCTGGCTTGAAGTTTCCCATTGGCTGTTTGCTCTACTGCAAGATCTAGGAATGGCAATTTGTTGTTGTTTTCCCCTTCTTTAGTGAATTTTATGCCAGTAAGGGTACTTTTGCAAGAATTGTAACAAACACTAAATTGGACAGACAGGCAGAAAACTAGCCACCAGAATACATGAACATCAACCAGCCACAAAACGACATGACCCTCTCTCACTAGTATCCTTATAGACGGGTGAGCAAGGACACCACTTCAACTGGGACAACACATCCATCCAAGGACAAGCCAAACAGAGACACGCATGAGAATTCCTCGAAACATGGCATTCCAAATGGAACGCTGTCAACAAACACATGGACTTGGATCCCATTTACCATCCTAAGAAAATGAAGAAATTATGTCACCACAGGAGATGACATCACCAACCCAAGGAAACCCAAACATATAAATAGAAAGCGGGCTGCACCACCAGTGCTTCATTCGGAGGCTCACTGAAGAGGTTACCTAGTATGGTAATGAAATATCTGAAAACGAACCTTCCAGCTCAGTGAGCAAACCTACATCCAGAATGAACTCCATTGTTCAATCTACTCTTTGAGAGTAACATTAATAAGATGATGCAATTTTGAAGCAAAGTTAGGTCATTCCAACACCTGTAAATACCAAACTTAAAATACAATACTACTAAAATTGAAGGACTGAAATGCTAAAGCCCCACAAGACATGTATTTATTAATTAAAACCGCATGCATTACACCATATTACATGAAATATGTGTAAAAGTTTTTAAGCAATGCATGTGTAACAGCATTATGTTGCCAGGGTTGGAGGATTTGAGCTATAGGGAGAGGCTGTACAGGCTGGGGCTGTTTCCCTGGAGTGTCAGAGGCTGAGGGGTGACCTTACAGAGGTTTACAAAATTATGCGGAGCATGGATAGGATAAATAGACAAAGTCTTTTCCCTGGGGTCGGGAGTCCAGAACTAGAGGGCATAGGTATAGGGTGAAGGGGGAAAGATATAAAAGAGATCTAAGGGGCAACTTTTTCACACAGAGGGTGGTACGTGTATGGAATGAGCTGCCACAGGATGTGGTAGGCTGGTACAATTGCAACATTTGGACGGATAGATGAATAGGAAGGGTTTGGAGGGATATGGGCCAAGTGCTGGCAGGTGGGACTAAATTGGGTTGGGATATCTGGTCGGCATGGTCAGGTTGGACTGAAGGGTCTGTTTCCATGCTGTACATCTCTATGACTATGACTTATTTCAGAGCTCTCAAATAAACATGAAAAGGAGAAGTCCAGAATAAAACAAACAGGATATTATATCTCTCCAAATGCATACACTTAGCCAGGATGACAGTACAAAGCCTTGTTGTCTAATGAGAACTATATGCTTTCTCTGCCCAAATACACTGAATTTTCATAAGAAAAATGTCCTCATTTTAACAAAGATGCTGAGCACCCTTCCTGCAGTTAATCCAAAATCAATCCAGGATCTGTGTCTGAACAAGGAAGGAACAGATAACAAGCTTGCTTTGTGTACAGTGAGCTAATGTGCACTGAATAAGTTTTAATTCATTGTAAGTTTTAAAACTGCTGGGATAACTTAACATTGTTGTATCACAAAGAGTTTAGCAAACATCTATAAAAGATGATTTCTATTGCAAGACCTCTCTACACACATTCCCAATATCTCGGTATATTTAAAATTTTAAAATTAAAAACACATAAACCCACAATAGCAATGCTATAGTACAGATCATCCATAACCAACTTTTAAAAAATTTACATTTGAGAAATAAAGTTGCTATTCACCAGTGCTGGAAAAATGTAAATCATAATTCAAATGTTCTGGATTAAAGTTTAGCTTTTTTAATAATTTGGCTTTAGGTACTAAATGTGTTAAGTGGAAAGATCTGGTTCAGAAATTGGTTCGAATCTCTGGTGAAAATAATTCCAAAAGTTTGGAGCTAATTACAATTAAAAAGATGTTTTTTTAAAAGCAAAGATTAGAGACAAACATATGAACTTGCTACAGAATCGGGAACTTCTACCCAACAGAGAAGGAAACAAAGCCAGCACAGATATAAATTATCCCTCTGAGTCACAGACCCAATGTGCTTGCTTTTAAGAAAAAGCATAGCTCAGTTGCAGTTCTACTTGAACCTCCCTACAAAAAACACATGCCATCTTGACAGAGATGGGGACCAGAAGGTTAGCTGCCACATATATCATTAAGTCAGGAGAAAAAAAAAATCAACGTACATACAGTCTGCACCTTAAGCAGAGAAAATACTAATATTAGCATTCATCACACAATGTGGGTGAGGGCTCGAGCTCAGTTTTGAAGTCTCAAGGGGGAAAATAAACTGATTAACATTCACCCTTTGGTAATCAAGAATCAATCTACCTCTGCCTTAAAAATATTTAAGAATTCCACCACTACCTTTTGAGGAAAGGAAATTCAAAGATTGGAAGATTTGTTTAGTTTGAAACTTGACCAAGAAGTCTACATTCCTCAAAGATAATAGCTTGGGTGAGTAAGTAGTTGACGATCTGCCAGCAGACAAGACAAAAAGCTGATAATTTGGAGGATTGTTTTGTGAAAGCTGATGGAAGGGTACCCATAAATCTTGTACCCTGGAGAAACCTAAAATAATGAAATTATTTTAGCACATCTGCTAAAAACTTTGTTGCGATACAGCAACATTAAGTTATCCCATTCAAAAGGGTTGTAGCAAGAGACAAAATTGGTACAAAAGGCTCCGTGCCTTCCTTAAAACAATTTCCCCACTCATATGCTGAAATGAAGGAGCATCTGGTCTGTTGCTAACTGCTGTTCAATCACGTCATCCCCATAAATCACAACAATGGCCACACAAACAAACAGGTGAAAGTAGTCAGTCTGGTAATGAGCCCAACATGCCTCCCAGATGTGAAGTGCTTCTGCTTCTGGAAAATCACTTATAAAACAGAGAAGAATCCATGGGGCGGCATGGCTCAGTGGTTAGCACTGCTGCCTCACAGCACCAGGGACCCAGGTTCGATTCCAACCTTGGGCGACTGTCAGTGTGGAGTTTGCACATTCTCCCTGTGTCAGTGTGGCTTTCCTCCGGGTGCCCCAGTTTCCTCTCTCAGTCCAAAGACCTGCAGGTCAGGTAAATTGGCCGTGCTAAATTGCCCACAGTGTTAAGTGCATTAGTCAGAGGGAAATAGGTCTGGGCGGGTTACTCTTCAGAGGGTTGGTGTGGACTTGTTGGACTGAAGGACCTGTTTCCACACTATAGGGAACCTAATCTAATCTTAATACCTTTGGATTGGTCCCAGTAGTAAAAGAAGCTTCAAGTTTCCTGCAACACAGAGGGAACTCTTTAAGGAAAGAGTCGAGCTGAATTATCACATTTCTTTGCACAAAGTTAAGTCAATAATATTGGCTTGGTGAATTTTATGTAATAATACATCACAAAAATGTGAAATATTGCTGCATAGCTATGTCAATAACAGGAGTGTTATTCCTAAGTTAACAGTCTCTAACTCAACAGTAAAAACGTCTACCAGTGGATCCTGAACTCAGGAATGGATTTTAAAGTCGAAGCACAAAGATCAATCTAAACGCTTGCTTTCAAAAACAAAAAATAGTGCTTAGCCATGTTGTTTTCAAGTTTGGAAGCAAGCAAATCAGCTTAGGAGATTTTTATAAAAGTTCAATTTCTTTGCAGTTCAATTTCTTTGAATTTTTAATAAAATGTTAAAAACTACAATAGTATCAAGACATTGATTTAAATGAGAACACTTTTCCATGAAATACAAAAACACACAGCTGAGACCATTAAGCATAACCAATAGAATAAGAATGTCCTAAATTTTCTATTTACCCGGGCATTGGAGTAATTCTAGAATGATAGTTACAATGGAAAACATCCTTCGACAGAACAATTAAAATAATAATTGGCATGGTGGAATTGCAAAGCTGGCCAACAAGGTGACAAGTTATCACCAGTTCCTGAAGAAGGGCTCATGCCTGAAACGTCGATTCTCCTGCTCCTGAGATGCTGCCTGACCTGCTGCGCTTTTCCAGCATCACATTTTCAGACAAGTTATCACTACTGTGAACAGTTGGCTTATCACAGCATTTCAAAATTGGTCAGTATGAGAAACATCAACTTCCCACCCACAACAGAGCTACTTGTAAATTTTTGATCAGACTATAAAACAACATTTAGTTCTCATGCCACAAAATTAATAGCAGTATCTGATTTTTCACGTCATTGGTGATATAGCTACCAGTTAAAACGATGAGAAGTGGAAGAATCCTCACCAACTACCCAAAATAAAAGCACTTGTTCTCCTAATTCTTACCGTCTCGTTATCAGAATACAATGAGGTGTCAATAACATCCAGCTTACCTGTCATTTAACACATGACAATAGATAAATATAAATATAAATTTAAGAAAAATTTGAAACACTGATTTAAATGGGCTACTTTAGATATTAAAATAACCCACTACACTGTTGCAGAATATATTTTTCACTTCACCCCACATCAAAATTGCTGCACAATCCAAAACACAAGACCAGAATAGGTTTACTATGGTGGTAAATTCAATTAGATTCAAGTTATTGTACTGCAGTTCCAAGTCAAGATGCTACATTACAAGACTGTAGGACGAAGGCACATAGCTACAGTAACCACATCCTTGCAGTACAACACTGGCATATTTTCTGCATTGCATCAACATCAAGAAAATGGAGGAAACAGCCCAGACTGATGAGCAACTAACAAATTTCAATATGTAACTGATGGCAACATCCTTTTATATGACTCACTGATGTAGCTTTTCCCTATAAAACTCTCCAAATGCTTTTGCCCAGATAGAAAATAGTAAATTATTATACAGTTTTAAATTAATCAAAACCAAAGACAAAATAATGAAAGTCACGACAGAACCACAATATATTTGTGAACAAAATGTACAGAAACAAACTGATAAAGGGGAGCTTTAATCCCATTTGAAGTCTCATGTAAATAGAAAAACATTTTAAAGTATTGTTAATGTTACAAAACACACAACACTGTCACTTTGAATTAGAAAGCCTCGCTTCAGCAACATCCAATCAATCAACACATGCTACTTGAAATACAGACAATTCTTACGAGCATTCGACCAAGGAAGGAACAGGAGTAGGCCACTTGAACCTTAAAGCCTGCTCTGCCATTCAATAAGGATCACAGCTGTTCTGATTTTTAACCTTAACTTGACATTCTTACATACCCCAATAACTTTTATTCCCTTGGTAATCAATAATCGATCCATCTCGGTTTTAAAAATATTTAAAGATTCTTCCACTGTGTTTTGAGGAAGGGAATTCCAAGACTCAATCTTCAAAGAAAACACTTTTCCTCATCTGTGTCATAAATGGGTGACCCCTTATTTTTAAACTATGACCCCATTTCTGGATTCTCCCAAAATCCTTTCCACATCCACCCGGTCAAGTCCCCTCAGGATCTTGTTTCAAATAAATTACCTCTGACTCTTGTAAACTCCAAAGGATACCAGCCAAGCCTGTCTAGTCATTCATAAAAAGGCAATCAAACATTTCTGGCATTCCAATGCATTAACATCCTTCTGCCAGTTTTTTAGATTAGATTACAGTGTGGAAACAGGCCCTTCAGCCCAACAAGTCCACACCGACCCGCTGAAGCGCAACCCACCCAGACCCATTCCCCTACATTTACCCCTGCACCTAACACTACGGGCAAATTAGCATGGCCAATTCACCTGACCTGAACATTTTTGGACAGTGGGAGGAAACTGGAGCACCTGGAGGAAACCCACGCAGACACGGGGAGAATGTGCAAACTCCACACAGACAGTCGCCTGAGGCGGGAATTGAACCCGGGTCTCTGGCGCTGTGAGGCAGCAGTGCTAACCACTGTGCCACCGTGCCGCCCAGTATGGTGACACTCCCACCAATGCCCTGTATAACTGAAGCATAACCTCATTATTCTTGCATTCAAATCCCTCGCAATAAATCAGCTTTCCTGATTACTTGCTAAACCTATGTACTAACTTCCTACAATTGATATACGAGGACATCCAGATCTTTCTGCATTTCAGAAGTCTGCAATCTCTCACCATTTAGATTTTTTTTAATGCTTTCTACTAAAATTCCTCCACATTATTAGATTAGGTTAGATTACTTACAGTATGGCCGACTTGAGGGTCGGCCCAACAAGTCCACACCGACACTCCGAAGAGCAACCCACCCAGACCCATTCCCCTACATTTACCCCTTCACCTAATAGGAGTAATTTAGCATGGCCAATTCACCTAACCTGCACATTTCGGGGCTGTGGGAGGAAACCGGAGCAAACCCACGTAGACATGGGGAGAATGTGCAAACTCCACAGACAGTTGCCTGAGGCGGGAATTGAATCCAGGTCTCTGGCGCTGAGGCAGCAGTGCTAACTGCTGTGCCACCATGCCGCCCACCCAGATGTTTACTTACTCACAACCTCTATCTCTTTGAATACTCATGTCTTCTTCATAACACCTGCCTACTGATCTTTGCATCATCAGAAAATGTAACTTACTACACCTTCTGGCCCTTCGCCCAAATCATTTAATTATAAAGAGTTGAGTCTCAGCACCGACCCTGTGACACACCATTTGTGACATTCCATCAGCCTGAAAAAGTCTTTCATTCCTACTTTCATCTTCTGGTTCGCTAACCAATCTTCCATTCATGCCAAAATGTAAACCCATCACCACAAAATATTCCTTTCTGTCATAACCTTTGATGTGGTACCTTATCAAAGGCCTTCCAGAAATCTGAGTACAATACATCAACTTACCCACAAGTTATTTCTTCAAAGAATTCCAATAAATTAGTTAGACATCATTTTCCTTTGTTAAAACCATGTCGGCTCAGCCTGATTACCTTGAACTTACCCACATGCTGTGTTAACATTTTCTCTATGACATATTAAACTCTTTAATCTGAAGCTTTTGCTTTCTGCCTCAATCTCTTTTTTGAATGAAAGGAGTTAATTTGATTAGATTCCCTACAGCGTGGAGACAGGCCCTTCAGCCCAACAAGTCCACATCACCCCTCCGAAGAGTAACCCATCCAGACCCATTTCCCTCTGACTAATGCAGCTAACACTGTGAGCAATTTAGCTTGGCCAATTCACCTGACCTGCAAATCTTTGGACTGTGGGAGGAAACCGAAGCACCCGGAGGAAACCCACACAGACACGGGGAGAATGTGCAAACTCCACACAGACAGTCACCCAAGCGTGAAATCAAACCTGGGACCCTGGTGTTGTAAGGCAGCAGTGCCACTATTCTCCAATCTAAAATGAATCTTTCCTGAATCTAAAAATGTTTTGGAAAATGAAATTGCATTTAATTTATCTCATTAGTAACTCTTGACCCTAGGATGAAATCCATCAGGACCAAGGGATTTGTCAACTCACATTTCCAACTATTTACTCAGTTCTACTCCACTGGTATTTGTAACTTTTCAGTTCCTCCCTCCCCTTCAATTCCGTATTTACAATTATTTCCAGGCTATTTCATCATCTTTGGTGAAAGCTGATACAAAATGTCTATTCAATTCATCAGCTAACTCTTCATCTTCCATTACTAATTCCCCAGACTCCTTTTCTGTCGGACCAACATTGATTGTGTTAAATATTTTGTTTTAAAACATCTGAAGAAACTTGTGTTTTGACTAACCTTTCATACCCTTGAATTTTCCCTCATTAAATCTTTTCACAACTCTTTGCACATAATATAAAAAAATAGCAATCTTGTGACCCACCACCTATCTTTGCACAACTGTATGTGCCTTTTTTTTCAGTCCACTGAGTTCATCCTTAAAAACTGTATTTATTGGAATGTATCTATTGCGCTTTCTGGAATATCCCTTAAACTATTTGCACTACATCCCTGATGATCAATCCTTAACCTAAACTGATAGAGCTGGCAAATGTGCACTGTTTACATGGCCTCAGAATGCCCTTAAAAATAGCAGTTTTGGATTCTCACTTCTCTCCCTTAAACACTATGTAAAATTTAATCATTATGATCATTACTACCCAGGGGTGCTTTCTCTCTGAGGTCATTAATCCTCTCTCATAGGTCAAAACCAGGGCTAGCACAGCCTGCTCTCTGGTTGGTGCCATAACATACTAGTGCAGTGTTAGTGAAAACATCCAATGAATTCCTCATGGAGACTACCTCCCGACCATTTAATTTTTTTCATCTATACGCAAGTTAAAAACTCCAGGATAATCAATGTACCCTCTTGAGAAACTCCCATTATACCTTCCTTACTAAATGGTTACTGAATATGACTCCCACAGGTGACCTCTTGCCTTCATCATGTAGACGGTTCCAGATTGTTTCTATATCCAGGTTTCCTGAATTTATCTTTAGTTAACCGTGTCACTCCTTCACCCTTTCAGAGCTTCCTGTTCTTTCTAAAGGGCACATAACCTTCAATATTCAGGTCCCAATCTAGGTGGCCCTGAAAAAGCATTTCAAAAGTGAGCGCAAGACATTATGTCATGTACACATTTTTCTTAAACAAGTAACCTTCAAGTGGAGACTATTGAACAGTGCGCCATCTCCAAGAGGTCTGAATAATTAAGGAACACAAGTTTAAATTTATATTACTCAAAAAAAATCGAGCAAAGGTAGAATGGTTGCCATCTTTCAGTTCATCTGGAGAAATCACAAATCAGTCCTGTCACAAAGTGGGAAGACTGCCAGACCAGGAGGTTGAGATATCTCACCATCTCACTGAATCTTATTTTCACTCCTAACTAATGACAAAGTGTTTAATAGCTTTTCAAAGTCTCTATTTACTATTATCAGGAATTGATGTGCCTGGTCTCTTTACCCTTCTCAGATATTGAAGAACTTTGGGTGCAATGGAACCAGAATGAGCAGGATGTATGTATCCAGGACATCCATTGTCACTCTAAGCAAGCAAGAGTTCAGACATTTGCAACTTATATAGCTTTGTGGTGACTGGGAAATTCAACAAGCACAGATTTGCAAAATTGATAGCATACCCCAGGGAGTGGTAATGCAGAACAATCTTGCATCTTCGCCCTGCTGCAAAGGGGGGGGGGGGGGGGGAGACATTAAGACCTTCTGGCCCAGGCTACACAAGAGAACTGCTACTTTAAAAGCACAGAGCAGTCCATCAACTTCCCCACAATAGTGTTTGGGACCCACCAAATCCAAATACTGTAGTGCTACCTTGTTTAACATCCAGATCATGCAACGAACAATCAAGCAATTTTATGAAGAATGCAGCCTCTAGTGGCAACTTGAGAGCTGTGACTCAAACTCAGACAAGTGCCCCCTTGGGTCTGTGATTCTGCTTGTCTTTTTGCTTGCAAGGAATTAAAAATATGTCTAAGAGGCTTTGTAGTTCATCATCACCCTGCCCTGTGTGAAACGTGTGGGTAGGTGTGCCATGAAACAGCCACTGAAGTTGGACTGGTTCCATGGGAGAAATGCTTCCCCCTCAGACTGACATGTCTACTATGCTACCACACTCATACCCTTGCATTTCTTTGAATATTGCCAGATTTTTGATAACTGGGGTCTCATCGTTCTTATGTTAAAAACAAATCCATATCAGCTCAGTAATTACATGACATTTTCTCATTGCAACAATCATGTCAGGCTAAATAACATGGCTCATATTATGCAGTGGAGTATAAACTAAAAGGTCTCTGGTTACAAAGCATCAGTACTACCATTACAACAAGGCATCAAATCTGTTTGGACCATTATCCTAAGAGCAAATACTTGATAGTACATATAATATTACATTACTGCATGAGAAGCACTCTTGCTCCCAGAAGAATAGTTTGTGCCCATCAACTGCAATTTTGGAAGTAATGCATTGGTAAATATTGCATTTTCTACATTTGCAAAGTTACACACTATAGGAAAGAAAGCTGGCACCAAGGATGAAGAAAGGGTGGAACAGACATTTCATAACATAATAGCAGTATCAGTTATTGTAGCAGTTGTCATTCTCATCCAGCACCAAACTGCAAGTTTGCTGTTTTTACAAAAGGAGAGCAATCATGAAGAGAGTATGGCATCTTGATAAAATCACAGAACTCCATGAAATTAAAACAAAATTAGATTCATTTATTCACTGTAAAACAGTGGCCATGTTTTTTTTAGTCAATTCAATAAAACCAAAACATACCGACAAACAAAAACAAACAAACCAATCTACAACTGACAAGTTCAAATTAAATCCAAACAAAGGTCACATTGAATAAGATGCATGGCCAAAAACTAGGAGGGCCTATATTTCAAACTACAGTTGCCTCAGATTTCCACACAGCAGCAACATTCTGAATTATGTCAAGCACCACTTCTTCTGCAGCTAAAATGAGCTATGAAAAAACTAAAATTAGTAGCTGTTTTTCAAGCAATTCCAGTTTGGCCTAACAGATTTACCACCTTAAAATTCTGGTTTGTGAAACCATCGCAGTTTGAACTACAGCATTTCACAATCATCATACACTCAGACCTTAGTGAATTCATTAATATTTCAGTCAGATATAATACACTGCAAATAAAGTACGGATTTAGAATAGACGCATGACCCTATTAAAACGTGTCCTTTTCAAGAGTACATATAGTAAGCTCCATTATGAGCTGTACCCAATTCACCTGAGGAAAATACTTAAGATCCGCCTTTGCCCTCCAATAGCAAAGTACCTGCCAAAATTGGATCCAATCTCAGGTTGCCCTTCAAGTGACAGTACATGCCATTCCGAACAGTGCTCAAGGAGTCTAATCTATAATTGCAGCAACAAACCTAAACTCTTAAAAGGCACCATCCTACAAAGGCAAAACACAAAAACCTGGAAATATGCACAGTCAAAATAAAATTTCTAGACAAAGTAGACAAAACTGTTTGTCAGGTGCACTACTGAGGGAAATGTGACATTGTCAAAACTTCTAGGTGAGTTATAAATTATTGAGTGAATGAGAAGAAAGTTGAAGATTGAGAGACAACTTCAACAGGACAAAGTTCTACAAGTTTCCAAGCAGACGTTTTCTACCATTTTCAGCTAAATTGTCCATTTATTTTACCAGTTGTTACATATACAATGACGGTCACATCTACTTATTCACAGTATTATTATAGCATTATGACATTTCAGACAAATATAACCTCTTTCATTCAGTGAATGGACCAATGAAACGTAAAATTTCCTCCATGAAGTGTTTTTTAAAAAGAGGCAAAATAAATACAAGCCTGGTGTGATAATGTACAGCTTTCACAACATAGCCATGTTTTCAAGTGATAACAGGCATTATGTTTTCAAGAAGAAAGTGAGGGCTGCAGATGCTGGAGATCAGAGCAGAAAATGTGTTGCTGGAAAAGCGCATCAGGTCAAGCAGCATCCAAGGAACCGGAGAATCGACGTTTCGGGCATAAGCCCTTCCTGAAGAAGCGCTTACCCCCGAAATGTCGATTCTCCTGTTCCTTGGATGCTGCCTGACCTGCTGCGCTTTTCCAGCAACACATTTTCAGCTCATTATGTTTTCAAGGTCATGGACTGCAGCAGTTCAAGGAAGAGGCTCAACCTCACCTTCTCAACAGCAATCAGGGATGGGCACCAAATACTAGGCATGGGTGATGCCTATGACCCATGATTTGTTTTATTATTTTAAAGAAAAAAGGTCTGTCAACTGCAATAAAACCTCCATGGCCAGAACCCAAAACATATCAGAAAGCTTAGCCCCAGATAATTACCACCAAAATGATGAATACTGTAACAAGGAATGGCATCATCATATATTCCTGATACTACATAATCAAATTCAGTGAGCACACAGCTAAATTTAGATAATCAATTCTATATAATGACAACAAACACTGACATTCTGTACTTGGGATCGATAAATATGTTTACTCTGATTGCTATTAGTTGCAATCAATCAATATATTCCCTACAGGACATTACAACATTCAATGAGAATAGGGAAACATTACTAGTGGAGGCTTACATGCCCTACCCACAATATAAAGGGACATGAAAATATGTACAACTGTTTATTGAAGTCATGTCCCTCTGTTTGCAGTAACCCAAGCCCAAAAAAAAAAGAGGGTTGTCCATTCAGCAGACTTTTGCTTCAATTACTTCATAAATCAACAAATAAGAGCTTACAAAAATAACATAGCTAAGATGTGCAGTACCAGAATAGTCATCTATACAACAGAGTGTAAGGAAATATGCAAAAGCAGAACTGTATGCATAACTGCTTATACGTAAATAAAAAAGGCCATCACCTTATTCACCTCAACTTCAGCACCACATAACCATCTTCATAATAGTTGGGCTTAATAGATTTAATTTGAAAGGATAAATCTGATATAAAGAAAATCAAATTTAAAATTGACATGATAGTTCAAAATCAGCTGCAACTCCATCCAATCACAAAAGTGCAAGCAGAATCATATTTGAGAAATTTTGGTAAGATTTAAAATGTAACCCCAACACCCACTTATTTACTTTTAACCAATGGTATGACAACTCACTTTGAAGTCCTCCAAATACTAGTTATTCAAAAGCACAAACAATCCAGGTCTCCCATTCAGGCAAGTCACAACAAAAAGCAATATAATTTTCTCTGTTTCACAGTCAGCAAGGGCAGAAGAGATTAAATTTAAGATTTTGTACTAAAAGTGAACTTTTGTTTATCATATATTCAATAAAGTCACACTTCATTGATTTGCTGAAAACAGGTGTGGACCTACAAATAAAATGAATTTTGCATCTAACAAATGAAGAATGGATGAAAATAATTCATTTAAAACCAGGCAAAAATATCAAAGCCCATGCATCCAAGTGTGAGGGAAAGTTGTCAGTCACAAGAAGCTTTCATGAAAAGACAAAAGGATATTTTGCCTCAAAACACAACTTAACTGCTAGATTGGGAAGTGAGAACCTCAGAATGTGTTTACATATGATAATTGAAATACTGATCTCCAAAGAGGTTAGATATTACTAATAAATATATTTACAAAAAAACAGCAAAAACATTTTTTGACTTTAAAATGTAAAGTTATTGAAAATACAACCAATAACAAATACCAGTATAAAAAAAATTACAATACAACTCCTGTCTACGAACTAACCTACCCTAGAATACAAAATAAAACCTAACACTGTGCAAAACACCAATAAATTAGTGACTAATAGATCAAAAATGAGAAAAGCAAAAGAAAACACAAAAAAAACCCACAAAATAGCTATGCTCAGCACAAAGCTCCCAAACAAAATAACGGGAGCATTGTACATATACCTGTATTAACTCAGCAGCCCCATCCACGGCCCAGGGCTCAACAAACCAAACCATCCTGGTTAAACAAATGCCCTAGTTAAGACAGCCGACAAATCTATATCCAAATAGCTCAAACAGGACTGCCATTCCTTTTAAAAGCGATCTGTTGTGTGGTGCACCATGTTTGTAAATAAATCCAAGGGAATGTGCGTGCTCGATAATTAATTTCCACCATCCCAGCAAGCCCAGAAGGTTCTCAGACACCCAACTCATCAGAATATTCTTCCATGCATAGTACACAAGAGTATTAAATGGTTTCTTCCCATGCCTGTCTAAAGATGGTAAATTAGGTAGACCCAAGAGGAGAGATATCGGGTATAATTGAACTTCAGTCCTGAAGAAGGCTCATGCCCAAAACGTTGATTCTCCTGCTCCTGGGAGGCTGCCTGACCCGCTGCGCTTTTCCAGCAACACATTTTTCAGCTTCAGTCCTCAATACCTTCCCTACCTCTCCTGCCACAGCACTCCAATAAACACTAAGCCTGTGGCATGTCCAGAAGCAACAGGTAAGAGTACCTCCATTTATTTTACATTTGGGGCACATTGAAGATGCCCTTTTTTTAAAAACTTTGCCAGATGGTCCGCTGCCAGATAAACCCTGTACAGAACTTCTAACTGCATAGCACATGCCCTATTACAGACTGAGACTTTTTGCTCGTTCTCCCTTGTTTCAGAGAGATCTCCACTCCTAGCTCTTGCTCCCAGACCTCTCATAACCGGCTAATATCCTGCCAGGCCCTGCCACCCGGCGGGTGATAGAGGGCACTAACTGAAAGGATGCTTGTAAAATGTAGCAACAACCTCTGTATCGGGCTTATAGGATTTAGTGAGATGCATAGTCTTCTTCTGGTTGAAATCCCTAACTTGAAAAAAAAACGGAAAAGATCTCTGCTGGGCAACCTGTATTTGCGGCTCAGTTGCTCGAAAGACATCATAACCTTCCCCTCAAACAAGTCTCCCAAACTAGAAACTCCTCTTGCTGCCCATAGTTTGAACCCTGAGTCCATTATACCTGGTCAGAACCCTGGCATGCCAACTATAGGGGTAAGTGGCTAAGTCTTGGATAAACAACTCTCACTCTGACACATCGCCCTCCATGCCTTGATCGTACTAATAACCATGGGACTCCAGCAGTGGTCCATAACTGTCCTCAATTTATCAATGAACAGCAGGTTAATAAGACGGCACTTTGTTTGGGAGGCCTCGATATCCAGGCATACTGAGCCCGGAACTTTACCTACCCAATCGCAGACAAAGGAAATCAACAAAAAAAAAGACAAAGTAAGGATGAACACCCTGCCCATCCCTGGCTTCATGCCACCCCTACTGGTTACTACGAGAGAGGGAGTGTGAGAGGGAGTGAGTGTGAGAGGGAGTGAGTGTGAGAGGGAGTGAGTGTGAGAGGGAGTGAGTGTGAGAGGGAGTGAGTGTGAGAGGGAGTGAGTGTGAGAGGGAGTGAGTGTGAGAGGGAGTGAGTGTGAGAGGGAGTGAGTGAGAGAGGGAGTGAGTGTGAGAGGGAGTGAGTGTGAGAGGGAGTGAGTGTGAGAGGGAGTGAGTGTGAGAGGGAGTGAGTGTGAGAGGGAGTGTGAGAGGGAGTGTGAGAGGGAGTGTGAGAGGGAGTGTGAGAGGGAGTGTGAGAGGGAGTGTGAGAGGGAGTGGGAGAGGGAGTGGGAGAGGGAGTGGGAGAGGGAGTGGGAGAGGGAGTGGGAGTGGGAGAGGGAGTGGGAGAGGGAGTGGGATAGGGAGTGACAACAAAAATAAAGGAAACAGAGGACATCCACAGATGTCCAGTTATAAAAAAGGAACATATTCCAAATTTTTTTTTAAGTTATTAGAGAGAGAAAAAAGTGAAAACACAGGGAAAGAAGGAAGAGAGAATGAACATTCACCGTATTCTTAAGACCAGTCTATTTTACTGTATCTACAAAGTTTTTAGCTTTCTGAACCGAATCAAATACATAAACTGAGCCCTTGTGGCTGAAACAGAGCACTGCAGGATACCTCATGGAGTACCGGATACCCAGGTTCTTCTGTCTCTTTTTAACTTCATCGAAGGACTTCCTGTTTTAAATTAAAGCTGCCAATTCTGGAAATACATGATTTCTGACTCTTTGTGCAGCAGTGCCTGTGGGCCTTTTCCCAGTAATCTGGAGGCTCCTATTAGGTTTTGCTTGTCCTTGTTTGAGTGGAAGTGCACGAGGGCCGGGTGAGGGGGCTGTACTGGCCCAGATCGGTGCGCTGCGATCAGATAGGCCCTTACAATCTACAGCCGGTTGGACTTGATTTAAAGGTCCAGGAACTGCGGCAGCCAGTGTTCAAAGGAGCTGACTGGTTGCCCACCTTCTTTACCCTCCGGGAGCCCGACAATCCGAAGATTCATCCTCCAACCTCTATTTGAGGTTGCTGACCTGGTCTCGTAACGCCTGCACCTCTTGCTCCTGCACCTGGATCCGACCAGATAAGGACTCCATCGCCGCTTCCAAGGCCTTGGTTCGACCCTCCACCTCCTCCAGCCACTCTGAGGCCCTGAATCTCCTGTTCATGCTTCTGCAGCATGGATGCGATGGATTGGATCTGGACACGAATGTCCTCAATTGCAGCCCCAACCTTCGAGGCAAGTCTCTCCATTGCCACTGCCAATTCCTGAGAGTCAGTCAGGTCCCCAGCGGGGTTCTGGAGAGGCTGTTGCGGTCTCTGGTGTGCCTGGTGGTGCAGTGGAGCGTTCTTCCCTGCTGCTGTTTGCTCGCTCCTTTTCCCTTTGGCATCCTTCCCACTCCCAAATATTAACAAATGTGTGCTATAAGGTTTTAAACTAATAATTCCTCCACATAAGTTGGTCAGGGAAGGCAAAAAACACCATTATGCCTTGGCTGTTAGGCAGAGCCGTCCTTGGCAGTTCTATCGAATTGCTGCCATCTTGCAGAGTCCCCAGACATTGCTGCATTTTAATAGCAAGATTTAATGTGAGCAATACCATGATGCCTTTCACTTTTCCCAAAAATGCTGGATATTACAGCAATTTATCATTCAAACTTAAAACATACACAAATAAGTAGTATGTTTCAAAGAATGCTGAACCGTTGTATAAATGTTGTCTTCCACAAGACAAATTCAAGTATTTCTTTTTCTAAACGTGGTACCAACCACATTATCAACCACTCAAGTTTCTCTAGTGTAGCCAGTAACAATTTAGTCACAGGAAGGACAGTTAATTATCACAGTTCACAAAGGGAGTTGCAGATTGTAACTTGTTTTGTTTACAAAAACTTGTCACTGCTGGGAATAAAAAATGAAATGATCCAAGACAAGATAACAAAAAGATAAAATCTGTTGTTAAAATTAAACTTACAGGTAAAGTCAACAAGTTCACAATTGGTCAATCACAAAATATAACACATTAGTTAATACATCAGGATTACATCAGCTAAAATCACAATTTAAGCAAACAACAGTCTACATTTGTGCATGGTTGGTGAAGCTATGAAACATTTTCTTAAAGTAGCGACTTTATTAAAAAGCAAAAATTGCAAAGAAGAAACCACTTGGCTTATTTAAGTTGTTAATACATTTTGTTTTGAAACTGTTCAAGTTAACTTGAGCAACTTAGATTAACCTCAACAGGATTTGAGGCTACACCACACAGTTATTACTGGTCAAGACGCAGAGCCACATGGGTACTTTATAACTGGTTTCTACTGCACAAGCCAAAAGCTTTAACCATTCTCACAATCATTCAATGGTTTTGCTCTTCTGAAACTCTATTCCTTCATCCTCACATTGCAAATTTGTGAAACGTTCTAAATAAAGCAGTTTCAACACTTTCTTTTTTAAAAAAAAAGTCATTCAAACAATGTGGACATTTCTATTAAGACCAGCATCTGCTGCCCAGCTCAATTACTGTCAAGATGACAGCAAGCGGTGTTCATCCACATCACGTCGGCATAGTGCTATCAGAGAGTTTTAGGATTTTGACCCAGTAACAATGATACAACTCCAAGTCCTTGCAGTGAGAGACTTAGTTAGGATGCAAGAGATTTTCACACACACCTGCTGCCCTAGTTCTTCTAAATGGTAGAATTATGCGCTTCGAAAGCACCAAAACGAGCCTTGGCCAGTGGCTGCATGTATCTTGTAAAAAACAAATACAGTTGTCATGATGCACCAGCGTTAAAAGGAGAGTGTTTATGGTTGCAGATAAGTTCCAATTATGTGCATAAACAATACACATTCCTCCTCCACCCGCCTCACCCCCCACTCCAACTTTCAACTCTCAGATTTTTAACAGCTTGATCAAATAAGAGCATAAGCGTGCAAACCAAAGTTTCAATTTTCCAATTGCCTGTTATTCAGAACGTCCAGGTTTGAATAATTAACCTATATTCTTAAACTGGCAAATACATTAAAAGCTTTGACAATTGTTGCAATCTTGCCTTTACCTTCAAGGTGTTTTTTTTAAATGGCCACTTGAGTTTGGAAGTTGGGTTAAGGAATGGAGAAGCATTTTGCAAGTTATAGGGATCTATAATAATGCATCTGTAAATAAAACTGGAGGATAACATGCAAAATAATTTCATTTTTAAAGCATACAATTTTCTTTGAAGCTAGCTTCTGTACAAAAGCAACCATTTTCAAGCTCTTAATATTTGAGGTTAACTCGCTTTCCTAAAACATGTATATGGACGATGTCACAATAATAGCAGAAAATAGTTTTGCTTAATTTGTGAAAACAGCCATGTTGATGTGCACTGACTGAAACCACATTACAGATCATGATGATAAAGGCTACACAACTTAATGCACTACATTTGGAGAGTCCATACAGTCATACTACCATTCCTGAGGCACAGACTATACCACAAATTAAGGGTTCAGACCATGGATTAAAAGACAAGTTTCAATCAAAACAAAACTGGTCAAAGATAAGAAGGACCAGTTTATCACATGATCCCTTGAGACTTCTCAGATATGCTACAAATAATCATGGCCAGGCTGAACACTGCTATGCACTGCAAAGTCCCATCATACAAGCTGATATTTTTGTAAAATATGGAAAAATTTCAGAGTCATATGAAGCAGATTCTATAGAAGAATCCTTTGTCAATTAAAATTAACTAAAACACAGTGCATGTTAATGATCTTGAATTACAATCCTGCAGGTTTTATGATCCATTCTTATGGTAAAAATTTAAACAAAGCAGAAAGACAGCTGAACAATCAAGATAGGCCAGAGCCATTGGCCTAAAACTTCCAAAGGATATTCAGAAGAAAATATATCAACTAAGATTCATTTGAGAATTGTGAACCACATCTAAAAACTTAAAGACAATAGGTCATGTTTAAAATGAGAGACTTTTTCAGACAAACAGAAAACTTCTTTTTGGGAAAAAAAATCCTCGAGAAATGTCCAAATCACACTTGCTGGCCAATTGCAGTCTCGATACCAGATACACATACTGGGGTAGATCAATGCTATAGGACTAGGTAAACATGGGAAAACATCTTAAAATCAGCTCACTCCATGTAATATTATGAATGGTTGAAGACACTGGATACTGCAAAGGCTATCAGCCCTGACAACATTCCAGCAATAGTACTGAAGGCTTGTGTCACACTAGCCAAGGTGTTTCAGTAGAGCTACAACTCTGGCATGTACCTGACAATGTGGAAAACTAGCCAATTACCACGCAAGTCTTCTCTTGATCAGTGAAATGATGGAAGGGGTCATCAACATCAAGTAATACCTGCTCAACAATGCCCAGCTTAGGTTCTGCTCGGTTCACTCAGCTCTTGACTCATCATAGTCAAGGTGCAAACATGGGCAGAAGAGCTGAATTCCCGGTGTGAGATGAGAGTGGTTGACCTTGACATCAACTCCACATTTGACCGTGTGTGGGCTCATGGAGTCCAAGCAAAACTAGAGTCAACAGGAAACTTAGGTGGTGGTGGTGATGATGATGATATAGTGGTGTGGAATTCTCTTGGATTGGAATCATACCTGGCACAGAGGAAGATGGTTACAGTTGTTAGAGAGATCAGTCATCTCTGCAGGAGTTCATCAGGGTAGTTTAAGTAGAGCTATCTTCAGCTCCTTCAATGACCTCTCCTCTATAAAAGGTCACAACAATGCTTGTTGACAATGGCAATGTTCAGCACCATTTATGAGTCCTCACATACTGAAGGGATCAAATGGTCAAATGCAACAAGATCTGGACAATATCCAGGCATGGGATATCAAGTGGCAAGAAACATTTGTGCGACAAAAATGCCAGGTAATGACCACCTCCAATAAAAAGCACACAATCTAACTAGTGCCTCTGGATTACGCTACTATCACCGAATTCCCCACTATTAACAATTAGGGGCTTGCCATTGGACTCATCTAAGTAAGAGTGGCTGCTACAACACAAGTCAGAGTTCAGGAACAGAATGACTAATTCACCTCCCGACTCCGCAGAACCTCCCCGTCATCTAGGAGACACTAGTCAGGAATATGATAGAATACTCTCCACTTGCCTGGATGAGTACAGCTGCATTGCCTTTCAAAAAAACTCGACACCATCCAAGAGAAAGCAGGCTGCTTGACCAACATGACACCCATAAACTTTAACTCCTTCCTCTGCTGGTCAGTAGTGGAAATGTATACAATTGCGATTTTTGTGAAGATTTGTAGGTCAGGTTGAGTTTAGGTTGTAGGTTTACTTGCTGAGCTGGCAGGTTTGTTTTCAGACATTGTCACCTTGCTAGGTAACATTGTAAGTGAGCCTCCAGTGAAGCACTGGTCTTGTGCCCTGCTTTCTATTTACGTGTCTTGGTCTGTTAAAGGTGGGTGATAATCATTTCTGGTTCTTTTTCTCAGAGGTTAGTAAATGGGGTCCAAATCAATGTGTTTATTGATAGAGTTTGAATGCCACGCCTCTCGTAATTCCCATGCATGTCTCTGTTTAGCCTGTCCAAGGATGGATGTGTTGTCCCAGTCAAAGTGGTGTCCTTCTTATCCTTTCATAGACTACGAGTGATAGTGGGTCATGTGTTTTGGTAGATAGTTGGTGTTCTTGTATCTGGATGGCTAGTTTTCTGCCTTTCTGTCCAATGTAATGTTTGCTACAGTCCCTGCAGGGTATTTTGTAAACTACATTCATTTTGCTGGTTGTTGGTACAGGGTCCTTTAGGCTCATCAGTAGCTGTTTCAGTATGTTGTTAAGTTTGTGGCTACCATGATGCCAAGGGGTCGGAGTAATCTGGTAGTCATCTCTAACAATGTCTTTGACGTATGGTAGTGTGGCAAGAGTTTCTAGGCACGTTGTGTCTACTTGTTTGGGTTTGTTACTTAAGAATCAATGGACTGTGTTTATCCCCGTTCTTCTTGAATATTTTCCTTCTGCTGCTTGTAGTTCCTAGGTGCTGTGTGGCCTGTTTAAATCATGTCCTGATGCAGCTCCATTTGTGGGTGTTGGGATGATTGTTTCTGTAGTTATGTGGTCTGTGTGTTGCTTTCCTGTAGACAGCTGGTCTACAGTTGTTCATTGACTGTTTGTTCCGCTGTGACATCTAGGAAGGGGAGTTTGTTGTTGTTCACCTCCTCTCATGTGAAATTTATGCCAGTAAGGATGGTGTTGATGTTGTAGGCTTCCTCTAATTTTGTCCGTTTCGTGATGGCAAAGGTGTCATCCACATCATGGACCCAAAGTTTGGGCTGGATCATGGGGAGGGCTGTTTGTTCGAGTCTCTGCAGTACTGCTTCTGCTAAAACTGCCCGATATGGTAGGCCCATGGGTGTTCTGTTTGATTTGTTTGCAGGTCATCATTGAAGGTGAAGTGGGTTGGAAGGCACAGGTCTACTAGTTTGAGGATGTTGCCCTTGCTGATGAAGTTGATGCTGTCTGGCGTTTGTGTCCTTGGTTCGTCTCGTAGTTTGGTCAGTGTTTCTTTGGCCAAGCTGATGTTAATTGACGTTAAAAGGGCTGTTACATCAAAGGAGACCATTATTTTGTCGTCATCTTCACTACATCAGACAGACATGCAGAAAACTAGCCACCCAGCTACAAGAACACTAACTAGCTACCAAAAAACATGACCCACTGTCACTAGTATCCTTACATACAAATGAAGTAGTACACTACTTAGACTGGGACAACACACCCATCAACAACACATCCATCATAGGACAGGCTAAACAGAGGCATGCACAGGAACTCTAGGCCTAGCATTCAATCCAGAACTCCATCAATAAACACATCAATTTGGGCGCCATTTACCAATCTCAGAAAAATAACCAGAAAGGATATCACCCACCACAACAGACCAAGACTCAAATAGAAAGTGGGACAGAACACCAGTACTTCACTGAAGGCTCATGCATAATGTTACCCAACATGGTGACAAAACATCTGAAAACAAATCTGCCAGCTCAGCGAGCAAACTTACAACCTAAAACATAAGCAATCTCTGAAATTCAAAAGATCTTTAGGCAGTGCCATCCAAACCCACAATCATTCCGATCAAGACAGACCAAGTCATCAGATATATAGGAACATCATCTTCTGGAGGTCTCTCCCAAGGCAAATATGTCCCTTCAGAGTCATTGGCTCAATATCCTGGAAATGCCTCCCCAATAGTATGGTGGGTCTACCGACAGCACATGGAGTGCAGTGGTTCAAAAGGGCAGCTTACCACCACCCAGCTCCCCAGCCAGCTGCACCAACATCCCACAAGTGATCAAAAAATATACAAACAGTCCTAAAGAAAATTTCAATCAAGTGTCCAATTAACACAAAACTTGGTAAAACAATAAATTTTCACAAATTGAAAATTATTTGCGATCAGAACTACACATCATGCAATATAAAAAAAAGCTCAAACATTTTATTGCCAGTCGTAGCATGACATACTTTGATAAGCAGCATGCAGAAACAAATAAAATTGAGACAAAATAGAAAGTTATGCATCTAACGGAATAATCTGCACAGTTAATTTCCATTTATAGAACAGATGCGTCAACTGTGACTTTTATATCAGGCAGTGCTGGCTTCAAGATCTCCAGGACTGGTACAAAAATCAAGGCCAACACACTACGAGTGCTGGAGGTGCAGCACCTTCAAAAGATACTGTCTTTCAGATGAAACCTGCTCTCTGTGGCATAAAATATTCAGTGACCATGCTCAAAGGGCAACAGAGTTCGCTCAATGTTCCAAGGTTTGACCCAACAACAAGGAAAACAGCAGTATATTTTCAAGTCAGATTGCATGTTTCAGAACGAAATGTGCAGGTGGTCTCTTGCACCTGCTGCCCTTGTTCTAGATGGTAGAGATCCTTGGTCTGGTAATTGCTGTCAAAACAACATTTGGGACTCTCTGCAGCACACTTTACAGACTTGTTGCTACAATGTATATTGCAAAAAGTCAGAGAAAGCGATTAATTTTGCAAGTGGGTATCAACTGGGCTACTTTATCTGGAGACAGCATCAGACTAGCATTCACTTGCATTTATCCAGGCAAGTGGAGAGTACTTCATGTCACTCTTACTTTGCGCTGTACAAACTGAAAGGCTTTGAAGATGTGATTAGTTTGGGGGGTGGGTTACTCACTACTAAATACACTGCATCTCACCTGCTAATTTAACCAGTGTATACTTTAATATGGCTGGTCAAGTTTCTATAGTAACAGACATCAAGAACCTTGACAGGAGGATTCAATAACAATACTACCAGTAAATAACAAGGGCAGATAGCAAATTCTCACTGCTTCGGATGGTCACTGTCTGAAATTTCTCCTGCTTGACACTCGCCAACACAAAGTTGATGATTGTTCAGCTCCTGCTGAATGCAAGCGCAGACTGAAGGGATTTGAATGGGATAAACTCAAGGGGGTCACGGGCTAACAAAATGGGCTAGGCTATTTAGGACAGAGAAATGTTTTCACCAAAAAGTGATGAGTCTGTAGAATTTCTACCACAGAAAGCTATGGAAGTCAAAGCACTGAACATTTTCAAAAGGAGGAGTTGAATATAGTTCTTCAGGCTAAAGGTATCAAAGGATATGGGGAGAAAGCAGGAACAGAGTATTGACTAGGATAAATCAGCCATAATTACATTAAATAGCATAGCACAATCAAAGGACTGAATGGTCTACTCCTGCTTGTAGTTTCTATAATGCTGTCACATTTGCTGGCTCTATCCCTCAGTATGACAGGACACAGTCAAGGATAGTGATGGTGGAATCCTGGGACACTGGTTTAAAACTATGATTCTGCAAGTATGGCTGTCAAGCCATTGTTTAACTCCTGTGGGGACTGGTCTCCTAATTTTTACAAAACTCCACAAACGAGAGAGAGGAATTTACAAACTCGACGAGACTACATTCAGCTTTTGTCACATTCAGTGCTCAGGTTAACGTTGAATGAGCAGTTAATTTCATTATTATTTTTATAGGTTTTTTATCTATATTCCTTCAGAGACTGTGGACATCACTGGCTAGGATAGCATTTATTGCCCATCCCTAATATTGCCCAGAGAACAATTAAGAGTCAACCACATTTGGTTAATGTAATTGATTCGCTCAATCATTTGAGAACACAATTAAGAATAAACCACACATTGTGTCCAGAATCACATACAGGCCAGATTTTATTCCTGAAATACATTTGTGAACAAGATCAGGTAGTTTTTTTTTTAAAAGAAAAAAAAAACGCTAGTACTTTAATTTCAGTTATACTTATTCATCGATTAACTGAACTTCAATCTCCCAGCTCGCATGGAAATTGAACTCATCTCCAGGTACTCGTGCCATCGTTTGGAATATTTGTCCAATAACGTAGCCACTGTGATAGTGTGCTCAGTAGCCAAGCAGTGAGGAGCCAAATGAGTGAACTACTCATTGTGGAATGCTCTTTGTTTTAGCAATACTTCGTATTAAGGAGGCTATGAAAATTGAAATTAAACTGGTCAATTTTTTTCTTTTTGTTCTTGGATGGAACATAGGCCATCTTGACCAACTCCACCACTCTAAGTAACTTGCTCAGCCATTTGACAGCAGTTAAAGAGTCAGAGTCAAACACATGTAGTGGATCCAGATTAATTTAGACGGATAGCACATTTTCTTCCCTAAATGACATTAGTAAACAACCAAATGGGTGCTTAGAATATGCGGCCACCATTACATAAAGCATAAAAGAGGTACAGTTGGTAAGTTTGCAGATGACACCAAAATTGGAGGTGTAGTGGACAGCGAAGAGGGTTACCTCAGATTACAATAGGATCTTGACCAGATGGGCCAATGGGCTGAGAAGTGGCAGATGGAGTTTAATTCAGATAAATGCGAGGTGCTGCATTTTGGGAAAGTAAATCTTAGTAGGACTTATACACTTAATGGTAAGGTCCTAGGGAGTGTTGCTGAACAAAGAGACTTTGGAGTGCAGGTTCATAGCTCCTTGAAAGTGGAGTCGCAGGTAGATAGGATAATGAAGGCAGCATTTGGTATGCTTTCCTTTATTGGTCAGAGTATTGAGTAGAGGAGTTGGGAGGTCATGTTGCGGTTGTACAGGACATTGGTTAGGCCACTGTTGGAATATTGTGTGCAATTCTGGTCTCCTTCCTATCAGAAAGATGTTGTGAAACTTGAAAGGGTTCAGAAGAGAGTTACAAGGATGTTGTCAGGGTTGGAGGATTTGAGCTATGGGGAGAAGCTGAACAGGCTGGGGCTGTTTTCCCTGGAGTGTCGGAGGTTGAGGGGTGACCTTATAGGGGTTTACAAAATTATGAAGGGCATGGATAGGATAAATAGACAAAGTCTTTTCCCTGGGGTCGGGGAGTCCAGAACTAGAGGGCATAGGTTTAGGGTGAGAGGGGAAAGATATAAAAGAGACCTAAGGGGCAACTTTTTCACGGAGAGGGTGGTACATATATGGAATGAGCTGCCAGAGGAAGTGGAGGAGGCTGGTACAATTGCAACATTTAAGAGGCATTTGGATGGGTATATGAATAGGAAGGGTTTGGAGGGATATGGGCCGGGTGCTGGCAGGTGGGACTCGATTGGGTTGGGATATCTGGTCGGCATGGACAGGTTGGACCAAAGGGTCTGTTTCCATGCTGTACATCTCTATGACTTGATCGCATTCAATGTATAGCTTCTAATTACAGGTTTTTTTTACAAATTTAATTTTAAAATTTCACCACTATCTTGAATCGGTGTCACCAAAGTACTAGCCTTGGCCTGAGAATTACTAATCCAGTGGCATTCCCACTACATTATCATCTCCCAAATATTTTAAGTTTGGGGAAAATTGAACTCACTCATGGCTTAATAACTGAAGGCACAAAGGGCTCTCCTTTCTTGAAGATGTTCATTACCGGGTACCTGGATATAAAAGGTGACTTCTGACTTCTCAGCAAAGCTATACATGTTAGTGCAGTCCAGTTACTGGTTGCCTTGAGCTATTTCATTATCAAAGGAGCTGCAAATGGATCTGAAAAGAGTTATTCACAAATTAACCAATTTAAGCACTTATGCCAAGGGATATTGAAGCAGTTCTGGAAAATGGTTGATCTAATTTCCTTTCTTGTCTGAACTAAGCAAGAAAATTTCCTAAAAGTCAAAAAGGGATTAAAAAGACAAAACATTAACATACAGTTAAACAGATCAAAAGCTAGCAGCAAAATAATTGAAAGCCAACTATGCATTTAAAAGTGAGGTATTTATGACTACAGTATTTTTTTCTAGTCTGCAAAAGCAAGCTGTTTTCTGTTTGCAAGCACACAGTCTAATCTTGTATCATGCAATTTATCCACAGGATGGACTTAAATTCTGGTAATTTAAGTTTGTCTCTCCAATTGAAATGCAGGTTTTACGCCCTACTGTGTTTAAAAACCATTTACAACTCCCAGACAGGCAACTTTTTTTGTTGCAAAAGACAAAGCCAAGTCTTCGGAGTAGGCAACTTAAAATATTAAAAAAAACTAACATTCATGTCAGCCATGACATTACGTACTGGATAGTTAATTCCCTAAAAAAGCAATTTGAACTGGAAGTGAAACAGCTTCATCTAAGTCAGTCACACATACAAATTCAAGCCAGTTTTCTAGAGTGAAGTACAGTTTAAAAAAATTCAAAAGGTTGAATGGCAAAAGGAGGTAGCTATTCCATAGTTGTGGTACAACCACCACATACTCTTAGCTTGCCTGGAAATCCTTGGTACAAACTAAATAGCAAGTAGTGCAAAATAATCAAGTGTTTATGTAAAATAAATATTTTGTCTAGAATGTCTTGGATATCACAACATAACTATTCCAGGCAATCAGCACAAGTTACCATGAACATGTTTGAATGTATCAAGTTCAAAACAGGTTTCTACAATTTCACAGCACATACTATCCACATTTATAATGAAAACACGATAGTGACTGCATACTGATTGCAGTTCGGCAATTTTGTTTTGCATTAATTACTGATCACAACCATTTTTAACAAATAAGTCCAATCTCGAATCAGGTGACATTAGTTTCACTACAATGTTGGGATGTGAACACAAGATTAGTTACGAAATAATGAAGGAGAAGTCGCATGGCTAGTAATCAAATTGTTTTAGCTTGGCTCTCAGTACACTTGCCTTTGAATCTACAGGCCATGTATCCGAAGTTCAACCCCAGGACTTAAATATACACACAATCTCAACTGGGGTAAATAAAACACATTCATCAACTGCATGCAGCTCTTTTAAGGCTGAAGCACAAGTCTTTGAATTATTTTTTCCGATATAGTGCACACACTCCTGCTGCGAGAATGGAAAAAATAAAACATCAACAAACCATACCAGAACAGTTGTTCTTTCGACCTAGTTAAAAGTACAAATGATTACTTGGGAAATGCTATTTACGACAAAGTTGCTCAGGAATAATTTGTGGTATTCACTGCCAAGATACAACACAACTGAAAATTGCAATCCAAATTTAGACTTCAAATTCAATTTTCAGAAGCCAACTGATCAACTTTTTTTTCCAAATTAAAACGGTTGTAACCACACCTCCACCCACAATGCATTAAATTTAAAAGTGTTACTTTCAATACTTTAATTTAAATCAAATTCCAGCAAATTGCACAAGCTGTTTTTACCAAGGCAAAGAAGCAAACTTGACTGAGAATTTTTCTTTCCTCTCTCCAACAACTGACTGGTTCATATAATTTTTAGAATCATTTTGATTCATTTTATTTCACCTACCTGCCAACCCCAAGGATTCTGAATAGAAGACAATGAAATGTGTAGAATTGAGCAAAAGAGTCAATAATTGCAGTTATCACTGCCAGTATTAGCCACAGTAACCTTCAGGATTTTTATCTGGAAAATATTCCAGACATTTATACATGGAAGAAAAACTTATTCAGGTGTATGAAACAAAGCAGTCATAATAGTCCAACATAATGAAACTCAAGGATTGCTAAAAGTTTTAACATTACAGTCTACACTCAGCATAATTTCATAAGTGATCCATCCTCCTATTATGTCTCTTACTATGCAGTCACGATTTCTCCCACCATTGCAGGACTCAACATTTCATCCATTTGCAAGACTAGCCATAACATTTCTACCAGCATATTATGCACAGAGTACTGACACTGAATCACAATGTTATTAGAGAGATAAAGAGAAAAGTTTGTGCATGATAATGCTGTGATATAGAAGCTGACAACCGACAAATCCAGAAAAAGCTAGGATGCACTTCGTTTTACTCGAAAAATAGCTCTGCAGTTATACCTTGATTTGGTACTCGAAACCAGGTGACTGCAAAGCAATGTAAAAGCAACTTAAGTTGTTATTTTATGACAGAAAAGCTAATTTATAAAACACTGGCCATTTATGGTCCATATTAGAATATCAGTGCAGTGTGAAGCAAGTTCTCCATCCTTGAAGGGTGCCATTGTTGAATGTGACACTAACTTGCCCCATTTGTGAATCTGGTTGGCAGTCAAGATCACAAAGCATTATTCAAATAAGGGGAGAAGGGTCCCCTAGTTTCCTGGGCAACATTCCTTCTGTAATCAATGCTTGCAAAAACAGTAATCAACTGATCATTTATTTGGTTATTGTTTCATAGATTTGCAGAAATCAGTTGAAGCATTTGTGCAGAGACCTAGCTGGGGAAACAGACATGTAGTTTGACATGATACAATCAGTCCAATGTAGATGGTGGTACAGAAAAGGTAAGGATCAACTGTTAATGGGCAGCTTGTAGATGAGGAAAAGTAGGAATCCAAGAACAGGTCTTTTCCAAAATGTCTACAGGTAGCTTCACGGAGTGAGGAGCATTACTCTTTATTTGGAACAGGAGAAAGCAAGACAATGCTGCAGTTCAAACAACAAAGGAAAACTACATCATCTATGTAGGAATCAAGAGCAATGGTACACTTGATTGCCATCATGAAGGATGCATTTCTGAGACTTGAATTAATGCATCTTTAATCCAACAAGAGAAGCTGAAGTCAAACCTTTCAAGAAAGGAATATCTGAAGACACAGGCAGAGGAGTCGGGAGGAAACAATATGCTGAAGAGAGAGTGAAAACGGTTGAGAGAGATGGTTGAGAAATAGAAAATTCCTGAAAACTCATCTTTGACAAGGCTCCTATAAAACATCATCGAAAATTCAACCTCTGATGGAACTTGCCGAGTCCAATACCTCAATCTGTCAAGTACGTGAGATAAATTCCTTTTCTTTTCCTCTAGCAAAGGGAAGATTGACAGAATCAGTCTGTTCATTCTCCGAGGTATAATTTCATACTTCAGGATCACCTTTATAAATCATTTTGGCATCCTCTTCAATATCATACAATAACAAGCACTAAACACAGTACTAGTATCAACCCACCAAAACTTGATACAAGTTTAACATAAAAATCACTTTTCAATTTTCTTTTCCTCAACAAACCAACATTGGAAAAAATTGTTAAACCGTGTTGTGACTTGGTGATTTGTATATCAGTACCACTGCAGCACACCGCACCTCCACAACCTAATCTTTCTCAGCAAAATCGAATACCTCATTACCTATGATTAATTGGTACAAATTATATACCCATTCTGCAAGTTCACCATTTTTCTTATGGCTATTTTGTGCAGTATCAATCTCTACCCTCCGATTTCACCCTCTTCAATGCCATTTACACACTTAAATTCGCTCTTGATACACAATTCAAAATAGTGTAAGAAGTTGTTCCAACAGGGATTCTTGGGGAATCCCACTTCTCAAGTTCTGCCATTTACTCTTATTTTCTATAGCCTTGCAGCAAGCAAACCAAATGTACAACAATGATAAAAGATATAGGTACACAATCCTTTAACCGAAATCAGAAAGATCTGTGTGGAGTGTCATTTCGGTGTGCAAACAGGTGACCAAATCCACACCCACTTGAACCAAGTCACTCAGTTGTGAAGTGGCAGTGTGGCCCAGCACTGGCAGGCATCAATTGTGTCTCAGCGCTCATTCTATTCACACGTGTGTCTGCTGTTAGGTAGTTTTTTTTATTTCACTGTGAAAACGTCATTTATTCTGAAACCCAAAAAATTCTGAATTCCAAAAAACAACTGGCCCCAAGGATTTTGGATAAAGGATTGTGTACTTGTACTAGGTTTTTGCAAATACAGACAGGGTGTAAAAGACGACTTTTATGATCATTTAAAAACCACAAGTCTGGCCTCAATAAGAACTGTATCAAAATTCTGGACAATGCTTCAAAGAATGTGAAAGAAGTAGATTTGCTTTAAAAGGAGTCTCGTAATGGGGGAAGCTATATTTACATGGAGACTAAAATCAGCTGCAACTTCTCTGGAGTAGTGATAACACTCAAATTAGAAGAGGTCCTAATAATGTTAAGTAGCTGCTTATTTACTCTATTATGATCTTTGGTAAGAACTAGAGATGTGCAGATCCAAAACAATTTACTGAGGTATGATAATCTGGAATGTTATTTCTGAAAAGATGGTGCAAGGAGATTTAACTTAAAAAGTTTAACTTAACAGTAACTAAAAAAGAATAACATTACAAATGGGCCTGGCTAGGTAATGATACTTGCAATCCAGATCAAATGGCCAAATGTGTTATTAATTTGGCTACAAAGCAAGGTTTCTTTTAAAAAAAGTAAAAGTTATGCAAGTTTTGCACAACTGCATGAGTACATACAAAATATTAAGTTACAAACATAGGAAACACCAAAAACTGTAGTAAGATTTTAAACTACATATGTAATACGATTGAATCTGCAAGCATACATGATCACATCAGCAACTGTTCATTTTTTCCACCCCTGCCCCAATTGCAATAGCTCATCAATGGGTAAAAATATATGCATGTCAGGAGCCTTCCTGCCCCTCATCCAAGTTGCCAGTTGCAACCATTTATATTGTGCAAGCAAGCAACCTGCAAACATGTTAATACACAGAGTTTGGTATTCCAGTATTAGCAACACAGTGTGCTGATTGTTACATTCAGAGCTGCCTAGTCATAAGGGCAGAGATTTTTACAAGCTTTACAATAGGTCACTCAAAACTGTTCAAGGGTCACAGTCACTTGGAGACTGAGTGCCCAAAAAATGCTAGCAGCAAGCTCCGTACATAGTAAGAAGTTCTGCTATTATAACGTGCTCGAGCTCTAAGGAGACTTAGGGAGGAGTCTCAATAGCAGTTGGACTGCTCTGTGGACTCAAGGAAAATTGTAATTGCACCCACGTCCACCGGATGCTCTCTCCATACATGCACCACCCACTACCTGAAATAATTGCCCCTCAGGTCCTTATTAAATCTTTTCCCTCTCACTTAAACCTACGCTTTCTAGTTTTGGACACCCCTACCCTGGGAAAAAGACCTTGGCTATACAGCCTATTCATGCCCCTCATGACTTGATAAGCCCCTCTAACATTACCCTTCATAAATCAGTGAGCGGCAAGCAATTAATATTTCAATGCAGCTGCAAGACAGACTTCAAAAGCCCAAGAGCAGTATTTACTTCGTGCAGTTTTGAAAGAAAATCTGCCAGAGTAGGTGCTGGAATGCAGTTTCATAAATTCAAGGGATTATACATTAACGATCTGGATGAAGGAACTGAGGGCATTCTGGTTAAGTTTGCAGATGATACAAAAGATAGGTGGAGGAGCATGTAGTATTGAGGAGGCAGGGAGGTTGCAGAAAAATTTAGACAGGTTAAGAGAGTGGGCAAAGGAGTGGCAGGTGAAATACAAATGTGGAAAAATGTGAGGTCATGCACTTTGATACGAAGAATAGAGGCATGGACTATTTTCTTAATGGGGAGAAAATTCAGAAATATAAAGCGGAAAGGGACTTGGAAGTCCCAGTCTAGGTTTTCTTTAAGGTAAACTTGCAGGTTGAGTCAGTAGTTAAGAAGGCAAATACAATGTTGTCATGCATTCCAAGAGGATGAGAATGTAAAATCAGGATGTGCTTGAGGCTTTAAAAGGCTCTGGTTAGAGCACGTTCAGAGTACAGAGAGAACTCTTGGGGCCCATACCGCAGGAAAGATGTACTGGCCCTGGAGCGGGTCCAGAGGAGCTTCATGAGAATGATCCCAGGAATGAAAGGCTTAACAATTGAGGAATGTTTAAGGACTCTGACTATACTCAGTGGAGTTTCGAAGGATGATCAAATTGAAACATACAGAATATTGAATGGCCTAGACAGAGTGGATGTTGGGAAGAGGTTTCCATTGGCAGGTGAGATGAGGATCAGAGGGCACAGCCTTAAAGGGAAAACCTTTTTGAACAGAGATAAGGGGAAATGTCTTTAACAAGAGACAGAGTAGTGAATTTGTGGAATTCATTGCCACAGAAGGCAATGAGTATATTTAAAACACAGAGATAGATAAGTCCTTGATTGTCAAGGTGATCAAAAGGTTATGGCAAGAAGGCAGAAAAACCTATCAGCCATGACTGAATGGCAGAGCAGACTCGATGGGCCGAATGGCCTAATTTCAGTTATATCTTCGGAAGTATAATTTCCAGAAAAGGAGGGTATTAGAACATCAGTCACTGAGGCACATCATGATGGAATGATATTAGGAAGAGTTCCAAAGCTCAGTTTTCAAACAAAAAACTGAAAGAAAAGCTTTGTAAAGTTTTAATTAGACTTTATGACCCACTGTCATGACTGTCTGAGGGACTACTGAGAAATCTGCAACACATGCCTTAGCTACACATTACTCAGGAAAGTTTTTTTTAAAAACACAGTCTATGAGACATCTACTCTCAGTCAAAATTATCTTCAGGTAGATACGTGTTGTGGTTACTGCCCTAATTTTGTATAATAAACTTGACTGTTGTTTGTACCTGGGCTGTCAAACTTTGTCTACTTTTGAAAAAAATCCAGGTGCTAAAGCACAACAAACTTGACTGCATGGTCTGGATCCTAACAATGTTTCCAAATGGGCATATATAGGCGATTTCATGAATGTAAATAACCATGCTATCACACTATGTACAATTCTACCTGCATGTACACTTTGACAAGAACAGAGTGATAAGAGTCTTCACACGTGAGCACTGACTGGAATTACTTTGTTCTCTTGCCAAGAGGTGTTGTATTAAGTGCTTCTGACCTAGATTAGTTCACTCAGACCAGGGCAGCAATTGAACATGGGAGTTTTCTTCATCTGCACGACAGAGCTTAAACTATTGAGTAACTGGGAGGGCCATCTCAAAGCTTATCATGGAGCACATTGCAAGGTTATTTCAAATGAGGAAGCCAAGATTTTTTAAACATCACTAATTTACTCCATGTAAAATAAAATAGCAAATTTTGAGAAGATTTGTAGCTCAGGTTGAGGTTTCAGATTTAGGTTTGCTCGCTGAGCTGGAAGGTTCATTTCTGGATGTTTCATTCCTCTACCAGGTAACACCTTCAGGAGGGCCTCAAGCGAAATAATGCTCAAAATTCCTGCTTTCGATTTATATATTTGGGTTTCTTTGGGTTGGTGTGGTGAAATCACTTACTGTTCCTTTTCTCAGGGGTTGGTAGATAGGGTCTAACTCGATGTGTTTGTTCAGTTCTGGTTGGAATGCCATGCTTCTAGGAATTCTCAAGTGTCTCTCTGTCTGACTTGTCCAAGGATGGATGTGTTGTTCCAGTCGAAGTGGTGTCCTTCCTTATCTGTATGTAAGGATACTAGTGTCATATTGTGGCTAGTTAGTGTTCATGTATCCTGGTGGCTAGTTTTCTGCCAGTTTGTCCAATGTAGTGTTTGTTACTGTCCTTGCACAGTATGTTGTAAATGACATTAATTTTGCTTGTTGTTTGTATAGGGTCTTTCAAATTCATTAGCAGCTGTTTTAGTGTGTTGTGGGTTTGTGGTAATTTGTTGGTAAATTAGTGATGTTTCAAAATCTTGGCTTCCTCATTTGAAATAACTTGCAATGTGCTCCATTTTGTGGGCTACCATGATGCCAAGGGGTCAGAGTAGTCTGGCAGTCATTTCCGAGATGTCTTTGACGTAGGGGTGAGTGGCTGGGGTTTCTGAACGCATTTTGGTTGCTTGTTTGGGTTTGTTGCTGAGAAATCAGTGGACGGTGTTCACTGGGTACCCATTCTTTTTGAATACACAGTATAGGTGATTTTCCTCTGGTCTGCATAGTTCCTCTGTACTGCAGTGTGTGTTGGCCTGTTGGAATAATGTTCTGATGCAGCTTCGTTTGTGGATGTTGGGATGATTGCTTCTGTAGTTCAATATTTGTTCCGTATGTGTTGTTTTCCTGTAGACGCTGGCTTGAAGTTCCCCATTGGCTGTTCGAACTATTGTGACATCTTGGAATGGCAGTTTGTTGTTGTTTTCCTCCTCTTGATTGAATTTTATGCCAGTAAGGGTATTATGGATGGTCTTGAAGGTTACCTCCAATTTGTTCCATTTAGTGATGATAAAGGTGTCATCCACGTAGCGTACCCAAAGTTTGGGTTGGAAGGTTAGCAGAGTTGTTTGGGTCTCTGCATTACTGCCTCTGCTAAGAGCCCTGATATCAGAGATCCCATGGGTGTTCCGTTGGTTTGTCTGTAGGTTTTGTTGTTGAAGGTGAAGTGTGTGATAAGGCATAGGTCCACTAGCTTGATGATCCTGTCCTTGCTGATGATGTTAGTGGTGTTTGGTGTATGTCTTTGGGTCTTCTAATAATAAAACTTTCAACATAAATGGCAGTACCTCTAACATAGGAAAAAGGGGATGCGTACTCCAGTAACCAACTTCAGGTTTCAAGATTTCACAAGATCTTTCCCTGTTTAAAATAGAGATTGCAGTGCTGCAAAAATGCAGCATAATAAAAACAATAGTCTGTTTCAAGAAGGGCATTCATCTCAACAATTCTAAATGAACATTCCCACACCATGTGTATGACCTGGAGTTTAGATTAGACTTTGAGATTAACTGACTCAAAACAAGTTGATAAAAGGCTGCCTGCTGTTATGAGCACCACCAATATGGTAGAATACATTAAAAACTACAAACAATTGAACAAACTGGTTTAATTTTTTCCCAATTTCAAGTTAAGCAAATAAAGTTCTTACAAAATCACATTTTGAAAATCAGCCAGAGACCCCACCATTATCTCAGTTTCCTTTTGTATTAAGAGAACAGACTTCTGTACTTTAGGACAACCTCCACAGATACCGACAAAATAGCTCAACATCCTGAAGTAACAATTCTAGTAGTAATATAATCATAATCCAAATACGCCACAATAAAGATTTATTTTTGCCCTGATGACAAATTACAGTTTCCCAATTTAAAATCTTTTCACAAACACCAAGCTAACTGTCCCATGATAATTAACATGAACATTTAAATATTTGTGAATTCTGAGAGTATTTACCGTGTAGATAAGGCTGATGGCAAGTAAAAAGGTTTGCATAAATTTTCTGAACCACATCAGCAAAAAATTCCAGAGTAACAAAAGCAAACCTGCCTGAAATTATTCTTGTTTGCATGAGTATTCTAATGAATGATGCAGAGTAAAAACAACTTCAACATTTAACTGTTGACATGCAGCATTCCATCACCTTAATGCACAAGGCATCTTTTGCAGATTGCACAGTTAAATGAATGCTGGTGTTTTTCTCTTGTGCTGCCAAAAGCAGGATACCACAATTTAAACAAAACAAGTCGATTTGAAAGACGTGCCGAACTATGTCAAAACCACAAACATGCTGAAAACAGTGCGCTATTGATCAACGTTGACTAGGAGGCAAGAGGTGTGTGGATTTTAAGTGTCAAAAGGCTATATAAACCACCCGGTGTTTGAAATCCAGAACAAGCATTTTTTTGCAAATATTGCCATTAAGATTAAGGAAGTTGGTTAACAAATACATTGTTACAAATAGAACCTACGGTATCATACTACATGTTAAAAACACTGCTCGAGAGAAACATCTAAACTTGCTCTGAAAAGCACAACCAATAAACCTACGAGAGGAAGATAATTTCCAAAGCCTTATTGCTCTTGGACCCAGGCATTCAATCATTTGGAAGGGATCCAGTAGCCTTACACTTTGTAACTGTAGTAAAGACCTAAATGGTCAGCTTATAACTCAACAGCTAACCACCCAATTTCAGGTCAGACTTGAAATATTGTTATCTCCTTAAAGATGCTGCCTGACAAACCAAGTATTTCCTGCATTTTTTTAAAACCCAATTTCCCTTCATAGCCCCATGGAATCTACTTACAATATGAGCTAACATCTGCTTTCCATTCAAATGGGTCACTGTCAGTATGCCCAAAAAATCTTGGTCCCTCTCTGCTTGCCAATTATCACCTCATCTCCAATTTTTCTGTTAAGTTTCTGAACTTGACATGCCTCAGTTTCATATCTGTCTTACACACAATTTGGCATATGAAACTCTCCAGATCAGATTTCTTCCCCTGTCCAAATAGCCCAAATCCAAGTCACTAAGGCCACAATACACCATTGCTCCTCACCTTCTCACTCTGGCTGCAACATCAGCATAGTTTTACCCAGCTGAGAAAGGTTGCATCACCTGACTTCACTCAACATAATGCCCTGCACTCTTTGGCAGTAGCATCGTGTCCAACTCTGCATTATTACCATCGGAAGCCCCATCAAATATTGAGATATTACGTACCTGAAGGTGAATCTTACCAGTTATCACTACCACCTTGAAAGGATGTGATGTCTTAGCCTCTTTCCTGTAGTCTACAAGCAGCAGCAGCCAAGATTAACCTTGCACTCATATGAAGTCACTATTATTTCACCGGTGTGTGTATGATTGGTGCATTTACATCAAAAAGAACTTTACGTCCCCAAGCATCTATACTTGGTCTCCTCCAACTTCTCATCAACATGTCAAAATCAAAGATGCAATATCAGGTTCTACACATACACTGGTGAAGTAGAGCTGTGTTTCCCCAACCCAAGACCTAGTTGTGATTGCACTGTAACGTTACAAGATTAAATGAGACTCTCTCTTTGGACATTAACTTAATATTAAAGGGTTAAACTCCACGGTCTTTGGGTGGGGGCAACATTGATGCAGGAACGTGGATGACCATCCATTGTAATTCACTTCCATTCAGACAGACACAGACATTTGTTATTACTCTCCTACTATAATCAAATTAAGTTATCATTCAAACTCTTCCATTCAGAAATACTTTCTCGCCATCCCCTGAAGCTAGCTATGTCACAACTACATTGACTTGGGAAATCACTGAGTCAGGAAAACAAATCCCCAGTATTAGGGCATTAGCATAATATCAAAGGATGATCTCATCCTACCATTGTGCCTGTGATAACACGTGACTATGAGTGACTGGGGTTGTTGTCTTGAGTGGCATGTGACTATGGGGGAATGGCAGAGCATCTGTGAAGCATTGCCAACTGACCTGTATAAAGGGGTTGTGTTTTCTTTGTTCAGGGCCTCACTGACTCGACTTCGCGTGCCTGCAATGAGGGTCAAAAGGGGATCACCTAGTGTGTTCAAGCTTTAATAAACTTTAACTGTTTGCAGAAGTAAGTGTGCACGAATTGGATCTAGTGTCTGAAACCTCAGGAATATAACCTAACAGCACCAAACTTTTCACTTAATAACAATGCAAAGGAGTTGTGGTCTTCAATCCCAACCACAAACTACTTGCCCAGGTCAAGTGAACCCTTGATGTTCATGGTCTCGTTTCACTGTCTTAAAAAGTCTATCGACCTGTCTTTTCAGGAAGATTCAGAACTCCAAAGTCTCTAAACTTTCTTGAAAAATTTCACCTCCATTTTAAATAAGTGCCTCGTTTCTAAATGAGTGAATCCCATGTTTAAATGCTCCCATGAGGTATCATCTCTCTATATCTACAGCATCAGAAAGTCACTTGTTACTCTTCCCAACTTCAGCTGATAAATCTAGCTGGTCCAACCTTTTCCTATAAGATAGGCAGTTATTCATCTTGTAAACCTCTGAACTGATTCCAATGATTTTAATCTTTCCTTAAAAGAGACAATTGTACTCTAGATGTAGTTGCACCATTGCCCTGTATAATTGAAGCACAACCTCCCTACTTATATTCAGTCCTCTCTCAATAAATATTTAGAATTCCAAACTACTTGCAAGTCCAATTGACAGGGCAGTCAGTCAGCAGTCAGTCATCAGCTCAGCAAGATTTACTTCAATGAAATATTTAAGCATAGTTTGAGAAACAAATTCTCAAACTATGTCCACCCAGAAGAGCAATTCTGGTATCCATGTCATTTCACATTAATTAGGCATGACCTGTTTGTTAAATCATTAAAAACACAACTTGTCTCCTTGCCACACAGGTGACTTTATAATACCCTTAGTAAATGCCAGTATACTGCAATTAGGATCTGCACTTCTTTATTTCAAAACATTTCCCAATGATAAATATATATATTATGAATAATTGGGAAAAAATCAGCATTGTTGAATTTTTCATCCAAAATTTCAACTCAAAAACAAGAAATTTTATGACATAATTAGTACGGTCCATAAGCCCCAGCTGCTGAATTTGCATTTCAGAACAAAAATTGGATAGTAGAGCATTATAAATGTTAACCATTTTAACATCTGGCATCAGTAACTTTTGCAGTTAGTAATCAACTGCCAATACCACCACATCCAAGTGTGCAAGCTGCTGCTGCACCTTTGCACTTCAACACACTATTTCCCAAAGCAGTACTTAACCAATATACACCCTGACTTGCATATTAATCTTTAACCACACCATGGTTCATGGTTCCTCACTCCTCTCCAAAAACATGTTCTAATACATTGGTTCTAAGTATCACATTCCATTCAGAATTTTAGAAAATGCAAATTCAATTCACTAACCATTCCATACATCAATTCTACAAGATTGATAGTGCTCTGTGGGGCATGTCATACAAGTCATACCAAATGTTATCATGGCCTTTATTACATATACAAAGTTAAAATCAAAGAAAAACAAAAGGTTTGCCAGTTACTAGTTTCAAGATCTCCCAAAATTAATTTCCTATGAAACATTCATGTTTATCAAGTAGAGGGAATCAAAAGTCTGGAAGTTAATAACAAACCAAATTCAATAATAATTTGCCATCTAGTCACTGTTCAGGCAGCAACCTGTAGCAATCAAGTTATTAAGGGAAGTGTTTTATTCCTGTTATTTCAACTCAAAAGTAACTGATGTATGACAGAACACAAGCCAACAACTAAGTCAACCCTGATTGCCACACTCTTCTGTAGTCTCAAATTATTTTATCATTAATAAACATCTTAGCTTAATTACTAATAAACTTCCACACTTGAATCCAAGATACAAAGTTAATTAGAAACAAAACCAGAATTATGCATCTCTTCTTCCATTCTGTTAATAAATAGTTATAATCAGAAGAACGCAAGTTTTCCTGCACCCCTCATTCACTGTCATTGTTATGCTATCAGCTTCTTTAGAGATCTAGCAAAAGGAGGCAATGGCAACCCTAATATATACAATAATGCAGTACTCAAATTTCACAAAATGCATCATACTGATTTCCAGTTAAACTAGTTCCTCGAACCAGTTATTTCATCAAACATACGTCAATGCTTCAGGCCTCATGGCACACTGACCCTGTACTTCCACTCAGGCTTATCACAAGATTAATTGGTATCAGGTTAAAGATTTGACCCAATTCAATGATAATGGAACATTAATGTATTAAAAAAAATGTTACAGCTGATAATTAGATTATTCCTTATAAGCACAAATAAACAAACAGAGACACTTTGCTACAAGTACTACAGATGATTTTGCAATAAAGCATTTAATCTCGCCACTTCCAACACCCACCCTCTACTGTAGGAATCGAGGTAAACTCCCAAGATGAACTACACTGCAAACAATATAACAGAATCAGTGTTTTGCACAGACCTAATAGAACAAAGAACAGGACTTGCAAAAAAACACAAGGGGAGATCCCAAGAACATGTCTCTTATTAACCCCTATGGCAGTGAATTGTGCAATGAGTGGAAAATTCTTAACTGTTCTCTTTGAAGGATGAGATTAAAATAACGTGGCATTCAACAAGGTCAAAATAAACTGGTGTTTATAAAACTATAGCCCTTTTTTCTGCTATTCCAGCATCATGTCCTGAGGTTCCAGAAAGATCGACCAGCAAACTGTTGATACTATTTTCAGCTATCTGAAATCTGTACAGATTCCTTGATCAAACTTTTCATTTTAGAAGTCAAAATATAAACAACTTATGACTGTGGTATTTTTCCCCCTTCCACATCCCTATACATGCTTATATTTTTTTTAAAAAACTTAGATTACATGCATGATTGTTCACTGAAAATATATTCACCATGCATCGATTTTTCAAGAATTATTTTAAATTTTTTCAAACAAATCTTGTGGAAATTAGTATTTTTACAACAGACCAAGTTCACCTCATCAAACATACCTATCCCAATACCAATCTGTTCAATACAAATAAAGTCTGAACAACTAAATACACTATATGCAAGCAATTTGTAATATCATAAGATAGCTTATAATTTGCACAAAATTGTACTTTATAAAATAAATGAATAAAATTGTACATCTAACTTGATTAAACCTAGACCATCATAAGCTTTCCATTTTAGCATTAATCTTACAAATTGCACTCCATTTGTCAATTCACATATCCAAATCTGCCAATCTTACTTCTTTGTTCAAGGTGTAGACAATGAATACTTGAGGATTTCACCTCCATCATACTCAACTAGTCTGATACCATCTTGGACAAAGCAACCCTCTCAGCAAAAACATATGTCCCCTCCACAATAGAGGAGAAAGTAAGGACTGCAGATGCTGGAGGTCAGAGTAGAGTGCGTGGTGCTGGAAAAGCACTGCAGGTCAGGCAGCATCAGAGGAGGAGAAATCGCTTTTTGCCTTCAACAGGAATTCCTTCACAATGGCAAACTTAAATTTCTTAAAGTTCCCATAGGAAAACCATAAAGCAAAACAGTTAACTTTATTGGATAACTGAAGATAAGCCATTTTTGGAACTTGTACTTCAAGACGAATTAGAATCAAGATAAATTAAAACATGAAGTGGGAGGCAATGGCTTTGTTGTATCGACAGAAAACTAGGTAATCGTCTGGGGACCCAACTTCAAGTCTGCCACAGCAGATATGGAATTTGAATTCAATGAGTATCTGGAATTAAGGATCTAATAATGATTAGGAATTGGACATCTACACTTGGTCTGGCCGACATCTGACTCCAGATGCACAGCAAAGTGGTTGACTCAACTACCCTCTAAATTAGTTTTAGAAGCCAATTTTGAGACTGGTGTAGCAATTGATACAAAATGATAACGGCAAAAAAAAAGGCCTATCCACTCTGCAAAGGCTTTCTTACTAACATCTGGGGCTAGTGCCAAAATTGGGAGAGCTGTCTCACAGACTAGTTAAGCAACAGCCTGACACTGTCATACTCTCAGAATCATGAATTTCAGACTAAGGCCCTGTGGTGTAAAATTCCAAGCAGTGGAATGTGGTGAAACGGTTAAAAATTATGTCCCAATACATGTGTGAATCTAACCGGAATGGAGGTGTTGCTTAGTCCCGTGTGAATCTTCTTATCTGTATGTAACCAGAATGGAATGTGTTTTTTAGCCTTGCTCTGCTGTTCACATGAATGTTTATATCTGGAAAAGAGTATATCAGCTGGAAAAGTCTCCAGTTCGGTGAGTCTGCTCCGGGGTTACGTTTAACCGCCGAGCGTGGGTTGTTGGCAACCGCTCTACGAGAACTGACGGCTCCCAGTTTTGGTAACATGTAGAGTGAGTATAAGCCAGACCCGTTGTGGCGACGCTGCGGGGAATAAAATGCCCATATTCTAGCAGACTCGCCTCTTGGTCGTTTGTTCTGTGTCAGACTACTCTCCTACGAACCTGACCTTGAGAATTTTTTTAAAACAGGCCCACATACAACAAACACCATCTTTGTATATATCCTGTCCTACTGGCAAAAACAGACCCCAAAGCAGAGGTGGTGACACATTGGTATACAGTCAGGAGAGAATTGCCCTAGAAGTCTTCTATACTGGCTCTGGGCCCCATGAAGTCCCATCAGGTCGAACATGAGCAAGGAAACCTCCTGATTACCACACACCTGATGCCTTTAGCTAATGATCAGTACTCCATGTTGAACAACACTTGGGAAAAAGCACTCAGTGCAGCAAGGGAGCAGAATCTACTCTAAGTGGGGGACTTCATTATCCACCACCAAGACAGCAGCATTATTGATCAAGCTGGTCAGGTCCTGAAGGACACAGACCCAGTGCAGCAACTTTGGTAGGTGGTGAGGGGAAACATATTTGACCTCATTCTCACCAGCTGCAGGCTATAGATGTATCTGTCCACAATACCATCATTAAGATTGACCACCACAGTCCTTGTGAAAATGAAGTTCCAACTTCACACTGAATACTTGACATCATGTTGTGTGGCATTAAACCATGCTAAATGGGGCAGACTTGGAACAGATCTGGCAACACAAGACTGGTCTATAGCATCTCATGGATGCCCATCAACTGCAGCAGAATCATACTCTACACAACCTGAAACCTCGTGGCCCAGCACAAATCTTCTCGACCAGTACTTTCAAGCGAGGGGAAAAACCCTGGTTCAATGGGAGAGGGCAGGAAGACATGCCAGAGGCAGCACCAGGCCTAAAAATGAGGTGTCAACCTGGAGAAATTACCAAACAGGACTACTTGCATGCCAAACACCACAAGCAAGGTGATAGACAGAGCTAATTAATCCCACAACCGATCAGATCTAAGCTCTGCAGGCCTACATTATCCAGTCGTGAAAGGTATTGAACAATTAAGCTGACCACTTCCCCAGTGGCCCCCAGCATCACAGATGGCAGTCTTCAGCCAATTTGATTCACACTGTATGATATCAAGACTCAGTTGGAGGCGCTGCAAAGGACACAGGCTTGGACAATATTCCAACTAACGCACTGAAGACTCATAGTCCAGAATGAACTACACCCAAGGCTAAGTTATTCCAGTACAGCTACAGCACTAGCACCTATCCAACAACTGCCCAGGTATATCTTGTACACAAAGAACATGACAAATCCAACCCAGACAATTACTGTCCCATAAGCCAACTCTCAAAAGAGACAGAAGGTGTCATCAGTGCAATCAAGTAGCACCAGCTCATCAATAACCTGTTCAATGACACCCAGCTTGGATTCAGCAAGAGCCACTCAGCTCCTGACCTCATTATTGCATTGGTTCAAAACATGGACAAAAGCACTGAATTGCAGGGGTGAACACAGAATGATAGTGCTCGACATCAAGTCCGCATTTGATAGCATGAAGCATCAAGCAGTCCATGAAAAACTGGAATCAATAGCAATCAGGGGAGAACTGTCTGGTGTTTGAAGTCATACCTGGCACATAGGAAGATGGTAGCGGTTGCTGGAGGTCAGTCATCACAGCTCCAGGAGTTCCTCAGCGATAGTTGAGCCTCGGCACTCTCCTAACTACTTCAACAATGACCTATCCATCGCAAAAAGGACAGAAATAGGGATATTTGCTGAAGATTGCAGAGTGTTCAGCACCATCCATGACTCAGATTCTGAGGACAACCCTGGTCCAATGTGACAACATCTGGACAAGTTCCAGGCTTGGGTTAAAAAGGTGGTTAGTAACACTCACTTCATGCAAATGTCAAGCAGCAACCTCCTCCATTAAGCGACAATTAACCACCGACCCTTGACATTCAAAAAAGGTGTCACCATCACGGTTAACATCCTTGGGGTTACCATTGACAGAAAGTCAACTGGACTGGCCATATAAATATAATGGCTACAGTAGCAGATCAGAAGCTGGCAATACTGCAATGAGTAAGTCACCTCCTGACTCCCCAAAGCCTGTCCACTGTCTACAAGGCACAAGTCAGATGTGTGATGGAATTTTCCCAACTTGCCTGGATGAGTGCAGCTCCAACACCACTCACAAAGCTTGAAACCATCCAGGACAAAGCACGCCACTTGATCAGCACAACAAAAGATTCACTGCAGAAATTCCAATTACCTTAAGATTGTAACTTCCAAACGCAAGACCGCTGCCATGTAGCAGGACAAGGGCAGCAGATTCGTGTGAACACCTCCACCTGTAAGCTCTCTTCCAAGCCACATAACATCCAACTTTAGAAATATACTCATGGTTCCTTCAGTATCACTGGGTCAAAATCCTGTAATTCCCTCCCAAATGAGCGTTGTGGGTCAACGTAGAGCAAGGTTCAAGATGGCAGCACACCACACCTTCAAAGCAACTAGGGACAGTCAATAAATGCTGGCCAACCAGAGGTATCCACATCTCATGAGTAAATAAGGAAAAGCAGACAATAATATTTCAAGCAAAAAAAGGTGAATTTTACTTCAGCCTATACAAGTTTCATATGCCTTAAATTAACGAAATATTCAACTTCAGCAACATGGCATGATGCAGTTACACAGTTCCACAAAATATGTGTTATAATTTGTGGTTTGGCTACTTCTGGAAAAAACACTCAGCACTTCAGAGTTTCCAAATTTATGCACCTTTCCAGGTTTCAAACCTTATTTAAACCAGCCCACACAATTAAAAGAAGAGACCCAACTCGGAGGCTCACAGAAAATGTGACCTCTTCTGAGTAGCAATCTCCTTCTTCTTATGGAAGTGGCGTGTTTTTTCTTTCTGACTGATTTCTCATTGGGTCAACACATTTGTCTTCCTGCTCCACTGTTGGTGACTGTTTTTTGTGCCTCCCAACCCCACGGTTTGATTGTTAATTAGAAGAATGACTTCTAGAACAAAGATCACCAGGTCAAAAGATAAGCAATTCATTATCTGAAAATCAAACTACAACTGATTCCTTTACAATTAATGCATACCTCAAAGTCCTCTTCAAGCATATGCTTTAATATAACTTTAGATCCTACAGATATGAAGGAAAAGTCAACTTTTCTTTGTTGTACTGCTTTTGAGTGATATGCCATTACAGGTTGTATTTTGTGCTATTTACACAACGTACTCCAAATCCTCAAAGTTTCTTCAATAGCACTTGCTAAAAGTTTCTAAGTTGAATCTGTCAACAAAAGAATGAAATTTAAAAAAAAAAAATTTGTCCCCAAGGATATTCACATCTGCCCACCCCACTAACCCAAGGTCTTTCTGACAATTTTCGCATTCTTCCACACTTGTTTCCAGTCTTTAATTCACAAAATTTGAAGTAATTTCTCCAATACTCATGACAAATTCATTTCAGCACAAATAGAAAACAAAATAAATTTTACGCACCAGTATATGTGTCTACTGTTTCCATTCACCAGATTGAAAATTCATACAATCAATCATATCTTTTATTCTACCAGAAGGTCGTTAAATATGCAAACACCGAAAGAGCTATTCATACTTTAGGTCTGAACCCCGACAAGAACTGGAGAAATATAACAGCTGAACACAGGAATGTCAACATGAACATGTAAGAAACCAACATTAACTGCTAGGTGTTTAAGTTGAAAATAAGAGATTGTTAAATTACTGAAATGATAACGCAACAGACAAAAGAAACTCAAAGCTTTTAAACAATGTGAATTTTGGAGGTGGTGAGGAATAAGGCAGACAGATATGGAAGCACAGAAACCTGGCAACTCCAAACAGGTTGCAGAACTCCACGAGTCTCCAGGAAGGAGTCAAAAAGAGACATATGAACAGGGGTGAACACTATCCCACCAAGACAGGGGAGTGAATACAGTTTGCCAAAATGAAAGCAAGAGAGTTTTGAAGAACTGCAGCTGAAGTCAATATCAAAGTCAAATGGTTACAAAGTGCCTACTAAAACGATAATGTAGTGATTGCCAAACCTGCTGGCCATAGGGACAGTGAAGGAGATAAAAAATGGGAGTCACAGCGGGATAAAAAATTTAAAATGGACAAGTGAACGATGCACTTTTTCAGAATAAAAAGAAGAAAAACCTTTAACTAATCAATGGTTGGTGTCCCCAAATGTTGACAAGATCATATCATGCTCAACTACTTTTTTCACATATTGCTGATGTTTAATATCCTGTTATTTATTGGAGTCCACTCTGTTCTCTCCACAAATGCTACAAAGCCAGTTGAGTGCTCTCAGCATTTTCAACGTGTATTACAAGTACACATTCCAAACAGTATTTTGATCACACCAGAAGCAAATAAATTTTTAAAGCATACTGGGCTCTAAAGCATTCTTTGACTCAACATTAACATGTTTCTCAATGAGCAAAGGAAGCATTCTAGTGGGACCATTAATCAAACTAAGCATTACCAGATCTTAATTCTTTAACCTTTCCAGAAATGCTTATAGAAAATATATCGTAATTTCAAAGGTCTAAAATTTATTTCCAATACATTGGCTGACTCATTTAAGTCACAATCAAATATGATGACTTTTAACAGAAGCAGAAAATCATATTTGACTGCTCTCCATAATGTAGAATGCCCACTAAAAAGAATAGGTGAAGACTGAGTAATGAACGAGGAGTGCAATTCCTCGTGATTTTGCATTCATTACACAATTAGAAGTTGTGCAAAAGATTAAGTAGATTACATCAAAAAAAGTGAAAATTTAGAACAGTAACTATAGACAAACAGTATTTTGATGCAAATGGATTCTGACAAGGCACATTCCTATTAGTGAACAGAACTTCATTTAGCAGCTTCAATGTAGAACCATGAAAAGACCCTCTGGTGAATCTAGCCTTTACAACATGGCTTCTGTGCCTTGTGTTTTGGAATATATCATCTCCGAACCTGCCCAATTGCTTGTATGCTCGTGAAAGAATAAAGAAAAGCCTATTCCGGGTTAGGAAAGAAATAGGGGAAGTTTCTCCTAGATCAACTTGCCTATGAGACCACCCCACCATGATAATGTCGTACGTCATCTGTTATAGGAAATTATCTTGAAGACAAGTAAAATTTAGCTCTACTCTCACTTGAAAGCACTCAGGAACCAACATTTGGCAAACTAGCAGCACCCTGGAAAATGACCATCCTCTGATATCTATCTTAAATTTGACCCTTCAACCTAAAAATTCCTTGGGCCTTGTTAACCTAATCAAAAATATGTTGTTATCAACTCAAACACCCATCTTATAAACCTCTAAGCACCCTTCAAATCTACAGAAACCTAGCTACTTGGCTCAAAATGGGAATTGGGTTACATTGAATGGGGGCAATTTAATTTAAGAGTGAGGTTGCTAGTCAGGTCATTGATTATAATATAAAAGAAAGGAAAGGCATGCATAAAAATCTCTGCATTTCAGCCAAGAAAAACTACTTCCAGACTTCCTTCCATCAAACATACAGATTGCTCACGTGACTAAGATGAAAAGCTGTATATGCGTGAAACACAAAGATAACTGGGCTGACTTGCAAGGACACCCTTCTTTATAAGGAAAAAGTCAGAGAAGAATTTTTTTTTCTTCCATGCACACATGTGGACAACGTGTAGGTGAGCAAGATATCAGAAATTACCCAACCACCATGGAACTCTTTCGAAAGGAACATGGAGGTGCAGCGAAGGAGGAAAAATTACCGTATTCACTTAAATTTTCAAAGTCAATATTATTAGTTAAATTTGAAAAATGGCTTTTCCATTCAGATTTGCAAACACATCGCAGGTAACAGACTGACACCAATATCTGACAATACCAATACATTTTTAAAAAGTAGATAAATCACAGAACTCGAAAAGAGTTGAGAGTGTGGTGCTGGAAAAGCAGCAGATCAGGCACCATCCAAGGAGCAGGAGAATCAAAGTTTCGGGCATAAGTCCTTCGTCAGGAATGGGGCTTGTGGGTCGGGGCCGAGAGATAAATGAGAGGGGGGTGGGGGAGGTAGCTGGGAAAGTGATAGGTGGATGAAAGTGAGGGAGAAGGTGATAGGTTAGAGGCGGCAGTGTCAAGTTGGAGGTTTGGGACTGGGATAATGTGAGGGAAGGGGAAATGAGGAAGCTGTTAAAATACACATTTAACCCATGCGGTTTCAGGATCCCAAGGCGGAATACGAGGCGTTCCTTCTCCAGGTGTCAGGTGGTAATGGTTTGGCAATGGGAGACGGCCCAGGACCTGCATGTCCTTTACAGAGTGGGAGGGAGAGTAGAAGTGTTCAGCCACGGAGCGGCGGGGTTGGTGGGTGCCAGTGTCCCAGAGATGTTCTCTGGGAACAATCCACAAGGCAGCGTCCCGTCTCCACGATGTAGAGGAGACCACACCAGGTACAACAGATGCAGTAGAACTAGAAAAGAACATAGCCTTTTTAAAACAGTACTATTAGGCAGAAAAGTGCAAAATTACATATAACAGTATAATTTTTAAAAAACTGAAAAATGGTTTGATGAAAACGCACAAAGACCACTTAAAAGAGTTCTCGTGCTTTTAACTAATACATTTTGCACAAATACCTGTTATTGGATTCCTAGCCCTGGCTATGGCTGTTGCATCATAAACTGAGTACTGTTCCCCACACAGTTGAATTTAAACACACCCCTTCTCAAATTACAGTCATTACTTTAAGTTTTGATCTATTTTTGAGAATGTTGATTTTGAGAAGGCACACTTCTCCAGTAGTACTTGCTTACTATATCCAGTGATAAATAAAAATTAAAATCACTATTGGCCGTTTTTAAACCTTTTTTTGTCACACTTTCAGAGAAAAACAACGATTTCGGAGAATTAATTGCTACCATTGTCATCATCGTGCATGTTGGCTATGATCACAAATTTAACCTGAGATTTTTATTCAACTTCTCAAGAAATGCATTTCTCTGGTGCATGATCCTGAATTTCAATGATTATGGATCAAAACCAGAAGCACTTAATTTTCAACATGGAAGGTTTGTTAAGTAAGTAACTGAAATAAATGTGTTGAGAACTTTAAGATTTCAAAACCAATTCTGCAATTACTTAGTTTTGACACTACAGACATACTGTGTAGACATGCATGAGTCACTAATCTCTCATCATAATTATGGGGAGCATCAAACTTAATTGCTCTTAGGTCAGAACCAACAACTTTTGAAACTAAGAACCTTAATTTGTTGTTCCAAAAATAAAGTCCCATATTATATCAAATTGGTATTTATTGTAAAAGTTTGTTATTTGTTTACCATCAGATAATTTAAATTATGTAAAACAGTTCTTCCTTCAAAAGTTCTCAAATTAAGACTACGCTGACATTTTGTGGAGGCAACTGGGTGGCATTCCACTATAAAACTAAAAGATGCAGTTGTTTTGTGTGAAAACCATGCTCATTGCATCAGTTTCTACAAGAAAGTTATTTTTAATATTCAACTACAAACAAAACCTAACTTGTTAAAGGTCCATCAATACCAGGTGTTAGGGAAATGTTTTCCATCCAGTCTTCCCTGCCACCAGCTGCAACAAGTCCCAGCAAGTTTATTTTCAGGTTGGAGCCAGCTGTGCAAGATCCATACAGTTAATAAAATGGCACTTTTCTGGTCTTCACAGGAGATTGTTTTATATGAACACAACTAACCCTACCATAACAATCTCATGTAAAGGTAAAGCACAAAAATGAGTTAAAAATGAAAGTTTTGACTTATAAAGTTGTCAATACATAAAACAATGGTCAATTACTGCTTGACATTTCAAGAGCAGCAGGACACTCAGCTTCAACAGCTGGTGTAATATGAAATATTTGTCATCTTACATCATACTCCCTATAACAATGTTTCACATAAATTAACAAACCCGTGCTCTTAAGTTCAAGAATTAACCTTCATATGAATATTGTGAAGTCATTTCACAAAAGCATTAAGCTCAATCTAAAGACAAATCTCTGAAGTAATTAAAAATTGATCAGGAGGTAGATCTTAAGCAACATCCTATGTTGACAAAGAGAAGAAAGATGCAACTTCGGGCTGTAATTCTCAACAAAACAAAAAAAATGCAGGCATTAATAATAGTAACCATTATTTGTGTATTAATTAGTGAACATACAGGCAGGGACAGTCCTGTTGAGCGATTTTCCTCTTCAGCTCAATATTTTCTTTGCTTAACAGGTATGTTAAAATGCTTTATGTGTAAAAGTGACCTTCACAATTACTTTAACAGATCAAAACACTGGAATACCAAACAAGGCAATGCAGAGATGTTGGATGAGGTTGGTACTGTCAAAAAGCTGCACACAGGTTGAGGAAGAATAGTGTACCACAATCAAACCATGTAGAATGACATTACAACATTTTTAAGACTACTTCAGTGCTGTGGCAATACAAAACTTTCAGAGGTAGTAAGCCATAAAACCTGGTACACATTTAAGAAATTTAAAATTCAGGTAAACAGTTCAGCCAAAACAACAAGCTAAGTGTAAATCTGATATATTACAGCAATCCATGAAAAGTTAATTACAAAACAATCAGGTTTCTTAGCACCAAAAACATTACATAAGAGATTTGTCTTTATTCTTTTAAGGTATATTAATGCTGCTGGCACAGCCAGCATTTGTTGATCTCCAAATGTTCTGTGGGGAAAAAAAAGATAGCTAGGAACCATCTTCTCATACCGTTAAAGTGTATGTGATGGGGTTACATCCAGAGTGATTTGGGAAGGAGGGACCTGGTGCTTTCCAGCAACAGTGAAAGAACAGAATATTCCAAGTCAGCATAGTGTGAAGGGGAACTAGAGGGGTGGTTTTCCCATACATCACCCAGGCCTTCCTGGGTGAGGGCTGCAGGTTCCAGCAAGTAAACACAAAGTTACTTAATCAAATCTTAAAATTTGAAACCTAAAATACAAATTGCACAACCAGAAGATTTGCACTCTATGCTACTTCACTGACATCACTGTCTTGAACATGAAAACACAAGTCATTATGTTTGTTGGATCAAAAGTATTCTTGTTACATGTTCATGTATCTAGGTGTCTGCACAAGTCAATAACAAAGTATGATTTTATTGCAATTTAAGATGCAACTTCAGAGTTAGTCTTTTAATGCTTTCTTTGCTCAACAGATTACATTCTGAAACCTTTTACAGATATTAAAGGTGACTTGCAATAATAATTGTGCCATCAATGTATTAAGTCCAGGAAAACCAAACAAGACAATTGAAAACAAGAACACCGTTTATTCGGCTGAACATCTTACATACATTTGAAGTAAATGTAGGGTATTTCTAAAAAGTCATAATTGTGCAGTTACAATGGGGATAAGAGAATCTTGGATACATAACCATATAAGACCCAGCTGAGAATAGGGTACAAGCAGGCAGGGGAAAAAAAAGTTACGTTTGAGTTTTGAGAAACAAGAAGTTCAGCTGAAATAAGAACTTACTGTTAACAGTGCGGTGCTGCAGGCAAGGATTAGGGGTTAACAAGGTGGAAAAGCATTCATTATGGGAGAGCCATTTAACAAGATCAGTTGGCATTCAATGTATAGTATCAGTTATCAAGGTGAAAATCTTCATTACATGAAGCCAGTTATTTATTGCGTAATAGCAGATGGCTTAGGTTTTTACTATTGACACTCGTCGATTGTAACAGTCACCCAATTAATATGTATGTTGCCTTATGTGGATGCTCCTCCCTGTAAAATAACTTAGTTCATTGAGAAACTGCTGTTCCAGAGAAGACCATGCACATGGGCAATCATTTTCTCTCTCCCTCCAGGGCCCAGAATAGAGAGGGAGGTGATAAAACTATATAATGTGTCTCGGAGCATTATCGCTTGCGGTAGTTTTGTGTATACATTAGTTGCAGTCTTTACTCCAATATGTCAATGGCAGAACTTTAAAATTATATTAGGAAATCCAAAGGGTTTGAAAATTAATAAATAAATCTTCATTCATGCATATTATTCATTGGGCAATTTTCAGAAACTGAATTAAAACAAGGATTTAGAGTTACATGAGCCAGCATTGCCATCCCTAATTACCTTTGAGAATATGGTAATGAGCCACCTTCTTTAACTGTTGCAGTCCATTTATAGTGTTACTACACCAAAAATACTCTAAGAGAGCGTTCAGATTTTGAGCTAGCTACAAAGAAACACAAAATATGTTTCCAAAGCCAAAATGAAGAAAACCTTGGAGGCCAATTTGCTTTTGATGGTGTTACCATGTACCTGTTGCCCCTTGTCCCTCTAAATGAGTGATCTTAGGTTTGGAAACTGTTATGCAAAAAGCCTGGTGAATTTCTACAGTGTATCATACATATGGTGTACATTGCTGCTACTGTGAGTTTGTGGTGGAGGGAGTGAATAAATGAAGTATTAGTGTTATGCACAGATTCTGCACTTGAAATATTAAACAACATGTGCTCATCAACTTTGTCAATAATGGTTCACTTCAGGGGATTTCTAAGCACTCAATTAACTAATTCATTCCATGACAAAGCAAAGTTACAGATTCAATGGAAACTATCTAGGAATTACAAATTTTCTTGACTGTGCTGCTTCCAGATTGGAAGTTATCACTCAAATGGATGCTTAGTCAATGAGCTTGTTTAAGATCGCAATCATCAGAAACAGGAAAACAAATCTCATGGTCTAAAACATTATCAATGCTAATAGATGATAGTACCAAGCGGTCAAGCAGGAGGTTGTTGTTAGCTTCAGGTATGTGAGCTCCACAATCAGCTATTTAATGCGACAATCAAACTATGTATCAGAAAAGCTACAGCTGTTAAATACATGCAGAATAAGAATATGTACAACAATGAAATGACCAAGAATACCAAACTTCAATTCTACTAAACAGACATCCTGTAGTGCACTTTTCCACAGTAGTGAGACCGAGACAACATGCAAGACATGAATAAAGGCTTCCACCTTCACTTGCTCAAACTTAATCTGAACATGATTGGCAAAATAAAGGTCAATAATTCAGGACCTGGAGATCACTAAATTTTATCAACATCCACACTACAAAGCGAACATAGCTTGCCACATTCATCTAATTAATGACAGCCATACACCCCAAAGACCTTTTGTACAGTCCACTGGCCATTTGGTCATAACTGGTTTAATATCCCTTTCTCCTCCACATTTACACCTACAAATCAAACATCAAACTGTGGATATGAGCACTGACAATCAATGTTGGTAACTGGCAATCTGGAGGGGTTCTGGAAAAGAGGAAGAACACAACTCCGACAGAGGACAGCTAAGTATTCTTCCCATATTCTGAGTGACTTTTTCCTTTCCAAGCTCCAATCTGTAACAGTAAGGGCCCTTTAAACTTTCCCAAAACAAAATAACACAGTTAAAGCTTGGAAGCAGAATCAGGTTATTAATCGGAAATAGGGAACAGTTTATTGTTCTTTATCTAGCCATAGGATGCGGACATCAGTAGCTGGGCCAGTATTTATTGCCCATCCTCGAATGCTCTTCAACTGGGTAGTTAACCATTAACCGTAAGGTTGTAGGTCTGGAGTCACTGGGAAGCTAGACTAGAGAAGGATGGTAAAATTTCCTTCCCTAAAAAGGACATGAGCGAACCAGTCAGATGTTTGAGACAACTAACATGGTAGGCTCATTCAGAAGGTCAGGAGGAATGGGATACAGGGAAATCTGGATACAGAATTGGCTGATCGACAGAAGACAGCGAGTGGTAGTGGAAGGAAAGTATTCTGCCTGGAAGTCAGTGGTGAGTGGTGTTCCACAGGGGTCTGTTCTTGGGCGTCTACTCTTTGTAATTTTTATTAATGACTTGAATGAGGAGATTGAAGGATGGGTTAGCATGTTTGCAGACGACACAAAGGCTGGAGGTGTCATTGAGAGTATAGAGGACTGTTGCAGGCTGCAGCGGGACATTGACAGGATGCAGAGATGGGCTGAGAGGTGGCAGATGGAGTTCAACCGAGATAAATGTGAAGTGATGCATTTTGGAAGGTCGAACTTGAAAGCTGAGTACAGGATTAAAGACAGGATTCTTGGCAGTGTGGAGGAGCAGCGGGATCTTGGTGTGCAGGTATATAGATCCCTTAAAATTGCCACCCAAGTGGACAGGATTGTTAAGAAAGCATATGGTGTTTTAGCTTTCATTAACGAGGGGATTGAGTTTAAGGGCCGTGAGATCTTGTTGCAGCTCTATAAAACTTTGGTTAGACCACATTTGGAATACTGCGTCCAGTTCTGGTCACCCTATTATAGGAAAGATGTGGATTCTTTGGAGAGGGTTCAGAGGAGGTTTACCAGGATGCTGCCTGGAATGGAGGGCTTATCTTACGACGAGAGGTTGACTGAGCTCATTGGAAAAAAAAAGGAAGAAAGGGGACCTAATTGAGGTGTACAAGATAATGAGGGGCATAGATAGACTTGATAGCCAGAGACATTTTCCCCAAGGCAGAAATTGTTAACACAAGGGGTTATAGTTTTAAGCTGTTGGGGGGAAAGTATGGAGGGGATGTCAGAGGCGGGTTCTTTACGCAGAGAGTGGAGAAAGCATGGAATGCGTTGCCAGCAGCAGTTGTGGAAGCAAGGTCATTGGGGACATTTAAGAGACTGCTGGACATGCATATGGTCAAAGAAATTTGAGGGCTTGTACATTAGATTTACCTTATATCAGGATCAATGGTCGGCACAACATTGTGGGCTGAAGGTCCTGTTCTGTGCTGTACTGTTTTATGTTCTATGTTCTAACAATGGTCACTACATGGTCACCAGTAGACTACCTTTGAATTCCAGATGTTTATTGAATTTAAGTGCCACCATCTGCCATGGTGGATTCAAATCCCTATCTCCAGAAAGTTATTCCAGATACCTTGGTTACTCAACCAGTGATATTACCACGACAAAACTGATTCCCCATACACTTGACTCATTACTTTCTGATGGAAGACAAATTTTTAGTATCATCTTTGTTCAACTGCAGAATTTACTTCAGTTCATACAAATGCTTTTGCCTGTATATATAGATACCCTACAGTGTGGAAACAGGCCCTTCAGCCCAACAAGTCCACACCAACCCTCTGAAGGTAACCCACCGCCCCACGGACTAATTCACCGAACAATTATGGTTAATTTAGCATGGCCAATTCACCCGACCTGCACATCTTTGGAATGTGGGAAGAAACCAGAGCACTCGAAGGAAACCCACACTGACACAGGGAGAATGTGCAAACTCTACAAAGAAAGTCGCCCAAGGCTGGAATTGAACCTGGGACTCTGGCGCTGTGAGGCAGCAGTGCTAGCCACTGAACTACCGTGCTGCCCCACTCCACAACAAATCCTATCCACCTGCAGATTGCACCAGTATCTGATCTCCTATAATCCATTTAAAATTTGAACAATGTATAAATCACTTCATGCCAACCTTCCCACTTCTCTGAGAATGTGTCATAGGGTATAAGCAGGCCGGGAAAGAGTTAAATTCTGAGTTTTGTGAAACAAGAGGTTCAGCTGAGTCTGACTCAGATCAGGTAAGAACTTAGTTAACAATGGGGTGCTGGAAGCAAGGGAAATGGGGGGGGGAAGAAGGGAAGGGGAAAAACAGGACAACACCTCTATCTGTGAACAGAGTAGGGATGCAGACAGAGAACATTGTATATGTGTAAAGATGGGGAATGCGGCAGAGATAGGGCAGGTAATGTCAAAAGTAGTTAAAAACAAAAATGAGAATTTTAAATTTGTGGATTGAGACCAACAATCAATGCAGTTCAACGAACATGGGTAGCAGATGAACAGGATATATTATGAGGTTCTCAATAAAGGGCGTCTAAGACAAAGTTTCAATAATCTTCCAAAATTCACCAGAGAACTTATACGTCATCATTGGTGGTCCCTCGCAGATGAGGATGACTCTCTTGCACTCTCAGGGTGAGCCCGTAGGTGGCTGTATAGACTGGTACAGCTATCGCAGGCTGTTACACTGGAGGCAGATGGTGGTCATGGGAAGGGGTGGGTGGGGCATTGGTATGGCAACACACTCCTTTCACTGTTTTCACCTGGCTTCCATTGTTTCCCCATGCTGAGTTGCCAGGTGCTCAAGGCCTTCCCAAATGCTCCTCCTCCACTTTGGATGATCTTGAGTCAGTGTTTCCCAGGGTGTCAGAGGGAATGTTGTATTTCACCAGTGAGGCGTCGAGGGTATCCCTGAAGTGCTTCCTATCCATCAGCATTGAAACGGCAGACAAGCCCCTGGCGGACTTACGCAACTTGTCCTTGCACAATTCATCTGTATCTACCTACCTCTCATATCAGATTTTTAAAGCAGCTTTCAGTGCGAGCCAGCTGCCAGCTTATTTCCAAGAATAAGATTATGACTTCCAATGACTTGCTCTCAATGAATCAATCTCACCTGATGACTGAAGCTAGGCAACTTTTACTGTCTGTAACTAAATCATAATTCACTCAAAAAAAATCAGTCAACAAACAATGCATTTGAACCTCAACATGTTTTTTTTTTAAAATCAGTGAACATGGCCTGAATGCTGCAATAAGAATAACGTTCACTACGCTGTTGCATAAAACTTGCAACAGTGTCTCAATGGCAATTAAACAAATTTAAAAGATGCTGTCCAATTTGCCTAGCCAGCCTACGAGCTTCATGATGCCCATACCTCAGAAATTTTCACATAAAATAGGTGAAGGACGACAAAAAGTTAAGTTTGTGATTCCACATAAGAGAATTGACCAATGAAACTCCACTCCCCACTCCTCCCAAACTGTTAAAGCACAAACTACACTTTTAAAAAAAATTTACCATCACAATTTTGGAATCTCAATATCAGAACCTAACTAGTGTTGAAAAATGTTTGATTTGTTTTTTGTTTACTCAGTTTCTCTCCAGGGACTCCTGTATGTGAATTTACATTGAATTACACATTCTAATTTCTACACCTTTGTTTGGACTCTGCTCATCTTAGTGAAAGTTCTTCAAATCAGACAGGTTTAAGAAAGTGTGCTTGCCTTCTACACACCATCAGGTACTTCTTGTAATTCTACTCACCAAATGATATGTTGCTTTACAAAAAGGACAACTGTTTGAATACTTGAAATGTCTATTAACTGCATTATTCTCAGAACCCATAATACCAATGATAGATAACAGTTTATCATGCCCTACTTTAAATCTACTCAGAAAGTAGGCCATCACAGCGTAAGAGGTAAAGGATTCCAAAAACAAAAAAGGTCAATCCTGCCATCCTCGGAACAAGTCGAATGAACCTTCCTTGCACTCCCTTCATCTGTTGGTGTTTTCAATTTTACAATCCCATCTACTCCTGATAATCTTGGTTTTCTTGTTGATGATTCTGAGGCAGAGTGTTCCAAATTGCCAAAAAAAAAAATCAGAAAAAAAAGTTCATATCTGTCCAAAAAAGGTCAAATCTCCAATTTTAAATAATGCTGCTATATACAGACACAGCCCCAAGTAGTAACGTCATTTCCACATCCATCTTGTCAAAGCAATTCAGGATTTTGGATACTTCAAGTCACCCTAAACTCTTCTAAATTCAGTGGCAACAAACCCAATGCATCCAATGTTTGCTCATAAGACAATCCATCCTTTCCAGTGACAAACTAGTAAAAATCTCTAAGTTGCTTGTAATGCATTTTCATCCTCCCCTCAGTAAGGAGAGCAAATTGCACAGTAGTCAAAGTATGGTCGCAGTAATCCCTGTGTAATTCAGAGTAGATTAGATTAGATTACTTACAGTGTGGAAACAGGCCCTTCGGCCCAATAAGTCCACACCGACCCCCTCAAGAGCAACCCACCCAGACCCATTCCCCTACACCTAGCACTACGGGCAATTTAGCATGGCCAATTCACCTAACCTGCATTTTTTAGACTATGTGAAGAAACCTATGCAGACACGGGGAGAATGTGCAAACTCCACACAGACAGTTGCCTGAGGCAGGAACTGAACCCAGGTCTCTGGCGCTGTGAGGCAGCAGTGCTAACCACTGTGCCACCGTGCCACCCATTAATATCCTGACTCTCATGTTCAATTCCTATCATATGAAAGGATAGCATTCCATTAGCCTTCTTAATTATTTGTTGTACCAGGGCACTAACTTCTTGTTATGCACATACAAGTACAGCAGTATAAGGGCATTCTCTCCAATTGCTTAGACAGGTTACTGCCAAAGTAAACAATTGCATATCTTCCCACGTTATCATCCACCTGTCTGATTTTCTCCCATGACTCAACCTGTGTTTATTAGTTTGCAATTTCTTTATGTCCTTATACACCAGAAGGAAGGTTGTCTTCTGCAAACCAGTTATCATAACATCACTACCCTCATTTAAGTCATAAATATAAATTGTAAAAAGCTGAGGCCTCTGCACAGACCCTGCAGGACTCCACTCACTATATTGCCAGTAGAAAATGACCCATTTATGCTAGCCAACTTTATCTTCCAAAATTAGAGGTTAGAGGTGTCAATAACAACGCCAGCAGGTATTGCTCATGCTCTGCCTTGAGGCGGTAATGTGGAATTGAATTCTTGTAACACAGCAGGTCTCTGTGATATAGATACTCACACAATGTGGTCAAGTAGAGCATTCCAGGAAATCAGCAAGGGAGAACAGACAAGATAGATGAAAGCCAGCATGGTATCAGCCATAGCAAGGAATTTGCCAGTGTTGATGTAACCATCCACCCCTACTCTTGTTCTTCTTGACAGCAGAGGTTATAGATTCGGAGGTGCTCCCAAAGCAGCACTGGCAAGTTTCTGCAGTATTACTCATAGCATCTATCTACACAGTGTAATGAACATATACATTTAAAAGGTGATGAAACAAAAAAAATTGGAGAAATTTAGCAGATCTGGTAGTACCTGTAGAGAGAAAGTTGAGTCAATATTTCTAATGAAAGGTCAGTGGACCAAAAAGATTGGACTCTGCTTTCTCTACATGGATGACACCAGATCTGTGGAGTTTCTCCAGAAGTTTCTGTTTTTGTTTCAGATTTCCAGCATCTGTAGTTCTTTGTTTTACTTTAAGGTATTGAACTGGCTGCCAATCCAGAGGAGGGCTCTTGTTCTGAATCATATCAAGTTTCTCAAGTGCTGGTGCAGCTGTAACCATCCAGGCAACTGGAGAGGATGATATTACATAGCTGACTTGGAAGAGAGGCTTTGGTGAGTCAGCAGCTGAGTCACTCTCCACAGAACATCCAGTTGGGGGGTTACTCTATTAAAGTGCCTATCAATTGAATTTCAGGTTGCTTGCAGTGCCAGGATTTCATGATGGCCGTTGAATGCCCACAAGTTAAACTGCCGATTGTCTTTTACGTTTTGAAAGGTGACTTAGAGGTTACAGTGCAGACATTCTGGCTACTGTGTCAAATGACTGCCTTTATTTATGTAGCACTTTTGTGAAGCACTTCACAAGTTCACCCTTCTGTGTAATCTTTTCACTCAACAGCAACCTATGGGAGATCAACAAGCACGTATCAAATTATTCACTAGAGTATGGAAATTATGCAACTTATAAATTAAGTGTTAAATATTGACTCAGAAGCTGCGAGGGAACTGGAATGCTGGCTCCAGTCAGTGACAGGTTTAATATGACAGCTGAAGAGTGCTGACAGTTGTAAGCAGATAGTGGTTTAAATGTAGCAGCTGCCCAAGTTACACAATACGTCGCAAGTTTTCAATACAAAAGTACAAAATTATAAGCCGTACATAGGTTTTGCTCGCCACTGCTAACAAATAATGCATCTTTAGCCCAAGGAAGAAATCTAAGTCTTTTGGCACCTGTAGCTTTTTAAAGCTAGGTACGTTCCTTCTGCAAACACGGAAACAGTTCTTCAATTGACTCGTACGAAAGGATCACTGCAGTGGTACATTAGACTCAAACGAAAATCCCAAAGAGTATACAGTTGTAACCATTTGCGCAGAAACGAAATGGAACGGCGACTATATAGATTACAACTTCTATCGCCTTCCGCCTCCCCCCCCCCCCCCCCAGCACTTTCCCCGATTTAATACGAAACAAAAAAAAAGTTTGAAGCCTTCCATTCAAAATCTGTTCAAAAGGCTCAGGCAAGTCTCCCGTGTTAGACATCGGCACTGATTCCGGGGGGTGGGGGGTTATATTTTATATAAACCGATGCATTTTAACTGATAAAACACTGGGGTTCAGAGAGACGCGGATTGAGAGAAGCTGAAACAGTGCAGCGGCCAAACCCCGAACATGGGGCCGAGGAGTCTACACGGGGGCGAGGGGGACGGCTACAGGGTCAGGAGTGAGCCCGAGGGTCGCTCGTGAGATTTAAATTTTAAAAATCTAACAGACAGCTCGCCCTCGATTAAATAAGACCGCACACGAATGAGGGGGAAGGCCGCCGGGGCCGAGTCGCAATCTCAGCTCCCGATTCATCCCCGCTGCAGGAGGGGGGGGGGGGGGGGGGGGGGAGTAGGCCGAAGCCGCGGTCTGGATTAGTTCGGAGAGGAGAGGCCCACCCGCAGCCCCGCACTGACCTGGATGAACTGGATGGTGAGAGCGCTTTTGCCCACGCCGCCGCCGCCCACCACCACCAGCTTGTACTTCTCCTGGGCCACTCCGTCCTTGGCGGCTGCCATGGTAACCGGGCCTGGGCCTGGGGCCGGAGCCTGGCACTCCGTCTCCTCTCCTCTCTCCCAACTCTCTGCTCTTCCTTCCCGCGGCGACTGACAAAGAGACCGCCCGGGGAGAAGTGAGGTAATGAGCAGTAAAACTTCAGCAGCAGCAGCAGCAGCAGCAGCACGGAGGGGTCGAGAAAGTTCTCCGGGCGACACAAAGGAGCGGACGGTCTGTCAGAGTGTGACTCATGGAAGTGGGCGCGCCGCCGGCAGCAGGAAGCGGCAACACTCGGAGCCGCCGCCACTGCCACCACCACCACCACACACACACACACACAGGACAAATAGGGGAGGCCAGGCCGGGAAGCGACAGCCGCTGCAGATGGAAGGCGCCGCCGGAGCTGGTCAGAAACTGTAATCAGATGTAAATAAATCGGCTGCTCAATATTCACACTGTCACTCCCCGCCCCGCCCCATAACACAACACAACACACAGCCGCGTCAGACTCAATGAGGCGACCACCCCAGTATCTAACCCAACCCCAGCTTCCACTATTTATCTCCCAATCCTTAATCCTGTTTTCGCTCACTAGCCTCCCCACTTCAGAAATTTACTTCTCAGAATTTCGTTCAAAAATTGCACTCAGTTCTCTCCTCAGTCTGAGTTCATTAGAAATCGGGGATCTCATCGCCTCAGCTTTGACTGAGATTTCACAAAGGGAGCAGTTGACAAATGATGGGCACAGTGCCTCCCAAGAACCTTGCAGTTGATTAAGGACCGCGCCGTATTGTTAGTCTATGTCGAACCCACTTGTTTTCAGGCAGCATATTGACCGAGGATGCCGTACATGTTCACAAAGTGCTCCCCCTAATGTTGCAGCACAAATAAATGTAATCTTGACTGAATTAGGGAAATAAACCAACCTGCGGAGTATGTCTTCCTTCACACAACGAATGCAAAAACAAAAAACGGAGATTCTGGAAATCTGGAATCAAAATCCGAAAATACCAGAAATACGCAGCAGATCAGGTAGCATCTGTAAAGAGTATGACTGAGACATGAATTCTTTCCTTTCCAAAGATATTGACAGAAACTTCAGAGTATTTCCCAGCATTTTTAGTTTCAATCCCATTTTCCATCCAATTCAATAAGGGGTGGCTGCATAGCAATCACTATCAATTATTGTAGTCTATTCCCCTCAGTAAATCCAGATCTAAATTAGTCACATCGTAGACAGAATAATAAAGCACGGCAGGTGGCCCGGCACCTATCCTGTCTGTCAGCGGACAGACATTTAGTTGATCCCATTCTTTTGTTCTTTTGCGTCTTTTACTCATTAATCACATTAATCCAGTTTTTCAACAAGATTGTGTTCGCATACAATCCATTACTTTTCCTTATACATTTTTGTTTGGCCCGCTCAGTTACATTAAATTGTATTTGCTTTCCAATTTTCAATCTCAGGATCATGTGTGAAAAAACTACTTTTTGTTTTGAATGTTATATTGTTACACTGTGTTGAGAATGTATAACCTGAGTTACTGTATTCAATGTTACACCACAGTGATGTTCCATGTAACAATGTATTCATCTCCCAGCCCTTTACAGAGCACCATGAAATACACTCAATGAAACTCGAGCATTTTGAGTCTAAATTGAAATTCCACTTGACATGCTGAAACAGTCTAGCAACCTGGCACAGTTGCTCAGAGACTACCAAAAGACTTCACTGCCAAAAAATTAACAGTTTCCAGTAAAGCAGCATGAGACTTGGGGGGAAGAAAACCAAGATTCCACCCATGACTTTCAATCTGCCCAGTAGCCAAACATTTTAGTGGAAAGCTTCAAAAATAGATCTAATGAAAACAACACTTTATGAAAAGACAAGATTCCCCTATGCTGACCACACAAAATTATTGCCGATAGTAATTTTCCCAATAAAATCACATAAAATATAAAATTGGCTACCAGAGGTTTAATGCATGTTCATGATTACTGTTGAATGGATGAGGAAGTGCAGGTATGGACCAATAATGTGTGCAACAGACATACTGGAGCTCAACTTTAGAAATGCAGCTGTTTAGCATGGGTCATGTTCAGATCACATTTCACAAATAAGATCAAGAGATGCATCTGAAAAATATAACACCTATGTTGCAGTTATTTGAGGGAGTCTGATGCCCTTTGTTCAACTTCTGGATGTGTGCTCTCACAAGCCATTCAGGGACATGTTTGCAGCAAACAGAATAGATGGAGAGTGGACAGAGAAATATTTCTTCAGAAAGAATGGGTATATAATTGTTGCCACACTTCATGCTTTTGGCAGTTTGCTATCAAATTGTAGGAGGCCATTAGAGCAATAAGTGTCATAAGAATTTTCAAAAACGACGTGAGAGGCGAAAATAATTCTTCACATGCTGAATAGTTATGATATGCACTGCCTGGGAGTGTGGTGAAGGCAGGTTCAATTGAGGCATTTGTTATGTACCAGCCCAAAGCCCCTTTAAATATATCAAGGAAATAATCTGGACCCTAACCTTTTTCTTATTTAAAGGCAGGTAAAGTGCTGTGTCCCAGATGTAATTCATTTGGTCATGCTATTTGGGTTGAAGCAAAACACACTTTATTTTTACCCTCGATTTAAAATACAGTACAAACAAAAGAAAGAAGAATTCGTATAATTTTAACTGTACTGGACAACTTAACAGAATTACAGATTGGATACAGGTTTGCTCGCTGAGCTTGAAGGTTCGTTTTCAGACATTTCACCACCATATTAGGTAACATCTTCAGTGAGACTCCAAATGAAGCACTGGTGGTGTAGCCCGCTTTCTATTTATATATTTGGGTTTCCTTAGGTTGGTGATGTCATTTCCTGTGGTGACATCATTTCCTATGGTGATGTCATTTCCTGTTCTTTTTCTCAGGGTGTGGTAAATGGGATCCAAGTCAATGTGTTTATTGATAGAGTTCCGGTTGGAATGCCATGCTTCTAGGAATTCTCATGCGTGTCTCTGTTTGGTTCATCCTAGGATGGATGTTTTGTCCCAGTAGAAGTGGTGTCCTTCCTCATCTGTTCGTAAGGATACTAGTGAGAGTGGGTCATGTCGTTTTGTTGCTAGTTTATGTTCATGTATCCTGGTGGCTAGCTTTCTGCCTGTTTGTCTAATATAGTGTTTGTTACAGTTCTTGCAAGGTACTTTGTAGATTACATTAGTTTTGCTTGTTGTCTGTATAAGGTCTTTGAAGTTCATTAGCTGCTGTTTGAGTGTGTTGGTGGGCTACCATGATGCCAAGGAGTCTGAGTCGTCTGGCAGTCATTTCCAAGATGTCTTTGATGTAGGGCAGAGTGACTAGGGTTTCTGGATGTGTTTTGTCTGCTTGTTTGGGTTTGTTGCTCAGAAATCGGCGGACTTTATTCCATTTCATTCAGAGGCTCACTGAAGATGTTCCTTGTATGGTGACAAAACATCTGAAAACGAACCTTCCAGCTCAGTGAGCAAACCTACACCCAGAACCTCAACCTGAGCTACAAATCTTCTCAAAACTCACTAGAATTATAGATTATTTAAATACTATACAGCAACTGTTCCAATAACAGTAACATCCCACAAATATGCCCTTGGCAAAGAGAAATTCAGTAAAATGCAATTCAATGTTTCTCCATTCCAAGAAAAAAGAACACCAAGAGAAAATTCAGAGAGAGAGAGAAAGAACTCCAGCCTTCTCTGTGTCAGAGTGATATATATTAGTCTCCACTATCAACTTCAAAACTCCAATTATTGCAAATTAAGCTAAAACCCTGGTTCTGTGGAAGGCTGACTCCACCCATTCATGCTGCTTCTAGTATTCTAAATATTTTTCATAGGGGGCCTCAGAAGCTGTTTACTTTATTGGCTTGGAACAGACACCTGTTTCAAAACCCCTCCTCAGAAAAAAGGAGAAAATGCACATCTTGAAGCCATAGCATCATCACATATTCAAGACAACATTCAGTGATTATTTAGAAATAAGGTATAAGAGGATGTTTCCACTAGTGGGTGAAACTAGGACAAGAGGCATAGCCTCAAAATTAGAGGGAGCAAATTTAGGACTGAATTAAGAAGGAATTTCTTCACCCAGATGGTTGTGAATCCATGGAATTCCCTGCCAAGTGAAGTAATTGTGGCTTCCTCATTAAATGTTTTTACAACTAAGATAGATCATTTCTTGAGCAGTAAAAGAATTAAGGGTTATGGTGAGAGGGCAGGTAAGTGGAGCTGAGGCCACAAAAAGATCAGTCATTATCTTATTGATTGGCAGAGCAGGCTTGAAGGGCCAGATGGTCTACTGCTGTTCCTACTTCTTATATTCTGAAGTTCTAATATTTGGATTACGGGGAACAGGTTGGAGATTGGTGCTGGACTTAAAAACTCAGCAAGCTCAACAACATAATGAGTTGAATAGCCTCCTTCTGCACTGTCCTAAGCCCGACCATCTTCAGGTGTTTCATCTATGATCTTCCCTCCATCTTAAGGTCAGAAGTGGGATGATCACTGATGATTGTATAATGTTCAGCACCATTTGTAATTCTCCATGGTCAAATGCATCAAGATCTGGTCAGTAATCAGAGATAGGTTGAAAAGTGGTAAGTTACATTCATTCCACACAAATGCCAGACAATAACCATTTCCAATAAAAGACAATGTGACCACACTCCTTGACATTCAATTGCATTACCATCACTGAATCCCCCACTGTCAACAGCTTGGGGGTTACCTTTGATAAGAAGCACAATGAGACTCACCACATAAATATAGCGGCGACAAGAACAGATCTTAACGTAGGAATATTGCAATGAGTAACTTACCTCCTGAGTCCCCAAACTTCCTCCACCATCGACAAGGCACAAGTGAGGCGTATGATGGAACACTTCCCTACTTGAGTGGATAAGTGCAGCTCCAATGACACTCAAGAAGCTTGACACCATCTCGAACAGTGCAGCCCACTGAATTAGCACTACATCCACAACTATTCACTCCCTCCACACCAAAGCTCAGTAGCAGCAGCATCTATTATCTATAAGATGCACTGCAGAAATTCACCCAAGATCCTTAGATCCAAACTCATGACCACTTCATCCTGGAAGGACAAAGGCAGCAGATACATGAGAAGACCTTCAGTTGCAAGTTCCCCCTCTGCCACTCACCATCTCGACTCAGAAATATATTACTGTTCCTTTGCTGTTGCTGGGTCAAATTCTTGGAAATCCCTCCCTAAGGGCAGTGTGGGTTTATGTCCAGAACATGGACTGCAGTGGTTCAAGAAGGCAGCTCACCACCAACTTCTCAAAGGCAACTGGGGACAGGCAATAAATGCTAGCATTGTGCATAAGACCATAAGACATAAGAACAAAAATTAGGCCATTCAGTCCCATCGAGTCTGCTTCTGCATTCAATCATGGTTGAGAAGTTTCTCAACCAATTCTTCCGCTTTCTCCCCATAACCCTTGATTCCCATTTACAATCAAGAACCTTTCTATCTCCATCTTCTAAACTCCATCGAGTATAGATCCAGAGTCCTCGAACGTTCCTCATACATTAAGCTGTTCATTCCTGGGACCATTCTCGTGAATCTCCTCTGAACCCGCTCCAGAGCTACTAAATTCTTCCTGAGATATGGGGCCCAAAACTGCGCACGATACTCCAAATGTGGCCTTGACCAGAGCCTTGTAGAGCTTCAGAAGTACATCACTGCTTTTAGATTCAAGTCCTCTCAAAATAAATACCGTCATTGTATTTGCCTTCCTAACTACTGATTCAACCTGAAAGTTTTACCTTGAGAGAATCCTGGACTAGAACTTCTGAATCCCTTTGCACTTCAGAATTCTGAATTTTCTCCCAATTTAGAAAATAGTCAATTTCTCTATTCTTCTCACCTAGGTGCATGGCCTCACAATTTCTCCCATTGTACTCGATCTGCCACTTCTTTGCCCACTCTCCTAACCTTTCCAAATCCCTCTGCAGCCTCCCTGCCTCCTCAAACCACCTGTCCCTCCTCCTATCTTTGTATCATCTGCAAACTTAACCAGAATGATCTCAATTCCTTTATCTAAATCGTTAATGTAAAAGGTGAAAAGTTGTGGTCCCAACACTGAACCTTGCAGAACACTACTTGTCACCAGCTGCCATCCTGAGAAGGACCCTTTTATTCCCACTCTCTGCTTTCTACCAGACAGCCAATCTTCTATCCATGCTGGCACCTTGCCTCTAACAGCATGGTCCCTTATCTTACTCAGTAGCCTCCTATGTGGCACCTTGTCAAAGGCCTTTCTGAAGTCCAGATAGATAACATCCATTGATTCTTCTTGGCCTAATTTGCTCTATACTTCTTCAAGGAGTTCTAGCAGATTTGTCAGGCATGATCACCCCCATACTGACTGCCCAATTTTACCATACGCTTTCAAGTATTCAGAAGTCTCATCCTTCACAATGGATTCCAGGATCTTATCCATGACCAAGGTTAAGCTAATTGGTCTGTAATTTTCCATCTTCTGCCTTACTCCCTTTTTAAACAGGGGTGTTATATTAGTGATTTTCAGTCCTCTGGGACCCTTGCTGATTCTAGTGATTCCTGAAAGATTACCACTAATGCCTCCACTATCTCTTCAGCTATCTCCCTTAGAACTCTGGCGTGTAATCCATCTGGTCCAGGTGATTTATCCACCTTCAGGCCATTCAGCTTTTCTAGCACTTTCTCCTTGGTGATGGCCAATATACTCAGCTCTGCCCCCTCACTCTCTTGAATGTTTGGGAAATTACTCATGTCTTCCACTGTGAAGAATGAGGCAAAGTAATTATTCAGTTCCTCAGCCATTTCTTTGTTCCCCACTTCTATCTCTCCTGTGTCATTTTCCAGCAGCCCAATGACCATTTTTGCCTCTCTTTTCCCCTTTACATTTCTAAAGAAACTCTTACCATCTTCCTTTATATTACTGGCTAGCTCACCTTCATATTTAATCTTCTCTCTTCTTATTTATTTTTTCTATGTCCCATGAGAGAATAAAACAAAGCAAATCTATGATTCTGTTATTCAATAGATGGAGAGAAAGATGATTTGTTGTGGATGAATAATTCTACAAGCAACAGAATGACATCTCATCCAGAGTGAAGTCCATTTGAAGATGCCATTACCAAGTGATTCACAATGAATTAGATTAACTGTTTCCATTGAATAGTGAAGACAATGAATTTGACAATTTTAAAATATTTTGCTTGTGTTAGAAGTATTTTTGTACAATTAATTTGTGTAACAAATTGTGACACATCAATTTAATCTAAATTATCAATGTTTCTTTTCACATTTCAAAATGAGGAACATTCAACCCAAACTGACAGTTCAAATTTTATATTCTGCATTTAAGTTAACCCCTGTTTTTGCAATAATTTTTGAAGTCTTCAAATGTTGACTTAGAGTGTGATTTGTAGTACAGTCTCAAAGATGTGTCACTTTAGAATTTCAGCTACATCAACAACTTCAGCTGAGTTCCTATGCATTTCTGGCATACATTACTGTAAGGTTCCACTCTTCCAATAACTTTACAGATGCCTATCCAATACACAGCTGACCTGGCTCTCAGTTTACACTTCTCCGATTCCATGTGGCCTTCATTTTCTTTCAAGAGAATTTATTCCTGCATCATTTTGGATCTAGGGTTATTCTGTATCTGGATAGCAGAACACCATCATCTCGTGAGATTTCATTTTTGATAGACTAGTACTGCTTTTTGTGGACTGACTGTTATATTATTTCAGGCTTCAGGTTAGATTAGATTAGATTAGATTACTTACAGTGTGGAAACAGGCCCTTCGGCCCAACAAGTCCACACCGACCCGCCGAAGCGTAACCCACCCATACCCCTACATTTACCCCCTTACCTAATACTACGGGCAATTTAGCATGGCCAATTCACCTGACTTGCACATCTTTGGACTGTGGGAGGAAACCGGAGCCCCCGGAGGAAACCCACGCAGACACGGGGAGAACGTGCAAACTCCACACAGTCAGTCGCCTGAGTCGGGAATTGAACCCGGGTCTCTGGCGCTGCGAGGCAGCAGTGCTAACCACTGTGCCACCGTGCCGCCCACACAGGCTATCCTGAGATTACTTTCTGAAATAGCATAACTTTTTGTTTTTATTGGTATCCTCTCTAATTTGACTCAATGTTGTGGTGTTGCATTCACTAGATAATGAATCTTTATACCCAAACCTCCTATCTCATAGTTTCCTGGAAAAAGGTGTAGCTTTTCTCAATTGTTCAATTCCAGCATAGCAGAACCATCTGTTTCAGCGATGTGGACCATACAGTTAACATCTTCCATTACTGGACTTTGAATTGTTCCTAGCTGTTGCATTTATTTGTTTGGCTTCAGAGAGCCTTTCCTTGATTATCCAATTACATTCAAATTTTTAGTAAAGGTCTTCTGGGTCTAATCTTCATCAAAATAGATTGCTCTTTGCTCAGTATCAATCTTCGGCTTTAGATTTATGGTTTAGCCATATTCCTCTTCTTCTTACTGATCTAAATGTTTGTCTGAATTTCTTTTCTATGGGAATTGTATGTTTCCTCTCTTTATTGAGTTCTCAAATTTTTGTCATCTTTCAGGGTAGAGATGCTTTGAGTTTTTTTCTTACCATTTGTCCTGTTGCTCTGACTCTAAAAAGTCATTAACATGTTCTTTCTATATTATAACGTCTTTTTCCAGTGATAAGGCTTTCCACAAACTCTGAAGTTTCATCCACATATGTAATAGTTTCATATGTCTGTGAGTTCATGTCATTGTCTACATCTCTTGCATATCTTTCTGTCTGATATACATGCTTTCTTTTACTGTACCAACTCTGTTGCTTTTCTCTTGACTTGATTGAAAGATAATCATTTGAGTGGTCAGCATTTCCTTTGTCTACTTGTCATTTCTTGTGCCCTGGCAGTGGTTACAGCCTCCGATATTGTGTGCTTGTCCTTTCTAATTAATTCTTTTTATACACCTAAATGTGTAGAACTCCAAATGAGCTTACCGAGCAGCCTTTCATCCATACCCTGAAGTTTATGCTTTCTGGGAACAGTTTGAAGAAATTGGCAACCAGGTTCACCTGATTCCTGTCTCAGGCGTTGTAATACAAATCAGGACAGACAATGTTTTGACATTGGCTGGAAATAGATACTTAAGTTTTCAAGAATTCTGTTTGGGATTCTGTTGGGTGGTGAGATGAAGATTAGGACATTGGCAGGAGAAGGGACAAAAGTCTGTATCAGGACTGGAGCTGGGGGAAAGAGCAGGGAGTTGGACTCGGGGAGCCAGACTGCATTCGTTCATTCTGTGCATTTCTTTTCATCTAAAAACCTGCAGAACTTTTCTTCCTGCAATGCCATATTTGTGACTGTTTGCTGCTTTCTTTTGCTTGTCATAACTGGCTTTCCCTTGAACCGTCCACACGTAACATTTATACCAATCATAGCAAATCCAGAATAGTGGAGCAGGCTTAAAGGGCTGAATTTGGTCCTATCTTTAGCTGCAAACGAACGATCTTTTACTTGTTCGAACTCGAAATGAATTTAATTGTAGAACACAGTTTTTTTTAAATGAGAAATGGTTAAGTTTACAGCAAGAGGGCCGTTCAATTCTCTCGTTGCGCACACGTGTGGAGATTTTTTATTTGAATTATTACAGTCATGGTCCTCTGTTTTCATTGGATCGAGTTGTATGATAGGTTCGTTATATTCATGAAACATACACAGTAATCAGGTCTCAGCACTGAGGAATGAGATGATTCAACCTTTCCGCTAATACCAGACTGAAGTGATTATTAATGGTTTAGTACACTTTGGCCGGCCATCAACACGAGGAGTTTAACTGTCCCTCTGTATCAAGGCTGATTGATGAAAGATCTGTCAGACAGTCCATACTTTTACCGAAATTATTCAGTCAGTTTGAAAGAAAGTTCGTAGATTTTTGATCCGTTTCATTTCCATTTTAAACCATTTATATAAATATTTATTATATAATGACATTTCACGGGTCAAAAGTGGTGATAAAAACTGAAAATCCGCACCGAAATAAGCAACATGAAACAATTACGAGTTTAACGGTAGAATGATTAGCCACATCTAGAAAACTCAAGTAGTTTTGCTCGTTTTAAGTAAATGCTTGAAAAAGATCAGATTTAAATATACGCAATTTTAAAAGCGTCATTAAGAAACAACTAAACATTTCCAAACTAAATATTTTGTCTGGTATTCTCTAGCTATGTGGGAGTTATCACTTATGTACATTCATGGCAGTTTTAAGTGATATGGACTTCAGCCTCTCCATACAAAGGATAAAATCCTCATGCAGATGACGCACTCATCCTGAAGTGGCAGTGAACAATGTAGTAATGTTTGCTGAAGCGTTTCTATCTGACCATTACTGTCAGTGTGTAGAATACAAACTCAGAATTTGCACTTTTAAGCTTGACATGTTAAATATTTTAGGATTTCTAATTACCATCAGTTTTTTAAAAAATTCACTCGTTTTATGAATATCAGCGAGATTAAACGTCAGTTTGTTTAGGATCGACGCATGGTGACATTTTTTTACACCAACTGAGACAGCGTCTCTCCCTCTCGGGCCTGATAGCTCCACCACTCGACCACATTGTGATAGTACAACAAAGCGACGTTGAAGCTAAATTTGGCACAGTGCACATATTGAGAAAACATGACGATGGACTACAGTTTTGTGATAGATATAGGACAGATGTCAGAGGAAGTTTCTTTACTCAGAGAGTAGCAGGGCTGTGGAATGCACTGCCTGCAACAGTAGTAGACTCGCCAACTTTAAGGGCATTTAAATGGTCATTGGATAGGCATATGGACGAGAATGGAATAGTGTCGGTTAGATGGGCTTCAGATTAATTCCACAGATCGGCACAACATTGAGGGACAAAGGACCTGTACTGCACTGTAATGTTCTAGTTATAAACAACTGATAGGTACACGTGGGTGATAAAATAAACTTCCGTGCACATTACATTATCTTTAGTCAATATTATTCCGTTGATCTTGTTTTGATCACAGCTGATGGTAATATTGGACAAGTTTGATAGACCATATGTTTTTTATGCTATTTGATAGTGGTCAGTCACTGAACACATTCACAAGAGGCTGCCAATGTATTAATAACGAAAGAACATAATTTATTTCACAGAGAAAAGTAACTTTCTGGCTGCCTAAGTTATTGTTCCCCTGCCTGCTGACCACATCTCTTGCTGCACTTCATTCAGGGAGTGGGCAAAAGTGAGTACCAAGGGCTGTTACTGATCATCTTTCTGAGACAACCATGTTCTACATAATTTCATGGGGACCTCTCAGATGCAAGCATTAGTATAATGCTGCAAGTTTAACAAAGTTACTCCTAAAGCCTCATTGATTTTTCATTATTTTCATTTTATTCTGTCATAAATTTTGGTTTGAAGCAGTGAACTAGGAGCTGTGAGTGAAATCTGACTTTTGGACTGTGGGAAACAGCTTGTGTTTAAAAGAAAACTGACCGATTGCAAGTTCCCATGAGCTGTCGAAAAACCAGGCAACATGTGACTAAACTAGCATCCGATTCCGCTACCAGTTTTGGAGGAACCATTCAGTCGTACACTTGTGGATTGTGCAGGACATTGCCTAAAATGATAGCCAGAAATGATTGGGTACTCAATTTCAGAGGCTACTCCCTAAAGAACAATCTAAGCCTAAGTGGTTGTGGAAAAACTCTCAGTTTTTCACTCATTATCGTCTACCAAAGCACAATTTGATCAAGGATCAAACTTTACGTCAAAGCTCTTTCAAAATGCGATTAGTAGTTTGGAAATTAAACAATGAAAGTCAACTGGGTACTATCTGCAGACACAAGATGCTGTGAAGAGCTGTCACAAAACTCTCAAAATATGGGCTATGAGTATCAAATTTTCTTTTATTTTCAACCAGAGAATCTCCAAATGAGTTGGCTGTCTTCAGCCCACTCAAATTAGTTTGTGGCCATGAAATAAGAGGACCATTAAAACTGATGAGGTAAATCGTCAAGTAAGAAAAATGCATCTTCAATGTTTGAATAAGCGTTCCCATTTCTCAAAAGGTAAACAGGAGCATGTGGAGTTGCAAATGAACATCTGAAAACCTCCCAAAACATACAAATAAACGTGCAACAACCAGAAATTTTAAAGAAGAAGATGAAGTATTGGTATTGTTGCCTTTACAACATGAGCCATTAAAAGCAAAATTCAGTGGTTCTCACAAATAATAAAAAGTGCTAGTCAGGTAACATATTTAATTGCTAGTGAGCTTTGAGAAGATTTGTAGCTCAGGTTGAGGTTCTGGGTGTAGGTTTGCTCACTGAGCTGGAAGGTTCGTTTTCAGACATTTTGTCACCATACTAGGTAACACCTTCAGTGAGCTTCCGAATGAAGCACTGGTGGTGTAGCCCGCTTTCTATTGATATCTTTGAGTTGGTGACATCATTTCCTGTGGTGACATCATTTCCTGTCATTTTTCTCAGGGGTGGGATGGTAAATGGGATCCAAGACAATGTGTTTGTTGATAGAGTTCTGGTTGGAATGCCATGCATCTAGGGATTCTCATGCACGTCTCTATTTGGCTTGTCCTCGAATGGATGTGTTGTCCCGTTGAAGTTGTGTCCTTCCTCATCCATATGTAAAGATACTAGTGAGAGTGGGTCATGTTGTTTTGTGACTAGTTGATGTTCATGCATCCTGGTGGCTAATTTTCTGCCTGTTTGTCCAATGTAGTGTTTGTTACAGTTCTTGCAAGGTATTTTGTAGATGACATTAGTTTTGCTTGTTGTCTGTATAAGGTCTTTGAAGTTCATTAGCTGCTGTTTGAATGTGTTGGTGGGCTACCATGATGCCAAGGGGTCTGAGTAGTCTGGCAGTCATTTCCAAGATGTCTTTGATGTAGGGGAGAGTGGCTAGGGTTTCTGGATGTGTTTTGTCTGCTTGATTGTCTACTGATTTCTGAGCAACAAACACAATGTTCATTGGGTATCCGTTCTTTTTTTTAATAAATATTTTTATTGAGAAGCTTTTAAAAATCTTTTACAAAACATTTTTATACAAAGAAAAAAAAACATCAAAACGAAAACAGTACAAAGAACAAGGCCATAACATAACTATTTGACCAAAACAAACCTATCTACTTAACAAAAACTAAACGACAAACATATTGAACAAATACTAGCTTAAATTACATTCAAGTTACTTAAATTAAATTACTCATCACACTTCCACTGAAGCTCCCATCCCTGGGAGTACCCCCGACAGTACCCATTTTCTTTTCCTACCAGTCTCCTCCTCCCAAGGCACAACGGGCACCCATAAAAATTCCCACGGCTATACCACAGCCCTGACTAATATTGCTGACAAGTCAGTTTCAATATACTTTAAAAAGGGCCATCACATCCTATAAAACGGTTCCGTTTTGTGGTGTATCATATTTGTGCGGTAATCGTGGGGGGGGGGGGATGCTCCATCACCAGCTTACGCCACCCCATAAGACCTGGTGGTTTTTCTGACGTCGAATTTAGTAGAATGTTCTTCCTCACGCAATGGGCAAGGATATTACACAGTACCCGTTCTTTTTAACTACAATGTATAGGTGATTTTCCTCTGCTCTGCATAGTTCGTCTGTGCTGCAGTGAGTGGCTCGTTGAACAAATGTTCTAATGCAGTTTTGTTTGTGGATGTTGGGATGATTGCAGTTCAATATTTGGTCTGGATGTGTTGTTTTCCTGCAGACACTGGTTTGAAGATCCCCATTGGCTGTTCGTTCTACTGAAACATCTAGGAATGGCAGTTTGTTGTTGTTTTCCTCCTCTTTAGTGAATTTTATGCCAGTAAGGTTACTATTGATGGCCTTGAAGGTTTCCTCTAATTTGTTTCATTCAGTGATGACAAAGATGACGTAGCGTACCCAAAGTTTGGGTTGGAAGGTTAGCAGAGCTGTTTGTTTGAGTCTCTGCATTACTGCCTTTGCTAAGAACCCTGACATTGGAGATAACATGGGTGTTCTGTTGGTTTGTTTGTAGATTTTGTTGTTGAAGGTGAAGTGGGTGGTAAGGCATAGGTCCACTAGCTTAACGATACTGTCCTTGCTGAAGTTGGTGGTGTATGGTGTATATGTCTTTGGTTCTTCTAATAATGTAGTCAGTGTTTCCTTGGCCAGGTTCACATTTTTGGATGTGAACAGATCTGTTACATCAAAGGAGACCATTATTTCATCCTCTTCTATCTTGATGTCTTTGATGTTTTTTTTTTTAGATTACATTACAGTGTGGAAACAGGCCCTTCGGCCCAAGTCCACACCGACCCGCCGAAGCGCAACCCACCCATACCCCTACATTTACCCCTTACCTAACACTACGGGCAATTTAGCATGGCCAATTCACCCGACTTGCACATCTTTGGACTGTGGGAGGAAACCGAACACCCGGAGGAAACCCACACAGACACGGGGAGAACGTGTAAACTCCACACAGTCAGTCGCCTGAGGCGGGAATCGAACACGGGTTTCCGGCGCTGTGAGGCAGCAGTGCTAACCACTGTGCCACCGTGCCGCCCATTCTTCAGGAATTCTTGGATGAAGTAAATGGAATGGCGTGAATCTTCTACTGAGTGTTTTAGTCTTTGGTGGAGCTCCTTGGCCATTCTGTAAGTTGGTATTCCAGGTAGTGAGACGATGGGTCTGAGGGGGGGCTCCTGGTTTGTGAATATTGGGTAATCCATAGAAGCATGATGTGTTGGATCGATCTGGTTTCATTTTTTGGATGTTGATCTTATTTATTTCTCCAGATTTCTGAAATGTTTTGAGTAGGGCTGTGATTCAGTTTTCTGGTTGTGGTGTCGGGTCTATCGCCACTCATTGGTAAGTAGTGCATTTGCTTTCTCAATGTAGAGTCTTTTTTATCCTACCTGCAGACAAAGGATGGCTCAACAGCCATCTTACATCAACAATTTTTTTTAGTCTTTTTAGTGCTGTCCTTTTTTGTGTATTGAGTGTGTTTCCTTCCTTTTTCCTGCTTAATAGCGGTGTGACTGCCTCTCTGATGGTTTGCTGGGTTTCTTCTGTGAGTTGGTTGTCTTTCATCCTCATGCTGCTAAGAAATCTTTCTTGTCAGCACCCTGGAAGTAGGAATTTAATCCTCTTACTAAGACAGCTTTCTCAGTGTCTGTTCAGTGTTTGCTCAGTGAGCAAACCTACATCCAGAACCTCAAACTGAGCTACAAATCTTCTTAAAACTCACTAAAACCGATGGGCGCAATACGCTAAAACTGGCCCGAAAGTGGGAAACCATTGCCATCTGACAGAGCACCACTCGCGAACAGCTGTACTTCCTGCATGAATGCCGAAGGAAACAGGTACTACCTAAATGTCTTCAATACAAACCTCCCCTTAATACCCCACTAGCCAAAACAACAGCAGAGCAACACGGCCATAGATTGCTTAGAGAAATAATTAATGATGCCCACAACAGACACCATAAATATGACAGGAAACTTTTGCGTCAAAAATCCTTACTAATGCAACAGACCATGAATGGACACAGTTCAACAAGCCATAGATATTCAACAGCAAAAAAAAACATAGAAAATGAAAAAGCTAGACCTGCAGAAAAAAGTAGACAAACTTACACAAAATAACAAAACTTATCTGACCGACCTTAACAGACACTGAAAAAGCCATCTTAGTAAGAGGATTAAATTCCTATGCCAATAATGTCCTGCTCACCTGAGACCTTTCACTCCAGGTTCATTTTCTGCACCTTGCCTTGAGTTCGAATGGTGCAGGACCACATTGTAAGGGCCAGTCCATTGCTTACAGTATCTGGTTTAAAATACCTGCCAGATCAAACCGATATCAAAACTTCATTTGAAAGAGGCCTGTGTATTTGTTCCACTATCGGTTGACTGGGAGCACAGGCAGCTTTATATCGTCATTCAGGCTGAGGGTTTCATGAATGTATCATCAGCCACACTGGGGGTAGCCCTTGAATTCCAGCAGCCATCTCTGGTGGAAGGAAACCTTGGAAGGTGGCTGGAAACTGAGAGTTCTCCAAAATGTATGCAGCATAGCAGCTCCTGGGATATCTGTCACACATCTCCAAAATCTTGAGTGGTCCCAGGTGAGCAGGACATTGATGTAGTGGGAGCCATTTTAGTCATCACGTTCTGTAGGTTGATAATAGAACACTCTCAAAGCAGGGCAGGTACAATCAATATAAACATTGAAAATAAAATCAGAATGTGTCCACATAATCAAAATTACAATGAGTTTCACTAAATCATGGGATGTTAGAGCCTCATCCACTACTATTACCTAAAATTAGGGTGAGACTAAGATAATACACAATACCACATCATATTTACAGCACCCAACAGGCATTCAACCCCAATAATGTTCATGTTACTGCCTATGCTCTACACCAATTTCCTCTGTTCATCATATAACTCCTTCAATACATTCTTCCATTTCCTTCTCCCCTGAAGCTTTCCCTTGAATCAGGATTTGTTCAACCTTTACATGTGAGAAACCATATTTTGAGTTTTCTCATTCAAGGGACCAAAGAATGAATGTTTTTCATTGATAAGGCTTTGCACAACATTAAACAGGAATTTCAAAAGAAATGTTGAGGTTTGAAAAAAACATTAGAAAGAACTTAACTGCAAAAAAAAACACATCAAAGCTATAATAGTCATTTAAAAAGTGAGTAATGAATAAAAAATGTCCATTAAAAAGATGGCAAGGAGTGAGTGAACTTATTAAAAATTTTTGATTTTTCACTGAGTAAACAGAGCTTGAAAGAGTCGAGTAGGCTGTGGGCCCTGATCACCATGATAGTGAGCTAACACTAACTTTGTGTTCACATTTGGTAGGGCACACATCAAGTTAGCCTCACCAGGATTCAAGCAAAAGTGAGAGCCTGAAGCAGTTTGCCTTCTAGCTTAGGTTTTCCTCCACATCGTCGGAGTTTACTGATATGGCACACTCACTCATACACATACCTCTTATGCATTCGTTTACACAAATTCATGCAATTTCACACACATTCTTGTTCACTCTCACAATCTGACACAGACTCATTCCAGTGATTATATCCCTTTTGCAATATGGAGAACAGTTGTACACAGCAATACAAGTTAACCAAATTTCTAAAGAATTTTAATACAAAATCCCTGTTATCAATTTCTATCCCTCTGCAAATGAGCCAAATTCTGAGTTTATCTTTGGCCTTATTATTCTTTGTGACCACAATAAGGGTCTTATGCATATTTTTGTATTTCTTGATTGTTTCAGATTCATTTGCCTTCAATAACAAACCTATATTTATGTATCACTTTTAATGTAATGAGATGTGGTAATGCATCAAAATACAAAAATATTTTTAATGTTCATGCTTTTATAAGGATCTTGTAGATATAGTGGAATATATTTTTATGGTGAATAGATTGATGGATATTTTCAGCCTTGTCCGACATCAATGTCAGGAGAAAGTGAGGACTGCAGATGCTGTAGAGTCAGAAATGAAAAGTGTGACACCTTATCCCAGATATAACTCTCCAACTCAGCACCCCCTCTTGACCTGTCCATCTTCCTTCCCACTTACCTGCTGCACCCTCCCCATCAACCTGTCACAATCACCTCCTCCCTGCATCCACCTATCAACATCCCACCTACTTCTCCACCAGGCACTCCCCTATCTCTCAGCTCTCTTCCCCCTCCACATTTCTGATGAAGGATTTATGCCCAAAATGTCAACTCTCCTGCTCCTCAGATGCTGCCTGACAAGCTGTATTTTTTCCAGTGTCACACTTTTCGATTTGACATCAATATCAAGCAGGAAAGATTGATCTCAAGTCTTGCACAATACACCAATGTTTGAAAAGCACAGCATTGAACACAAGAATTCCAATGTGTATGTGAATGGAAGAAACCAAATTAATCTTTCCCACTCCCTTTCAATTAGATTAATGTTAATTTGATCTGATTTGGCCAAACAATAATTCTTGTCTGAGATCAAATGGGAATTTGATCTGAATCATTTGGGGCAACATATTTTATTCTAGTTATATGGTATATGTAGAACATTAGAACATTACAGCGCAGTACAGGCCCTTCGGCCCTCGATGTTGCGCCGACCTATCATACCAATCTGAAGCCCATCTAACCTACACTATTCCATGTACGTCCATATGCTTTCTGAAAGGGTTGACAATCCTCTCAGCTAGATTACTGCTCAGGTTGTAAACACAAAACACAATCCCACACGTATCCATGTGTAGATACTAAAACATGATTTCCCTCTCCAGCAGTGGCCAAACAACTATCTTACCACTGTGTGTTTATGTATTGCAGTCTGCCAAGAAATGATAGATAATTATATAACAATGCAATTTAAACTGACTGCCCAATTTGCTGAGGCTTACCCATCAGCGTGATGGATTGAGAAGGTGCTGCTTATTTTAGTTCAGGCAGTGCAAGGCTCAGAGTATAATGGCGACAGTTGGAAAACTAACAAACAACCATGAAATAGGAGCAGAGACAGCACATTTAACCTTTTGAATCATTCAATAATATCATAGCTGATCTGTTTGCAACACAAATTTCACATTCTCATCTACCTCAGATCACTGTTAATTCCTCTGCCTTACAAGAACCTATCCATCTATGTCTTACAAAACATTCAATGACCCCACTTCTACGACCTTCTGAGGCAGTGTTCCAAAGTTGCACCACCCTCTGAGAAAACAAAATCTCACCTCTATCCAAACAGGTTCATTATGTAAAAACCATTTAGGGTCTTATACACTTCAAGAAAGTCACCCCAAACCACCTAAACTCTGCTGGAAACAAGTCAACTAATCCTCATAAGTCTTGTAAATCTAATCAACACTGACATCCTTCTTTAAATAAGGAGACCAAAGCTGCACACAGGTTTCAAGATGTGCTCTCACTAATGCCCTGTGTAACTGAAGCATAACATCCTCACTTTTATGTTCAATTGCTCTCGTATGAGATAACATCCCGTTAGGCTTTATGATAATGTGCAGCTGCACCTGCATACTGACCTTTTGTGACTCATGCACTAGATCACCTAAATCCCCTTGAATCTGTGATTTCTGGGATATTTTTGTTTATGTAATATTCTGCTTTTTCTTTCTTCCTGTCAAAATGAACAATTTCATATTTCCTCACATTACACTCCATCTGCCAGATTTTTGCCCACTCAACCTATTAATATCAGTTTGCAATCTCCTGATGTCATAATCAGAGATGCACAGCACAGAAGCAGACCTTTCGGTCCAACTCATCCATGCCAACCAGATATCCCAACCCAATAAAGTCCCATTTGCCAGGACCTGGCCCATATCCCTCCAAACCCTTCCTATTCATATACCCATCCAGATGCCTCTTAAATGTTACAATTGTACCAGCCTCCACCACTTCCTCTGGCAGCTCATTCCATACACGCACCACCCTCTGCATCGGTCCCTTTGAAATCTTTCCCCTCTTACCCTAAATCTATACCCTCTAGATTTGATTAGATTCCCTACAATGTGGAAACAGGCGCCCTTCAGCCCAACTGGTCCACATCGACCTTAAGAGTAACCCACCCAGACCCATTTCCCTCTGACTAATTCACTTAACACTATGGGACAATTTAGCACGGTCAATTCATCTGACTGTGGGAGGAAACTGGAGCACCTGGAGGAAACCCACGCAGACACGGGGAGAATTTGCAAACTCCACGCAGAAAGTCACCCGGGGCTGGATTCGAACCCGGGTTCCTGGTGTGGTGAGGCAGCACTGCTAACCACTGAGCTGCCCAATAGCTCTGGACTACCCCACCCCAGTGAAAAGATTTTGTCTATATATCCTATCCATGCCCCTCATGAGGTCACCCCTCAGCCTTTGACACTCCATTTTCTTCACAACAATACTTTCCTACCTATTTTGATGTTGTCTGTAAATAAGTGATGATATAAATTGTAATAGGTTGAAGCTTAGATTCTTGTAGGAACATCCTGTCAATTAAACAAATACTATTTGTATATACTGTCTTCTGCCAGGAACCAATCTATCCAAGCCAGTATGCTGCCCTCTCCACCACGAGCTTTAATTTCCCATAATAACCTTTGATTTGGCACTTTATCAAAAATGCCTTCAGAAATCCAACCAGCTCCCTTTATCCACAGCTTACATTATTCCTTCAAAGTAGTTTATTAAATTGATGAACAGGATTTCCACTTGACAAAACCATACTGACTCTTGATTACCTTGCGTTTTTCCAAGTGCACAACTATAGTCTTTAACAATCCATTTTAATACCTTCCTCATGACAGACATCGAGCTAACCAGGCTTATAGGTTCCTGCTTCCTGCCTCCCTTCCTTTTTGAATAGCGAGGTTACATTTATTACTTTCAAGTCTGTTCGAACTGTTCTTGAATCCAGAGAATTTTGGAAAATTAACACCAACATGTTTACAAGCTACACAGCCATCTCTTTTAAACCCTAGGATATCAATCTGGAGACATGACTGCTCCTTCAGTTTGCTCAGTATCACTTCCTTTGTGATTATAATTTTGTATGTTACTCTCTCTTGCATCTTCTGATTTACCAATATTACTTAAATGCTTTTCCTACCCTACAGTGAAGACAGATCTAAGTGTCTTCTGCCATTTACTCATTAATAGCATAAAAACTCCCCATTCTCATTCATTAAAGTAATAACACTCACTTTATTTACACTTTTCTTTTGTAAATCCCTGTGGAAACTCTAATCGTTTGTACATTCCCAGCTAGCTTCCTCTCATGTGTTAGTGTATTCTTGATTAAACTTTTAGCCATTCTATGCAGTCCTTTACTCTCTGACCAATTATCTGGCCTGTCATTCACCTCTGTGCAGTTTCAGGCTTTTACATCTGTTTTGACATTTCTCCTATCAGCTTTAGTTAACCAAAGAGTGTAGGTTAAAGTTTTTCTTTGTGGTAAGAATGTACTCATTCTGGCCAATTTGCCTCATCTTTGGATCTAATACTATCTCAAATATCCCTTGTAAGCTATGATTTGGTCACATTTCTCATCTTACTTTTCACCAGACAGGAATGAACAATTGGTGCAGTTTATCCATGCACTCTTTAAATGCCTTTCCTCCATCACTCCTTTAAGTAATGTCCGCCAATCCATTACAGCCAACTCATGCCTCATACCATTGTAAATTTAGATTCAGGACCCTGGACTCAGAATCAACTTCAATCACTCTCTAACTGGAAGAAGAATTTACCACATTACGGTCATTCATCCCCAAGGGACATCATGCAGCTAGACTGCAAATTATTCTTTTCTCATTGCACAATATCCAGTCCAGGATGGCCTGGTTGGTTTTTGAATGGACTGGTCCAGGAAAATCAACCCATGTACACTCCAAGAAATTCTCCTCTACAGTATGGTTGCTAATTTGAATTGCTCAATCTATTTACATAATTATAGATATGCCTTTATCACACGAGTCTCTAATGACATGCCAACATCACTTTGTCTCTTCTAGTCGTATTTTCCTATCTATAAATCAAGAAATGAGTTTCCATAGGTAATCCCTTCCTTTTAACCACAGTTTTGGTAAACATATGGTTCTCCTCAAAAGAAATAATTTAATCTAGTTTAAAATTCGTCTATATATGTATAGCTTCACATATCCCCAATAATTAAGCAGATGAACACAGAACACTTGGAGAATTTTGTATCTTTATTTTAATTGATAAACTTTAGTGTAAAACAGGGAACCTCTGGAGCAAGACAAAGACAAAAGGAAAGAACTCTACAGTCTTCTGAAATGCATAATAGAAGCTTAATTTCGTGGACAGCTCAACAAAATTACCAGTTCTCTTCAAAATACTCAACATCTATGATCTTTGTTTATAGATAAACATAGGATATTGTTGGATTAAACAAACATAACTTTAAGCCAATATGGATGTTTGAAAAAGCCACTATGCTTTTACTTTCTTCTGGGACAGGTTGATCTTGTCACCCAAACTGAGAGCCATTCCCTGTAAGAAAATGGAGACACAGTGAAGAGGAAATGAAATACAGAACATTTGCTAGATGCTAAAGTATTCAAAGCCTCATTTTGCAATTTAAGATTTTGTGCTGATAATAACAAACATCGTCTGACAAAAATAGATTACAGTTAATTGTCAATTATTCTAATATATATTACCACTGACCTGACTCTTTGCTCTAATGCGTATGTGACCAGTCACAGGAGCATCTGGTCCAAGATGTACCGGTTTCTCTATGCTGACATTTGCAAGTGCATCTTCTCCAAAAATGGACCGAGCATAAAGATTCGCTGCCATAAAACCACAATAACCAGAAAGAGCCTAAAATATAAAAAGCATTCACATTAGGCTGTCAGATTATACACAAACCAAGCTGTTTTCTAATTGATTTATTTCCTGGCTTCCAAAAGTCTTTCCTGAAACAAATTTATACTGGGAAACTCCCTTGAATAAATCATTTGAAGCACACACATGTTGTGGTCTCATCAAATGTATAAAAAACAGAAAATTAAAAATAATTTTCTGAAATTTAAATAGGAAAGCAAAAATTGAGATGCTAAATTCAAAAAGTGAATTTGCAAACACTTTTTTTTATAAGGTTCCCCAAAAGAGATGATTTTTGTTTTGAGAAATTCTTTTAAAAATTGCAATTCACACTTCCGCAATTTTGTAGTAAAAAGCTCAAGTTTGAGAGTTTGTGCATAAAGGAGCACTTCATCATCTCCCAACGGATCCTCATAGACAATAGGTGCAGGAGTAGGCCATTCTGCCCTTCGAGCCTGCACCACCATTCATTATGATCATGGCTATTCATCCTCATTAGTAAATCTTCATTACAGATTTTACTGTAATCAGAATGGGATTGCCTCATTTATACATAAAAGCAAATAAATAATGTATGCATCACACAGGAATAATGCACTGCTTTACATCCTAATTGTAAACAATATTTAAGTTTTTTTGATAGCCGAAGTCTCCCTTGACACATCATTTGTTGTCTCAATGATCTCTTTATTATTTTAAAAGGTTTTTGATTCACAAAATGCATTAATATGCTTCATGCCACAATAATTTTAAATGTACCTACTTCTGTTGGTTATTTCACCAAACATGACTCAGTTGGACTTCCAGTTGCCAATCTGCAATCCTGAGTTGAGCAACGCTATTATTCTGAACAGTTCATTTTTCACTGGACTTGTACTCTCTGAAGTGCTTTCAATGTGCCTGCACATTTCTAAGATTTTATAAACTACAGTGAAGGAGTAGAGCCGATTGGATCAACTGGCTTTTCACCCTTGATTCTGACAATTGTTTTACCCCGAAGTTAGGCTCTCCTTACCTTGATAATACCTACTAAAAGGGAAAGGGAAAGGAACAATTGCTGGATCAGGCCCCCAAACACATTTATTGCCCATAGTTACCTGCTCAACTACTCAATGCATTCTTCACTTTCACTCTTTTCCGAACATGTGACAGATGTCACCCAAACAGGAGCCTGAAATTTGTGCCATACCACAACTCATTGTTCCAAGGAGCAGGACCTTTGCTCACAGTCAGAGATGTACAACATGGAAACAGACCCTTCGGTTCAACCTGTCCATGCCGACCAGATATCCCAACCCAATCTAGTCCCACTTGCCAGCACCCGGCCCATATCCCTCCAAACCCTTCCTATTCATATACCCATCCAAATGCCGCTTAAATTCTGCAACGGTACCAGCCTCCACCACTTCCTTTGACAGCTCATTCCATACACATACCACCCTCTCTGTGGAAAAAGTTGTCCCTTAGGTCTCTTTTATACCTTTCCCCTCTAGTTCTGGACTTGCCGACCCCAGGGAAGAGACTTGGCCTATTTACCCTATCCATGCCTTCAATTTTGTAAATCTCTAGGGTCACCCCTCAGCTCCCATGCTCCAGGGAAAACATCCCCAGCCTGTTCAGCCTCTCCCTACAGTTCAAATCGTCCAACCCTGGCAATATCCTTGTCAATCTTTTCTGAACCCTTACAAGTTTCACAACATCTTTCCGATAGGAAGGAGACCAGAATTGCACGTAATATTCCAACATTGGCCTAACCAATGTCCTGTACAGCCGCAACATGACCTTCCAACTCCTGTACTCAATAATGACCAAACACCTTCTTGACTATCCTATCTACCTGCGACTCCGCTTTCAAGGAGCTATGAACCTGCATTCCAAGATCTCTTTGTTTAGCAACACTCCCTAGGACCTTACCATTAAGTGTATAAGTCCTGCTAAGATTTCCTTTCCCAAAATGCAGCACCTTGCATTTATCGTAATTAAACTCCTTCTGCCACTTTTCAGCCCATTGGCCCATCTGGTCCAGATCCTGTTGTAATCTGAGGTAACCCTCTTCACTGTCCACTACACCTCCAATTTTGGTGTCATCTGCAAACTTACTAACTGTACCTCTTATGCTCGCATCCAAATCAGTTATGTAAATAGCAAAAAAGTTAAGGACCCAGCACCGATCCTTATGGCACTCCACTGGTCACAGGCCTCAAGTCTAAAAAACAACCCTCCACCACCACCCTCTGTCTTCTAACTTTGAGCCAGTTCTGTATCCAAATGGCTAGTTCTCCCTGTATTCAGTGAGATATAACCTTGCTAATCAAGTCTCACATGGGGAACCTTGATGAACGCCTTACAGAAGTCCATATAGATCACATCTATTACTTTGCCCTCATCAATCCTCTTTGTTACTTACTCAAAAAACTCAATCAAGTTTGTGAGACATGATTTCCCATGCACAAAGCCATGTTGACTATCCCTAATCAGTCCTTGCCTTTCCAAATACCTGTACATCCTGTCCCTCAGGATTCCCTCCAACAACTTGGCAACCACCAACGTCAGGCTCACTGATCTGTAGTTCCCTGGCTTGCCCTTACCACCTTTCTTAAACAGTGGCACCACGTTAGCCAACCTCCAGTTTTCTGGCACCTCACCTGTGACTAATCGATGATACAAATCTCTCTGCAAGAGGCCCAGCAATCACTTCTATAGCTTCCCACAGAGTTCTAGGGTACATCTGATCAGGTCCTGGGGATTTATCCACTTTTATGCGTTTCAAGACGTCCAGCACTTCCTCCTCTGTAATATGGACATTTTGCAAGATGTCACCATCTATTTCCCTACAGACTATATCTTTCTTATCCTTTTCCACAATAAATACTGATGCAAAATATTCATTTAGTATCTCCCCCATTTTCTGCGGCTCCACACAAAGGCTGCTTTGCTGATCTTTGAGGGGCCCTATTCTCTCCCCAGTTACCCTTTTGTCCTTAATGTATTTGTAAAAACTCTTTGGATTCTCCTTAATTCTATTTGCCAAAGCTATCTCATGTCCCCTTTTTGCCCTGCTGATTTCTTTATATCTAAGGATTCACTCGATCTATCCTGCCACTGCCACCAAATATCTGCACCCACCTTCTACGTACTGTAGTTTACTCACCATTTTTGTCTACTCCAGATACAAGAAAAAACAAATCGAACATAACAAGGGTCACATATGAATCATGATTTTCAGAGAAAGCTGATGAGTCATGTAATTCAATCTCCAAAACATGACTATAAAATCCTGCAGTGACATGACTTATTTAGCTCTTGTTCTGCCTCTAAATTGCATTATGATTTACTAATATAAAAATCAAAGGTCTGTCATGTAACACTAACTCAAACTCAAACCATTACATTCTTATTCACCATCTGCTACCACGCACCTTTGTAACAATTCCATTAGGTGGCAGAGCACAGCAAGAAAGAATTATCTACAATATATTCAGTTATTTGGTTTCTTTACAATGACTCTTAGGATCCTAGAGAGACTTATATAGACTGCACATTTCAGCACTGTCATTTTATCCAACAACCCATAAAAACTGAAAGAACTATGGATGCTGTAAATCAGAAACCAAAACAGAAGTTGCTGGAAAAGCTCAGCAGGTCTGGCAATATCTATGGAGAGAAAGAAGAGTTAACGTTTCAGATGCTGCCAGACCTGCTGAGCTTTTCCAGCAGTTCTGTTTTTAACCCTTAAAAACTGCAGTTAAATATAAAATTAGTGTTAATTTGGATTATCCAGACTTTGTTATCTAACCTTAAACAGAGGATCTCCGCCGCACCTCACCTGTCAACAGTCATACTACATTGTTCCATTGTGTGCAAAGTGACAAAAATAACTCTGTAGCTGAATAAGATATCTATTGCGCAAAGGGAGGTTTTTGCTATCTAACTGAAGTTTCTCTTCTCATCCCTTTGATGCATCTATCCATGTGCTCCACATCTTCTTCAGTCCATCCAATATTGTCAAAATCCCCAGGATAGCTCTTGCGAACTCCAAAGTAACCAACCCTTTAGCTGGTTCTGCTTGAACTTATTATTGCAGATGCAATATCAAGTGAAAATTACTTGAGTTATTTTTAAAAAAAGCCACACTCCAAAACCATATCTAGTACAACCTGCTGGAGCGTGGTTGATATCAGAACCAGACCATTTGAACTCTTCACAGCGTAGCTCAGGTTCTTATCTTAAATGACCCTCAACTTTAAAAAAGAGACAGAGCAATTTATCGTGAAATTTAAATAGAATGTGTTGCATTATACAGTGCAAAATGTTCTTGTTCTTAGAAAGGATCACATGCTCTGATTTGCCACGAATAGCGCCATGCCAAATATCTTCTGACTTTACTCGTAATAACGCAACCTTCTTCCATTCAGTATTACCCCAGGACATGGCATTAACTCCTTACTGTGAGTATCATCCTTGTGTTTCAGTAAACAAAATGAACATTGCATTCAAGGTTCCCTGCAGCCTAATCACCATCTCTAGTTCAATTATGAATTTTCTTCACCCTATGGTCTACTGTTGTCCAAACCATAATTCACATTTACTGGCCTTGTTGTTTTCTACTCTGCGTTTGGTGAATATATAGTGCACTGAGTTTATTTAGAGTTTTGCTTTATTCACAATTACTTTAACACTATTTGTTGTGAAGCATTTACTGTGGTTTTCTCTTCCTGAATGTAGTACAACAGTCTACAAACACTTTCATTCACATATTCTAATTAAAAACAGTAGTCCTAGAATAGAATTCAGGAATAAATACATTCTACTATAAAAAACACATTTGTATGTTTCATAATAATATATTAAAATTTGAGGTGCTCCAGTTTGAGCCCACTTTCTTAAAATCAAGTGATAAATTCAAAGTTACCCTGAATATTCAGGAATAAATTTAAACAGAAATACTTTATCACTCAAAATTGTTTTTTTTAAAAATCAATTTACATTTTTGATGTACAATGAGAAAATGTTCTACTGGCTTTTCGTGAAGATTCAAGTGGTCAATCAAAATAAAAGTTGAGTCAATTGCAAGGTTAACCAATATTTGTTTGCTAATTATCTGTGCCTGTGTGTTAGATTACCAACCCTTCTGCTAGTTATCAACTTCTACTGATGTACACAATCAAAACCCCTCAATTGTGGACACGACTGTTAAATCGCCCTTTGAACTTCTTGGTCTTAAGGAGAGCAATCCCAGTTTCTCAAGTCTTGCAACATTACACAAATCTGGCAAATCTCCTCTGCACCCTCTCCAAAGCCTTGACATCCTTCCTAAAATGTAGTGCCCAGAATTGACCTCTAACCAATTACTTATTGAAAATAACCAGAACATAGTTTTTGAACACTCTGCCTGTACTTATAAAATGAAGTTCCTCTATGTATTTTTCAACAGGTTTTTGAACTTAACTAGTCAAAGATCTGCGTTTGTGAATCCACAGTTCTTGGTTTTGCATGCACTTTACTGATTACTATTTACATAATATTACCCATATTTTTCTCTTCAAAATGTCTCATTCCAAACTTCACTGCATTCAATCACATCTGCATGCATCTGCTCATTTCACTCATCTATCCAAGTACTCTGAAAATTGGCTTCATCCTTGTGGTTTAGTACATTGCCATGCTTTTTTGACATGTCTAAAAACTTGGAAAATATACCCCAAGTCCAGTTCATCATTCAGCATCAAAAACAGCTGGACACCAATGTAGAATTCTTTCAGAGTGAACAGATGTGTTACACTTGGCTCTTTTTCTCTTCGACAATTTTCTAGAATAGGTGTCAATGTCCCTACAATCCCATGAACTTTGTATTTGTTAAGGTGTGCAATGTGGTGTTTTTTTTTAAAGTACCTTCTGAAAAATCTACATATATAGGGAAATTTACAAGACACGTACTCAAAAGAATTTAAAGACATAACAAATTTTGTTCAGGATAAGAATTACGGTTGCAAAAACCAACTAAGATCAAGTACAGAGAGTGGACTTATGGAAGAAATCGACAATGTGCAAAAATAAAGAATCATGTGCTTGGGCTTTTTCATAAAAACATGGGCATTAAAACATCAATATTAAAGCAGTACACACCTTCTCTGGAGTCAAACACTTCATGTTGGTAGATTTAAGAATGTGCTGCAAGTATTCATTGAGGTCAGTAATATTTGTGTTAACTGTAACCTTCAGCAGAAAAATAAAACAAATTAGGAGAAGCGAATCATTCATTTACAAAATGTTAGGTTAATCCATAAAAGAGAAACATTATTTTGGCAGGTTATTTCTCTACCTTGTTCTCCCACTCAAACTCAGCCCACATCTGACGAAATTCTGCATCAGTGCACACGGCAGGCTGTATATAGTCCATGATATCAATGTGAATGTCACTCAGTACCACACAGTTTCGATCACTAGCAGCCCCAGATATGTCATACACTGCAAGCGCAAATATGAGATACAATGGTCAGCTAATTTTCCAGTGGAAAAATTCATTTCATAAGTTCAAACGTGTAACAAGTTCAAATTTCAATTTCCCATTGCTGAGAACATCAAAGACACATTGGTTTAAGCTTTGCATAACACTGTTGTTTACAATTGCTGAAAGAAAAGGCATGTTGCTAGTTTAATAAAATGCACCAAATATTTCTTTAATAAGGAAAACAGCAACAACTCTAAGAACAGCATATATTTGGCAATACCAGAAAAAAAGTGGTTTTGGCTAAATATGAAATTCCTACTCACCTATATTACCAAAGATAATGCCATTTTCTGTTGATGCTACTTTCACATTGGCTTTAATGTTAGCAAAATCATGTGGAGCCAGAGTTAGAGGTGAAGGTTTCTCAACCAGTTTTAGATCACCTATTAAAAACAAAGCAAACACGATTCACATTTCACACCTGCTCATCTCATTTCTTTATTGAAGCAACTTTATGAAGTGATTAACGTGATCAAAATAGAATACACATTTTTTAAATTGATGGCTTTTAGCAATGCAGTCAATAATTTTGAGTCAAAAGATTCAAACTTGAAAGCCCATTTGAACACTCCAATACAGAAAGTTAAATGACAGTGCAGTGCATTTCGAAGGATTTCTGCATTGAGACAGCTGCTTTCTTTCAGACAGGAATCACATATTGTTATGATGTATGTCAATAACACTGTAGAAAAGTAGTTGGTTGTAAAACATTTTAAGTCAGGAAAAGGTATATTTAAAAATTAGGAACTTTTTCAACCAGTCCATGCCAACCAGATATACCAACCCAATCTAGTCCCACCTGCCAGTACCCTGCCCATATCAATCCAAACCCTTCCTATACATATACCCATCCAAATGCCTTTTAAATGATGAAATTATATCAGCCTTCACCACTTCTTCTTATAGCTCATTCCATACATGTACCACCCTCTGCGTGAAAAAGTTGTCCCTTAGGTCTCTTTCATATCTTTCCCCTCTCACCCTAAACCAATGCCCTCTAGTTCTGGACTCCCCGACCCCAGGGAAAAGACTTTGTCTATTTATCCTATCCATGCCCCTCATAATTCTGTAAACCTCTAAGGTCACCCCCTCAGCCTCCGACGCTCCAGGGAAAACAGCCCTAGCCGATTCAACCTCTCCCTATAGCTCAAATCCTCCAAACCTGGCAACATCCTTGTAAATCTTTTCTGAACCCTTTCAAGTTTCACAACATCTTTCCGATAGGAAGGAGACCAGAATTGCATGCAATATTCCAAGAGTGGCCTAACCAATGTCCTGTACAGCCGCAACATGACCTCCCAACTGCTGTACTCAATACTCTGACCAATAAAGGAAAGCATACCAAATGCCTTCTTCATTATCCTATCTACCTGCGACTCCGCTTTCAACGAGCAACAAACCTGCACTCCAAACTCTTTGGTCAGCAACATTAAGTGTATAAGTCCTGCTAAGATTTGCTTTCCCAAAATGCAGCACCTCACATTTATCGAAATTAAATTCCATCTGTCACTTCTCAGCCCATTGGCCCACCTGATCAAGATCCTGTTGTAATCTGAGATAACCTTCTTTGCTGTCCATTACACCTCCAATTTTAGTGTCATCTGCAAACTTACTAACTATGCCTCTTATGCTCGCATCCAAATCATTTATATGAATGATGAAAAGTAGTGGACCCACCACCGATCCTTGTGGTACTCCACTGGTCACAGGCCTTCAGTCTGAAAAACAACCCTCCACCACCACCCTCTGTCTTCTAACTTTGAGCCAGTTTTGCATCCAAATGGCGAGTTCTCCCTGTATTCCGTGCCAACATCCAAATTCTAAGTGTTAAAGCTTTGGTGATATTCTTTCCTCTTTTAAAGCAGTATTTTCCTTGAGGATATGTGCATTCCAGTTCTAGCATTGTCTCAAGGCCTCTTTATTGGCTTCTTTGGCAATGCTGAAAATCTGCCTTTTCCAGCTCGTATTCATGCTGTTCTAAAAGCAACCTTTGGTTAAGAATCTCTCATTTAAATGCCTGTGACTATAACTAAATATGAAGATCTTACTTTGAGATGCTCTACACTCAGCATGCTTAGTACATTCACCGAATGACTTGTGAGGGTGTGAAAATAAGTTTAAATAAGGTTTGGTCAGCACAGTGGCTCAGTGGTTAGCATTACTGTCTCACAACACCATCCACCTGGGTTCGATTCCACCTTCAAGCAACTGTCTGTGTGGAGTTTGCACGGGTTTCTGCCAGGTACTCCAGTTTCCTCCCACCATCCAAAGATGTGCAATTTGGATGGATTGGCCATGCTAAATTACCCAGAATGTTCAGGGATGTATAGGTGTTTTAGCTGTGTAGGGTTACAGGGATAGGGTGGGGGGAATAGGTCTAGGTGGATGCTCTTCAGAGGGTTGGTGTGCACTCATTGGGTCAAATGGCCTGTGTCCACATTGCAGGGATTCTATGGAAGATGCATCACAACTCTCACTCTTCTTCCTCTTCATTCTTAAAGTAAGTGGGTAAAAGCCATACTTGTATGGTCCCCTGCTGGCAGGGGAGAATTAGATCACTTAAGGGCCACTTCCCACTCTGCCACAATTTTCCAGACACATGGAGTTCAATATGGAAATGGCAATACAGAGAAAATCCAGGTGATTATCCTGGTTGGGCATGGAGGGGGTCCATCAATGATGTGCTTTCCATGTCAAGCAACCTAGCCCTCCTAGATGCTTCCTTCAACAGTCCTCTACTACCTAGTCCTGTGGGCTAAGGTGCTAGCTAATCTGACTCACTGAGGTAGGACTTCATCCCAACTAAGAAGAGTATGTCCTGCCTTCAGCCAATTAATAGTTTACACAGCATTATATAGCTCTGAGTCTGCTGTTACTGATAATGAGACAATCCTCGTGGATTCCTTGGGTGAGAGGGTGGAAAATCTGACCATCTGGAAAACCACACCCAGAATTTTTGAATTAATAAAGGAAAACATACCCAATGTGGCTAATTCCAGAGTGCAATTCTGAAGTGTGTCACTGGTTTGATTGACCACAAGTACATCAAGTACTATATCATATTGATTAACATGTACATAGGCTTCTGCATACACTGGATCAGAGAAACCAGTCAGTTGTGTGACCTAAAAGAGAGGAAAATATAATTAATTCAATATTCCTTTCCAGAAGAGAGCCAACACTAAACCTTGCTAAAATAGAACTTTTGGTCAAAAGAGGTTATGGAGTATATTAGGATCAAAGTAAAAAAGGATCAGACTTGCATAAAACAGGATTGCATGTACAAAGAATGAACCATTATTTCCTAATCTTTGTTCATTGTTAACGAACTTGGAAATATTGCACAATTCTATCAGACACCATAGATCGTGGCACATAAGTCAACCTGGTGTATAAAATAATCAGGTAGGACTGATTCCTGAAGAAGGGCTTATGCCCGAAACGTCGATTCTCCTGTTCCCTGGATGCTGCCTGACCTGCTGCGCTTTTCGAGCAACACATTTTCAGCTGTAAAATAATCAGACTTTGTCGAGCCAAAAATCACATTTAGGCCAAAGCTTGACAGAGTAACCAACTCTTGTCACATAAGGAGTTGGCTTTAATTTTTCACCGGTGAAATTTATATTTTATTCTCTTTATATGTTGACACATTGGATCAAAGAGTCAATTTGACTTTTCAGATAGGTGATGGGTGGGAGTTTAAAATCTATCAATACTGAGCAGTCTTGCAAATAATGGGTCCTCCAAAAAAGGAACAAAGCCAATTGAAATGAGCCAAATCAAACAATCAGTCCAGTCGTCTTCAGAACAGATGGTTGGTGTAGCACTTTATAAAATGAAGATGTCTAATGTTGCAGTAGAAGACTAAGATCACTCAGCTACAAAAGCCTTCATGTCAAAATTATCAAATTCCAGCAATTCATCATACAGTAGGAACAATGTCAGATGCAGCAGACAATGAATGTGAATGTAAAGGCATCCTGTAGAATCAATTAGCTCAGTAAAACAAATCACAATGTAATTTGAATTATTGGGGATTGCTTACTTACAACTTAAAATGATGACCATCTACTCCCACACCAGCAAATCAATCTATATTCTATACTGAAGTTGATCCACAGTTTTGGGATGATTTCGAGGCTTCAAAAGGTCAAATTACATTCTGCAATGTGGTACATACACTTTCAGTAAGAAAATATGTTGCAGAGTCCCAATAACTACTCAACTAAAAAGAATAGGGGACGAAACGTTTGCAACAAAAACTTCCAGCTCGGCGAACAGAACCACAGTAAAAAGAATAATATTGTCAAATTTTTTCAAAACTGATTTTGGCTGGTTATGTACGACAAACTACAACTTACTGCCATAACAATGGCAAGATTAATAGTGCTCATTGTTATTTATACTAATTGTTGCAGGACTATCAAACAAGGGCAGATGTCATCTAAACATACAATAAAAGATGTTGCCCAAGATGTGGTGTTCCACTGTTAACTTTGTGAAAAAAAGCATCAAGTATACTGTTTTGTTATTGAAATGCATGAGCAGCATGAAGATGTGTGTTAGACATGAATTGACGAGCCACACCAAACTCAATCGAGTCATTTCTGTTGAAGTACACTTTTAGTAGTGTCAGTCAACCCCTCTGGAACTGAAAATGAACTATGACAAAACAAGACCCTCAACCCTTCAGGTTTTAATTATTGGAATATTTTAAAAATGTATTTGGTTTAATATTCCATTTATTTCCATTTTTATCTCTCTCTTAATCTGATCTTAAAAGTCACTACCTACATTTGGCATTGAATACACTAACTCTACACTTCCTTCTCAGAACTTGTGCTGTACCTATCCATCTGACTGGTTAGGGAGTTAACAGATACACACCATGTCCACTTCCATCCCTGATGACTGATTTCCCTCACTGAACTGTTGTCAACTCATACTTTCAGCAATGTATCACCCCAAAAAAGAAAACATGCAAGGCCAAAGCAAAGGTAGACATTGTTAGTTTCCAGAAGATAATACATGTTAAAGGGGGTTACATTGTGTGCTACTGGACACCATCAGTTTGCCCTGAAACTATAAATTATGGTTCCTCAAGTGAAACCATTTTAGGTGAACACTAACACTCAGCAAATCTGAGCCCTTTGGCACTCTTTACCATCAAGATAAAGCAAAGAACTTTAATAAGGGTAGCCATATTTTGATCAATTGCACAATGTCGCTTGGTAAAGAAGACCAAGCTTTTTCAGATGTTTGTGCAATACTAAGCATGTTATTATATAGATAATCACAAAATCTGTGTTGCAGCACACAAATACATCAATGCTGAACTTTAATTGACAAGTTAAGGCAGTTTCAACTCAGATCTGTTACAGTTTCAAATATTCAAACAAGGTCAGGGCAAAGAACTGGTAAAACTGCTTGGTCATTATAACAAAAACTATCAGCAGGATACAATCTCTGTTTATGCACACTCACAAAATAGGTCTCAGCACCAGGGGAAACATTAGGCATCATGCCTAGATTGTAATAATAGGTTCATACAAATGTTTGCTTAATGATCACAAAAAGATGTGCATTTTCACAGTACCTTGCTGAGCTTGGATGTTAAGGGATCAGAAGTTTCTTTCCGTTGTGTGTTACCCATTGCAGCCAATAAGCTCAGCTGAAACTGGTCCTCCTTAGAGGTCATCTCATTCTTGGCCATCAGCTGCATAAAGGAAATGGGATCATCTGCCTGTACCAATACATTCCTTTTTTCAGACTGTTTCTAAATGGTAAAGAGGAAAGAATTTAAAGTGGTAAGTACTCAAAATAAATTTAAACAGCAAACAGGCATTTTTGCACCAGTAAAGTGACTGAGAGGCTCCCCATTTCTTTAAGAAGTCAACTACCAACACACACAATCCTAAAGTATTAATCATAGCTTGCTAGACTCCCTGTGAAAATAAGAGTTCTAACCCAGTCCAATCAGTTTTCACTGAGTGAAGGGCCACATTTTACCAGTTCCTTTGGTATGCAATGGAAACACAAAGGTTGAAGAAAGTAGAAGAAATTATTTCCAAAACTTTCCAAAAGTAATTTTACATTGATCACACATTATAACAAGCATATACAAGCTATTAACAAGTGACACGTTTACAGGAACTTTAATGTAGCGAAACATCCAACACACTTCTCAAATAAAATCTGAAACATAACTATATAGGGAGATTTTAGGACAGGCGGAGGAGGTTTATGAAGCATTTCAAAAGAGGAAGAGATTTGAGAAAATTCAGAGAAGACTGCACTAACCCTTTGTTTAGCATGTGAAATATTTGCTCCGTGAAAATGGCACGCTAAACGATAAATAAAAATTACCATAAGGTGACCCATCATAAGGGTGGGTTACATTTCTCACTGGCAATAGTATTTAACCTGGCTGACTTCAGAAGTTCTTCCAGTCAGAGACCTGCTGTTTGCTCATTTAGCAATGGGGAGTGCAAAATGAGAGAGAAGTTACCAAGTCGAAGTTTCCTTCTCAACATTGCCAACATCCTGTTGATTAGTCGCAACATGGAGTCAGAGGGCGAATGAACTGGGGATGCAGTACTGTTATGACACGGGGTAAACCCTCACGAGGTAAACCCTCCTGCTTAATTTAAGACTAGCAACACAGAAAAGATTTATTCTGTACAGTAATCTGTAAAAAAAAAAAAGTGGCCAACTTTATTTCTTCAAATATAACAGAGAATTATTAACTAACCACTATTTACAACTTCTTTCTCAAACCTATTTTTTAGCTTCCCTTCCATGATACCAGTCCAATAAAGCGCCCAATTAAATTTTAATGCCTTGTCTTGCTGTTGCAAGTCTCTTAGCCTTTCAGGACTAAACACTTCTGTCTGACCCTCTGCCTGTTCAGGTTTTTCCTGCACCATAACATCAAACAAGGTGTCCACTAACTGAACCTCAACTCCTTCATCTTTCTCTTTACATGTGACTTCATGCAGTGACTTATGATAGTGGGATCTGATTACCACACAGTCTGGGAAAATACCAGGATATTTTTAACTCTCCAGTTTCTTGGTCTTCCTTGGGTTTCTTCACAAGGGGTGTCACTCCCATCTTGGATCCTGCCAAATTATTCCCAAGAACAAGCTAAACTCCTAGAAATGACACTTTGTCAATCATTCCCACTGGAACTTCCCCAGTCTTGAGTTGGCACTCCAACCTGATCTTACTAGATTTCTGACCATCTATCCCACAAATTACCACACTCTCAGGTAACAGATCAGAAAGAGTGCATATTCACTCGTCCCTCACTATCAGCGACCGGTTAGATCCTGTATCTCTTAAAATTATGACTTCTTGTCCTTCTCCCCCTGTTCTCAGAGTAAACTTCACCCACAGAGGCGAAGTCTTTGCAGAGATTAGGCACTAACTCCATACACAGCCCCTGCCTTGGCTGTGCGCTCTCCTGCAGCTCCTCAGCTCTTCTTGGGGTCTCCTTTACTAACTTCATTAATGCCACTGGCTTGGCATCTTTTACCACATCTTTTCCCACAGTATCTTTCTTTCATGACCAGCACTGTGACTTTATGTGTCCCACTTTCTAGCAGTGAAAACAACTTTTCCCAGTACCCTTCTGAAACCACCGGCACTGTAATTTTCTGTGTCCCACATCATTACAATGAAAACACAGGAGGCCTTTCACCTCCTTATCACCTTCTTGGGCTTCTTTAACATGTGGTAAAATCTTACCAGTGCGCTCGACCCTTAGTTTCATAGGGTAGGATCTCCCTTTCTCCCAATTTCTATTCCCCATAGGATGAAATTCTGGCTGGAAAGTTGTCTTATGCACCAGCATGTATTCATCTGCTAATTCTGCTGCCCTTCTCACTTTCTGAACTTTTTGTCCCTCCACATGAATTTTTACCATCTCTGGAAGTGAGTTCTTAAACTCCTCCAACAGAATAATCTCTCAAGTGTCCTCGTTATTTTCAAAGCACGCACCCATCGATCAAATTGACTATGTTTAATTCTTTCGAACTAAACATAAGTCTGACCTGGTTCCTTCTTTGAACCGCTACCTGTATGCTTCTGGTACCGATTCATAAGCACTTAAAATAACCTGTTTAACCTCTTCACAGTCTCTTGACACCTCATCTGACAATGCGGCAAACATCTCACTAGTTCTGCCGACCAATTTAGTCTGAACTAGAATTACCCATAAATCCTCGGACCATTCCATCAACCAACTTTTCATATGAAATAAAGAAAGCTTCAACATTTTTCCATCAAAATGCGGCAGAATTTCGACATATTTATATAAATCACTACCTTCTCTTTTAATCTCCATCCTGTTAACTTGACTTTACTGACTAAGTTGCAACTTCTCAAGTTCAAATTTGCTCTCTTTTTCTCTCCCTTTCTTCTCTCTCTTTACTCAGCCAAGACATTTCTCTCTCGTCTCTCTCTTTGTTTTTCTCTCCCTTTGTTTGTTTTCCCAACTCCACTTTCCTCAATTGTAATTTAAGTTTTTCTACCTCTACTGCACTTGCCAGTTCCTCTGACACACCTAAATGTTTGAGTAATTCCCTTACCATTTCAGCTTTACTTGTGTCCTTGGTTAAACCCAAATCCAATTTATTTCTAAAAGTATGGCCTTTTTCTTTCCTTCTAAACTTCCTTGGCAAATTTGAGAATCATCTTCACATCCCAGAACCTTTTCAGCAATTTTAAGAGCCGTTTCTCTCATTTTTAATTTAATCAACCACAAGTCACCGAAATGAAACAAATGATCTCACCTACGTTTTATTTAAAGATCTAGGCCACTAATCTGCAAATATTTAAATCTGCTGGGATTTTTATGCACCCCCAATCTATTCAAATCTATCTCAACCAGTTCAAATCAAAGACCAGAGCCCCAAACTGTTATAACACGGGGTAAACCCTCCTGCCTAGTTTAAAACCAGCAACACAGAAAAGATTTAGCCCATGCAATAATCTGTAAAAATCGAGTGGCTGAGAACTATTTCAAGTAAAAAATTAACAACTTTATTTCTTAAAATATAACAAAATAATTAATGAACCACTATTTATAACTTATTTCTCTAACCTATCTTTTAACTTCCCTTCTATAATACTAGTCCAAGTTGGGAGGAGCAGTCCTATTTGGAGCAAGGGGCAATGGTCTGACACTGCTTATGTCTGCATTTTCCCAAACCTGCATGCCCTTTTCACTATGGGTTGCCAGTGTCATTACATTCTTATTCAGACTACTGTGACAGAGAACTGTAACAGAAACTTGATATGATTACTGTTCACTCCTCATGTTTTGAGTTTTTAAAAATCAGCAGTATTTCACTGGCATGCATACTTGGTATTGTCAAATCTTACTTCCACTGAAGTTTTGTGTACTTCATAAAATATATTCACAGGATATTTTGTAGCAAAAACAATTACTCAGCATAACTATTAATATAACATATGGTAGTCTTTTATGTAGTTGCCTTTTGAGTTTGCTTTTCCTCTTCCAGTTTTGCTGATAGCATTTGAGAGAGAGATTTTCTGCATTCTTTGTTGAAGATGTTGTTCATCAGTGGGGAACATTCTGAAAGGACTTTAAGACACAGTGAGATACGGTCCACGTCATCGTCTGTGATTGATTTCTTTGGGAGTGATGATTTACCAAAGTGTAAAATGCTGGCCATGATCAGCATGGCCTCTGCAGCAAAACTCTAAAAACAATACAGAAAAATGTAAGAAATAGGAGGTGTAGATCACACTGCCCATTGAACTGCACGGCCATTCAGTAAGTTATGTTAATTTCACTTTTTCATCCTCTTCTCATTTTTCTTAATGCCCCATGATGAAAAATCAAACAATTTATGTCTTATATACTTATGAACTGAGTATCACAGCCTTTCTGGGTAGAGGATATCAAAGATTCAAAGCACTTCATCAAACATTTTTGCTCTCTATCCAGGAGTTGCTTGTGTAGACAATGCATAAATCTGCTCTGATAAATTATTGCATGTGTAACTGACACCCAAGAAAGGATTTGAAGCATGTTCATATCAATTATTAGGTCACACACACAGAAGTACCAGAGAGAATGTTATTCCCAATATTATACTCCATCCACCAACTTCTTGCCCTAACACTTATCTGTTCTGTTATCTTTTTGAGATTGGTCTCTCCTGCTCATATTCTAATGTTGCTACCTAACTCAATCATCAGAAAACTTGGTTATATTATATTCAGTACTCCTCACCCAGGTTACTGTTCTGGAATGCAAGTGCTAAAGATCAAACATTGATCATAGTATTACAAACTACTATCTGTTTAGATGTTCCATTTGCTGACTGCTCACCAACCCTTAAGCCAAGTTAAACAATTACCCCAACCTCACTGACCTTAAATGTGTGCATCAACCAAATTTCTGGCATTCAACTTCTTCTGGTACTGTTACCTATATACTGATACCTCTCATCTACTCTGCTCTCTTCTCAAAAACCTACAAATTTCCAAACTCTATTTACAATCTTGTAAAAAGTAAGTTCAATTCTTGATTTAAATAATTTCAGAGTCCCACTGTTAGCAGCGTAAACACCAAATTAATGCCACTGGTCCATTTTAAATGAAATAACTGCCTTCACTTAACACATTACATCATGTCTACAGCATTGTGTTGTGCCTCGGTATATTATGAACTTTCAGTCAAGACTTTCATATTTTAAAACAGGACACAAAGACTACTAAAATGGCCACCGCAAATCATATGATCTTTGCATCTGAGTTTCAGACAGTCCAAAGTTTCAAGTGAATACCTGGTTAAATATGGATATTCGCAGCCATCCAAGGAATTCTACATCCCTTTGTTTAAAGATAAAGCGACACAAAACAATGATAGAGGCTGGCTGGAATTCTATTTCTCCTTGGACTGAAAGGAATATTGAAACTCAGTGTCGAAGACAGATGTGATTAGTTCCTAATCAACCTTGCATTGCATTATAATGGTCTAGCTCATCCAATCTAGATTGTGTGCGCAAAAGGGCATTTTCTATGCTGTAGATCTCTATTACTCTACCGATCACTCTTACCTCCTGCGAAGAAGTGAAAAACCTGGAGAAAAGAAATTAAAGAACAAAAACTCTTGGCAAGCCAAAGGAAACTTTAACGAACCCTTAGGATGTTGAACTGCATTTTGTAGGTTTTCTCTTTCCACCCATAAAATCGATAATTTGTTTGTTTGTTCAAGTATGTTTATATAAGGGTACAAAGGGGTTAAAATATAACTAATGTAGCAATATGTTGATAGCCTGCACCTGTTTGTGGTTAGAATGTATTTATTTGTAGTAAACAGAATTTAAGTACAGGAAATTCGCCAGTGTTCTCTGCAAACGTGATTCCAACAGTCGGACACTCTGCATACTTTGATTATATCATTAATGTTTGTGGCAACTCAGGTGTCGCATGGCTTCCAGATCAGTGCATTTTCTCAAGTAGGTCGTAATACAACATTTATGCCACAAGTTTCTTGTCACCCTGCCAATCTTGTTTCCTTTAAATTAAATCAATGTTATTTGCCTGAATTGCTTCTGATGAGTTCAATATTTTAACCACTCTTTAGATAGAAACACAGAATGGTTACAGTACATGAAGTCATTCAACTCATTATATCCATGGTAGCTTTCTGATGGCACAACTCAGCTAAATTTCTTTTTTCCATCCTTTTCCCAAAGCTCTAAAATATATTTCATCCTTTGTTTCATTGTCATGCATCTTAAACCAGTGCCCTCTGGGTCTCACCTTGTCTACCAATAGTAATGATTTCTCCCGCTCTACCCTCTACAGACCCCTAGTGACTTTTCTGTGCCTCTGTCAAATTTGCTTTCAATCTTCTCTTATGCGAACACTCCGAGTTTATGAAATCTGTTTATGCAGTGGATGTTTCCTGTTCCTGGAACAATTCCTGTAAGCTTATCTGTAGCCACTGGAACACCTTTACATCTTTCCTAAAGTGTGGTGCTGAGAACTGGGCATAATGTTCCCGTTAAGGCTAAAACAGTTTTCCATAAAGATTCATTCTATGTCCATCCTTTAGTACTCTCTGCCTCTATTTCTAAAGTCCAGAATCCCACATGCTTGACTAATCACTTTCTCAAACTATTCAGTCACCTTCAAAAGTTTGCACACACAAGCCCCTCATTTCTGACATTCTCTTTGGAATCAAATCCTTTACTTCAGATTGTCAGTATGTACTCTTCCTAATAAATCTTATTTTTTCACAATGATCTGCTTCAAATTTCATCTGCCAAGTGTCTGTTCATTTAAGCAGCATGTCTATATTCTCTTAAAGCCTATCATTCTACTACTTACTTCTAGATTTTGTGTTGTTAACTCAATCAAGTTAGTTAGAAACAATTCACCTTTAATACATCGAAGTTGGTTTGCCTAAACATCGTGCATATAAGGAAGGTCAGAGAATATGCCAACACCTGTCAAATTTACACTATTACTTCCATCAGTAATCTAGGATGTTTCTGATCCAATGCAAAGTACTCATGTAATACCTCAGCCATGCTGTGCCTCAACATTTAAATCCCTTTGCTGGTCTCTAATTGACCCTAGTCACCTATCATATACCCTCTTATTCCGCTTCATCTCTTCCACAATTGCATCAGGCATCCAGGGTCTCTGGTTTTGTTTGTTCTACCTTTTCCCATTATGAAATAAATAACTTATTCCTGTATTCTTTACTGAATTTCTAAGTGACTACAATAGATTCATAGTCCTTTATTATGGCCTTCGCCAGAAGTGGAAATTTGTTGTCCAGTTCTACCCGATAAAACTCTGTCATGATTTCAAAGGGCCCTATCAGATCATCTCTCTGTTCTACTTTTCAGGAAAAAGAATCCCAGCTTGTTCAGTCCTTCCTGATAGTGGTAACGCCTCAGTTTGATACTGTCCATATCCTTTTATTGTATATTGCTCATACCTTCATGTCTTTTTATAAAGGTGGAGACAAGAAATGCTCATATAAAATTAAGAAAAAAGTAAAGTGTTCAGATGAGATGTGAAGGCTCAGTTAGGGTGACTGAGAATTTTAAGGTAGCCAGGAAAGACCTAAAGAGAGCGTTAAGATGAGCGAGGAGGGGACATGAGAAGATGTTGGCGGATAGAATCAGGGAAAACCCTGAAGCTTTTTCTAGGTATATAAGGGATATAAGAATGACTAGAGTAAGATTAGGGCCAATCAAGGACAGGAGTGGGAAGTTATGCATGGAGTCCAAGGAGATAGGGGAAGTGCTATTTGGAAAGAGACAATGTTGTCAGGGAGAATATTGAGAAACAGGTTACCAGCCCAGATAGGATTGAGGTTCACAAGGAGGTGGTGTTAGAAATTCTGGAAAGTGTGAAAATAGATAAATCCCCTGAGCCGGATGGGATTTATCCTAGGATTCTGAGAAGCCAGGGAGAAGATTACTGAGCCTTTGGTCTTGATCTTTATGTTGTCATTGTCTACAGGAATAGTGCCAGAAGATTGGAGGATAGCAAATGTTGTTCTCTTGTTCAAGAAGGGGAGACAAATCTGGTAATTATAGACCAGTGAGCTTTACTTCGGTTGTGGGTAAAGTGTTGGAAAAGGCTATAAGAGATAGGATTTATAATCATCTTGAAAGGAATAAATTGATTAGGGATAGTCAGTATGGCTTTGTGAAGGGTAGGTTGTGCCTCACAAACCTTGAGTTCTTTGAAAAGGTGATCAAACAGGTGGATGAGGGTAAAGCCACTGATGTGGTGAATACGGATTTCAGTAAAACGTCTGATAAGGTTTCCCACGATAGCCTGTTGCACAAAATACGGAGGGATGGGATTGAGGGTGATTTAGAGGTTTGGATCAGCTGAAAGTAGACGGAGGGTGGTGGCTGACGGGAAATGTTCATCCTGGAGTTCAATTACTAGTGGTGTACCACAAAGATCTGTTTTGGGTCCACTGCTGTTTGTAATTTTTATATAAGACCTGGATGAGGGCATAGAAGGATGGGGTTAGTAAATTTGCAGGTGACAGTTATGGATAGTGCAGAAGGACGTTGTAGTTATAGAGGGATATAAATAAGCTGCACAGCTGGTGAGAGGTGGCACATGGAGTTTAATGTGGAAAGGTGTGAGGTGATTCACTTTGGAAGGAGTAACAGGAATGCAGAGGACTGGGCGAATGGTAGATTCTTGATGTTGTAGATGAGCAGATAAACCTCAGTGTCCATATACATAGACCCCTTAAAAGTTGCCATCCAGGTTGATAGGGTTGTTAAGAAGGCATCTGGTGTGTTCTCTTATTGGTAGAGAGTGAGTTTCAGAACCATGAAGTCATGCTGCAGCTGTACAAAACTCCGGTGCGGCCACACTTGAGTATTGCGTACAGTACTGGTCACAGCATTATAGGAAGAATGTGGAAGCTTTGGAAAGGGTTCAGAGGATGTTTATCAGTATGTTGCCTGGTATGGAGGGATGGACTTACGAAGAAAGATTGAGGGACATGAGGCTGTTTTCATTAGAGAAGAAGGTTGCGAGGTGACTTAACGGAGGCATATAAGATCATCAGAAGGTTCGATCAGGTGGACATTGAGAGCATCTTTCCTCAGATGGTGACGGCCAGCACAATGGGGCATCGCTTTAAATTGAGGGGTGATAGATATAGGTCAGATGCCAGAGGTTTTTTTTTAGTCAAAGAGTAGGTGGTTGTGTAACGTACTGCCTGCAACAGTAGTAGACTCACCAACTTTACGGGCATTTAAATAATCATTGGATAGGTATATATCAAAACAAAAACTCAGTGCTCTAGTTATGGATAATCAAGATTCCACTCAGGCTCAAAATAACTCTGCTCTTCAATTCTATCGTTCTAGAAATGAAATCTAGAGCTAGGTTTGCTAACTTGCACCCTTACTTTTGGTGATTTTTGTATCTGCACTCAGACTCCCAATTAGACTCTTATTTTCCAAACAGGATATGGCTTCCGTGAACTTCCTCTCAAAAGCATGAGCTCAGACTTTTCTATATTGACATAAATTTGCCCATTTTACAATGTTGTCACAATTTACTATATTCTGTCTTTAGCAACCAACAGTCATCCAATTTCATGTTATTCAGAAATTCGTAAATTGTACTTCGGAGTCCAGAGTTCAAATTGTTAATACAAATTAGTCAACAATAATGGTCCCAGCATTAAGCCCTGTCGAGCACAAGTGCTCAAATCAATCCTCTGTTCCACTAAATTTAAGTTGTCACAAGTGTAATTCCCTGTCTGACCAAATCAAATTGCTGTTGGCTTACCCACTTAATAACGCTTCCCTGGATTTGCCGCACCTCGTTTTTTGAATTTCCACACACTATAATAGGAAGCTACTGGCTGTGTCTGCATTAACAACTTAACTGTCTGCATACTCCTTGAACATGAATCAATGTGATCAATTTCTAACTTCTCAAGACCATTAAAATGCCGAAGTTAACTGATGCATTTTATAATAACTTAGACATGAATCAATATTCACTCAACAACTCTGAAATCCATTTTTAAGCTTGTTTCCATTTACCTGTTTCACTTAAATACAAACACAACAGAAGTAGCTTTCTCACTTTCAAGTCATATTTTCAAACATAATCTCAATTATGACTTACATTCTGTTTCTTCTTGTCTTGTTGAAGTGCCACGTAACGCAAAGCTATTTTGGTTAGCGTAGTTGCAAGAGCACCAGCCACAAAGAAGTCCCCATCTAGTAGGAACCCTCGCAAGGGTGGTCTTTCAGAAAGTAGGAAAACATTTTTTAAAAATTCAGGTAACTTTATGATAAAATCTAGAATTGCAACATGTTCAATAATATATTTATGAGCCATACATTGTAACTTTGATTTTTACAATCCTACTATCATTCAACATAAAACTCTTACTACCACACCTCCCCCAATTGTTTTGTGTGGAACTACTACTGTGCCAATAGGATAGATTTTAAACAGGTCTAATAATTCATAACTGGGTATGCATGATGTACTATGAGCCATCAGCAGCAGAACTGTGGCTGAATTCAATCTGGCCTAACATGTTGTCCACTCCACCACAATCAAGAGCTGGACGACCAACCCTAGTTCAATTAAAGATGCAGGAGGTCAAGCTCAGAGTAGCATTAGGCATGCCTAAAAATTAGTTGTCAGCTTGGTGAAGCTGTAACACAGGACTTCTTGCATACTAACTAGTAGAAGCTGCATGTGGTAAACAGAATCAATGGATCAGATTCAAGCTTTGCAGTCTTGTCACATTAAGCTCTGAATGGTGATAAACAATTAAACAACTAACAGCAAGAGGAGATACCACAATCATCCTCATCTTACAGATGGAGAGCCCAGCACAGCAGTACAAAAAACAAGGGCTGAATCATCAGCCAGAATCACAGACGCCAGTTTTCAGGCAATTTAATTCATTCCACGTGATATCAAGAAACCGAAGGCAATGGAAATGCAAAGGCTATGGCCCCTGACAACATTCTGGCAAAAATACTGAAGCCTTTGCTCCAGAACTAGCTGTGACCCTAGCTGTTTCAATGAAGTTACAACATTGGTACCTACCCAGCAATATGGAAAATAGTCAAGGTTGTTCCTATACACGAACTACAACAAAACCAAGCTGGTCCATTACCACGTTATCAATTTACTGCAGCAGCTCAAGGTGGCAGTTCAGCAGCCTACTTAAGGGCAATTCAAGATGGATAATAAACGTTGGCCTTGTGAAATGCACAACCCGTGAATGTATTGGAAAAACTGTGCTGATAGTATCCATTGCCACAAAAGGAAATTAACCACATGCTGGGCAAGGAAAAATACAGGTCCATTTATGAAGGTGCTTTTGTCTTAATATGCAAATGAGAGAGAGGTAATTGTCAGTTTCAGTCCCAAAACAAGTATTTGTCTCTATTTAGCCAACTGCCAGTTTTTAACACCAGTTAAAAAAATTCAAACATTACCTATCTTCTTCCTTTTTAGAAGGCCTTGTGCTAAGGGCACTCTGTGTTGCATACGTCCCCATTTCTGTCACAAGTTTTTGTGTTGGAATCACCTGAACATCACCATCAATCTTCAGCTCACCAGTTTCTTTCTTTATCTCAGACTCAACTATTGGAATCTATTAATATGAGAGGCAATGAAAAATAAGCACAACATCTATGGTTGGAAAGTGTCAATATAAGTCTTGCAAGACAGTTCAATTAAATCAATTTAGCAATTTTGGATATTTCAGTGTTCTTAGGGCTGCCACATGAATTTCATGTTAATGAGAAAATAATCCTTTATTGACATTCTTCAGATTACTTTCTTCAACATCAGGGCCACTTCTGTGCAACACTAGAATCATTTTTATTTTTCAATGACGGAATTTCTTAAAGCAGTTCCATTGCGGGAAATGAAAGAATGGCATTTTTCACAGAACCGACATTTAAAATAATCTGTACAGGTCAGGAATCCTATATTTAAAATCTCAGGGCCATCTAGATTTTGAAGAAAAGAATTTTTCAGTCTTTGCGTTCACCACAGTCCATTCAGATCCTTTGCAAAAAAACTTCACTTAACCCAAAAAGAGATCTAAAAACAAAACTTTTCTTTCCCCCAAAGAACCCGAACTCAGCACATTGACAGGTGTGTTCAGGTCTGCTTCCAAATAGACCTGCAGATTTTAGGTCTTTTCGATATTTGAACATATTAATAATGGATACCATACCTGCACATGCTAATTTAAACATCAATGCATAACCTAAAATGTTTCAGTAGATGCTATTAGTTTTGTTTTTAAATTGCTGCATACAGATATTACTTAATTATTCACAATCAGGTTTTGGTAAGGAAAACCACGTTCATCTGACAGATTCTCTCAACCCTTCTACAGAGGGCATGTTTTGCAATTTATTTTGAGAATGCTGGGATACAAAGCGATGAGGGTAGTGTAGCATTTTGAGCAGAGTCGAGGTTGTGCATAACCTATTTACTATTTTGTCTATGGTATTGGGAAAAGTAACCAAAGGGAGGAGGAAAAGAAATTCATATATTCGAGACATACCTCACCCAAGGATCGACGAACCTCAGTCATTACACTCTGAATATCCTCCTTGGAGCTACAGTACTCGCCCAAAATCCAGAGAGCTCCCCGGTATATCCTGTGAGAAACAAGAAATAAATACACAAAACATTGAGGACTGTAACATTAATCTGAAGTAGTTAAGGTCTGATCAAATGCATGGGCTTTCTATTTAAGAATTCTACTTCTCTTCAGCAAAATATTCTACATATTAATTTTACAAATAGAATAAATTGAACACAATTTCATGAGTGAACTAAAACTAAACTTGGGTACCTGCAATCAGAAGACTCAAAATAACAGCAATCCTGCAAGTCAACCAGATGTCAGCAACCTGCTACTGACATGTGAACAAACAAGACAATTTCAGAGATAGATGGCAAACTGCATTCCTAGGAAGGCTCGACCTGAGATGCAGGATAGATGGCAAATCATGAGACAGTCCTGAAAATTCCAGGACAACTTATTCCCCTAATCATACAAAGTTAGGGATTATAGAGGTTGTATTTAGATTCAGTTTTGCTGATTGGATTCAGTTTTGCTGATTGAATGCAGTAAACCCAAGATTATACTTCTGTTCAACCACAACTTTCACAACCTGCTAATACAGTGTACATAAATCAACAGCTTGTAACCTTATAATAAAACTAAACTTGAACAAAAGATGAAAATCAAATATACAAGAGTGCCAATGTTTTTTTTTGGCAGCCAAGATGTACTTTCTGGGACATTGTGCCTTCTTACTTGACAGATTTGATGGCATGGAACACCTCCAGCATCTTCTCAATGATGATTGGTCGAAGTTTATCAAAACTCTGAATAGCTTCTCGCACAAACTCGAGAACATCAGCAGCAGCCGCCTCATTACTGTCACTGAGGAATTCCATCAGCTACGGAGACATAGTACAGGTATTATTAAAACAGTAAATATCAAAAAATACAAGTGATACATGCTTCAAGTCCAGTCTTATAACAAACATAGCTGGAAATCCATTGTTGTTTTCAACTGTATTTAAGAATAACTTGTATTGTCGGAAATCGCCACATATCTCTTCAAGAACCAATAATGAAATCAAACTAAGAGTTCATTCATACTAGCTGAGTTGTGAAGCACTGTTTAAAACAGATGAGACATAAAACCAAAGGATTTAAGAAATACTTGGCATTGCATTGAGTTGGCACATCTCAACAGGGTGACAGTACAGCCTTGTGTGGATTTCAGGAGAGCGGAGGAAAAACACAATCAGTCAAGCTCCTGGCTCTTCAGCTATTGAGCTGACTGTGCAGCACTGATGAGAATGAGATCAGGTTCACCTACACATACTCTCACTTGTAACTTATTTCACACTCAAGATAGTTCATCAACTCTGATGAGGCTCGCACGTGAAATGTACCGCATTTGCATTAGGTACTGGACAATGCAATGTGTCTCAAAACTATACCTCATTATAAGTCAAAGCAGTAAAGGCAGGAAGGGAAGAACATAAATGAATTATGCTCACTTACCACAGGGATAACATTTTCAGCCATGTCTGGAAAACGGACACTGCACGAATGGAGTGTTCTGACCAGAAGCTGCCGGTACTTGTCTGTGTCTTCATGTTCTGATACATCATTTGTTTTAATTACTTCCTTCTTGAGAACTATGACAAGCTGTGGGACAATATTAAACAGCAAGCTTGCTGTCAAATACAAATTTGACATGAGAAGCTCATATTAAATAAAACTACTGAGATAGTAGGTGGTCATACCTCTTCAACGTTACGTGATGAAACAAGATCCAATGCTAAGTGCAACGTCTTTTTGCGTACCTCCAAATCTGGAGTGCTCAAAACTCGGAGGACATCCATCACCAAATCCTGAAAGGTACATTTTTAAACTCAACTAATGCAGGGGGAAAAAAAATCATTATTTTTAAATTTCAAAAACTCTCACCTCTGAAAGAAGGCGAGTCATCAACCAACCTTATGGTCACATGACAGTAAGCTTTAAAGTTTTGTTTCCAAAAAGATTGGGACTAATTCCATGACCCAAAATGAACCATGTCCTACATATGTAATTACTAACAGCTTTACCCAAATCAGACAGTCAAATTCAAATGCAAAAGGTGGAACCATGTTAAAAATACACTATGTAAACCTTTCTATTAGGAATCTTTCTGCCTTCTTGATAACTAAGAACATAAGTTTCACACGGGAAACTGAATATTCTACCATTAAAAATGTCTTACTGCAACTCCAAAACTAATTACTTTAAGTGGGATATTACTTATTTATTTTTACTACCTGTTGTCCTGTTCATTCCTCTCATGGTTTTTTTTCGCAAATGTTTTGGATTCTACATTACAAATGCATTGTTGCTTTTCTGCTGTAACCTCGACACATAATATCATCCCAGTAAATCTCTATTTTATGACCTTGGCCTCCTTCCCAAAGTAGATGCCAAAGGGTGGCACTGCTTGTTTGGTTTACTACTTCCTTCACAAAACCAAAACAACTTTGCTGGAACATTATACTTGATTTAATTTTTTCATCTAAAATTTCAGGTTTTGAATGCACATCCATCTAAAATCTCAGATTTTAACATTTCCAGTGATACCCTCAGCTTCTCTACTCCTCTTAAGGTTTTTGAACACATGTATTTCACTCAATTTGCTCAAATAAAATGCATCACTTCATGCTTCTGGAAAAAAATAGCAAAGCAAGACAGTTGGTGCAAGAAAAAGAATGGGCATAAGAGATGGTACATAAGCAAAAAAGAATGAAAATCAAGTGGCTGCAAACAAAATGATCTTCAGGATGCTCAAGTTAAAAAAAAAACACATCACAACTTCAAGTTACCAGTCTTAGGTTTATTACCTGCAGCACCCTCTCATGCGTAGGATGCTCCCGGAGATCGATCAGGCGATCAAGAACAATTAGCTTGACATTGTTATCGCTCTCTTTAATAATCAAATCAATATAGCACTGTGCAGCAGCCTAGACAAAGACAAATGAAACATCTATTCATTTTTTATTTCTTAATATGACATGTTGAGATTCTTCTGTCACATACATATATCACATTTCTAAAAATTAGTTTATGCACATATTGCTTTGAAAGTGGTTCCCTAGACCAGGAGTAGTCAGGTCAAAGAACAGACAATAGGTACAGGCGTAGGCTATTCTGGCCTTCGAGCCTGCACCACCATTCATTATGATCATGGCTGATCATCCTCAATCAGTATCCTGTTCCTGCCTTATCTCCATAACCCTTGGTTCCACTATCCTTGAGAGCTCTATCCAACTCTTTCTTAAACAAATCCAGAGACTGGGCCTCCACTGCCTTCTGGGGCAGAGCATTTCTCACACCCACCACTCTCTGGGTGAAGAAGTTTCTCCTCATCTCTGTCCTAAATGGCCTACCCCTTATTTTTAAGCTTTGTCCTCTGGTTCGGGACTCACCCATCAGCGGAAACATGTTTCCTGCCTCCAGAGTGTCCATACCTTTAATAATCTTATACGTTTTCAATCAGATCCCCTCTCAGTCTTCTAAACTCAAGGGTATACAAGCCCAGTCGCTCCAATCTTTCAACATAAGATAGTTCCGCCATTCCAGGAATTGATCTCATGAACTCCATCAATAGCCAGAATGTCTTTCCTCAAATTTGGAGACCAGACCGGCACACAATATTCCAGGTGCGGTCTCACCAGGGCCCTGTACAGCTGCAGAAGAACCTCTTTGCTTCTATACTCAATCCCTCTTGTTAGGAAGGCCAGCATGCTATTAGCTTTCTTCACTACCTGCTGTACCTGCATGCTTGCCTTCATTGACTGGTGTACAAGAACACCCAGATCTCTTTGTACTGCCCCTTTACCTAACTTGACTCCATTTAGGTAGTAATCTGCCTCCCTGTTCTTGCCACCAAAGTGGATAACCATACATTTATCCACATTAAACTGCATCTGCCATGCATCTGATCACTCACCTAACCTGTCCAGGTCACCCTGTAATCTCCTAACAACCTCATCACATTTCACCCTGTCACCCAGTTTTGTATCATCAGCAAACTTGCTAATGTTAATATTAATACCATCTTCTATATCATTAATATATATTGTAAAAAGCTGCAGTGCCAGCACTGATCCCTGCAGTACCCCACTGGTCACCACCTGCCATTCCGAAAGGGAGCTGTTTATCACTACTCTTTGCTTCCTGTCAGCCAACCAATTTTTAATCCAAGGCAGTACTTTGCCCCCAATACCATGTGCCCTAATTTTGCTCACTAACAACATACAGCAGAACAAAGAACTTATTCCTCCACGGGAAATGTGGACATTTTTATACACATGTTTCAGAACTGTATAGTTATTATACTTTGGCAATAAACTGCTTACTGACAATTAACTTGGGTTTTGCCACAGCGATTTAGTTTCTAACCTCGTTACAGCCTTGGAATTCAAACAGCCAAAAGCGTTGAACTCTAGAGACGTGGTGAGAGAAGGTGAGTGACAACCCTTGTTATTAAGGTAGAATTTATTGAGCATAGATTCCTGACAAAACTCGTGTCAGTGGGAATTGAAGGAAACCTCTCCAGTAGTTATACGGAGTACATAAGAATATGGTTGTGGCCATTGGTCAATGATCTCAGCCCCGGGTCATCACAGGGGCTCCTCAAAATAGCATTCTAAATCCAGCTGCTTCAATAGCCTTCTCTTCATCATGAAGCAGAAGTGAAGATATTCACTTACAACCATATAAGTTCAATATCATTTACAATTCTTCAGATACTGAAGCAGTCCATATTCAAATGGAGCGTGACCTGGACAACATCCCAGCTTGGGTGATAAGTGACAACTAACATTTGTGTCACACAAGTGCCAGAAAAGGACATTCTCAAAGAGAGAATCTAAATTTTTTTTTGACATTCGATGGTATTACCATCACCAAATCCAGGATTCTGTGTAATCCAAGATGGAGCCGGGAAACATTTCTGGCTGTAACAGCTGCTCCTTTTTTCTCGGATTCTAGGAGCACAGAGAGAGAGTGCGCGACCGAGTGAGCGCGCGAAACTGACAGAGCGAAACTGACAGAGCGAAACTGACAGAGCAGTGAACCTGCACAGTTACTACCTTTGCTGTTTGAATTCATGCATCAAAAGATATAAAAGAGACCAAAGGGGCAACTTTTTCACGCAGATGGTGGTACGTGAATGGAATGAGCTGCCAGAGGAAGTGGTGGAGTCTAGTACAATTGCAACATGTAAAAGGCATTTGGATGGGTATATGAAAAGGAAGGGCTTGGAGGGATGTGAGCCGGGTGCTGTCAGGTGGAACTAGATTGGGTTGGGATACCTGGTCAACGTGGATGGGTTAGACCGAAGGGTCTGTTTCTGTGTTGTACATCTCTATGACTCTATTACCAACACCATTGGGTTACCACTGGCTAACAATTAAACTGGACCAGCCACATAAATACTGTACTAATAAGAACAGAACAGAGGCTAGCAACCCTCCCATCTTCCCAATGCCTGTTGACCAGTCAGAAGACACAGGTCAGGAGCATGGTGGAATAGTTTCCACTTGCCTGGATGGTGCAGTTTCAACACCATCTAAGACAAAGCAACTCACTTATTTGGTACCTCATCCACCATCTTCAACACCTACACACAGTTACAACAGTGTGCATCATTTACAAGATGCATGGCCAGAACTCACCCACTTTCCTTCAACAACACCTGCTGAACTTGCATTATTTATCATGGAGGTGGAAAAGGGCAGCCAATGTGTAGGAACACCATCACCTGCACGTTCCCTTTCAAGCCACTTATCATCCAGACTTGGAACTACATTGCCGTTCCCCCAGTACCATTCAATCAAAACCTCTTTCTAACAGAAGATGATTTGCTGACACCAACCATTAAGGATAAATTCCGACTGTGCATGGTCACCTTTGTTTTTAATTGGGCATATGCAATGTAAAGACAACTTCAAAAATAAAATTTGAAATTCTACTTGAATATTTTTCTCTTCATTATGTACTTGTTCATTGTTTTCTCCGTTTATAAGGATTGTTCGATTTTTATCATTCTTTACTTCAATGTGTTTCAATGATTTTGTGACAACCACGTATGCTCCCAGGTACAGCAAGCGCAATTTTCTAACAGCACTGAGGGTGTCCCACACCCCAATAGCTGCAGTAGTACAAAAAGACAATATAGAGGAACCTCTATTATTCGAATATCAATTATCCAAATATCAGATTATTCGAAGGAGATCTCAGGGTCTTGATAGAAACATTACAAAGAGCTGATCGCATCTTTTGTTTACAATGGATTCACTGAAGTGGTGCAGAGAACAGTCCTGGACATCAATGGGAGCCCAGGCACTGTCTCCAAATGACTGACCTCCTGCCCGATCTCTCTCCCCCAACACTTTCCCTGGAGTTCTACATAGTGGTGAATCCTAAACCTCTCTTCCCCAAATATTCTCTCTAACATTGTCCTGTACAGAGCAGAGGTAGAACTTGTCAAAACGTTGTGTCCGTCTGTGTGTGCAAGCTGTTTGGACACTTATTCCCACAAAGGTAGCAGCAGTCCTCCTGTTGATGGCAGTCCATCGGCGCGGGAGAGGAGGGGCTGACGGGGTCAGGGGTGCATGGGTTGGGGGGGGGGGGGGCATGCAGGGGGCAGTGTCGGATGGGGTTGGGAATGGAGGGGGCAGTGTTGGAGCGGGCGGGGGGGGCAGTTCTGGATGGGGTTGGGGGTGGCCAGCAGTGTTGGATGAGTGGGGCAGGGCAGAGCTCAGGTGCAGTGTGTACAGTCTCCTCTCCTGAACAGGGAGGAGACTTAACAGAAAACCTCTGAGCCCCAGAGGAGAGGTATTGAATCAATTAACTGAATGATCAATTATCCAAACAAAATAGTGCCCGCCCATCTCGTTCGGATAGTCGAGGTTCCTCCATATATCACTACCATCTCAAGGGCAATTCGGGATGCATACAAAACAACAGCTTGCCCAACAACGTTCATAAACCATGAATGAGTGCTTTTAAAAAAAAGATCAAAAATCACAGCAGCCCTACAATGTGCAAGCAGGCCATTCCACCCATTGAGTCAACACGATCTCTCGAAAGAGCATCCCACCCAGATCCATCCTCCTGTTACCCTAGCTAATCTGCCTCACCTCTACATTCCTGAACGCTATGGCAATTTAATATAGCCAATCCACCCAACCTGTACATCTTTAGACTGGGAGGAAACCAGAGCACCTGGGCGAAACCCAGACAGATATGGGGAGAATATATAAACTCCACAGAGATAGTTGCCCAAAGGTGGAGTCGAACCCAGGTCGCCGACACTGAGGCAGCAATGCTCATCCTGAGTCACTGTCCCAATGGCAAAGATGCTGGCCATGGCTAAACCTACGGTGAAACTCTGACATATTTAGACAGAAATAAAAACATTTCCAGAATGGTTTTTGTTATTCTCTCGCACAAGCATTTGTTTTCATGTACAGCTCTCAAATTGAAAATATCACACAATTGCTACGTGAGAATAAAATGAAATTCCACGAAAACAAAATGATTGCATTTTACTTTTCACAAGTGCCAAATTTCAGCCTTGGAAATGGGCCTTCATTTTCTACCATAAGTTTCGTGTAAACACTCCATAAAATCAGTACCTTGATAGCTGTTGGAGCACTTGACAGTGTTACTAAAGTTCCTGCTGCTTCATATTTTACTGCAGGGCTTGAGGACTGGAGTAAGTTGTAAATACAACGGATAAATCGTGCTCTTTCTGTTGGATTAGCATGGCAAACCTAAGACAAAACATATATACATATACACTTAATTCAAAGAATGTGGAACTAAATGTTAATTTCATCTCATTTATTATATTTTCAATTGGGAAAAATGTTTTTTACTAAGTGACAATTTTTTTTAAAAGTGTTTTGGCAATATTTTAGGGCACAGAGACAAATATTGCTCATTAAGGATAATATCAATCTAGAGATTGAGATTGGCTCGAATAAAAGATTAAATATTGATGACACCAAGCAGGCTACAATGCTTACAAACTTCCTAGAGAAGTTGATCAAAAATCTTTATTATACCCAAGTCCATTGCTCATTTCAGAATCCCCTTATATTACACATATGCACACACACAATGAATGAAGCTGCATTTTGTCACCTCACCTTATAAATCAGCTCAACGATAACCAGCTGGAGAATGTCTCCAAAAGTATGAACCTGATCAATACAAGTACTCAGATAATCCAGTGCTCGGTCCTAGAGAAACATTAAGAAACAATGTTAAAAATACTTGCTCATTGTAAAATTGTAATTTTCAATCTGGGATCAATTTGTAAGTCCTGCAAATATACTAACCACTGACAGTTCATTTTTGAAAACTGAACTTTGATAGATTAAAAAGATAGAGATTCCTTCATAAACATTGTACAATTTTATTTGAGTGTTTTTAAATTGATAACTCCTGTACTTTTCATAGCAAAAGAAACTTTCCAAGATTCATAATCCTGAATTGGTAATTAATTCCAACAATCCTTGGAAATTTTAAGTACATTAGAACAGGAGTACACAATCTATCCCTTCAAGCCTGATCCACCACCATTCATATATCTCAATTCTATATTTCAACCCCATTTATGTATTAACTTCCTAATAACTGAATAAAATCTTTCAGAGTTAGTCATGTTTTGACTGTGCATGCGACATCTTCATAAGCTTCTATTTCTGATTTTTTCCCAATAAATATAATTTTGAGATTTGTGAAACTCAAAGCAAGACATTTCGTCAATGCTTTTTGTCTTGCACTCATCAGAACAAATGCAAGAATGTCAAATATTGAACAATCACAATTTACACAACTGACGAATAGGACAGGTTGGCAAGTAGACTTTGATCAGCTGAAGAAATGCTATGGAGAAACCAACGAGGAATAGGTGCAAGCCTTTTATGCTTTGTTATTTATTTTGTTTGCAATTATTTCCAATCAACATAGCTTGAAAAAGATACTGCAGCAACTGGACTATAACTGTAGCTGCATTTCTTGTAAAGAATACAAGCGCTTTACCTGATCTGCATGAATCAGCATCATGAAAGCATTCCGCTTACAACTCGCATCTTTTTCATTCACCAAGAAATCATGGATCAACTCAGGAGCATCAGGAATAAGGTTCTCAAAGTTCCTACAAGTAAACACAGTAAATGACTTGCAAAATCAGTTACCTCAAAACACAAACAAAAGTCTGCTTTTTAAAATTTAAAAAGAAAAACTATCACAGCTGTTCATGCTTAGAATTTTATACAACTGTCTTTTAGAAACAGATCAAACATTTAAAAGTCAAACATTTTCATTAAAAGAGCAAAATAATTGAAACGCATTATAAGCAATGCCTTGATAGAAATACTCGTTAAAATTTTGGTTTCTGGTTCTCAATGAACTAAACTTCAACAAATGCTCATATTTAATTTAAATGATGGATTAACTGGATAGGCATATAGTTCAATTTCATGTTTCGTCAGAGTAAGGGTGGTTCCTATTAGGGACCAAAAGGTCAATACTTTTGGAGAAGCACATGCATAGCTGTGGTACTAAATGAACACCTTCTAACTCACTTCATGATAGAATAGTGCATTAAAGTGAGGATGTAGTTGTATGATGGATAGAATAATAATGGGAGGCACTTGATGGTTCACCGATTCTCAAATAGGTCAGCTGGTCAAATGGGATGCATCCTAAACTGCTCAGGGACACTCTTGAGGCCTGGAGATTTGCAAAGGTTAAATAGGATAAACCTAACCAACATTCAAGAAGTAGAAATACAAAAGACAGCAAATGATGATAAATTATGTTTTGCTAAATTGATTCTTTGATGAGGTAACAGTTTTTATAAAGGTAGCTTTTGAAATGCTTTTTGAAGAATAATACAGATGAATTAACACAAAAAAAGCCTTGGTAGAAAATCTGTAGTTCGTGGGACGAAAAGAAAGGCTGCCAATGTGGATGCAAATGTGGCTAAGGGACATCAAGTGAAGAATTATTTGAATGGTTTCTGAAAGGAAGTAATAAGTAATAAGGTCTAACAAAGCAAAAGACCCCAGAAAATAGAGACCTTGAAAGTGACCATGATTTGGATGCGAGCATAAGTAGTACAGCAAGTACGTTTGCAGATGACACCAAAACTGGAGGTGTAGTGGACAGCGAAGAGGGTGACCTCAGATTACAACAGGATCTTGACCAGATGGGCCAATGGGCTGAGAAGTGGCAGATGGAGTTTAATTCAGATAAATGTGAGGTGCTGCATTTTGGGAAAGCAAATCTTAGCAGGACTTATACACTTAATGGTAAGGTCCTAGGGAGTGTTGCTGAACAAAGAGACCTTGGAGTGCATGTTCATAGCTGCTTGAAAATGGAGTCGCAGATAGATAGGATAGTGAAGGCGGCATTTGGTATGCTTTCCTTTATTGGTCAGAATATTGAGTACAGGAGTTGGGAGGTCATGTTGCGGCTGTACAGGACATTGGTTAGGCCACTTTTGGAATATTGCATGCAATTCTGGTCTCCTTCCTATCGGAAAGCAGTTGTGAAACTTGAAAAAAGTTCAGAAAAGATTTACAAGGATGTAGCCAGGGTTGGAGGATTTGAGCTACAAGGAGAGGCTGAACAGGCTGGGGATGTTTTCCCTGGAGCGTCGGAGGCTGAGGGGTGACCTTATAGAGGTTTACAAAATTATGAGGGGCATGGATAGAGTAAATAGGCCAAGTCTTTTCCCTGGGGTCGGGGAGTCCAGAACTAGAGGGCATAGGTTTAGGGTGAGAGGGGAGAGATATAAAAGAGACTTAAGGGGCAACTTTTTCACGCAGAGGGTGATACGTGTATGGAATGAGCTGCCAGAGGACGTGGTGAAGGCTGGTCCAATTGCAACATTTAAGAAGCATTTGGATGGGTATGTGAATAGGAAGGGTTGAGAGGGATATGGGCCAGGTGCTGGCAGGTGGGACTAGATTGGGTTGGGATATCTAGTCGGCATGGACGGGTTGGACCGAAGAAGGGTCTGTTTCCATGCTGTATGTCTCCATGACTCTGAAATCCATGTCCATAGAACCTTGACAGCAATAGGACAGTGAAATAAAAGTTTAAAAAAGGCATATGGGAACTTGCCTTTATTCGTCAAGGCATCGAACAGTGGAGCAGGGAGGTTTTACTGGAGCAGTACAGAACTTTGTTTAGGCCACAGTGGGAGTACTGTGTGCAGTTCTGACTGCCACATCAGAGGAAAGATGTGACACCACTTGTGGGAGTGCAGAGGAGATTCACCAGGATGTTGTCTGGAATGGAGTCATTCAGCTACAAAGAAACACTGGATAGACTTGGGTTGATTTGCTTGGAGCACAGAAGGCTGAGGAGACCTGATAACTTTGTACAAAGTTACGAGGGGCAGAGACAGAGTAGATAGGGAGAAATATTTCTCCTTAATAGAGGGATCAAATACCTGGCAGTACAGATTTAAGATCAGGAGCAGATTGAGAGAGGATGAGGAATTTAAGGTGTTGGGTGTCTGAAACTCACTGCCAAAAATGGTGGAAGAGGCAGGAATCCTTAAGACATACAGTATGTATTTAGATGAGCACTTGAAATGTGACAGCATGCAAGGATATGGTCCAAGTGTTAAAAAATTAGATTAGAATGAAATTAGATGCTTGAAGACTGGTGCAGATACAATGGCTTTTCTTCTTGCTGTAAAAATTCTACAACTCATGCCCTCAGAGTCAGCATTAGAAACATTCATAAATATATTAATCCCTTGACCTTTAATACAATAGGGTTTAATTTAAAATTATGCAAATGGAACAAAACATGGAAATAAAGTAAACTATTTCAAAAGGTCATAGATTGGTACATGTGGTGTAAAATTATGTCCCAATACATGTGTGAATCATAATGCAACACATGTATTGGGCCAAGCAGTGGAATGTGGTGAAAGGGTTAAAATTGTGTCCCAATACATGTGTGAATCTAACCGAAAATGGAAGGTGTCGCTTAGTCCCGTGTGAATCTTATTATACACCTTCCCGTGTGAATCTTCTTATCTGTATGTAACCAGAATGGAATGTGTTTTTTAGCCTTGCTCTGCTGTTCACATGAATGTTTATATCTGGAAAAGAGTACATCAGCTGGAAAAGTCTCCAGTTCGGTAGAGTCTGCTCCGGGGTTGCGTTTAACCGCCGAGCGTGGGTTGTTGGCAACCGCTCTACGAGAACTGACGGCTCCCAGTTCCGGTAACACGTAGAGTGAGTATAAACCGACCCGTTGTAAGTACGAGACCTGGTTGTGGCGACGCTGCGGGGAATAAAACACTTATATTCTAGCAGACTCGCCTCTTGGCTGTTTGTTCTGTGTCAGACTACTTTCCTGCGAGCCTGGTCCTTGACCTTGAGAATTTTTAAAAACATTTTGGCGTAGTCGGCAGGATCAATCGCAATTGAGGAAAGATTTTGATACAGAACAATGTTTTGGAAAAAGGCTAAGAAACCAGAGGAACAAACTGTGGAGGTCCCGACCGTCCCGGGATGGCATGGATCGTGGCATGGCGTGGCAGTTTGTTTGAGAAATGGTGGGGGGCGACCGGAGAACTGGGAGGCCGAGGGCGTAGGAACCCCAGGGTCGCTGCTGTCCACCCTTGAGAGGATCCCAGTCCTGCCGAAGAACCCCTTGCCTGGGGTACAGCGGAGGATGTGGGCCTGTGCGGCGGCTTGTAGACAACAGTCAGACAAGCGCCAAAAAGCTGAAGCAGAATTAGCCCTCCTGAAACATGAGCAGGGACTCAGTTCGGGAGATGCCTCTATGTTGAGGCAGGAAATTATGAAGTTAAAAGCTGAATTGACAGCATTAACTGAACTAGCAGGACGAACTATTATGTATCTGTCTGCTAAGAAACGGAAAGAGAAAAGGAAGGTCCCTCGAACCCCGGACCCAGTACAAGTACGGGCGTTTGTAGCCCAGTTAAATAACGGGGATCGGTGGGATATCGATCATTGGGATGGAAACATTTGGGGAGATTCAGATGATCAGTACGAAGAGGACCCACCCGTACTCCAAGCTAAACCAGTGGTTAGGAGAAAGCAGGTTCAGAGACGTCTCCCAGTGCAACGGGAGGTAATGTTAGATGAGGAAGGAAACCCTATACGGAATGAACAAGGGGAGGCAATTATGCATGAATTACCGCGGGCTCAGCCTCCTGCAGAATTCTCTGAATTAACGGAAGACTTCACTACCGATGAGGTGCTGTTTATCACCCAGAAAACCCGACGTAATCCTGGGGAGCCGTTAGAGCTATGGCTAATTCGGCTCCTCGAGGAAGGGGGGCAACAAGTGCAGGTAGACTATCAGGATGCTCCCAAGTTTGGTGGATTAGCAAAGGATGCTGCCATAGACCTGGGGTACCGCAGACAAGCCAAGGATATGGTAATAGATCGCAGTATGGGGACCTTATTTGGGATGTATGCCAGGGCAGTGGCCGAACAGTATCCCTTCCCGTCCGATTGGCCCCCCTTGGAAGGAACTTGGACAACAATTAAGGAAGGGGTTCAGAGGCTAACCCGTTTGTGTGTGCGGGATGCCCTGTTGCTGGGAGTGCTGGACGAGGTAGATAACACAAATGTTAGTAGACAGACTAGAGACCACCTAGTGAAGACTGCCCCCCCCCCCATTATAAACCACTGTTATTAACCATAATGTTGAGTGGACGGGGAGAAACCCTAGGAGATGCCCGTAGTATGATGAGGGAGATGGGTGGTTTGGGGGATTGGGGACCCACAACCCGTGCTTCTCAGGGGGGCACGGAGGGGCGTCGCCCTGAGGCTCGGGCAGGGGGAAAAGTAAACCCTAATCAAGGAAGTAACCAAGGCCCCTCACGGCGTGCTTTGTGGCAAGCTTTGATACGGGCGCAGGTCCCAGCATCGGAGATTGATGGCCTACCTACACCGGAATTAAAAGACTTATGCAGACGAAAGGGACTGAAGGTGTCCCGGGTAGAGACGGAGTCCCGACCCACTATGGAAGACCTAGTGGAATTACTAACACAAAAATGTCAGACACGGGGTCCGGTTGTTAATGAGCCTCGAAGGGGTAGAACTTCCACTTCCCAGCGGTGGGAATCCTCGGAGGACGAGGAGGAGGAGGAGGTACGGCCTCCCCTCCGAGAGTGTTATAAAGTGGATAGGCGTGGCCGGAAACCTAGTAAGAAAGGCAAGAACAAAGAAGGGCGAGGCAAACGTCTTTACCCAGTGCTGTCTGGGGAAGATGAATGGGAGGAACAATAGGAATCGGGCCAAGCCCCAAGGGTTTGCCCACGAACGAGCCAATGGTCAGCAGACGACATTCGCAAATCCGTCCAAACCGTTATGGCTCTAGTGGACACAGGGGCGGAGGCCACCTTAATCTATGGGACGCCCCATAAGTTTAAAGGAACCCCAGTCACGCTGGTTGGGCTGGGAGGTAATCTGATTGAAGGAAAAACAGTACAATTGCCCCTAAAGATAGGTACAATGCCCATTAAAACTTATTCAATTATCATTACACAGTTAGAGAATGGATCCTGGGAATGGACATTCTGGCCGGTTTCACACTTCACCTCCAACAAGGGAAGTTTGAATTTGGAATCACGAAAATGGCTTTGCGCTGTAGGACGGTGTTAGTGGGAAAGGTTAAAATGGACCCCTTCCCCATCCCGATCGCCGATCGCGTAATAAGTCTTAGACAGTATAGGATTCCCGGCGGACATAAAGAAATATCCGCCACAATTAAGGATTATTTGGAAGCGGGAGTGCTTAGGACATGCACCACGGCGTGGAATAACCCCTTATGGCCCGTACATAAAGCCGATGGGTCATGGCGGATGACGGCAGATTATCGGCAACTAAACCGTCACACTCCGGCCTTGACGGCAGCGGTCCCGGATGCCGTCACTATTATAGGACGAATCCAACATCATCCAGGGGTGTGGTACGGAGTAATTGATTTGGCTAATGCCTTCTTCACAATTCCTATTCCCGAAGATAGGCAGGAACAGTTCGCATTCACTTGGGAGGGTAGACAATTCACGTTCACGCGATTGCCCCAAGGATATCTGCATAGCCCTACTATCTGCCACCGGATAGTTGCAGAACACTTGGCTGCCTTTAAAGTGCCTGACGAAGTGATGATCTCGCACTATATTGACGATATGATGATACAGGGGACAAGTCAGAAGCAGGTTCAGGAATTGCTGGACCAACTGGTTCAACATATGCGAGGATATGGGTGGGAGATCAACCCAGCCAAAATCCAGGGTCCCTCACAAACGGTAAAATTCTTAGGAATCGTGTGGAACAAGGGGGAAAGGGAAATCACTGCGAAAGCTAAAAATAAGATTCAGGTCTTTGCCGTCCCTCACACCCAGAAGGACGTGCAGCAATTTATTGGGTTATTCGGATTCTGGAGACAGCATATTCCCCATTTAGGACAAATTTTAAAACCTTTGTATCGAGTTACGAGGAAAAAGGCAGCGTTCGGATGGACGGAGGTCCATCAAACTGCATTTGAAATGGCCAAGCAAGCGATACAGCAAGCTGTATCCTTGGGAAAGATACAGTCAGGACCTGTAGAACTGCAAGTCTCAGCACAGGGGGATTATGCCAATTGGAGCTTATGGCAAAAACAGGGAAGAACCCGTAAGCCATTGGGATTTTGGTCCCGAAAATTACCCCCGGCAGGGGAACGGTATACCCCCTTTGAGAAACAGTTATTAGCATGCTACTGGGGCTTGGTGGAAACCGAAGCCCTGACCATTGGACATGAAGTGATCATGAGAACAGCTATCCCTATTCTTCCGTGGGTACTTAGTGACCCCACTACCCACCGAATAGGAACTGCCCAAGAGAGCAGCATCATTAAATGGAAATGGTATGTGTCGGAGAGAGTGCGGACTGGACAGAAAGGAGTGTCAGTCCTACATGAGCAAGTGGCGGAGGCCCCTGAGGAAGGGGAAAAACGGTTTGAGGTGATTGAATACAAGGAATCACCCGTTAAGATGGGAAAACGGTATGATGAACTGACCCCGGATGAACAAGCCACGGCTTGGTTCGTAGATGGGTCAGCCCAATGGAAAGCGGGACAGCGTAGATGGAAAGCTGCCGCCTTTAACCCAAAACAAGGCACTACCCTAGAAGAATTAGGGGAGGGAAAAAGTAGTCAGTGGGCAGAATTAAAAGCAGTGCATATGGTAGTCATGTCGGCTGGACTGGACTTACGAGCGTTAACTACACAGACTTTGGTCCAACAAAAACCTACGGTGATTAAGACCGGATTAGGATTGATTTGTCCCCCTGGGACCTATGGGCATATCCTCCCGCGATCGGGATTGTCACTAAAGGGGATTGATGTAATGGCAGGAGTAATTGACGCGGACTACCAAGGGGAATTGGGAGTAGTCCTGGTCAACATTACATCTGGACCTTATGTGATACAGAAGGGAGACAGAATAGCACAATTAGTTATTAAACCATGTAACCTCACAACGGTGGAAGAGACGGGAGCTCCCGTTAAGGTTACTGAGCGTGGGACGGGGGGATTTGGGTCTACTGACACTAAGGGTGCCAAGGTATGGGTACGCCAGACAACTGGTCCCCCCAAACCGGCAGAGATCATAGCCCAAGGAAAAGACAGTCTGGTCACCATTATGTATCCTGGGGAATCAGTCTGGAGGAGTGTGCCAGCTCAGTCGTTGGTACCCTTATCGAAACAAAATGTAGGTTGGAAAATTAGTAGTGAGGAACGACAGCAAGATGATTTTAAGTGCGCGGCAAATCAATGGTGTGCAATTTTAGATCTCACGAGTGATTGTCAAATGTATACTTGTGTACGATGTTATAAGGGGAGAAATGTAACTTTGATAACCCCTAACTGTACATTGATGTTGAATGCAACGGTGAATATGTGTCATTGGAATATAACCGCTCGTGAATGTGAAAGCTCAAACGGGACACGATGGAACATCACGACTGGAGATGAGGACATCTGGATCAGCAATGGAACAGTTATTCAAAACCGGACTCGAATGTTATGGCTGATCTTGGTGCGCCCTAACGTCTCTGACGCGCACCGCACACAGTTGGCTCCCATTATGTCAACTTGTCAGCAGATGGCCCAGGCAGTACTGCACACTGATGTTCACTGGCAGGTGCGGCTGCCGGCTATCCCAGAATGCCAACATAAGAGGAGGCGGCGTGCATGGTATGACACTCTACTGGGAGGTGCAGGAACTGTCATGGGTATCTCAAATGCTATTGACTCTGAGGTAACCCGTACTAAATTATCTAACACGGGACAGGCCACCTCACAAGGACTACATACTATTGGAAGGTGGATGCCATCCGTAATGATGACTCAAGGAGAGACAGCTGAAATAATGATACGATCTCTGCAATGGGAACTGGATGTCTGGGGTGCCACTCAGGAACTGTTTGAGAACATTACGGCTCAGTTAAATTGGACTGCCTGTCATATTCAAATGTTGCATGCTCAAATACAGAAAGAACGCTTTTTGCGTGTGGTAACATCCCCCAATGTACAAGCGTGGAGGGGAATATGGAATGTATCTGAGAAATTGTGGATGATAACCCATCCATGGTGTAACGCAACTATGTGTAACGGATACTTTGTTACCATGAATGTAACCCACACTGTTACGGTCTGTCGATATTATGTATTACCAGTGATTACATCTTCTGGATATTATTTTCTGAAGACAAGGGGACAGTGGTTTAGCCCAGATACCAATATTACCTATGATCTGTCCGCTTGTGAACAGACTGATCAGGGGAAAACTTGCCTACTGATGGACAGGTATCGGGACCTTTGCTTGACTAAGGGAACGGCCCTGTGCGAATGGACTGTTGAAACTCCAAGGGACATGATGTGGCAGATTGGGCCACACACGCTCTGTGTGGCTACCAATAATCCACATCCTATGCTTCCCTCAGCACCGTTCTCGGGATGCCTCTCAAATGTCTATCAGTGGCACTGGCAGAATCACACCTATTTGTTGACCACTTATAGCAGTGCTCGCCACTTTACCAAGGTGCAGTGGAAAGTGCTGATGAATCCTTGGAACATTTCCCTGGATCGGTTTAAGCGAGCATTGGACCGATCCGAGGAGCTTAAGCAGATATTACGAAAGCATCAAACCAATGTCACCAAGGTTACGGTGTCTACCTTTATACATGGACAGGAGGTAGTACATGCTGCCCGTGTAGTGGACGTGGAGTCAGCTCATCATTGGTGGGACATATTGAGTGGTATGTCCTCCACTGCGGGGACATTCCTGTTCCCACCCTTGTCGATCCTGGTAGCGGTCCTGGTGATTTTAACATGCTGTAATGTCCTGACTTGCTTGTATATTTGGCGTGTACGTAGGCACTTGTTAGAAAGAATACATATGGGCATAATGTAACACATGTATTGGGCCAAGCAGTGGAATGTGGTGTAAAATTATGTCCCAATACATGTGTGAATCATAATGCAACACATGTATTGGGCCAAGCAGTGGAATGTGGTGAAAGGGTTAAAATTGTGTCCCAATACATGTGTGAATCTAACCGAAAATGGAAGGTGTCGCTTAGTCCCGTGTGAATCTTATTATACACCTTCCCGTGTGAATCTTCTTATCTGTATGTAACCAGAATGGAATGTGTTTTTTAGCCTTGCTCTGCTGTTCACATGAATGTTTATATCTGGAAAAGAGTATATCAGCTGGAAAAGTCTCCAGTTCGGTAGAGTCTGCTCCGGGGTTGCGTTTAACCGCCGAGCGTGGGTTGTTGGCAACCGCTCTACGAGAACTGACGGCTCCCAGTTCCGGTAACACGTAGAGTGAGTATAAACCAGACCCGTTGTAAGTACGAGACCTGGTTGTGGCGACGCTGCGGGGAATAAAACACTTAGATTCTAGCAGACTCGCCTCTTGGCTGTTTGTTCTGTGTCAGACTACTTTCCTGCAAGCCTGGTCCTTGACCTTGAGAATTTTTTAAAACAGTACAATTGACAGAAACATGGCAAATGAAACAGAATAAAGTGTGAAGTGATAAATTATTCCAGGAAGCATGATGAGAGACAAAATTAAATAAATCAATCATTGAATTTAAAGGTGTAGAGGCAAGCACATTCAATTGTGCAGACACTAATCGTTTAAGGCAGCAGGACAAGTTAACCAGGTTTGTTGAAAAAAAAATCTCTTCAGTTCTGAACACTCATACCAGACTTAAAACAATAACTCTCTTCAGAGGTTGTCAGATTTGAATTTCTCCAGCATTCACTGTTATTGTGGTTAGAAATGCAAATGGAATCTGTGGATTTAATGTCAAGGCCTTAATTATAAAAGCAATGAAACTATGCTAAACTTACATACAACACCACTTCAGTGTCTGGTTAAATTGTGGGATACCACTCTTTCGCAAAGATGTCAGTCATACATACACAATTAATTCGAATGAAATCACATACAAGGGATTTCAGATACATAAAAAGATAAGAAATACTGGGAAAGTCTCCTCAGAGCACAGGAGGATTACAGAATATTTGATAGTTGGATAATAAGCAGCTGTTTTCATGGGAAAAGAATTATTAATCAGAGGACAGAAATTTAAGGTGATTGACAGAGAGCCAGAGGTAACATATGGAAACCTTTCTAAAAAGAAAGAAAGCTATTTCTACGGAATTAAGATTCAATAGTCAAAGTACATTTTGAAAACTGCTGAACAGGATAGGAGCTATGAAAATAAAAAGTGGCGGGGTGGGGGACAATGTCAATAGAACTTTTTGGAAAGCTACAAAAAAAAGAGTTGGGCACAGGCCAGTTTGGTCAAATTATTTCCTCCTCTGCAATATTAGTCTAATACTCTACCTGTAGATGGTGTAGATAGCTAGTACAGCATTTCTGCGTACATAACTGTGCCGATGCTCCAGACAGGCACGTATTGCTGGCATCAGTGGTTCTAAAAGTTCTGGCTCCTTTAGCTTGCACAAGAAACGAAGAGTGGATCCTCGAATAAACTCATTTGGATGTTGCAGATCCTGAGACAATTCAAACAAGATGCTGTTAGTTCTTTTATGCTTCAGACAGCATACATATTCACCATTTTTTGAAACATATCCTGGTTGTATTTGCAACCATTCACTGAAAACTCACGAAACAGGCATAAAAGGATTGAGGAATCCTAATTGCGAATTATGTCTAGCATAAATCAAGTTCCTGCAGTCTGAAGCATTAACTTACATTAAACGTGTGCTGAAATTTGGCCTGCCCATAAAACTTCAGACAAAATTAATCAGTTGATGCTAATTACACCTGCTTGCAGACCTTGCAAGAGCTCCTTAAAGTTGTGTCATGCTTTTGTTTCAGCAATAGTCAACTTTTAAATTTGTTGCAATATACAAAGAAATGAAATACTTGTAAATGACTCATTCAGAATCACAAAACATTGATTGAAAATGCTTGGTGGTAAATCTATTTTCAGCTGTATTACTAAAATTTCACCTGGTTACCACTCTGTTACCAAACTTGAACACATCACAGAATTTAAAAAAAAAAATTTCAATGTTCTCAAAACTTGGATGATTGCACTGGTTCATTGGAGGTTTTAAGTTTAACTACATGCAAATTAATAAGAAGTTTGCTTTAAAAAAAAAACTTAGTTTTCACATTACCAAAACTGCCTCCCAGAATGCACAGAAAACAAAACCTCTTAGTCTAGCACTTTTTCTCATTTATGTTAGCAGTCTCAGGTTTTCTACAATTGCACAGTTTAACACGAAACACATAACATTTTCCTTACCAAAGAAATAAAACATTTTTATAAGAAAAACATCATTGGTTTAGGAATACATTCTGCTCGCAGCCTAGAAAGCAGACCGCAATCTCTCCATCTGGTGAAAAGTAATTTATTTCTTGAGATGAAAGGGCAACATTTTAAAAACATTCCCTAATGTATATTGGTTTTAGTCTGAAATTACAAAGCCACTTTGGTGAATCACCATTTGTAATCCACTGACCATTCAATAGTTATTTTACATTTAATCTTATCTTATTCAAATTCAATCACTTCATTCAAATTATATTATTGGATATTGAAATTAATTTTGAAATATTTGCTAAAGTTAAGAATAAACTATATTTTGTCCCACTCAACTTTTCCATCCTCAAACTTGCTTTTGAAAGATGAACCACGACTGTTCCTTTTTGAAGATGTCTTGTACAAAAATCAGGCAAAGGATATGAAATTCTATTATTTGTTATGATTTGGAGATGCTGGTTTTGGACTGGGGTATACAAAGTTAAAAATCACACAACACCAGGTTATAGTCCAACAGGTTTAATTGGAAGCACACTACTTTCGGAGTGCTGCTCCGAAAGTTAGTGCGCTTCCAATTAAACCTGTTGGACTATAACCTGGTATTGTGTGATTTTTAACTATTATTTGTTATTTGCTTGAGAAAACATTCACCAGAGGTTGCAGTGAAACAATATTTTTGAGAAGACTGGGATCATACAGTAGATACATAATTGTGCATTCAAGAGTTTACAGTTTAAATTCATCATGTACTGACAACATCTCTCAATTGCTAAATATTCAAATCACAATTTCATTTACCTTTCTGTAGGCATCACAGACAAGAATCATCTCTTGCAGCAACTTCCCATCTGGGGTGGTTTTAGGGACAATCTCCCAAAAGACAAGCAGCAGCTTTTTAATTGTGTGATCTTGCAGTGGTAACACAAATCGAATGATAGTCATCAGGAGCCCTGGGAGCTTCTCTCCATTTAGAATCATGATAATCACCTTCTTTAAAGCATCGGTCTTGGTCTTCACATCTCCCTTTTCTGTAGCGGGGCGGGGTGTAAAGAAGAAAATAAGATTACATTATTCTGAACGACAATGACACAGAACAAGAGACCGTGTGGTTCATTGTGATTGTGCCAGCTCTCTGAAAAAGCTTGACATTTAGTCCCACTCTTCTGTTCTTTCTCCACTGAGCAGTGAATTCTTCTCCCTTCAAATATGTATCAAATTCCCTTTTGACAAAAAAAAAATCAATCTGCTTCCATTGCTGTTTCAACTCTGCATTCCAGATCATAAAAAACACTGCGTATTTTTTTCGAAATGATGTTTTCCTTGTCACACCTCATGCTTTCAAAGCCATAAAAAGTTTAGAATTTCACAGGTTAGCACTGTCACAACTGTTCTGGTGCATCAAATAAGACAAAGAGATTCTGTTCCCTCAACCAAGATCTCAACCTCAACTGGACTGACTGAGAGCGTGTCCTACTTTTTTCAGAAGTGGCAAAAATATCCTCAGAGTAAGAAGGAAATTGGCACTGCACACAGCACTTCTGCATTTTTCATAAATCATATTTCAGATTGAGGCATAAACTACACAAATGTATATTTTATGCATTATCCAAATTGTGTGTGGGCGCAGGGAACTGTAAAACCTGCGCCCACACCTCCTCCCTCACCTCCATCCAAGGCCCTAAAGGAGCCTCCCACATCCATCAAAGTTTTACCTGCACATCCACTAATATTATTTATTGTATCCGTTGTTCCCGATGCGGTCTCCTCTACATTGGGGAGACTGGGCGCCTCCTAGCAGAGCGCTTTAGGGAACATCTCCGAGACACCCGCACCAATCAACCAAATCGCCCAGTGGCTCAACATTTCAACTCCCCCTCCCACTCTGCCGAGGATATGGAGGTGCTGGGCCTCCTCCACCGCCGCTCCCTCACCACCAGACGCCTGGAGGAAGAACGCCTCATCTTCCGCCTCGGAACACTTCAACCCCAGGGCATCAATGTGGATTTCAACAGTTTCCTCATTTCCCCTTCCCCCACCTCATCCTAGCTTCTAACCTCCAGCAACTCGATCCCCTGACCTGTCCGGACTTGTCCGACCTGCCCAGCTCCTTTTCCACCTATCCACTCCACCCTCTCCTCCCTGACCTATCACCTTCATCTCCTTCCCCACTGACCTATTGTACTCTAGGCCACTCTCTCCCCACCCCCACCCTCCTCTAGCTTATCTCTCCACGCTTCAGGCTCTCTGCCTTTATTCCTGATGAAGGGCTTTTGCCCGAAACGTCAATTTTGCCTGTCCTCGGATGCTGCCTGAATTGCTGTGCTCTTCCAGCACCATTGATCCAGTACCTTTTATCTTAGGCTGCTGGACAAACTTTCCCCATTCCTGAAGAAGGGCTTATGCCCGAAACGTCGATTCTCCTGTTCCCTGGATGCTGCCTGACCTGCTGCGCTTTTCCAGCAACACATTTCCAGCTAATGTCTTTGCTAAGTTATTAGAGATAAATAGTAAAAAGATGGGGTCATGCAAAATCTTAAAATATTGGTCTACATGAGATTAGCATTGCTTGGCATTTAGTTGCAGTTATAAACAATTAAAAATGATCACAAAGATCCACCCTATAGAGTGCTGCTCATGACAATAAGCACCATGAATATTTTGTCAGTATTGAAATATTCTGACTTCACTATTCTGTCTTATTAATTAAAAGCAATAAATACAACCACATATTTCATTTCTGACTCTATCCTAAAACTGCTTCAAATCCTAATCTTAAACATGGCCACATTTTCCAGCAGGGTACATATATCTGAAAGCACCTGAAATGGTGATTATTTTACTCAAGTATGCCAACTACATTTTTTCTTTTTTTACTTTGGATCACAATTATATTTAGCTGTGGGATGTAAATCCAATTTCGTTAGATATGAAATAAAGGAATTTGTTGAATGAAATTTTATTGCAATATTGAAGATAATTTATCCTCAATGAAAGAACTCATTGGTGCAAATTTTGCCAGCAAAAAAAAGCAAAATCCTGGGACCCGAGCAAGTGAAAATCGAATGTTGGATCCAAATACAAGTTCATGGTTCAGATGTGAACTTTTAAGCATAAAGATTTTGAAAAGAGAACAGTACTTGAATCAGTCATTGTGACACAGTAACTATTTAGACCATGCCAGAAGTAAAATAAAGGGCAGAGGGAAAGACAAAACAAAACAAAATTACCTTTAAAGTGTTATCTTCTCGAGTACAAAAGTCAAGATTTCCCCTCTTGCTTATGTTAACTCCCTTCAATGTTTTGCTCACATGTAATATTTTCTAACTCTAATAAAAAGGGTCCACATCTGACACATTATTTTCTTGGTTGTGGCCAGAGCAGTTACCTGAACTGCTGAGAGTTTCTGACTTTGTGATTTTATTTCAGATTTCCCGAAACATTTTTGTTAACACTAATACTTGCCTAACTCTGATGAAATCCTTCAGCTCTACAGAATTTCAAAATTGCCTGCACATCCTGACAATAATGTTTCCTTTTAGTTTTGGAGGTAATAAAGAGCATTTACTTATATCTGTTATACAGTTTTCATGCCAAGGGTCACTTGTGGTCCAAAGAATAGCCTGTCATTTCTTATTTTTCACCTCCCTAATAGATGGCATATGGCAAAGGCTCTCCAGTGACAACAGAGCTCTACCACGTTACTTCCTAGAGGAGCAATATTTCTGCCATTGCGGACATAAAAATAAAATGAGAAGTCAGGATTGCCAGGTACAGAATTAGCATCCCTATAAAGGGACACACTGGGCTCCTAGTGCTGCTTAGACACAAAATGTAAAACACAAAGTATGCTGAGATATGAGTAAATAGGAGTTAATTACCCAAATCAATTTTCAGGCTAATTTCATTTGGTGGTTCAGAGTCCAAGGAAACATTTATGAGCGTATAACATATGTTTTCTGCAGCTGTCATGATGCCAGTTTTCCCAGGCAAATCGAAAGCAAGAAACCAGGTAACCTAAGAGTTCAAGGAATCTGTGGATAGAATATTTTACATAATTATTTATTCAAAGTTCTCTACAGGTTTCAAACAAAACTTAATATATGTTACATCATCAAAGTAAGCACTGACGCAAGCTAAAGTGACCTGCTCACCATTGATCTCAAGCTATGCTACCACAAGATCAAGTAATCTCTATGGTCGGGATTCAACCTTACTCAATAACAAATTTTATTCTCCTGCAGCTATAGGGATCTTGTGTCCCGAAATAGTGAGGCAATCGTGCAAACTAAGTAGTTAATAACACATAAAATTCCTCATAAATGGAAAATCTTAAGAATCCAAGTATCCTTCATGACAATCATTTTACAGACAGTAAAGATAACAAAATACAAAAGATTAAGGTGGATGAGACATTAGACTTTTACAAAAAACTGCAATCTTGATTCTAAATCTTTATGGAATTTCTTCTATCACAATGGAGGGATTTGACAAATGAGGTTTTCAGAGGCAGGGAGGTTGTCCCATAGTAATTATAACTTGGCATAAAGGTAAAATCTCAGCACCACCTTTTTCAAACCTTACCTTAAAATGTTTTATACAAGATTAACAGCATAAAAAGTGTATGCTCACATAATGTTGTGATTTAAAAGATTTTCATTAGTAAGAAATTCATAAATATATCCAGAGACAGAGTAAAACCTGGTGACAGTTACTTGTGGAATTCTGTATTTAACCAAGAATATACAGATGCCAGAATTGGAGTTAGTCTCGCAGAGAAGTCACAATGAAGTCTGACAGTTTTGTCATTGCTACATCTGCAAAAACTGGGCCATTTTATATGAAGGCCAAATCTGTCTAGTACATACCAGTGAATACTCATGCAAAAAAAGGAATACTTGCTGGTTTGATTTTTTTTAAATGCAAATTACTATGAGGCTGTCAAAACTGTCACATCACCCCCTACCCTCTCAATGAACAGACAGCTTACAAATATCAAAGCACTTCAATAAGCATACTCGGAAAACTGAACTGAGTCAAGGACAAAGATATCAAAGACCAAAAGCTTGATGGAACAAAACGGTTTCAAAGGCATTTTAAGGTAGTGAGACAGTGGAGAGTAGAAATGGTCAGCAAGAGCACTGCAGAGCAAAGGACTAAAGCTACAAGGTTCAAACACGCCACAGTAACGAAAAGGAGAAAGCTCAGCAGAAGGTTAACAGCACTGACAAAGTTAAAAGAGACTTAAGTGATGGACAAATTGAAACAAATAAATGAAAATTTAAAATTCAGAGCTTTGGGCAACAGGGAACTGTTACAGCTCAGCAGTGACTGGAAACTTTGACAAGCTGAATCTGATGTAAAACAAAATACATGCAGGAGTCTTACTTGTGGTGAAGTTTGCACAGTGAAGGACCAGAGATCAGTCAGGACAGCATTCACATAGTTAAGCATGGAGGAGACAAAGGAATAGATGAGTACTTCAGCAGATGTAGATGTAGCTGGGCTGCATTACGGAGATAGAAATAATAGTTTTACAGAGAGTATTCGAGGTCAGCAGTTTGACTTGTGGTCAAATTGATCTCAACCCATATCAACGAGTTGGGAAAAGGAGGGAAATGATATTAAAAGTACTAAAATGGTAGTATGGCCCAGATGACGGCTTGCTCTGCTCAATGGTTAACTGAAGGAAACTTAGTATCATTCAGACTAGATATCAGACAAGCAACCAGAGAGAAAAGTTTGGAGAGTGATTGAATCTTCAAAAATAATCTCTTACTCATGTGAGATTAAAATTTTAAAAAAACTAATTTTAGTTGTTTTTCAATATCAACTGCAAAAGGTACTTGGTTTGTGCATGCACTTATTTTCACTTTTTTACTTGAAAAGTACATCTTCCATCATGTGCAAACTTGTTTCCTCAATTTTATTTTAATAGGTTATATTTTACAAGTTATGTCACATGTATACATGATTGTGACACACTTGACAAATGAAGTACAAGAATAGAGTGCAGATTTGTGTACAATGTACAAGTTTATGTCTCATCCACGATAAATTCGACACAGCCTCAAGTTACATTATTGCCAACATTTCTGTACGCAAGGTGAAAGAAAACATTCTGTTAGAGAACTGCACCCTACATGACACCAAGGACATGCACAATCTAGTTTGGCCTCCATTTTCATGGAGATGGCTGTAGTCAGTGAAAACCAAAAAAAATTTGTTTCCATGAATTCTCTTTCATGTTAAGACACTCCAAAACAGTGTACAGCAATGCCATGCATTTGAAGAGCAGCTACTGTGGTTATGTAGGCAACCAACAGTAAAACTGCACATCGGAAACTTCCACAAACATCAATGCAACTAAACAATCTATACTGTGACATTAACTAATCGAAAAATATTTGCCAAGTCATCAGGGATAACTCTTCTGCAAAATAGCAGAGGTAAAAAAGCTTCTGCGAGTTACCTAAGACAACATTTAGTTGGAGAAAATTTCTGACCTTCCAACATTCAGAAAAGCAGCGGGATAAATCAGAAACAGTGGATGCCAAGAGCAGTTCCAATCAGCTGGATGATGGTAAACAATCATATAAGCTGCCAGTTATATATTTAATAAGAGCTGTTCCTACACAGTAGCAGAAGCAGAAGGCTGATGAGTGGGTTTCAAACATGAATTGTCAGAAAGATGGGCAAGAATTTAGGAGGCGATAGACAACCAAAGATTTTGGAAAGGAATAGGAGATTGGAGGTGCTGTAGTATGTTACCTGGGACAATAGCATTTTAGCTATTAGCCATGGCAGAGAAGTATCATAACCCTGTACTTTACATCGTGACTTTTAACACCTCTGGCATTTGTTCATGAATAGATGGAACGGGAAAGACTAAAGCAGAATTCAGTAGCAGGTCACGTTTTCCTTCCTGAAAACCCTGCATTTACTGAAAACACCAATATTATAAAATGAGATTTACAAACCATTTTTCCATACAATAGGCAACAATGGTGGAAACAATTTATATTACACTTCAATCTATCATCTAATTTCAAGAGGATATCTCTCATTAAAAGAAGCTGAAATGACAAGTGTAAATAAATCAAGCCCTCAGAGCACATTGTATTACTTAGCTAGTTATGAAACAGTTGTTATTTCAGGTAACATTCTGTCATTGCAGCAATAATTAGCAATAATTAAGCATTTTCTCACACTGACAAATTTTATAGTACATTTAAGTGCATCACATAATTTGAAGCCAATGTAAGAAAAGAACTTGATTATAGACTGATACAATAATTTAATACTTCAATGCAACTTGTCCAAAATTGCAAATGCTAAATTATGAAGGGCAAAGAAGAAACTCAAATTGAGACAGGGGCCTAAAATATCCAAATGAACAAAACAATGGTTGACGATGTTCAACATGTGAAGCAAAAATCAGATGTACATTCACTATGCATATCAGGAAAGGTGAAGGAGACCAAAGTGTTTACACAGGTGCTGACACAAGATGTACAACTAAACACAGAATCCAAACCGTAAAGTCAATAAAATGTTGACTATTGTGGGCACAAATCAGAGAAAGTCACGATCCAGCTTACAGATATCTGATCAGTTCAAAACTCAACAACATTGTTTCCAGTTCTCACCACTAAATTATAAAGGGAATATTCAAATAAATGAACAGCGATGTTAATCTACAGTATTAATCATGTGAGGACTATGAAGTACCACCAAGATTTCAGACTTGAAAGAAAGCATCCAATGAGGTCTAAAAGGCAACAAATTTGAAAATGGTAAATAGCAGTTTACATTTTTTTAAAAACTGCAAAGTTCGGAAACCTGACAAACACAGATTCAAACCAGAAAGACGGTCTTATTATTAAAAAAAGTAATGAAATCCCGAATATAGTGGAGAAAATTATGATTCTAATTAAAAATGCAAGCCACAACAGAAGCTGAAGCTTTTCGAAAAGAAAGAAAGATGGGTTGACTGACGTTTCTGGGAAATGACTACCTTATGCACAACCTTCTGATAAACTTCACAAAACTCGCAGAAATTCGACCTTTCAATTTTTCCCTCTTAAATGTTTATGAAGCAGCAGTTTCCACTCGCTCAGTGCTGCGCGTCCCCACAGATACTGTCACTGCTGACCTGGTCATTTTGACCACTTGGCACTTTCCAGGAAAACTTTACCTGACGAAAAGTCACTAGATTTGCACAAAGGCGTATTTCAAAGTGTTAAAGTGAAGCCCAAACAAAGCGAAGAGAGAACTTTCGGTTGCTGAAATATGAAGCTATATGTTTAGACTTTTAGGCATCGACCTGTCAAGGATTATTCCTAATCTTATTTGATTCAGCTTCAATCTAAAGCCAAAAAGAGTCAGTCCAGTCCATCTGAGGAGGGAGCAGGACCGCTCCTTGTGGTGACGTGAAGGTGAATCTGCTCCGGGAAGCATGAGTGAGGCCGAGACGACAACAAAACCCGGGCCTTAGGCCGCGGCCGGGACCGGGACCTGGCAACCTCTGCTGCCAGGCGACGGCTTTACCACACCTTGGTGTCCGGAGACGAGAAGAGAAGGCCGCGTCGCGGTATCGGCTGCAGCGGGCGGGCGGGCGGAAGATGGTGATGTGGAGGAGTCCGATCTCTCCCTCTCCCTCGATCTCCCTACCCGCTGCCCTCCAGCTGACGTGGAACTGCGACCTCGGCACCGATCGACGGCGGCCGAGCGGCACCAATACACACGCAGGCGCGCTCCAAGAAGCCACGTCACAATCCTCAATCCCAGGCAGAGCTCCTCATCCAGAACACCACCGCAATCAGGGAGTTGCTGCACAAGGGCGTGCATCATCTCAGCGTTGACTCTCTGAGCAATTCACTTCCTACCTTTCTTAGCCCAAACCGAACCTTCACATTGTCTTTTTCTTTTCCTTTTTTCATTGTCTTTTTCCATGCATTTTCTAAACTGTGCACACCATAGTTAAAAATCACACAACACCAGGTTATAGTCCAACAGGTTTAATTGGAAGCACACTAGCTTTCGGAGCGACGCTCCTTCATCAGGTGATTCCTGGTGTTGTGTGATTTTTAATTTTGTATACCCCAGTCCAACACCGGCATCTCCGAATCGTGCACATCATAGTCCACTTCCCTTTCAAAGATATCGATTGAACCTGCCTCCACCTCAGTCTCGGGCTGTGCATTCCTGGTCTTGAGTGCTGGCTGTTTGGAAACATAATTTATTTCCTTGTGTTGCAGTTGCTTCTTTTGCCAATTATTGTTTAATTTTGTGCCCTTTTTTCAATCCTTTCACAAGTGGGAATAGTTCCTCCATCTTTGCTCTGCCCACATGTCTGAAGAACTTGAATATCTCAAGAAAATCACCTCTGTTTTATTTTCTCTGTGGAAACCAGTCGTGAGGTTAGTAACAGCACACACCATCAGCTCCAGCCTCCCAGATTGCCTTAATTCACCCATCTTCGCAAGAGGTCCACAGCAGACACTATCTCTCTGGCTCTATAATCATCTCTGGAATATCTGGATAACCTGCATCAGATTTCCATTTATTGACTTTAGTTTGGCCTTCAACACCATAATCTCAATCAAACACAGTTCCTAACTGCTCCCCACTCTGCGACTGGATCCTCAACTTTCTAACCCACAGACTGCAATCGTTAAGGACAATCCTCCATGATAATCCTCAACACTAGTGCCCAACAAGTCTGCACACTCCGCCCCTTACTTTACTCATTATACACTCATGACTCTGTGACCAAATTCAGCTTTAACTCCACTTACAAATTTGATGACACCACCATAGTGGGTTGGATCTCTAACAACAAGACAGAGTACAGGAAAGAGATACAGAGCTCAGTGGCATGCTTCAAAGAGAACAACCTCTTCCTCAATGCTTGCAAAACAAAGGAGCTGGTCATCAATTTCAGGAAGTGCAGTGGAAGGAACACCCCATCTGTATCAATGGTGTTGAGGTGGAGATGATTGAGCGCTTCAAGTTTCTAAGAGTAAATATCACCAACAATCTGTCTTTGTCCATCCATGTTGATGCTACAGTCAAGAAAGCACACAAACATCTCGACTTCCTCAGAAGGCTAAGAAAATTTGGTATGTCCACTATGACTCTCAACAATTTTGGAGATGTACCATAGAAAGCATTCTGTTTGGATGCATCACAGCTTGGTATGGCACCTGCTGTGTCCAAGCCAACAAGAAATTACAGAGAGTTGTGAATGCAGCCTCGTCCATTACACAAACCACCTTTCACAGTGGCTCAGTGGTTAGCACTGTTGCCTCACAGCACCAGGGACCCAGGTTTGATTCCAGCCTTGGGTGACTGTCTGTGTGGAGTTTGCACATTCTCTCCATGTCTGTGTGGGTTTCCTCCCACAATCCAAAGATGTGCAGGTTAGGTGCATTAGTCAGGGGTAAATGTTGAGACATCCAGGCTGGGTAGCATTGCTGGATTCAGTCTAGAGGATCTGCCAATGGTCTGCCCTTCTGGGGCGGAGTGTCCTCCGGGTTCTGGCTGAGTTTCAGCGATTTCCATCCATGGGGAGTGCTCCAATTTGGGAAGAGTGCGAATCCGTGTCGGGCTGGATGGGATACTCTTCGGAGGGTCGTTGTGGACTTGCTGGGCCAAAGGGCCTGTTTCCACCCCTTAGGGATTCTTTGATTCTGTTCTTCCATTGACTCCATCTATATTTTCCACTGCCTTGGCAAAGTAGCCAATGTAATCAAAGACCCCTCCCACTCCTGTTATACTCTCTTCCACCTTCTTTCATCAGGTAGAAGATACAAAAGTTTGAAAACTCATACCAACAGATTCAATAACAGCTTCTTCTCTACTGTAATCAGACATATGAACGGACGCTCATATATTAAAACTGGTCTTTCTCTGTAGCTTTAACATTATATTCTACATTCTGTTCTATTACCTTGAAGTACTTACGTAAGGTATGATTTGCCTGGATGGTATGCAAAACAATACTTTTCACTGTATCTCGATACATGTGACAAAAGTAACTCAAATCAATTCAAATCATAAACTCATCAATCTTTCTTCATAATTGAAGTTCCTCATCTCTGGAACCATTATTGTGAATGTTTCCAAACTCTCTCCATTGCCTTCATATCTTTGCTGTAAAGTGTGCTGACAAAACTAGACATAATTCTCCATCTGAGGTCAAGATTAGATTAGATTAGATTACAGTGTGGAAACAGGCCCTTCGGCCCAACAAGTCCACACTGACCCGCCGAAGCGCAACCCACTCATACCCCTACATTGACCCCTTACCTAACACTACGGGCAATTTAGCATGGCCAATTCACCTGGCCCTGCACATCTTTGGACTGTGGGAGGAAACCGGAGCACCCGGAGGAAACCCACGCAGACACGGGGAGAACGTGCAAACTCCACACAGTCAGTCGCCTGAGGCGGGAATTGAACCCGGGTCTCAGGCGCTGTGAGGCAGCAGTGCTAACCACTGTGCCACCGTGCCGCCCGTCAACTGGTATCCTACACAAGTTCAACATAAAGTCATTGCTCTAGTACTCTGTGCCTTTATGAATAAAGCTTGGGATACTGGATGCATTTTTTTTCTCCAGAAGTACTCTTACACAACATTGAATTGAATGTTTTTTTGTTTGTCACCAAATCACTCCTGGTATTTATTTTCATCTATTAACCTCCACCCACGTTTCCAATTCAATAATTTACTTGCAAAGCTTGTTAAGAGAAATGGAATCATCAAAGTTGGGGGAGTGGTGGAGAGAGCAGGAGTGGACTGGATTTTTTTCTAATCCAGCTATTCAGAGATGTTCTTACACGTCTTTGGAAAAGAGGGGATGAGAACCAGGGTCTCCCAATCCAGTGGCAGGGACACTACCACTGTGTCGCAAAAGGGACTCTGATGCCTTATTAACTGCTGTGTCAATCTCTGTTCCCCTTCAATCACTTATGCACCGAAAAATACATACCTGCATATCAATTTAAGATTAGGAGTCACCATTGGCCTCTTGTGCTTGCCTCACCATTCAATAAAATCATTCCTAATAGGATTATGGCCTCAACTCCATATTCCTGCCTACCTCTGATAATTTTTGACTTGCTTCATAGTCAAGATTATTTCTACTACTACCTTAAGAATATTAAATGACCTTCTCTCCATAGCTCTCAAAGGAAGAGAGTTTCAAAAACTATCAACTTCCTGAGAGAAAGAAATAGTCCTCATTTTAACCTTAAATAGAAGATACCTTATTTTTAAACTATGTCCTCCCAGTTCTAATCTTTCACACTAGGGGAAGCATTCAACATGCATCCTGTTAAATTCCCTCAATGTCTTGCTAATAAGGTTGCCTCTCATTCTTGTGACCTCCAATGGACACAGCTTAGGCTGTTCACCTTTCCTTATAAAATAATCCCTCCATCACAGGTACGAGTTGATTGAATCTCAAATCACTCCTCACATTTATATTCTTAAATAAGAAAAGCAAAACTGTGCAGAGGACTCCAGATATGGTCATACTAATGCCCTGCACCATTTCTTTTTTCAAATTCAAATTGCTTCCAAATAAAAAACAAATATTTATCTTCTTAATATCACTTGCTACACCTGCAAATTACCTTTCTGTGACTCGTGTACAAGGGCAACCAGAACTCTCTGAACCTCAGGGTTCGCAGTCTCTCTCCGTTCAAATAATATGTGCTTTTTCAACTCTTCCTGCCAAAGTGGACAAGTTCAAATTTTCCTTCAGATATTCCATCTACCAAGTTTTTATCCACTCACTTGGTCTATCAATATCCATGTTACAGAGGATCACAGCGCTTCAGTCCACACTGAACTTCATGCTCACACAGACAACAAAAAGGGAACTTCCATTTGCAGAACAAAGGTTGTTTCAGCATGGAGACAAACTGGCAACGACTTAGCATTTCTTGTTCGGAAAAGGGAAGATACTGGAAACTTAACCAGTGATTCTAAAAAAATTTTGGAAAATTTACTCCGAACTATAACAATGTGAAAGTTTTGAGGATGGCCTTGGCAAGGATGGAGTCGTTTTCAAGAGTTTGGATCTCCCGGGAGTGATCCTCAAACAACAGTCTCTCCTTAACGCCCTATTGTCAATGCAAGAAGTGCAGGAGGCTGTGAGTCAGATCCAAAATGGAAAGATGCCTGGTCCTGACGGACTTCCCACTCAATTTTATAAGGAATTTATAAATACACTGTCAGGACTGATGTTTTATATGTTCAACGATTCACACAGTCGTGGTCTCCTCCTGGAATCTTTAAGGGAGGCAAACATCTCTCTCAACCATTAAAAAGGGAAGGCCCCAGAGGATTGTGCTTCCTACAGGCCCATCTGACTCCTGAATGTCCATTTCAAAATCCTATTTAAGACCCTTGCACTAAGACGAGAAACTGCAGGGCTCTCCATCATTAAGAAGGATCAGATGGGTTTTATAAAAGGTCAAAGATCATCTAATAATGTCAGGAGGTTGCTTAATATGATCTAGGTATGTCAACAACGATCGGGACAGGGAGTAGTTATCTCTCTAGACGCAGAGAAGGCATTTGATTGGATTGAGCAGCCATATCTTTTTTATACTTGAAAGCGGTCTTTATCAGGTGCGTAAAGATTCTTTATAGTGACCCTCTTGCCGCAGTTCTCACCAATGGTGTGCGGTCAAGCAATTTTAATATTCTTAGGGGCAGTTGACAAGACTGTCCCCTATTGCTGCTGCTTTTCACATTGATGATTGAACTGCTGATGGAAGCAATATGTAGGGATCTTAATATACCTGAACCAGATGTGGGGACAAAGTCACATAAGATTTGTCACAAAGCTGGTCCTTTTTTCAAAGCTGATACTTTTTCTCAAAGTTACTGCATCCTTGATTTCTTTCAGAAGGGTTATCAAACAGCCCAGGCTCTGTAACAGCTGAGTTGGTGTAGAGATGAATGGTTTAATGGGGCCCTTTTGTTTACCCCTCAATAGATGATACCTCAGGCCAAAGCTTTCATGTTTTAGAAAGAACCTGTATAATGAAAGGGGAGTGGCTAGTCCTGGTGGCTGAAGTTTTTTGGTTCAGTTCAGCAGTTGTGTGTGTTAAGAAAGGCTGGGTACTCTCTCTCTTGCTGCCCTTCTGACTTCAAACTGTGAGTAGCTTGTCCTGATCCCCTCCCCCCCAGGGCAGCCTGACTGTACACTAACAGTCAGACTGCTGCTGCCTTTGTGGAGTAAGTCTCCAAATAGCACTCACATAACTTTTTACTGCAACTTTTTGACAGGTTCCACCTTTGCCCTGTACAGGACAGTGTTGGAGAGGTTATCTGGGGAAAGGGGGTTTTGGGTACACCCCTGTGTAGAACTGCAGTGAAAGTGTTTTTTTGGGAGGGGTGGAGAGAGAGAGAGAGAGAGAGACAGTGAGAGATCAGTAATTTGGAGACGGTGCCTGGACTGTCCAGAACTGTTCTTGGCAGCATTTCAGTGAGCCGAGTTCCTTTTTAATCATTGTACCTGTAAATAAAACAGCTCTTTGACATAACGTTTCTATTGGGACCTCAGGATCTCCTTCGTATAATCTGATATTCGGATAATCAAGGTTCCTCTGTATACACCAAGCTAAACAAATAGCAAAGTTACAGTCTGGGCTACCTGCTTAAAGAGGTTTTGTGGGGTCTGGCCTAGTCCATAAAGATTTCATTGTATGCAGATGACATTCTTGTCTTTTTATCAAACCCAACAGATTCAGTACCTCACCTGACACAATCATGTGTGGCTCTTCGGGTTATAAGATCAACTTTACAAAATCAAGGTTATACCCATGGGTAGTCTCCCAAAAATGCCTGGTCCTGAGGATGAATCTCAATTTCCCTTTAAATGGTCACAGGAGGGTTTCTTCACTTAGGTATATTCATTAATCCAGTCTTTGATCGGCTAATTAAAACTAATTTTGCAGTTATTCGACAGAATCAAACAAGACCATCGAAGATGGGAGGCGCTCCTGATCTCCTGGTTAGGTCGGATCGCCCTCATTAAAATGAATACTCTCCCCATATGCTGTACCTTATACGAATGCTTCCTTTGATCTTTACGAAGCAAACATTTAGGAGACTAATGGCTGGTTACAGTTCTTTCATCTGGCGTAGCAAGTGACTCCTTATTAAACTAACTAAATAACAGCTGCCCCACTGACTGGGAGGAGTGGACCTCCCGGATATTAAAACTATCAATTAAACTCATTGTTATATCACATGAATGACTAGGTCGAGGGAGTCACTCTCTCACTATGGTTAGATGTCGAGGCTTCTCAGGCAAGTTGACCCCTTACTAGCTTACTGTTCTTGGACAAACTGAGGGCAGTTAAGGAGTATTGTCATAGCCCCAGAATTATTAATACTGTTAAAGCATGGAGGGCAATGCAGCAGAGTGAGAGCAATATTGCCAAAACATCTTTTTTTATACCCATAGTTGGTATGCTGGATTTTCACCTGGGGATGATTTAGATTAGATTAGATTACTTACAGTGTGGAAACAGGCCCTTCGGCCCAACAAGGTTCACACCGACCCGCCGAAGCGCAACCCACCCATTCCCCGACATTTACCCCTTTACCTAACACTATGGGCAATTTAGCATGGCCAATTCACCTGACCTGCACATCTTTGGACTCAGGGTTTAAACTATGGGCAGCGAGGGGTGCGTCTTGCTTGGATGACTTATTTGAGGGGAATACACGTTGGCCAGTAGGGACCTCTTTGTTTTCTTCAAATTAGAGATTTCATTCAAAAAGAGACTACACTTCTAACTGATTCCGATAGATCTGACACAGCGAAGAGGGTGCTGAGTGCTGAGAACACACCCTCTGTCAGCAATCTCTATCACCTATTCAGAGAGTGCCCCTCAGATGAGTCTGAGCGGCTCTGCAAGTTATGGGAGAGGAAGCTGGACATTGAGATCTCCTCTGAAATGTGGGAGGAATCTGGGAAAATGCAAGAAGGATCTTGATTTGCAATAGGGCCCATGCCTTGCAATTGAAGAATCTCCACAGAGTCCACTTGACTCCAGATCATCTCTCAAAATTTAAAGTGTGAGTATCCTCAATATGTCACAAGTGCAAAATGAGTACGGGTATGCTCACTCATTATCTCTGGTCCTGTCACAGGCTCCGGACACACTGGAGCACTGTGGTAGGCAAAATAGAGAGTATCTTGGGGACAGAGATGGAGATGGACCCAGTATCTCTTCTTCTTGGCCTAGTCAATCGACTTCCTTCAGACACACACAAAAAAAGCTTTCAGTATCCTCATTTTTTTGTGCAAGAAAGAACATTCAGTTAGGGAGGGTGTCTGAAAACCCGCCGGGATTGTTGGGCTGGCATAAGCTAGTCATGGAACACATCCCTTGGATTTTCTTACAAGTATGATGCACCATAAAACTGAGAATTTTTATGAGATGAGGTGGCCCTTGTTGGACAAATTGGGTACAGATTTGTCTGCCATACTAATAAGGGCCTTTATATAGCCATGATGATTCTGTTTAATGAATCTGGAATTCATAAAGGAAGAATTATGAACACATGAATATGTATAAATTTATGCTGTCAATGATTTGTTATGGTCTAGGCCAGACCACTCAAAACACTCTTAAGCGGGCAGCTCAGACCATAACTTTGCAATTTGTCTCAGTAAGTGTACAGTGAAAATTACCTGGATTAAGTTAGCTAGGTTGACTACTAGATTTTAAAACAGACAATAATTTACTTACAAAATTACACAATGAAACACAAAGAACAGAATAAAGATCCGCTACAGAACTTAGGTCTATCCAAACTAGACTTATTTATGCTGTTCCAAATATACACAACAATCCCAAGAAGCAAACTCCCTTTATAGATCAATATAAATGGAACACATGCTAACAGGTTGAAGTTGAAGGGCATAAAGAGAGAGAGAGTTTACATCACTGTTGAACTCCTCACCAGTTCAAAACTGAACTAAACTGCTCAGCTGGAGAGCTGACCACTCCCCTTCCATTATACAGGTCACTTCTAAAACATGACCACTTTGGCCTGAAGTCTCATCTGTTTAAATACAAACAAAAGGTCTCTCAAAATCCTTTTCATCGCTGCACCAAACCAGACTGATCAGAGCCTGGCCCAGTTTATTACTCTTCTGAGGAAAATCAAGGAGAGAGTATCCTTGAGCCAAGGAAAAGCTTTTAGGAAAAAAAGTGACTAGCTTTGTGACAGGTTGAAGGTTAATATTGTTTTGCTGAGCCGTATTATATTTCCATTTATTTTTATTATCATGATTTATTAGTTAGTTGTTAGTTATTATTTATTTATGTATTTAGTGGGTTTCTTTGTATTGTTTTGAGTAGTTTTGTTTCGTACTTGTAATATTAAAAACATTTTTTCAATAAAATGTATCTAAAATAAAATACATTCCAGCATTTTGACAATGACAGATAATAAACTAACTGGCCTATAGTTTCTTGTTTTCTGTCTCTCTCTTGAGTAGCAGAGCCACATTAACTATTTTCAGTCTGATTGAACATTTTCAGAATTTAGGGAATTTAGATAATTAAAATCAAGGATCTGCTGGATTTTCAAACAGAAAACATCTAATATCGTACAAAATATTTGTTCAGTTCACCTGCCATATCTTTATTTTCCATTATTAATTCTCCAAACTGTCTTTAGAGGACCAATGTTTATCTGCCAAAACTCTCAGTGTTATAATTCTCGCCAACTTTCTCTCATACTCGTGTAGATATTAACCTAAAATTTGCTGAGTTAACAAAAATTAAACAAAATGAAATGGAGCATCAAAAATATTAAATTTGTTCTATTAAAAACTTAATGGTCAGATGAGGACCAAAAGATTGGAAAGGTCACTGGTCTTAATGTGTTTTGTCTTTGAGAGAATGTGTGTTTGGATTAATGGTCAGATGAGGACTTAATGATTGGAAAGGCTATCAGTCTTAATGCGTTTTGTGTTTGAGAGAAAATGTGTTTGACTTAAGTGATGTAAATCAACAGTAATGGACTAAATGTCAGAATACATTTGAAAGGCTGGAGTCCAGTTAAAATAGAAACACTGAATTAGGCGATAATGTGAACTATTTATCATCTAAGCAGAGAGAACTTGATCTCAGAATTTTGCTTTGTAAACATCATACAGTTGATTGGATGACATAAAGGTGGCAACGACATGAATGGGCCAATGCTGAGGTCAACATTTATTGTTGTGGAGAGATTGCTGAAACAATTTGAGGAGAAGCAAGACTGAGAGGAGGAACAGGGAAAGTGTAAGTTAGAAAGACAGAAGTAGTGCAGCTGACTGCAGTGTGTTGGAAATCAGTGTGTCAATAATCAAAAAATGTATAACACTCTGACAGAAAAAGAAATTTAAACAGCACTGAAGAGCTGAGGAAGCCGAACACTGTGCAGACCTGAAAATAGCTTCTTAGTGTTTGGTCAAATTGTTGCAAAGACAGTATCAGGAGGAGAATCATGGCACACGTCAGGATAAAATGGACAGGCGATGTGAGGGTCTAAAGTGATCAAGAGAGGTAGCATGCAAAATACAGGGGGTGAGATGGATATTTGTGATCTCTAGTCAAAGGATTAGGAAGGGGATATTCAGGATATATGGACAGTTAAGTGGACAGAATACCCCAGAATTGCTGTGAATGTCCAACAATGGACCCATGATACAGAGTTGACGTAAGCCAGATATGAATAAGCAGAATGGGAAAATAGAACATGAGTGCATGGTACCATATATCCCTGATCATTTATAAGGTGAAAAGCCTCCTAAATTAGACTTTGGGGAGGATCCATATGGGTATTTCCAAGGAGTAACATGAAATGACTACGTCTGTAATTTGGACGGAGGGGAAAAAAACAGAAAGTTTTATTATTAACCTTATTCAGTAACCTGTTTGCCACCCTCACCAGAACATCAAAACAGAGAACAAAAGAATATGCTGCAATTCAGAACTGCTACTAGTTTCACAGGTAGCACTTGGGAAACACTGACAATCACCAAAGACCCCTGCCTCACATGCGGATCAGCTGTGGCCATTCATAAGACAGCTATTCCCAGAGTTCCTAAATTTCAGATACAACCTTACAGTCATTACTTTAACTCATTGATACTACAGATGCTGTGTGCTTCCTTTGGAATCTTTCTTACTGGACTACATCTTTACTGGGTATTTTGAATATCTTCTGAATGTCTGCTGCTATTCACCTAATTTCCTAGTTCACTTTAGCCAGGTCTGCTTAGATGTCCTCATAGTTGCACTTTTTTAAATTTAAAACACAACTTTCAGATCTGTCCCTCAAACTGAATTTGAAATTTATTCATATTATGATCACTGCTACCCGGGGGTCTTTCAGAATGAGGTAATTAACTAATCCTGTGTCATTGCATAATACCACGTGTAGTGCATTCAGGCTCCGGTTTGGCACCAGAACATGCTGCTCTAAAAAAACTGTCCTGAAAACAAACCCAGGCTACATTTACCAATTTGATACACTCAATCTATAAATAGATTAAAATTGTCCATGATTACAGTTGTATCTTTTTCATAAGCCCCTTCATGTCCTCAGTGTAGTTAGTTAGCGAGCTATAAACTGGCCACACAGGTAACGTAACTTTAACATTTCTTCCCTCTTCCGAAATTGATTCGATATTTTGATCTTCAGGACTAAGACATCTTTCTACCTCACACTAATGTCATACTTAATTAATATCGTCACCCTTTGCCTTTTCCTAGTTCTATATCTAATAGCTATCAGATGATTCATATTTATTTCTGCTTTGCTGTCAATTCAGCCTTTCTCAATGAATGTTGTGTGTTATTTAGATACTGAGCCTATAGTTCTGTCTTTTTACAATTTTTGTAAACTCTGTCCTTATCTGCTGTTTTCTATCTCTTTCTGCTGCACTCAGATTGTTAGTTTCCTTATCAATACCTTGCTCTCTTACCTATTCAATTTATCAAATCTTTCCAAATTTGATCCCTTGTTGGTCACGCATTGCCCACTATTTAGTTTAAGCTCTCTCTTTTCTGCCTTAGTTAGAGGAGTCATCAAGATCGTGGTCTAGCATGGTTCAAATGAAGATCATCATAAGGTCCAGTTCTCATTTTCCCCATTTTGGTGCCAATACCCCAAGAATGAAAGGCCAGTTGTCTGACACCAATCTTTAAGCCATGCATCTAACTTCTAATTTTAGTTACCTTCTGTAAGGAACCATACATTTTTCCTTTTTGGATACTGGACGTAGTTAACTCAGTCACATTTACGGCATTTAAACAGTCCTTGGATAAGCATATGGATGATGGTGGGATAGTGGAGGGGGATGGGCTTAGATTAGTTCACAAGTCAGTGTAACATCCAGGGCCGAAGGGCCTATTCTATGCAGTATTGTTCTATGTTCTATGACCTCGAGCAAAGTCAGATATTGCAATATAGTGTAATATCAGGAGAGATTTGATACTTGGAAAATTAAGCTATGCACATTTCTCTGACCAAGTTCTAAAAAAGGGTCACTGGACCTGAAACATTAATTCTGTTTTCTCTCCAAAGATGCTGCCACACCTGGGTTTTTCCAGCAATTTCTGTTTTGTTTTTGATTTCCAGCATCCACACTTCTTAGTTTTCTGTGTTTGGTGCACATTATCTTCTGTACGAGACAATGTTGCTCTTGCAATGGAACAGTGAGATTGTTACATTATGAAGTCGGAGTGGCACCAGGGTTTTCTGAGTTAAGAAAAAAACTGCCTGATGATGGTTCTCAGGTTGGTTGAGGTGCAGTTTGTGACAGATTGATTGGGGCAGTATAGCTGTATTTAGAGCCAGCAAGCACAAAACATATTTCTTCCTTCTTTATGTGAGCGAGAAAACAAAACAAGAGACTTATGTCCACCTTAAGCTGAAGAATTTCTATCACTCTACTCTCCCACACCATATCATTATGGTTAAAACCAAAAGAACTGAGAGACAACTTAATCTATCCTTGTGATCTGCTGTTTTGATATTCAGAATTTTGTTTTTCTCTTCTAAGTTTTTTCACCTATCATATTCATCTCAAAGTGTCTGTATACCTTATTCGTGAATAAGTGTGTGTTTATTTGGGATTGTAAAGGGATATAATTAAAGTTATATCACAGGGAATTAGTGATCCTTTCTGCAATTGGCACAAAAATCAGTTAGTTCACAATAAATAATTTATTTTCTGTTAACACTCAAACCTGGTGTGAATTCCTTTATTCCTGACTCGTGGTTAGTCAGGCAAATTGGTCATCTTGGTAGTTCAATTGGATATCGACTAGAGGAGAAGTCAGATACTGCAATATGGTGCAATACAAGAAGAGATTTGGAACTTGGAAAATCAAGTTGTGTACATTTTCTTCTCAAGAAGTTCTCAAGAAGGGTCACTGGACCTGAAATATTAGTTCTGTTTTCTCTCCACAGATTCTGCCACACCTGCACATTTGTGATGGTGTTTCAACTGTGGACTAAATTGTCAGTGTACTCTTTTCAGATTGTAATGATTCTGCTCCTGCAACACCACCTTCCCCATGTTTTTACCATTTTTCTAATCAACCTGTCCAAAGATGTCATTACACATCACTATAGCAGGTGGGACTTGAACACGGGCGTCCAAATTCAGGACACTATCACCATACCACAAAATGAATCACAACACATTTCTCTTCATTAAACTTCATTTACCACCTGTTCACACATTCTAAAAACTTCTCAATATCCCTTTAAGCTCTGTTTTATTCTCCTCAGATCACACAACGTTTGAAATTGTGCCTTGCACATTAAGGTCTAGGACATATATTGTATTTGAACATACACAGTATTGTTAAAATCAACCTCAATGACACAAGCTGCTAAATTCAAAAGCTCAAAAAATAGTAATTCACACAATGGTGATGGGTCTAAATAGTCATTATATAATTGTGTATTATAAATGTATAAGGCTTTTTTTAGTAGTACATTAATGAATAGGCTGGTTGTGGAAATTCCTCGACGGCCTTCATTGTTGCATTCCGTGGGATCAACCTTCCATGAGCGACGTTATGTCCCAAGAATGTCACCTTTGCTTTCGTGAATTCAGCTCTATTTAAGCTTATCACCAGTTTTCCTTCTCATAGTCATTCAAAGAGCTCTGCCAAGGGTACCATGTGATCTTTCTAGGACTTACTAAGGTCGCTACGTCGTCCAAAGAGACTGCGCAGTTTGTTAACTCAACCATAACTCTGTTCAGGAATCTTTGGAATGTGGCGGGTGTGTTCTTCATTCCAAAAGGCATCACTTTAAACTGTTATAGCCCATTTGGGGTTACAAACGCAGAAATGTCTTTCACCGACTCTGATAAGGGTACATGCCAAGAACCATGCATGAAGTCCAACTTGGTGATGTAAGTGACTTGTCCGACTTTCTCGATACAGTCCTCCAATCTAGAAATTGGATAGGAGTCCGATTTTGTAATGGCATCGACCTTCCGATAATCCATGCAGAGCAAATTTTGAGAAGGTTTGTTGCTAAGCTGAAAGGTTTATTTCCAGACATTTCATCACCCGACTAAGTAACATCTTCAGCGCGCTTCCCGGCAAAGCACTGCTGATGATCCTGCTTTCTATTCACGATGTTTGAGTTTCTTTGGGTTGGTGATGTCATTTCCTGTTCTTTTTCTCAGGAGGTGGTAGATGGGGTCGAACCTGATGTGTTTGTTGATAGAGTTCCAGTTGGAATGCCATGCTTCTAGGTATATCGTGCGTGTCTCTGGCTTGTCCTAGGATGGATGTGTTGTCCCAGTTGAAGTGGTGTCCTTCCTTATCTGTATGTAAGGAAACTAGTGAGAGAGGGTCATGTCTTTTTGTGACTAGTTGGTGTTCATGTATCCTGGTGGCTAGTTTTCCACCTGTTTGTCTAATGTAGTGTTTGTTACAGTTCTTGCAAGGAAAGAAACCCAAACATATAAATAGAAAGCAGGAATCATCAGCAGTGCTTCGCCTGGAGGTCCACTGAAGATGTTACCTAGCAGGGTGACAAAACGTCTGAAAATTAACCTTCCAGCTCAGCGAGCAAACTGACATCCAAATCCATTCAAATTGTTGAGTCCTGTTAGTTTGGGAATTAAGACGATTGGCGAACCCCACTCGCTCTGGCTGAGTTTGATGATATCCTCGTCGAGCATGGCCTCCACCTCCATGTGGACCTATTTGGCTTTGAAAGGATTAAGGCAACAGTGCTGCTGTTTTATTGGAGCAGTATTCCCTATGTCTACTTCATGTCCAATAGTATTAGTCCTCCCATCTGATTCTTACATATGTCCTTATACTGCTCAACAAATCTTTCAACTGTGTTCTATGCACCTGAGACAGATAGCTTACTAACCTATCCCACACCTCAAGGACTTCTTCATTTTTTAATCTATTTTGTGGCACATCAAAATCCACATCACCAGTTATTTCTCTCTAGTATAATATGGTTTCAACATGTTCACATGACATACCTGATGCCTTTACTTTTCTACGTGGCATCTTCACTAGGTAGTTCAACTGACTCAACTTTTTGTCAATTTGATAGAGACTACTAAACTTGGCTTTGAAGGGATCTCCTATCACTGGTGACAGTACTAACATATCTTCCCCTCAGGAAAATGTCTGGCTGTCAGAGCTTTTATCTGCCACCTGCTACACTGTGCCCTCTTCAAGTGCTGTTTAGCAAACTCATCTACTCGATTTAATCTCTCCTTCACCTCCAATACATAATCTAAGTGTGAGATCTCCAACCTTGGTCCCGTCAATTTTTCTTTAATAAATTTCAAAGGGTCTCTCACTTCATGCCCGAATATTAACTCAAAGGGATTCAACTGAGGAGATTCATCTGGGGCATTTCTAATGGCAAACAATATGAATGGGATACTTTTATCTCAATTATTCGGGTAATCCTGACAGTATGTTCTCAACATGGTCTTCAAGGTCTGATGCCACCTTTCTAAAGCTCCCTGGGATTCAGTATAATACACACTGGATTCAAAGTACTATATACCTAAGCTATCCATATTCTGCTTAAACAGCCTAGCAATAAAATTTGACCCTTGGTCCGACTGAATGTCTCTGGGTAGCCCATTCTGTGTGAAGAAAGCTACAAACCCCTCTATGACCCTTTTTGCCTCGATACTCCATAACGGAATTGCCTCCAGAAATGTGTGACACATCCGTTATGGTTAACAAGTACTAGCTCTCGGGAGGGGACCCACACATTCAATTATAACCCGTGTGAAAGGTTCTTCAAATGCAGAATTGGCAACAAAGGTGCTGGTTTTTTCACCTGTGGCTTCCCTACCATTTGGCATGTATGACACGAACAGCAAAAGTTAACCACATCTTTGGGCATTCCAGGCCAATAAAAATGTTTTTGTACCTTAGCCTGAGTCTTTCGTACCCCGAGGTGACCTCCTACAGGTAGTGCTACCTGTAACACTTGCTGTCTGTATACTACCAGCAACACAGACTGGTGCACTTTGGCCCACTTCTCCTCTGCACTAACTTGCTGTGGTCTTCATTTCAGCCTTTGGATTCTTTCAGATAATAACTTTCAGGAATATTCTCTGCCTCCTTTTTGGAGTACGCGTCCACATATATACCTTGTATCATCTTGTCTTGCTGTTGCAAGTCCCTTTACCTTTCAGGAGTAAATATTTCTGTCTGACCCTCTGCCTGTTCAGGTTTTTCCTACACCATTACATCAAACAGGGTGTCCGCTAACTGAAACTCAACTCCTTCATCTTTCTCTTTACTTTTTGTTTCATGCCTTCACTTATGATAGTGGGATCTGATTACCACACAGTCTGGGAAAATACCAGGATATTTCTGCTTTAACTCCTCAGTTTCTCAGACTTCCTTGGGCTTCTCCACAACAAGGGGAGTCACTCCCATCTTGGATCCTGCCAAATCATTCCCAAGAACAAACTGAATTCGTGGAACTGACACTCTGTCAATCATTCCCACTGTAACTTCCCCAATCTTGAGTTGGCACTCCAACCTGATCTTACATAGGGGAATGCTAAATTTCTGTCCATCCATCCCACAAATTACCACACTCTCAGGAAACAGATCCGAAAGAGTGCATATTCACTCGTCCCTTACTATCAGTGACTGATTAGGTGCTGTATCTCTCAAAATTATAACTTCTTGTACTTCTATCCCTGTTCTTTGAGTAAACTTCAACCAGAAAGGTGAATTCTTTGTAGAGATCAGGTACTAACTCCACATGCAGCCCTTGCCTAGGCTGTGGATTCTCCTGCAACTCCTCAGCTTTTCTTGGGGTCTCTTTACTACCTTCACGAATGCCACTGGCTTAGCTTCTTTTACCACATCTTTCACGACAGCGCCTTTCTTTAATGACCAGCACTGAGACTTTATGTCCCACTTTCTGGCATCGAAAACACCTTTAGCCAGTGCCCTTCTGAAACCACTGGCACTGTAATTTTCTGTGTCCTACATCATTTCAGTGAAAACACATGAGGTCTTTCACCTTCTGTCCACCCTCTTGGGCTTCTTTAACCTGTGGTAAAATCTTACCAGTGCGCTTGACTCTTGGTTTCGTAGTGTAGGATCTCCCTTTCTCCCAATTTCTATCCCTCATAGGATGAAATCCTGGCTGGAAACTTGTCTTATGCACCAGCATGTACTTATCTGCTAATTCTGCTGCCTTTCTGACTTCCTGAACTGTCTGTTCCCCCACATGAATTCTTACCATCTTTGGAATTGAGTTTTTAAAACTCCTTCAGCAGAGTGAGTTTCATAGGTCTTATCTATTTTTAAAGCACACACCCCTTTACCAAAATGACTGCTTAATTCTTTCGAACTCAACATAAGTCTGACCTGGTTCCTTCTTTGCATTTCTGAACTGCTGTCTATATGCTTCTGGTATCAATTCATAAGCACTTAAAATAGCCTGTTTAACCTCTTCATAATCTCTTGCCACCTCATCTGACAGCACAGCAAATATCTCACGAGCTCTGCCTACCAGTTTCATCTGAACTAGCATTACCGACAAATCCTCAGACCACTCCAGCTGCCTAGACAATTTTTCAAATGAAATAAAGAAGGCTTCAACACCTTTCTCATCAAGATGTGGCAGAGTTTTTACATATTTTTATGTTTTCAAGCCTGACTACCTTCTCTTTTACTCTCCATCACGGCTTTTCTGACTAAGTCGTAACTTTTCAAGTTCAAATTCTCTCGCTCTTTGTTCAGCTAAGAACCTTCTTTTTCCTCTCGCGATCACTTTCTCTCTCCCTTTATCTTCTAACTCCATTTTCCTTAATTGTAATTTAAGATTTTCTACCTCTACTGCACTTGTCTGTTTCTCTGATACACCTAAGTGTATGAGTAATTTACAATTTCAGCTTTATTTTTATCCTTGGTTAAACCCAAATCTGACTTATTTGCCATTGGCCTTTTTCTTTACTTCTAAACTTTCTTGGCAAATTTGAGAATCATCTTCAAATCCCAGAACCTCTTCTGCAATTTTAAGAGCCATTTCTCTCATTTTTAATTGAATGAACACATCACTAAAATTAAATAAATTGCCTCACCTACATTTTATTTGAAGATCTAGGACACTAACTTGCAAGTGTTTAAAGCTGCTGGGACTTTTAGTACCACCAAATCTATTCAAATCTGCCTAAATCCCAAATCCAAGACCCAAATTGTTCACATCGTGGACTAAAGGTCCCCAAACCATTCAAATCCTAGCTTTACATAATCTTTATATCTTCCTCTGTAGATTTGTTCTCCAGGTTGGTATTGATGTTTTTCTCTGTCCAAACTCCTTCTCCAGACCTCTCCGAGTTCTGACTAGCAGCCTACATATGTTGGTCTTTTGCCTGTTCTTTTTCAATTGTTCAATTTTTCCCGGTCTTATACCCCGAAAACATTGGATTGTATCACTGGCTTTAATATTGTCATCATATTAAATTCAAAGTTGATTGGAGTTTGGTACTTTATTTGGGGTACCAGTTAAACCGATTGGCCAAATTCAAAATTTGTTTTTGTGTCTGGGCAACCAGCTACTCTAGTTGCTGGACCACATTTTACATTGTATCTTATTCAGAACACTTGGTGCTGTCAGGTAGTTCTGCTAGCTTTTAACTCTCTTATAGGTACAGTACACCCACATAGTCATAACAATAATGATCAAGATACACTGTGGTAGCTCATCAATCCTCCTTTGACAACACCTCTGAACTCCAGGGGACTCTGCATTTACCAATTTGCACACCTGCGGGCAAATGATCTTTCTTAAGAACCAAAATTTAAACCAGAATCATATTTAGGTACTTGGTTAACTAAGGAGCAAAAACACAGCAGATGGAATATAATGTGGGGAAATGTGAGATTATGCATCTTGGGAGGAAGAATTACAGAGGGGTGAATATTATTTAAATGAAGATAAACTATAATAAGCTACAAAACAGGGGGATTTGGGAGTCCACATCTATATATCACAAAGAGCTAGCATCCAGATTCAGTGGATCAAAGGTAAGGCAAATGGAATGTTGGATTTTATTTCAAAGGGAATGGAATATAAAAGGAGGTTTTGCTAAAACTGTAAAAGGATTAGTCCAAACACAGGTGGAATATGGAAAACCATTTTGAGTCCCTTTTCTAACTAAATACATATAGGCAACGGAGAACATCCAAAGGAGGCTTACGAGGTGGAAACCATGTCTGGTGGGGGGATTGAGTAGATCGTGCTTCCAATGATTAGAATAGAAGTAACCATTCTGAAACATACAAGAATCTTACAAGGACTTGACAGGGAAGGTAAGGAAAAGTTGTCTCACTTTATGGATTAATCTAGATCTAGAGATCATAATCTGAGAATAAAGGGTTACATAGTTCAGACATAGATGAGGAGGAATTCCTTCTCCCAGAGGTTTGGGAATCAATGGAATTCTTTACCAGAGGGGGCTGTTGAGGTTGGATAATTAAATATATTCAAGGCTGAGATAGACAGATTATTAGTCAGTGAAGAAATCAAGGATTATGGAGTATAATGGGGAAAAGTGGAATTGAGTATTATCAGATCAACCATGTTTGCTCTGAATGGCAGAGCAGACTCATTGGGCTGAATAGCCTATTAATGTACCTACATCTTACGGTCTTATAACTATACTTAAAAGAAATTTGACCATAATCATATAAAATGCCTTGCAAAGTGTTAGGCATTTCTTCTTAATAAACAACAAGCTTCCAAACATTAGTAATACATGAAGGGTTTATTGGTGTTACAGTAAGTTTATTCTGATAAGTAACAAAACCTTAAAAGAAAAATAATCAATTGCAATATTTTTCATATGTTTTACTGAAATATAAGTTGTCTCAAATGTCCTGTTCTGATGTACTACAAACGTAGTTACAAACTGCAAAATGATAGGTCAACAAGTTAGTGCTCCATTGGTTCTTCTGGTTTTTCACATGAAGCTGCATCATCAGCTGGAGGTGCCTGTAAAACATTTGCATTGTATTAAGAAAGTTACAAAAAGAAACTACATTTCATCTTCAATTTATATCCTGTGTAGGTAGAAAATAAAACTAAAATTAAATTGTGATTTACAAACTTCAGCTGGAAACACAATCCTGATAAGACATATCTGTAAATGTTTAAAATTTATCATTAAGTTTCAAATCAAATGGAATCTCTTCAATTTCAAAAAAGGTTCCAACAGATTAGAACAGCAAAACTTCTATGGAAAACTGAAATAAGATGGAACAGACAGATTCCTCCTATCCAATGGGATATTTCTTAGGTTGAGCACACTGATTCTACTGGTAGGGCAAAAAGTAGTCCATCTTACCTTCTTCAAGACAATCCCGTATGCCAATGTCATTGATGACAAAATGGTCCATGTTGGGTAAGAAACTTGCAAGTTTTCTATGGTTGTTGGCAGTGTGATTTTAAGCTAACTAAAGTCCAGAAATACTATATTATGATAATTACGAGTGCCCGAAACTCTTGGCTACTTGTGTCTAAATCGTTTGCAGCTCAGAAAAGTAATACAAATATCCCTTCAGGGAAAAAAACCCATGCTGCTTCAGGTAAAGAGAAATATAAGTAGACTTATTGGACAGTTTGAATTCGAAACAGATTTCTGCAAGTGTCAAACAACTGGCTGACCAGAACTGACAGCATGAAACACAGCAGGTTAAAATATGGCAACAAACAAATGTGTGCATTTGCATCAAGAATAACATCTTGTACATATACCTTCCTTTGAGGTCTTTCTTCTAAACCTTCCAAAAATGGTGCAACATCATTGTCATCATAAATGGTGAAATCAATATCTTTACCCACAATTCCAATTGAGACATTCTGCCAGGGAAAGGAAAATAATGCATCAAGATTTAGGATCAGTTGCACATGAATCTCAAGAATGAAAACACATATCAACAGGTCCACAACCTAGAGTCAATAGAAGTTCCAGAATATAATATGTATATTTAAGTTAGTATGTATAAATATTTTGGTCACTAAGCCAGTAGGGTCAAGAATAAGATGGCAATAATGAAGAGCAATGTTCATAAAATCATAGAATCGCTATAAGCGCACAGAGAGTCCATTTGGAACAACAAACCTGCATCAACCACTGAAGACCATCTCACCCAGACCCAGTCCCTATCTCCATAATCCTGCATTTACCAAGGCTTAACTCTGCCATGGCTAATAGCCTGCATGTCCCTCGCTACTATGGGCTAATTCAGCACAGCTAATCCATTTAACTTGCACATCCTCAGATGTAGGAGGAAACCAGAACAACTGGTGGAAACTGTTGCAGACACGAGGTGAACACAAACTCCACATAGGTAGTCACCCTAGGATGGAATCAAACCCGGGTCGCTGGCACTGTGAGGCAGCAGTGCTAACCACTGAGCCACTGTGCTGTCCATGTTACCTCATCTCACATCAATGAACACCTGCAGAGATACTGACACTTTCCTTTTTTAGAAGCTAACTTAGAGGTGGGATTCTGCACTTGGCAACACATTTGACATTGCTGGCCTGCAGCTAGCACATGGAAGGAGGTGCGACTTCAATGATCGCAAGATGGCATAAACTTGCTGCTGCAGTGAATGCTGATAATATACACAGGTCAAGGTGCACAGAAAATAAGCACAAAGGAACAGAACAGGGTGATTAGTTGATAGTTGAATGGAATTTGGCAGGATTTGACTTATAAATTTGATTTGTAAAATTCATTTTGTGGTCATTTGTCTCTATATAGTCTGTTACTTTTAAATTATGATATCTGACGGTTGACAGAAGATTGTTGCTGTATGGGAAAATTTGGGTAGTCTTTTCATTTGCTGGCATTGCTATTGGAGGAGCCGATCAAAGACAGTCTGGGCACAAAGGGATATATGTTAGTTTCCACCTCCTTTCTTTAAATTCGTCACTACATAGTGAGTGCAATAGCTGTACCAGTCAATTTTGTGCACCAGACTACCATGAATCACAACACAATCTGAGGAGTTGTTTCAGAACAGATGTGACAATGGAACTATAGTGTGCTCACTCCAACTGTTCCTCTCACATTTCATGACAGTTGATTTTTGCTTCACCATAGTTTTCAAATGATATTTTGACTAGTTTTATTTTGGACTGATTGTATAATTCATCCTTCAGCAGGGTGCAAACCAAAATATACTGGTGTGAAATAGTACATCATTGGAGACTACGCTACAGCATAAGGAAGATTTATACCTTTGTGGTAAGATCCTGTTCAGCAGGAAGTGTTTCCCTCAATGCACGCAGACCATGTTTGACCAATTCATTGAGATTACCTGGTGAGAAAGCCATAGTGGGTTTGGATGCAAGTGACAAGGGGAAAAACGAGTCAGGGAACACATAAAATAATGATTTGACGTAGTTGACCGGCACAACACAATACTGGTCACTTACAATCCTGGAATTCATCCATGTGCCTCTCCAAGTATGTTCGAGCAGATTGTGAACGGGCACCAATTGACATGGCTTTGCAGTCAAAGTAGTTCGCAGATGGGCAGGTCTGGAAAATGTGAGGGCCAATATCCTTTGGATCAAAAAGGAATATTTGATTTAATCTAACAGCTGACACAGAAGAATCATCCTTAGACTCTGATCTACGTTTTCCAACTGGCATTACTTTAAGAATTTAAAATAAATAGGCAATCTGCATATTGCAGGGATTACTGCAATTATTAATATATTGGCCCTCTTGCAAGATCAGCCTCATTCTGGACCAGAATTAATCCAGCTTGAATCAAATAAACCATTTGCCTTCTGAAATGAAGTTAAACTGAGGACTTACATCATAACCAGCAATAAGCAACCCCACACCATATGGCCGCCTTCCATACCGCTGTGTTGGAATTTGAGTTTCTGGATAAACGTGGTTAAAGAAACATGATGCTTTTCAACCAACTAACATTAAATTTGACTGTTAATTTATTTTACATATAATGACAATATTTCAGACCTGCTATAAATCAATGTTTTAAACATCAAAATTTGTGAAATATTTTAAATAAATTTCATAATAGCTATGCACATAAAACAGAGTTTGAACTGATTTATTAGGCAGAAATGTTAGGCTTTTTCTTTAAAGGATACTACTCCCAATCAGGCTCACAAGACGCGATACTGGCAGCGGCCTGTCAAACACAAACCTTGAGTCCAAACACTCCTGTCGCATGAAGTTGCTGTTGAAAAGGTGGCGGGAGCCGGAGGGGTGGAGAAGGCATGAGAAATCATAAGCATGGAGTATGAATGACTTAGTAACACACTACTGATGCTACTAATCACCAAACAGAGTTAACTGCTTACATAAAAACACAAAGTGGAGGATGAACTCAAGGTCTGGCAGCACCTAGGAAGAGTGAAACAGAGATTATGTTTCAAGGCCAATGACTCTTCTTAGGAATTCTGGAAGCACTAAGAGAAGTCACTGAACTCAAAACATAAATTCAGTTTCTCTCTCCACAGATATTTCTAGACCAGAGGAGTTTCTTCATCATTTCCTGTTTTCATTTCAAATCTCCAGCATCCTTAGCATTTTGCTTTTATTCATATCTAACTACTTTATACAAAAATGTAATGGGACCAGACATCAAATATTATTATGATTGTCCTGTTTCCCAACTGTCTCCAAGTAGTCCAACATTCCCTTTGTTATCAATCAAAAGGTATGAATCCACTATTTAGACTTCAGTTTCAGGAATCAATTTGTTCAGTCAACACAAGTAACTGCTGAGTGTACTATTTCGGAAGTCAAACTCTTCTTTCCAGACACACTTGTGATCAATAGTATGTCTCTATGGTCGAGTAATTGCAACTAAATAGCTTAGGAAATGACTAACCAACTGCACAAATACTCACCACAACAGCCTGGCATCAGCAGTAAGACCAGCAATCGAGATACCAATATGATTGTCAACATGGAGAACCTTTTTTTGATGAGCAGCTAATTCTGATTGAGCTCTCTACAAAACAAAAGTTCAAAAGATGAACACAATAAAAGATTATGCTAAATTATAACAACTTGAAAGGTTGTAAACAGGAAACAAAATGGGAAAAGGAAAGAAGAAAGAAAGAAAGGAAGAAAGAACAGATGCATGAAACAGAGTCAGCATAAATACAGACAATTTTACAGGTGAGGTGGCCATTTGACCCATTGTATCTGTACTGGCTCTGTGAACCCCTACCCTGTCCATTCTCTAACTCTACCTCCAGAGCCCTCAATGCCTCACTTTCAAACACATATCCAGCTCTTTTTGGAAACCTCCTATGGAATCCACTTCCACCACTCTCCCAGGCAGCACATTCCAAGTCCTAACAAACCTCTGAGTAAAGAAGTTTCTTCTCGTCTCACTCCTCTCTCTTGCTGACAATCTTGAAATTGCGACTCCTAGTGATGGAATATTGTCCTTTATCCTGTCAAGATTGTTCATAATCTTGAACACCTCAAAAAGGTCACCCTTGATGGCCCTTGATGTCAAGGCTCCATTTAATGGAGTGTACCATCAAGAAGAGAGCAAAACTAGAATCAATGGAAATCAGGTAAAACTCTCTGCTGGTTGGATTCATACATGACACAAAGAAAGATTACTGTGGTCATTGGAGATGTCACCTCAGTTCCAGGAAAGAGGTTCATCGAGATTTTAAATGCAGAAAGAGGCCCTTTAGCCTATTGTGTCCTTGCCAGTCAAACATCCATGTTCAAGTTTGCTCATGGAACTGGAAGGTTTGTTCTCAGACATTTTGTCACCATGCTAGGTAACATCATCAGTGAGTCTTCGTTGAAGCACTGGTGTACTGTCCCACTTTCTATTTATGGGTCTTGGTCTGTTGTAGTGGGTGATATCACTTCCAGTTCTTTTTCTGAGAGATTGCTAAATGGAGTCCAAATCGGTGTGTTTGTTAATGGAGTTCCGATTTGAATGCCATGCTTCTGGGAATTCCTGTGCATGTCTTTGTTTAGCCTGTCCCAGGATGATGTATTGTCTCAGTCGAATTGGTGTCCCTCGTTGTCAGTGTGTAAGGATACTAGTGATAGTTGGTTGCGTCTTTTGGTGGCTAGTTTGTGCTCAGGAGTCCTGGTGGCTAATTTCCTGCCAATCCTTTTGTTGCAGTCCATGCAGAGTATTTTGTATATAGCGTTCATTCTGCCGGTTGTTGTTACAGGATCCTTTACCTTCATCAAGAGCTGTTTCACTGTGTTGGTAGTTTTATGGGCAACCATGATGCCAAGGAGCCAGAGTAGTCTGGTTGTCATATCAGATATCTCTTTCATGTATGGTAGCGTGGCTAGAGTCTCTGGGCATGTTGTGTCGTCTTGTTTCGGTACGAATTGGCGGACTGTGCTTATCGGGTTTCTGTTGTTCTTGAATACGTTGTAGAGGTGTTTTTCTTCGGCATCTTGTAGTTCCTGGGTGCTGCAGTATGTTGTGGCTCATATAAACAATGTCCTGATGCAACTCCGTTTGTGGGTGTTGGCTCCTATAGTTGAGTATCTGGTCTTTGTGTGTCACTTTCCTATAGATGTTGGTCTGCTGCTCTCTATTGACTTTTCATTCTACTGTGACATCGAGGAAGGGGAGTCGGTTGTCGTTCTTTTCCTCTTTGGTGAACTTTATACCAGTAAGGATGTTGTTTATATGTTTTGTGGGTTTCTTCTAACTTGTTCAGTTTCGTGATGACAAAGGTATCATCCACATAGTTCAGCTTGAGCTGAACTGTGGAGAAGACTGCTTGTTCCAACCTCTGCATCACTGCTTCTGCTAAGAATCCTGATATTGATGACCCTATGGGTGTCCGGTTGGTCTTGTCGTTGAAGGGGAGTTGAAACTCAGGTCTACTAGTTTGAGGATGCTGGTGCTGTCTGGTGTTTGTGTCCTTGGCTTGTCCAGTAGTGTGGCCAGGGTTTCCTAGGCCAGGGTGATGTTTATTGATGTGAATATAGCCATCAGATCAAAGGAAACCATTACCTCGTCATCTTCTATCTTTGATGTTCAGGAATTCCTGGGTGGAGTCGATGGGGTGGCGTGAATCTTCAACACAAACTGAAATACCAAGTAGAGGTTCGTCTGTATGTCAGTGTGCCAGGAAGCGTGACTGTGGGTCTGAGGGGGAAATCCCGGTTTGTGTCCCTTTGGTAATCTGCAGAAACGAGGTGTGTCGAATCCTTCAGGTTTCATTCTTTGGAGGTCTATTTTTATTAATTTCATCTGTCTTGTGGAGTTTCTTCAGTGTTGCCGTAATATGGTTTGCTAGCTATGGAGTTGGGTCCAATGCTACTTGTTGGTAGATGCTGGTATCTGTGAGTAGCGTGTCTGCTTTTTCAATGTATTGTGTTCTGTTCAGGAGGACGGGTCATGCATCCTTTGTCAGCCGGTAGGATTAAGGTATTTCTGTCTTTTCTAAGTACTTCCAGGGCTTTTCTTTCCCGTGTGTTGAGGGTGTTCCCTTCTTTCTGCTTAGTGCTGGTGCTACTGTTTGCCTGATGGCCTGCTGGCTTTCGGGGTTGATTCCAGTGCTGCTAGAAGTCCTTTTTGTCCACATTCCTGTGGTTGTAGTTCATCCCTCGTACGAGAACGGCCTTTTCCGTATCTAAGTGTGGTCGGTCCGACAGGTTGTTTATCCAAGCTTGAATTGTCTGTGTTATTGCTGTCAAAAAGTGTGGTGCTGGAAAAGCACAGCTCGTCAGGTAGCATCCAGGGTGCAGAGTCGATTTACCAACATCTCAGAAAAAAGAACCAGAAGTGATATCACCCGCCACAACGGACCAAGAAACATAAATAGAAAGTGAGACGGTGTACCAGCGTTTCAACGGAAGCTCACTGATGATGTTACTAAGCATGGGGACAAAATGTCTGAGAACAAACCTTCCAGCTCAGTGAACAAGCTTACAACCTGAACCACAATCTGAGCTACAAATCTTCACAAAAATCGCAAACATGCATGTTTTTTAATTATTCCCAGCACTTAGCCCATAGCACTGTATGCTTTGAGATTTCCAGTGTTCATCTCTCAAGGGGTCCCTGGCGTTGATGATCTAGGCCTAAATATCTTTAGCTATTTCATCACTGACTTTCCCTCTATCATAAGGTAAATAATATGGTGGTTGCTGATGACTTCATAATGTTCAGCACAATTTGTGATGATTCGGATATTGAAGCAGTTTGTGTCCAAATTCAGAAAAACCTGAAACATATCCAGTTGCAAGTAACATTTATACCATACAAATGTCAGGCAATGACTATCTCTATCAAAAGAGAACCTGACCATTACGTTGTGATATTCAATGGCTTTCATACCATGGAATCCTAATATCAACATTCTGGGGGTTACCAATGACCATAAACTCATATGGAATCGTTATATAAATACAGTGGTTACAAAAGCAGGTCAGAGGTGAGGAATCCTGTCGTGTATTTCTGATTCCCCACACCCTGTTCACCATCTATAAGGCATAAATCAGCAATGTGATGAAAAACCTCCCACAAGCCTCGATGAGTGCAGCTCCAACACCACACAAACGTGACACTATACAGGACAAATGTTTTAAATGTTGTAATTGTACCAGCCTCCACCACATCCTGAGACAGCTCATTCCATACATACACCACTTTCTGTGCGAAAAAGTCGCTGCTTAGGTCCCTTTTATATTTTTCTCCTCTCACCCTAAACCTATGCCACCTAATTCTGAACTCCCCACACCTCCAGGGAAAAGATCTTGTCTATTCACCTTATCCATGCTCCGAATGACTTTCTAAACCTCGATAAGGTTTCACGCCACAGCCTCCGACGGTCCAGGGAAAACAGCTCCAGCCTGTTCAGCCTCTCCCAAAAGCTCAAATCCTCCAACCCTGGCAACATCCTTGTAAATCTTTTCTGAAACCTTTCAAGTTTCACAACATCTTTCCGATAGGAGCGAGACCAGAATTGCATGCAATGTCCTGTACAGCCGTAACATGACCTCCCAACTACTGTACTTAATGCTTTAATCAATAAAGGAAAGCATACCAAACGCTTTCTTCACTCTCCTATCTACCTGCAATTCTATTTTCAAGGAACTATTATCTATACTTGCATGCTTGCAGAAAAGTACAATAATTTAATATGACTATATAGCCCGCATTTTTACCTTTAAAGCTACCAGGACAGCATGGGTTTTTGACTTGAGCCCTACAGTAGCTGAACCTTGTTTCACTGCCTCCATTGCATATTCAATCTGATGTATACGACCCTGTAAGAGCAAAACAACAATTAATTCCAGTACTAATAATTTTGAAATTAAGACAAGTGCAACCAGAATTAGGATTTCAGTATCCAAAACATAAAATGCCACTCAACTGAATACTTTATTAGCCCAAAGTCTTGATCAAGATTGGAAACCCTTTTTCCAAATGTGATCAGACACAAAAAAACTATCCACTTACCAACTTATGATTTTTTGACCAATCTTGTGGAGGATTCTGCAGAACTCAGGCAGTGCAAGACATGTGGGAGATATCAATGAAAGGATATCGCAGAAGCCACACCCTATTTTCAAGACATTAGCTGCTATATTCTTTTAAGCAGTCACTAATGCACAGAAAGGCTTTGAGACATTTAAACAGCTTTCAGTGCTTTCATGAATAAGTGGATAAGTTAATATGTTGGCTGGTAAGATAAGCAGAATACGAGTACCAGCTGGGCAAGGTGGCAAGTAGGGTCACTTGACTGGTGAGGAATCGGAAGGAGAGTCAAACTGTAATGGGGGTAATTGACTCAACTGAGAATAAGTATAACTGATTATGTGGGACACATGGATAGTAAAAACAATTAAAGATCCATAGAACATAACAGCACAGTACAGTCCCTTTGGCCCTCAATGTTGCGCCGACCTGTGGAACCAATCTGAAGCCCGTCTGTCCAATACTATTCCATTTTCATCCATATGTTTATCCAATGAGGATTTAAATGCCCTTAATGTTGGCCAGTCTACTACTATTGCAGGCAGCGTGTTCCAGGCCCCTACTACTCTGAGTAAAGAAGCTACTTCTGACATCTGTCCTATATCTATCACCTCTCAATTTAAAGTTGTATACCCCCCGTGCTAGCCATCACCTTCGGAGGAAAAGAGCACTCACTGTTCACCCTATCTAACCCTCTGATTATCTTAATCTCAATTAAGCCACCTCTCAACTTTCTTCTCTCTAACGAAAACAGCCTCAAGTCCCTCAGCCTTTCCTCCTAAGACCTTCCCTCCATATCAGGCAACATTCCAGTAAATCTCCTCTGAACCCTTTTCAAAGCTTCCACATTCTTCCTATAATTCGGTGACCAGAACTGTACGCAATACTCCAAGTGCAGTCACACCACAGATTTCTCCAGCTGCAGAATGACCTCGTGGCTCCAAAGCTCGATCCTTCCACCAATAAAAGGTAACACACCGTACCCCTTCTTAACAACCCTATTAACCTGGGTGACAACTTTCAGGGATCTATACACATGGACACAGATCTCTCTGCTCATCCGCACCACCAAGTATCTTACCATTAGCCCAGTACTCTTTATTCCTGTTGCCCCTTCTAAAGAGAATCACCTCACACTTTTCTGCATTAAACTCCATTTGCCATCTGTCAGCCCAGCTCTGCAGCTTATCTATGTCCCTCTGTAATCTGCAATAGCCTTCAGCACAACCTACAACTCCACCGACCTTAGGTGTCACCCGCAAATTTACTCACCCATCCTTCTACACCCTCATCTAGGTCATTTATAAATTGACAAACAGCAGTGGCCCCAAAACAGATCTTAGTGGTACACCACTACTAACTGAACTCCAGGATGAACATTTCCCATCAACCACCACCCTCTATCGTCTTTCAGTGAGCCAACTTCTGATCCAAACCGCTAAATCACCCTCACTCCCATGCCTCAGTATTTTGTGCTATAGCCTACAGTGGGAAACCTTATCAAATGCCTTACTGAAATCCATGTAATAATTAACTATAAATAAGTATCAGAGATAGGAGGAAAAGGATACATCTGAAAGAGGAATGGTAGCCTTCACAGAAGTGCTATTAATTAAATTAGTGCTCTGCATGGACAACAAAAACTTGTAAACAGTTTAATCACTGGAAAGGCAGAAGACAACATTACATCTGGGTGTGAAAGTAAAATATTCATTACAGAACAAATACAACAACCATCCAACTGAGTAGAATGGCAAAGATCATGAACCAGCCTGGGAGTTCCACTAGAAACCAGGGTAATACAACGCTCAAAGATGAGGAGAGACTTTTACTGATAAATCTTTAACAAAAGATTCTTCCAAGCTGTAAAAGAATAAGTAAGATGTCTAAGACATATCCATCTAAGAAAATGAAACATTTTACTGATAAAAGAATTGTTCGTTAAAAATTTAAGATTGGAACATTAAAAAGGGAGTGGAGAAAGAAATATTCAGTCATAAAACATTAAAAGATTTTTCCTGATAAAATAATCCTTCATTAAAAGTTTAAGATTAAAAGAATAAGGGTGAAATAAAAAAGACATTTTATTGTTAGACATTGCTAGATGTTCTAAGATATTTTTGAGTGGTTATAAATAACATCAAAATGGATTTTATTGGACTTAGTATTATATCTTTTGGACTGCCATATACTCAAAATTACATTGTTAATGTCCATTAATAAAGTTGTAAATTTAATACATGAGATCAATTAAGTTTTATTCTGTTACAACTGAAATGAACCTGAATGGAAAAGTATATTTTCTGAACATAAAAATCCTGGAGTCTTAAATTATTGGGGTCATTCATAGCAGAGCTAAGTCTTATTAAAATTAAACAGGTTACTCAGGATGGCAACGTTCTTGGCAGCTTCTTCACCTGTGGAAAGGTTAACAATGTCTTACAAACCCAAAACTGTAGAATTGACTAATTTGTACTCAGCAGAAATTATCAAGGAAATACCCCTGATCTAATTTCACTCTAAAAAGAGTAAAAACCATAAATAACTTGGAGATCAGATCAGTGTGTGTCTGGGAGTGGGATGGTCTGAGGAAAATGAGGTTAGTGAGTGTCCATGTTGCACAGATATAGATAAACACTATGATTTTACAGTAATTTCTAACATTCCCTGACTACCTCAGTCAGAAAATGTTCTCGGAAGGTTCCAGGGAGCAGGGAAATTGCCCGTGAGCATTTTAAACGTTTTGTGAAATTCCAAAAACGTCAGTGCATCAGGAGTCCAGCAGGATGCTAATGCACATCTTGGATTGTAAATTTAGTCTTCAATGATTCCAAGTCCAGAAATTCTGGGTCAACACTGGCTTTGAATATTTCAAGGCAAACGTACCTACAAGAAGTTGTCATCACACAAATCTATGTTTGTTTCATGAAAGTTCATGTCTGGAAGATTACAATCAGGCCTCTATCCAGTCACAGCATAAAACAACTTCCTGTAAAGTTTAAATTACATGCTCTGGTTCTGTAATTTAGTGCACCATTTTCTTCCTAACTCTTGTAGTGTTATGATTTGGAGATGCTGGTGTTGGACTGGGGTGTACAAAGTTAAAAATCACAACACCAGGGTATAGTCCAACAGGTTTAGTTGGAAGCACTCTAGCTTTCGGAGCGACGCTCCTTCATCAGGTGATTGCTCCTTCATCAGGTGGTTGTGGCACATTGCTCCGAAAGCTAGTGTGCTTCCAATTAAACCTGTTGGACTATAACCTGGTGTTGTGTGATTTTTAACCTTGTAGTGTTATAGCTTTGACACAATTAGCCTTCAAAACCTCTCCTCTAATGCTAAGCTGGCTGGGGACTGCTACTGCATGTCTCCAATGACCTTTCTGACCCAAAACACAATGGCTTTTCTTCCATCCATTGCATTAGGATAGGTCTATATTTCAGTTCCCTCTGATTTCTTATTGTTATACCGAAAGCTAAAATCACTTAAATACAGATCGTTAGCTTAGGAGACCTAACACTACCTCACCATTTGTTTCAATCTTTCTACTGTCTGTTTTGTCAGGCATCCATTCAGGATTGCACCACATTTCTCTCAAATAAAACACCAATTGAACTAAAAACAGTTAACCCAAACCATAATTTCTGTATTAACTTTGTAGGCTGAACCAAATCATTCAGAATGTTATAATCCTGTTTAACTGAATAGATCTTTTAATCCAATAACCTTTCGATCATATCAACTACTTCCTTCCTTCCCCACATGATTGACCTTCGCTTCTACCTCTTATCTGCTGCTCTCAATGTTTTTGTTATGTTTTATCAGCACTGTTCCAATCTTTTCTTGGTCAGTCTCATATCTTCCATTCTCTATAAATCTTCTGAAGCTCATGGCAAACATTGCTCCGTGCATCCTAATATACACTATTTCCATCATCTGCACTCACTGAATTACATTGGTTCCTGAATTATATTGGTCTCTCAATTCTCACGGGGTAAAAACAATGACTGCAGATGCTGGAAACCAGATTCTGGATTAGTGGTGCTGGAAAAGCACAGCAGTTCAGGCAGCATCCGAGGAGCAGTAAAATCGACGTTTTGTCATCAGGAATACAGCTCTCAATTCTCACCCCCATGTTCCAATGTCAGTTTGTCCTCTCCAACCTCAAATCCCTTCTCGTCCTGCAACTTCCTGCCTCAAAGCCAAAAGTTCCCCAATTTTGACATTGTTGCACTGTTTCCTATAAGGACTCCATTCCATTTTCCCAGTTTCTCTCTCACATGATACTACCTTCCACATGCAGTCACCAGGCATGTCCACTGTTTTCCTCAACCAAGAATTCCTCACTACCATGGCTGACAGGTCCTCAGCACCATTTCCCACACCTTCTGCCCTTATCCCTTCCCTGCCACAACAACAGGTTTCCCCGTATGCTCACTTTCTACTCCACCAGTCTTCGCATCCAAGAATCATAAGCCACCATTTCTGCTACCGCCTCCTCCTTTGTTGGCATTCTGCAGAGATTGTTCCCTTTGGGACACAGTGGTCCACTTCTCCCCAATTCTCAAAATCTCCTCACGTTCCCATGCAACAGGAGAAGATGCAACACTTGCCAATTTCCCTTCTCTCACTTAAATGTCAAAGACCCAGACACATCTTCCAGACAAAGCACTGATTTACCTGCAGTTCATTGAATCTTGTCTACTATACTCACTGCTAACAATGTGATCTCCTTTGTATTAGGAATGCGAAATGTAGAATAGAGTGACCACTTTATGGAACCCCTCCGGACAGTCCATTAAAATGACACCCAAGCTTCCAGTGGCCTGCTACTACAACACACCACAAACTTCTCATATCAACATTTCTGTCTCAGCACTGCTACAGTGCTCAGGCAAAGCTCAAGGCAAGCTAGAAAAGGAACATTTCATCATCCACTTCACTTACCTTACAGCCCTCAGACTCAACATTGAGTGTAATAATTTCAGAGTATGAACACCTTCCTCCAAGTCTGCAACCCACTTCCACACCCCAAGTCCTGTGACTGTGGTGGAGCAACCCCGACAGAAATCTATTTTCAACCGTTCACATTCCTGCCGGCACCCATTCAGTATTTCTCTCTCTCCTAGCTTATCATCAAGTTTCTGTGTCTGCTTCTCTTCTCTCCTCCTCTCAATACTTCCTACCCAAATATGAGCACCATCTTCACCTGTTCAACACACTCCTTTCCACCCTCCAAAGCCTGTCATCAACATAAACACCATTGCATCCCAGTTGCTTTCACTTCTGATTAAGTGTCACTGGACTTGAAACATTAACTCTGATTTTTCTCCTCAGTTGTTGTTAGAACAACTGTATTTCTCCAGCATTTTATGTTTTTGTTTGAAAAATTTCCAAACAGATTATGCAAAAAAGAATTAAAAAGGAGTTGCACATTTGAACATAATCATGTACACTCAAAATAGTTACGGTACATGGCTAAAATCCTCTATGGATTTATTTTTTCCTATGCTTCCCTTTCTGATTTCCCCAATCTCTTTGATCCAATAATAGTGGATATCACTTCAACCATCCAAGACCTGAACTCTGGAATTCACATCTTTATCCCCTCGCTCCTTCTCAAAATCTCTTTCAACCAAACTCTGAGGCACTCATCCAAATTGTTAGTTAGCTCGGGGTCAAATTTTTTTTGAGTTATGCTTCTGTGAAATGGTCTGGGACATGTCCCTAAAACAAGGTTTCCCAATTATGGTTCATGAGCCTGAACGAGGTTGCAAGCTCAGAAGAAGAAATAGCAGCCATGAAGTTCAGAGAGATTTCTCACAGCTGCAGGGCTGTCTTAAATACTTGGGTAATTGTAGTGTTTTGGTGGGTGTGGTCTAATTGATACCTTTGAGACTAAATTTTGGCAAAAGAAAACTTTTCTTACCTGTGGGCTCCAAACCGTGACATCGTTGTCATATTGATTACGGAACTATATGAAGAAGCAAACAGAAAACATACATAAATAAGAATGAGAAATAAAAATTTTTAAATGAACACAGCATATCACTCAGACCAATGAAGTAGGTGAAGATACTGAAACTGATTTCCCTTCAACATTTCACAATGATTAACTAATGATCCCAGTCCAAACCCACCAATCAGGAAAGGAATAATTAGTCCAGTTTGGGCCTATATCTTTTGAAATTTATAAGAATAAGAGGTAATTTTCTTGATGTTTACAGGATCAGAAGGAGCTTGACAAGGTACACCTTAGTTCACCAGCTTGAGAAATTAGAACATCTCACAGTAACGCAGCATTTACTTAGGACCAATAGGAAGTGAAATTTTTTCTTCTCAGTGAATATGAATATCTAGAATGGTTTACAACAGAGGGCTGTAATGCTCTACTATTGTGTATATCCCAGGCAAATATCAATATATTGTTAATCTCTCAGCAAATCAAGAGATATGGGGAGTGGGGAAAGTGGAATTAACATAAAAGATCAGCAATGATACTTAATGGAGGAGGAGAAGGAGATTGAAGGGGCCAAAGAGCCTCAGTCTGCTTGCATTTTACGTAGTTAAAAATCACACAACACCAGGTTATAGTCCAACAGGTTTAATTGGAAGCACACTAGCTTTCGGAGCGACGCTCCTTCCTTCATCACCTGATGAAGGAGCGTCGCTCCGAAAGCTAGTATGCTTCCAATTAAACCTGTTGGGCTATAACTGGTGCTGTGTGATTTTTAACTTTGTACACCCCAGTCCAACACCGGCATCTCCAAATCATGCATTTTACATGGCATTATTAATTCCGTTTAGCCCAGTAACAATCATAACTGTTAACATATCCTGTGACAGACAAGGTGAGAAATAACTTCTGAAACCCCTCCTCCCTGCCATCTATGTAATTAGTATATTTTTGAAGTGGGGGAGCTAGTACTGGATGGGGTGGACAAAGTTAAAAATCACACAACACCAGGTTATAGTCCAACAGAGCTTATTTGGAAGCTCTAGTTTTCAAAGCGCTGCTCCTATTGGACTATTACCTACTGAGTGATTGTTAACAATGTTTTGAAGAGGAAGATGTGAGAGTATGGACAATTTGAATAACTAGCAAGAAGATTTGTATAGTTTTAAATAAAACAGGATTATTTATTCACAGGCTAATCCTGAAAATAAAACACTGACTCACTCATCCATTGCACACACAAACACACTGAAGGAAAAAGAGTGTAGTTCACTGTTGCATTGATAGACAAAAGCAAGGCCGATTTAAGTCAGGAAATGTCTTTTGGATCATCATGAGATGGGTAGTGACATTGCTCGAAAACGCCAGCCTGAGAGATGGTGCGTTAAGTTTTGAATCCGCAGAGCATGTTAGCCTCAGCAGCCATCATTTGAAACACTAGTTTTCATTTTTAAAATAAGCGAGTTCCAGTATATTCCACAGAGAAATATTCTAAAAGTTATAAAGAAAATGTGCTTTTACTATGTATGGCAATATGACAGTACAGTTTCCAAGAGTAACTGTGTAATCCCAAACACTAAAATTCTGAAAGAGAATGACTTGTCTTACAGAATCCAAAGCAATCTAGATGATGCTTGGATTAACACACAAATCAAAAGCAGTGCTCATGTGTTTCATTTTCGTGGAACTTAAAAATAAGATCACTGTCTAACCTGAGTCTACAGCAACACAGATGAAAATCCAAATGATTAGTTTACTCCTCTTTTCTCCAGAGTAAGATTGCGTCCAAACTCAAAATTTACACACTTAAATACATATCCCAAACAAATTACTTGTGAAAATAATACAGTACTGACTTTGTAGCCAAAAACATATTTAAGTGTGTACCTAATTAAATCCTTCAATGTAAATATTAGCAACTTTATTAGCTCAGTAAAACAGTAAACTAGAGTTTGCATGTATTTTAGAGTAGTCAGCAATTTCTGGAGCTACAGGTGTGGTTCAACAGAAAGTTTTAGAAGTTGCTGTCCAACTTGCCTGCTCTTCCACAAGCTGCACTACACTCGATACCTCACCAAGTGATTTATTGAGGAAATTCACGAAAGAGGTCGGAGGCCACCACATACCCACAGGTTCATATCCACTAGCTGCTCATTAAATACTAGAAAAATATGGAGCTGGTGGATTCAGGTGCAAATGATTTTTTAATAATGTAGCAAGTCTTAATTACTATAAAATGTCCTCTCCAGCACTGAAAATACAATTTAACAATGGCGAAGTCTCATTAAGAATTTACTTATTAGGGATTTAAATGATCTTTCTTGACATTTTATTTCTGTTTCCTCACTTTCACTTTGTTAATGATTTTACAATGAATTAATATTCTAAAGTTTTACTTACTAGTTTAGAATGCATTTCTCAGTGAGGATCCTTCTATATAATTGATTAAAGACAGCCTGCTGTTGCTTGCCCAGTTCACATACATCACAGATCCCCTCTAGGGGGTGCTCAACTGGAAATTCTCTCAATTAAATGGAAATTGTTCCTCAAAAAATGTTTTAAGGAGCACTGTGCAACAAATGGGACATATCATTTCTTCACCTCTGACCACAAAATCTGGGCAATTATGTCCTAAGAATCCATTTACTCAATTAGTGTGAGGAGGAAAAAGGGCCAGGGAACTAATCCCATGAGCATTAGCACATGCTGCAAACCAAAACCTTTTCAACTCGAATTTTTTTTCTGTGCTGACTTCAAATTTCTGAATGTATTGGACAAAATATTTTCAATGAAACTATAAACTTTAGTGTGAAGAACTGTCTCTGACAAATATCTACTGGTAAACAGGCAGTCGTCTCTATTGATTATAGTGCTAGTTTCCTTTGCAGGAGTTTATTTACTCACAAAAAAACTACATATGGTATGAAGGTGGTCATGGAAGGAGAAGTCAGATACAGCTGTATCACCTTATAGTCCCTCATTTTTAAAAAGCATTTCAATCAAAATAATCAACAAAGCAACCTTGCATAAACTGGATTTTTTTGGGCAGAAAATTCAATAGCTTCACAATTTTAAAAAGTGACTTTTTTCCTCAAGTTATTATGGCTCCTCTTTGGGTGAGGTCTCAAGTGGAATACTGTGCACAGTGCTGGTCATCTTACTTTGAAAGGATGTAACTGTGTGGGAAGCAGTTCAGAGAAAGTTCACTAAACTGATAGCTAGAATGAGTGGGTTGTTTTACGAAGAAAGATTGACCAGACTAGGCTTGAATCTGTTGGAGTTTAGAAAGGTAAGAGGGACGTGATTGCAACAGTGAAGATCCTGAAGAGTCTGACAGGGTCTAAAGAGGAGGTTTCCTCTTATGGGAAACATGGAAATCTTCAAGACATTTCAGAACTACTTAGGTGAGCACTTGAAATGCCACAACTATGGGTCAAGTGCTGGAAAATGGGATTAAAAAGATGGATGTCTGATGACCCCTGTGGAGTTAATGGTCTGCAGAGCCTCCATCCTTGCTGTAAAAATTCTGAATCTATAACTTGTAACTAACTATAAGTATACTGAGATACCTCAAAATGTCATCTATAGGGGAAGAAGCTGATCAGGTTTGCACTTTATGTCATGTCAAATTTGAACTATTACCTATCTTTATAAATTTTATTAATGAAGTATAATTTTCTCCCTTCACAAATACTGTCTGACCTGACTACTTCAAGCATTTTTTTTTAAGTTTCAGATTTCCAGCAGTTGTAATGTTTTGCATTCCCATTGAGTGCATTGTGGGACGTTCGGCAAAAATAATTGACATCCAATTACAAAAAAAAACTCTGCACTCCAAAAGTACTTCATTTACCATTAAACAGTGAAGGTGTGATGAAAACTATGTAATTACAACTTCGATGATATATTTTACGAAACGAATCAAAATGTGCTAAACAAGAACAGAAACAAATACTCTCAAATCGAAAATGAATAAGGCAGCAATCCTGTCTCAACAGAGTCCTTCAAATATTAACAGTTCCCTTCCTCTCTAAAATCGACTTACGTTCACTTCCTTGAAACAGCATATCTTATTAAATCAGGTTTTACTTGCACACACATCAAGCCGTTTAAACTGTCATGAAATCAGACTAACTCTGTGTAGAATTATAAACTAAATAAAACATCTAAGGGATTGTCCATCTCCCAGGCCCTGTGTCAATCAACTCCCAGAGACTAGGCCGGATTCGATCCGGCAACTTCTGCTAAGTCATGAAAAGTCAAGGCGCCCCTTTCTTCCATCCCAGTCCCCAGTGCGGAGTGAAGCAGCCGCTCATCCTCAGCTACAGAAAAGCGGCAACGCGGAAGGGATTGAACCGGGGCCTGGAGTCGGGCCTAAAATCCATTTCTAACAACATGACTCGGCACGAAACATGCAGCCCCGGGAGGAGGAACAAGCACAAAATGAAAGCCGCAGCCCACTGGCCGAATCGCACATGAGATTATAAGCAAAGCCGTGAACTGGCCACATTGTGCTTCATATAGGTGTACTGGCAACTTCTCTACTAAACCTACCATTTTGCTGCGACCGCGCCGTTTCCGTCCAGCTAGTGATCGATAGTACCTTGGTTTGATGAATCACCTCTGGGTACCTTCCAGGCATGAAAACAAACCATCGAATCATCGAGCGCAGCAGATTTAACCTTTTGAGAACTGCCTCTGGCAACTTTCTGCTCCTGATGGCTTCCTGCCAATGAGCCAAAGGGAATTCGATGCAGTGGGGAAAGAAGTTAACGAATATTTTAAACGAAAGGGCAAGAGTAAATCAATAAATGTAAGCAAAAAAAAAACGGAATAATTATTTAGCTTTAAAGGTTTAAAATCAAACTAACTTGGTGATACCAGCATTCAAAGGATACGAAACGCATTTAATATCGAGTTTAATATTTAATATATACGTAAATAATTGATAATAGTTTCGGATACTGAACTTTTAATTAAAATAATGCGATAGTTGAGTACCCCTTTGCCTCAAACTGCTGCGTTGTGTGGAAATTTCATGTATCCTCGCTGGCAGTTGGTGTCTTACTGGTTTAGCCCACTCTATGCTTTCTCTTGAGTGTAAGATCCAGCCTGGACGAATTCAGAAGTATCGTAAGGGGGTGGAAATTGTACAGGGAAGAAGCCGCGGTTCATGTAAGAGTCCTCTGAGAATATGGTAAAGCTGAGGACGCCTCGGAGTAGGGCAGCCGAAAGCACAACTAAGCAAATGACTGCGCGGGAACTTAGCGAATTGTCAAAAAACGGTGCCCACAAAAGATTCGTTACTCAGTAGGATAGACTGACATTTCAGTAACTGCAAACGTGAATCCCACATTGTGTGCTATTTCGCTGGTTCCACACTATAAGGTATCAAGAGGGTGCAGAAAGGACACGGGTGAGATATAGCAGTTTTGGAAGAGAGAATGGGAGTACCTGAAGATAGGGAACTACAGCGTGCCTGAAGCCCAAGCAGAGTAAAGTAGTTGGGTGATTTACAGTTTAGTGTTCAAAAAGTCGGAAGTGGATCTTATTCATAAGATGTTCATAGGTCGTGACAGGATATTGGGGAGAAACTGGTCAAAAACGAGTTTCAGGCTACAGCATTGGGAAATTTGAGGGAAGTTTGGCTTGGTGGATAGGGGAAGGGGAAGAATAGCAAGCAAAGGCAGAGGAGGAGCTATGGATCACCACACTTTCGAGTCTAATCTCCAGCATCTGCAGTCCTCACTCTCTGATAGTGATATTGATATTTAGCCTACCGATTTAGCTTTAAATATACAACATACTTTTTGCATATTTGCAACCTGCATGAAGGCTAAATGCTTTGCATCGTCGCAAAAATTCTGTAGTCTATGGAGGATTTCTAGGCAGTTTACCATGAGGGTAGCGAAATGGTGGATGCTCCACAAAATAAATCTATCGCAACCAATTGAGGGGCTGTCGCGATGCTAATTCAGTACCAGTCACCCATACCTCCCCCCATCGTAATGGACGTTCTCAGTCTCTTGACATCACTCCGGCAACACTAGCGACGTACCCAGCAGAATGTTGGGACCATAAATTATTAATAGTGCAGGATTTATAACAATAAATGGCGAATTCAGGAAATGTTTAGGCAATAAAAACAGAAAATGCAGAAAATACTCATCAGATCAGGCAGCATTTAATATTCCAGGACAGTGACCTTCCTTCAGAACTCAGAAAGGTCGCGGAAATGTTAAACAAAGTGGTGTCAGCAGAAAAGGCGGTGGCCTCGAGCAATTTGGTGTGACAGTCTTTTTGAGGTCATTAGCGGTAATTTAGAAGGACTGGAAACTTATAAAAATGAAATTGACAACTGAAGTCTTCGGTAAAAATGGGTTAAAATCTGCAGAGATCGGCACAGCATTTAACCGCTCTGGTCTTCAAAGTTAGCAAATATTAACTGACACTTTCACTTTTTTTTCGCACTACCTTGTAACTATTTTGGTAATAAGGAGAAACATTACAGGGATCCATTTGTAAATTATCAGTCAATACAGCAACTGATAAAAGGCACTCCTTCCTTGGTCAAAATATTCAGGTTTTGTCAAAAGTTTAAAGTCAAAACGCTAAGTACAACAAGTATGCGGAAAAATACAAATAAGTAGTGATATCCCATCCCTTGGACTGGCAATTCGTAAAATACATTATCGTAGTCGAGGTAAAGCGAGATCAGGCCGCATAGGAAGTAAAATTAGGAGACCCGCTTCATGTGGAGGAAAAGTCTCCATAAGGTAAATGCAGTGCAAGCAAATCTGCTGGTCAAAATACTTTAGTGGAAAGACATTGTACAAATTTTTGTCGGTTTCGTTTTGGGATCAATTTGTCGATGCGCACTTGATAGCTCTTATGGTAACGCCAAATTGTTCAATAAACTTGTGCTATGTATAAACAGTAGTCCAAAGTCGTTTATTGAGCGTTCCTCAACCTGGTAACGTTTGATTACAGAACTTCTCGCCCTCCACCATCAATTTTGTATAAAAATATGCTTCCAGACATACTGCTTTTAATTTCAATTTATTCCAAAAAGTCTTGTCTAAGTTTCAAGTTCGTTTTTCTGAAGATGTTGCTTTCGTTTTCTGCTGAGATCCATTCGGTTGTGTTTCGCGTAAACATTAAAATGTTCCTATTGAATTTGGAGATTTGCTTATCATCCACTGGAGTAGATTTTCTCCAGTGATCATCATTCTGTACCGAACATATTATATTCTTCCGAGGCTCATGGCAATTTTTTTCAACATTGATAATATTTGGTAACTCAAATTAATAGCTCGAGGAAGCTGGACATGTGCAGCGTTTCCTCCTACCATATGATCTGCGCAATCAAGTGGTATTTGTAACTCAACAATCGAACCCATAGCATTCATTTTATGGCAGCTCTTTGAAACACCTGTTAATTTAGGCCGACCTCAGCCTCTCACGATACTGAACGCTGTTCTCTGCTTTAGTGCGATTTGTACGCGAAAGAGAAAGTCAATCACAGTCCTGTAGTAGACGGTACACTTATTACCTTGAATTCCATCAGTTGATTACCTTTGGTGGGATGAGAGAATCATTGTTTAGAGTGTGTTGCTGGAAATGAATAGCAGGTCAGGCAGCATCCAAGGAGCAGGAAAATCAACGTTTCGGGCCGGAGCCCTTCAGCAGGAGATGAGAGAATCATTGGCCTAGTGGTATTATCGCTGGAGCATGAATCTAGAGATTAAGGTAATGTTCTGTGAACCTAGGTTTAAATCCCACCATGGCAGATGGTAAATTCAATTCAAGAAATCTGAAATGTCTAGATTTGGAGATGCTGGTGTTGGGCTGGGATGTACAACGTTAAAAATCACACAACAGTAGGTTATTGTCAAAACCACCTGATGAAGGAGCAGTAGTCCGAAAGCTAGTGCGTCCAAATAAACCTGTTGGATTATAACCTGCTGTTGTGTGATTTTTAACTTTGAAATGTCTAGGTTCACAAAGGAAGAAACCTACCCTCCTTATTCTGGAGTGGCGACTTGTGATTCCAGACCCATACTCATTCTCTTGCTGATATCTAAAATTGCCCAAGATTGGAAAATATTATGATATCTGTAAAATTAATATATATGTTAATTGGAAACGACAATATTAGTGTCTGCTACTGTGGGACTTTCTTGGACAGATTACAAAATGTTTTAAGACAACAACTTGATTGCAGACATCTTATAGTAAGTATATTAAAGGTGACTTGACCATTTAAAAAACCGATATTTCTCTGAATCAGAAACCCCACTGATGAAATAATTGACGAAAATGATTAGTAGTTTCTTGGAAACATAGTTTTCAAGCTTGTAAACAACAAAATGTCCTTTAGCTTTTTTTAAAAAATGATTTTTTTTCGTTGCTTTCTTATTGCACTACTTTTATTGCTGATGACGTACATGTGCAGGATTTACCTAAAAGGTTTTACAGAAATTGCGGCACCAGTTCAAAATTATGATTAATGAGATAACATCTGATGTATTCTTTGAAATATATCTAAATTGCACTTGATAAAATTTATTTCACTCTCAACGACAACGTCTGCAGCGGGTACTTTCTACAAAACCACAATGTACATGTTCGCCACAGTGCATTGTGCGTGAACACATTGAAAGTCAGTTTCCCTTTGCAACTTTCTGATTGCAAACAAGATATTAAAAAAGTGTGGTTAAAAAAAGAATCAACCGCACCCCCTGACGTGTGTACCCTTCTGTACAATCTTAATCAGTTGAATACAAAATGCAGGGTGCCATTTGTGTCTAATGCCGGGGGAAGCTCAGCATTGTTTCAGGGATAAACTATGACTGGAAGTCCGCCTGTCCTAAAAGCTGTACCTACATAAAAAATGTTTTAATCAAACGTTGTAGAGATGCTACTACCGTAAACATATCAAAAGGAGATGGCACTTTAAGCCAGGCCTCCCAGTAAACTGCCGTCCTGCTCCTTATCTTGCTAATGCGACCAGTTCGTGTTTCTAAATTGCTGTTTGCGAGACTGCGGAGCAGGGCTGCAATTTTTAACGGAGCTGGGGGAAGCATGTCACAGGGCGCGGGGATGAGACAAACACACGCTCAACTCACACTGCAAAAGAGAAAATTTAAACCTGTTGGACTATAGTCAGGTGTTGTGCGATTTTTAACTTGGAAAATTGATTGCTATTCCGTGACTATCTTTCATACATACTCCATTCACTGTTATGATATGACCGCTTGAAGGGCGCTATATCAATGGAAGTCAGCCCGTTGTTCCGTGCTCTTAAAAAAGGAACGGTTTTTCTTTGAAACTGATGTCCTCGAAGCAAAACAATGAATTGCCATGGACTCTTTCCATCTGAAACTTTCCAATTGGAGTTCGGTCGGAGGTTAGCATCTTGAAATGTCAGACAAAGACGAGGCTCAGGATGAAAATATCGGATGTCAATATCGCAGCGGGCGGAGCAGGGCTGCAATTTTTAACGGAGCTGGGGGAAGCATGTCACAGGGCGCGGGGATGAGACAAACACACGCTCAACTCACACTGCAAAAGAGAAAATCAAATCAATACAATCAGTGGGAAGCCCGTCGCCTCTTTGGCTCCTGCGGACCGAGAGAGAAGACAACTGGCGCTGCCGAGGCTCGCGCACGCCGGGGGGGGGGGGGTTACGCACACGGCTCGCCCTGTCCACAGACGGTTGAACGCGAGGCGGGTCGGAGCGGGAAGGTGGTGGTAGTGACGCGCGCGCCTGGGCCGGGCGTGTTGGGCCGTGGGGGCGGCCGTTTGAAGCAAGAGGGAGGGGAGGGAGCTGCTGACGCGCACGCGAGAGCTCGTGCGGTGCTGTAGCAACAGAGGCTTCGCGGAGCCCAGGGAGTGGTGGGGGAGGGGGTCGCGAGCTCAGGTCGGCTTCAATGTGTTTATGTGCGTGTGTTGGTGCCTATGGGAGAGCGCAGTATGTGGCCTCTGTCTGTCCGATCACTCTTCGGCCAAAATGCTCGATCTCTGCCCTCGCCCTAGTGAAGTGAGCGAGTGATATCGGCGCGCAGAGCCCGGCAGCGGGTACAGATTGCCGAGTGCGTGTGCGGAATAACACACGAAAGAGGACGGGAAGAAAACTTAAACATGGCGTTGAGGGAGGAGGGGGATTCGGCGGCGCACAACAACACCAGCAACGCCAAGTGCCAGGAGGAGAACAGTCGCAACGGTTATGTGAAGAGCTGCGTCACCCCTTTGAAACAGGACGGCGGGTTTTCCATCTGCAGGTGGTGTAACTTGGAGAGACTTGGCTTGGTGCGTCCGAAACTTGCAGCCTTTTACCTCGGGGGCGGCTGCAGTGCCTTTGCAATCGTCGCGCTATCCATCCTGGCCAGGAGATGCCTGGACGCGCAGTTTCTTTCATCCTTGCTGCAGACTTTCCAGACGGCATGGGCGATCGCATTCCAGTCTGTTAGCCCTCTCTTTAGCATCTGCTGTGCCTTCTTTTGGTTGACATTTTATCTGAGGAAGAGCAAACGAGAAAGCAGCACGGCTTGGCTTCTGTCACTGCCTCCATGTTGCTACCTCGGAGATTTCTTGGTGGTGCAAGTTTTGCTTGGTGAGGACCAGCTGTATCTTTGCAGGTTGCTGGCTCCGGCCGTGGTGCTGGGTTGTGTGGGCTTGCTGACATTGCTCTCCACTTTGAAAGTGAAACAAAGCGTCCTGATCTTACTGTTCGCCGGCGTTCTTAGGTTGGCTTCCATCACCAGTTTGATCGCCCTCCCAACAGCTCTAAGACCCCTCTTGGCCTGTGGGGTCGGGATGGTGGGGGCTACCATTGCTGTATATTTTGATTACCTATTTCCGAAAGAAGCTCGTCGCAGGATAACCACTGAAGAAAAAATCCCAGTGATCAAACCGCGAAGGAGATCGAGTTGTGTTTCGTTGGGAGAAACATCAACCAACTATTATGGTGGGTGCAAGATGCCCAGGAGGACATCATTGCCTTGCATATCGAGAGAGCAGGTACGAATTGTTTAACTTCACATGTTATTTGTTTGTAAACCGCTTCGAAACTGGCATGCGTTTCTCCACCGTGCTTTGAAAATTTTTAAATGATACAGGTGCAAGTTCTGTAATAATTTCCCAAGCCAGACTGTAACGTACACGAAATCTTTATGCTTTTGTAGAACATTGTGTCCTTTAAAGAAGTGTCATACTAACATGCTTATGATAAGATTCATTGTGCTTACAATTGCAGTTCATTTAGTAGAGAGCCAAATGAAAACTTTTTCGCATGGTACATGAAATTTATTGGAAGAGCACAGTTATGTTCAGTATACGCACAAATAAAACTCAACATTCTTAAATAACGCTCAAGTTCTGACTCTAGTTGGCAAAGCACTTGACATTGCCTTCCTTTACGTATAAGATATATTTTGTTATTGTATTATGAAACAAAGCAGTGCAGTGTTGTCCAATGTATAATATATTTTGTTAGTTTACTGTTGGAAAGAATTTCTGTTAACAATTTAAATTTTTAGATCATAACTCAAAGCGACCCATACAAACTCCACAGAGCAGTTCTTAGTTCCATTCCTAAATTCCAGGTGGAAGCCTAAAGTTCGTAGCAAGTATGATTGATATGCAGAATTAAAAAGAAAAACCTGATCTCTGGTTGTTAGTTTATGAAGCTACCAAAGTTTCTCAATTTGAATTGAATTTAAAACTAGTATGCTTATGGATTGCTCTAATTTTGTGATTTGTAATTGCTATCACTTTCTAAATATGTTAAAATTATTTAAATGACTTTTCAAGATTAAAGCAGGTGGTAATGTCAAAGCCACACGTAAAGTCTTGATTCATCACTTAAAACCCAGGTAGGTGAACAACGTTTATAGGTTATATTTTGCTAAATGCACAGAAAGCATACATGGTACTGGTTTGTCAAAATGTGGGACACTTTTAACTGGGAATAATAAAAGCATTTTGAATCAATATGGATTGATAGATATTGAGCAGATGAATACGCTATAGAAATTTTGTTGTTGATAAAATGTATACCAACAAGTTATTTGCAATGTTTTTAAGTTGTGAAGGTATGATAATTCTTTGTAGGGGGAAAAAAATGATCAGTATTAAAATGTTTGGATCAGAGTTTTTTTCTCATTTATGCAAAAACTCAGTTAGTATTGATGTATATTTGTTGGGTATGGAATCAGTCTTAGAATATTTTGCCTTATGCTCAATTCTGGAAAAAAAATTAGCATTAGAGCTGGGTTATGTCAAGTAGTTTTGAGGAATTGGGAGAAATCAAGACTTCAGTTCAGATTTTTTCACAATGGAATTTAACCTTTGTATATCTTTTAAACTGTATTATTTCATGAGAACTTGCTCAGCAATGTAATACTGGATACTTATCAACATGAGTATTGACTGGATAGAAAGTGGTTAAAACTGTATTATCTCCGTTTACAAGATTGTGTGGTCATGGACGCATTCCTGGGCATTTGCTGACATTTTCACTTATTGGCCATTGTTTTCTATTTAATCTTCATTCCCAACTTAACTTTAAATATTATGTCCCTTTTGGTTTCCTCCCTCTTGTGTGTCCTGTATTCATTTTCACCATTATTATGAGCGAGCTTTCATTGTTTCAAAGCTGTTTCCCAAAGTACCTTCACCTTTTATAAGTTTGATGATCCATCATTGGCCAAATTTGCACTCTTCTTTTCTTGGTGGCATGCATTAATCATGTCTTGTGAAGAACCTTGTCATGTTTCTTTGTAAAGGTGATATAACATATGGAAGTTGTTGATCATCCTAAATTAGTGGATTAGTGAACCTCTCTAAGTTGCTGTCAATGTGAATAGTTTGTGCTTAGCTGTTTGAAAATACACAAGCAGTCTGACTGGTGAATTGCTGTTTTTATTTATTGTGGACATACGGCTTACACTCGGCACTGCCTTAATTTGGAAATTAAAGCAAATAACATAGCATGGAGAATTTTGTTTTTCACATATATTCTTGTGAAGTAAGACACATTTGGGAATTATGTATTAGAAGAGTGGAAATGTGCAAATAGCTGATTGAGGTGGCAGCTGCAAGCAGTCTAATGAAAGCCCCACTAACTGCTGACCAGCCAACCTGAATTACATTTTCAGGATAGGTTGACCTATCAATAATGACGACTGAGATTCTTATTGTTTGACTTGAAATAATCCTGAACGCCCATAAATATATTATGTAATATAGATACGGTGAGGATTACTTGGTCAAATGTGAATACTGACATCATCTTACTGAAGATTGATGATAGTCTTTGAATATATTAAATATTTGTGGAACATGAAAGTAACAGTACAGTAACATTTTGAAAATGTTCTGTAACAACGTTGTTACATTAGCTGATTAAATTATTTTAAGAAATTCTGTAAGTTGAATGGCAAGTTGTAGCTGTGAATTTCTGTGTTGTAGTAGCAAACTAGCTGAAATGAAGTTTTTGTTTTTGTTTCCAGCTGAGGTATCTGATGTCAGAGGCTGGTGTAGCTGATAATCTTATGTTGTTTTTCCATTTTTTTTTGTTTCTTTTAACTTGGTATAAGTGAATCAAAAGTTTCTTCATCAAGCAAGCAATCAACAGCTCCTATGATTTCAAATAAATGATCAAATTTCTGGTAAATTCTAGTCCAATTTTCACTTTGTGTACTCCAAGTCAGAATGTAAAAGATAATCAGAATGTTCTTGTTTTTTTTGCAGTTATTGAATAAAGTTTGCAACAATGGTATAAACGAGGCTTCATTTTGCTGAAGAATTTGATATTTTGTGTGGTTCACAATTCGTGGTCAGTATTGAGTACAGGAGTTGGGAGGTCATGTTGCGGCTGTATAGGACGGTCCACTGTTGGAATATTGCATGCAGTTCTGATCTCCTTCCTGTCGGAAAGATGTTGTGAAGCTTGAAAGGGTTCAGAAAAGATTTACAAGGATGTTGCTGGTATTGGGGATTTGAACTATAGGAAGAGGTTGAATAGGCTGGGGCTGTTTTCCCTGGAGCGTCAGAGGCTGAGGGGTGACCTTATAGAGGTTTATAAAATCATGAGGGGTATGGATAGGGTAAATAAACAAGGTCTTTTCCTTGGGTGGGGGAGTCCAGAACTAGAGGGCATAGGTTTAGGGTGAGAGGGGAAAAATATAAAAGGGAGCTAAGGGGCACTTAGAGGGTGGTGCATGTATGGAATTAGCTGCCAGAGGAACTGGTGGAGGCTAGTACAATTGCACCATTTAAAAGGCATCTGGATGGGTATATGAATAGGAAGGGTTTGGAGAGATATGTGCCAGGTGCTGATAGGTGGGGCTAGATTGGTTTGGGATATCTGGTTGGCATGGACAAGTTGGACTGAAGGGTCTGTTTCTCTATGACGTTTTAGGTGATAGATGAAAATAAAAAGGATTTATTAAAAGGTGTACATTAAATTTCCAGCCTAGAAGATATGAACAGAGAAGAAATAAAAGTGTTTTCTGCTCTTGAATTTACTTTATAGTGGGAGAGTAGAAATGAGTTTGGAACGTTGAAACAGAAGTAGGTAATTTCATTCATGACTTTCTTCCTTTATTTAGTGAGATCATGATGAATATATAACCTAACTCTATATTTGGCCCAGATTGTTTAATATCTTTAGTTGACAAAAATCTAGCAATCTCCATTTAAAATTGATGTTAAATTTAGCATTGATTGCTTTTGATTTGAAGAGAATTTTAAAGTTTAGTGTTTCCTAATTTCACTCCAGCACCATTTGGCTGTAATTTTGAGACAATGTTCTGTAATCCCAGACTCCCCATGCTAACCAAATAGTTATTTAGTACTATAAAACTTGAAAATTGCTGAAAAGAACAGAAATGTTGTTGAAACTTTTCACCTTTGATTTATCAGGACTGAATTGCAAGAATATAGAATCTCAAAGGGAGCAATCATTTGTTTTGTGTCAAAAGAAGCGTTGGTTGAAAAGTGGACTCTGGTTGAGATGTCACTTTGAAAAATGCAGCAGGGCAGTTAACTGCCAAACTTTTGTTGAAAATTCAACCAGGAAAAAAACTAGCTCATGTTAGGCCAGGCATTACTGTAGGGAATGCGCAAGAAAAAGGCTATCCCATAAGCTTCTGTGCAGTTGAAAATTGTGCAATGTATGGGTTTTGTTTTGTTTGCCAAGAGCAAGGCCATTCATGTGGATATATGTGGCATTGAGCACATGTAAGTGAAACACACTGAACCAGATTGATGATCTTAAATTGTTAGTGTAATTTTTATCACAATTGGGATTGTTTGGCAAATTTTGTATAATCACAGAATCACATTTCATGTTGACGTTTTTCAAGCATGAAACACTTGGCAGCATGGTTTCTTTTTTGTGCAGCTTTCAAATCAATAATATTACAGAACTTTGCTAATGATTGACCATCCAGTTCTGCAATGGATGGGATCTGGAGGAATGCAACTGCCATGGAGTTTGGACTTTTCTTGAAATAGTCAAGCGGCAGGGTGGTCCTAATGAGAGCAGTGCTGGAAGTAACAGGTAGTCTGTGAAGGAAATCATCTTGTTAGATTACTTTTTTCCTGAGGTTCTTACAGTCTTGATGCAACTGCAACAACCAAAATTTATTTAGCGCAGTACAGTACAAACTTTCTGGAGGAACTTTTAGCATGCATCGCAGGGCCTGCGGAGTTGTGTCAAAGCGCCTCCCCCCCCCCCCCAAAAAAAACAAAAAAAAAAAGTCCTTCCTTTATGCAAAATCTTGACATCACGGTTTGTAATGCCCACAAGAAACCTCCAGCCATTTCCCCCCATTCACCCCACACAGTCACATGCTACTCAAGACACAATGCAGTGACCTGACCATCTCCAGCAACAATATGGTTGATGTAAATCATCCATTAATGGTCAAATCTGTTGCAAATCGTTTTTTTGTAACTATAGGGGAGTAGTCCAATTCCAACTGTAATGTTCTTATTGATTTCTGAATAGGGGATGAAAATGTAAATAGTAGGAAATGACAATGTAAATTGCTCTGAATGGCTAGGAAATGGCCTTTTAAATGGCTCTGAATAATAGGAGCTGAAAATGTGTTGCTGGAAAAGCACAGCAGGCCAGGCAGCATCCAAGGAACAGGAGAATCGACGTTTCGGGCATAAGCCTGAAGAAGGGCTTATGCCCGAAACGTCGATTCTCCTGTTCCTTGGATGCTGCCTGACCTGCTGCGCTTTTCCAGCAACACATTTTCAGCTCTGATCTCCAGCATCTGCAGTCCTCACTTTCTCCTCTGAATAATCGGAGCTGATAATGTAAATTTCTTACAATCTATCTGTATGTCAGAGGCATCCCACCCTACCCTCAGGACATCCAGTTTCTTGCAGGTCAGCAGAGTAAGTTAACTCTTTAATATCACACTTTTTTAAATTTGTTGAGTGATCTAAGGTAAACAATGCACCAAAAGTGTGAAAGGAGAGTCCTCAGATTGTGAAATAGAGACTGTCACCTGATTACCAAATGCTAGCATCCAAGTTCAGTAGATAATGAAGAACATAATTGCACTGTTGGCCTTTATTTCAAAGGGAATGAAGTAGAAAAAAAGGAAGGTCTTCCCAAAACTATACAAGAGACTTGTCAGACCACACCTGGAATATTTTGAACAGTTTTGGTCCCCTTAGTAAAGGAAATTATACTGGTTTTCAGGCAGTTAAGAGAAAATTCACTAGGTTGATCCTGGGTGTAGAGGAACTGACTTTTGAGGTAGGTTGGGCTTTATTTCATCAGAATTTAAAAGAATGAGTGGAGATTTGATTGAAGATTTGCAGGGAGTTTGATATGGTAGATCTGTGGAGATAATCTCACAACAAAAGGTTTCCCATTTAGGATGTGGTTAGGATTTCTTCTGATCAGAGAGTAGTGAATCTCTAGAATTCCTGATCACTGAGGGCTGTTGAGGTAGGCTCATGAAGTAACTTGAAGGATGAGGTATTTTTAATGAGTAATGGAATTAAAGATTATGGTTATAAGGTAGGAAAAGAGGAGTTTAGGATCATCAGATAATCCATGACCTCATTGTATGATGGACCAAATGACCTACTTCTGCTCCTACATCTGATGGTCTAACCTACATAATCTAGAAGTGAAGGTTCCAGTTTAAAATAACGCTTACCCACTAAGAACAAATGAGGAGAATGTTTTTCTTAGAGTGCTATGAGTCTTTGGAATTATGCCTTTAAAGTGGTCAAAATTGAGTCTTTGAATAGTTTTTAAAGCAGAGGTGGATCGAATCTTGATACATAAGGTGGTGAAAGTTTATACTGCTAAGTGGGAATGTAGAGCGATCAGCCATGATCTTATTTAATGTGGATTTTGAGGGGCCAAATGGCCTGCACTCGCTCCTTTTATTTTATTCCTACATACTAAAGTAAGTGCAGAAAAATTTGTTTTGTCCTTGTTGTTGAGTGGCCAGAATATCATTGGAGTCATTGAGCACAAAAACCGAATCTTTGGTTCAATTCATCCATGCCGACGAAGTTTCCCAACCGCAGTTGGCCCATATCCCTCTAAACCTTTGCTATGCGTGCTCCAGTCAGAGGGCCTCTGCTCACCAGTTCCTTTTCCTTCTTTTTCCTATTTGTGCAGTTTTTCTTGCCCACCACCCCGCCCGCCAACTTTTAACTTCTTAAACTACCCTCCCCTTTCTGGAGAACAGAGGCAAGGTGACAGATGAGTTGTGGCTGGATCTGGATGAGAGCAGAGCACATGGAACGAATCCCGGAGTGGCAGCAGAGTGAGTTTGGGCCAAGTCCTGGAGAGGGAGCAGAGCAAATCGAGGCCAGAGCTTGGAGCGGGGAGTAGAGCAGGCCGAGTCCCAGAGTGGAGGGCAGAGTGAGTCACGGCCAGAATCTGGAGTGGCAGCAGAGCAAGTGCAGGCCGAGTCCCGAAGCGGGAGCAGAGCCAGTCCTGGACGGAAACCAATGTGTGGAGTCACCATGATCTCGTTCTGAAGTGTGGTGGGCATGGACTCATGTTGGAAAAGAACAATAACTTGAGTACTTTAAAGACACTCTTTGTTCTCATTCTGGACTTAAACACTCTGTATTCCCATTCAAATTTTTTTTACTATTTCAATTCTGTGACAACACTTAAAGTATCTATACCTAGGTACTCTATACCCAAAATTGGGCTGAGAGGTGACAGTTCAAACTTTTCACTGCACTCATGCAGAAGAAAGCACAACAGGTAATGTTTCTGTGTGGAATTGAATGGTGTCGAGAAAAAATGAACCATCTGTATGGTAGGAGGACCATCAACATGCGTTTGAAATACGTAAACAAACATTGTCAGAGGAAATTTGTATTATTGGTTATAAAATGGAGGTATTCCGAACAGCAATACAGTCATAGCACAGGAGGAAATAATTTGCCTGTTGTGCATGTGTTGTTACTCATTTTTCAACTGAGCTATCAAATGAGATTCTATTTCCTTGTCCTTTTTATACTTTCGCATATTTAGTAACATTTTTTTCAAGACAGCTTCTGTGATATTGCTTAATAGTCACTTGTGGCAAAACGTTTCATTTCTAATAATTCTCCTGGTGTAAAACATTCTCTTAACTTCTTACTGACCCTGATGTAGAAACAGTTTATGCTCTCAGGGGCCGATATTTGCTGCAAAAAATACAGACAATTCAAGGTGCATACTATTATTCATACATTAACGAAGTAATTTGTAGCAATGAGGAAATTTGAATTAGCACAGATTGCTCCACTGTTAAATTTGTAAGATAAACTGAGTTCACTGTCAACCCAAGTGTCAAGAAGTTACTGTATTTAAGCTGTGATAATTTATGAAACTTGATTCAAAAGCTACAGCTGCTATTTAACCATACAAAGGCTATGTTAATGGGATAGTTCATGTTTCCAAAACCGTTGACTTGAAAACCAATTCACAATTTATGATCCTTCTGTACATGACTTCTGAAGCAGGTAATCGGCATTAAAAATAAGCTGGAGAGATTTGAATACAAGTAAATCCTTCACGGTGAAAAACAATGCATCAGGAATACAACTGAAAGGTAGAATTTTTAAAAAATGAGCAGAAACAACTTGAATAAATATGTCACCTTTAACATGGTGAAACATCCCCAAGGCAAGTTAAGAGTTGTAATTCTCAAGCAATATTTGACTGGGAATAATATAATGTATGAGAGTAGGTGAACAAATGCTTGATCAGAAATGTCAATTTTAAGTAGTGTCTTAAAAGAGTAAGAAGGCGAGAGAGGTTTAAGGAGGAAATTCTAAAGCCTTGGACTGAAGTGCTTGTAGACAGACTGCTGGTAATTAGGTCAGTCGACCTTCCCAGAAAGTGCACTTCACATAGAAGAGAAGCTTATAAGCGAGCGCGATGACATGGAGCCTCATAGCATTATCTGTTGTGTAAATCAGCATACGGAATGGTGCGGTTTTATTTAATGAGTGCAGGAAAGAGATGACACAGTTGGATTGTGTTTAGACCTATGATATCTTAACCGTTCTCTATAATGCTACTCATAAAATTCCCACGTTTGAGAAATTGAAGATTTACAGAAGCTAAATTCATAACCAAGCTGGATGTCAAATACTGATATTGGTTGGGTGACTTTGCACAGAAATCTCAGGTTCTAGACTAGAGTGGTGCTGGAAAAACACCAGTTCAGGCAGCATCCGAGAAGCAGGAAAATCGACGTTTCAGGCAAAAGCCCTTCATCAGAGTGCCTGCAAGGTGGATCTCTCTCCACCCTGCAGGCACTCTGCCTGTCTCGAAAAAGGCTTTTGCCCGAAACGTCGATTTTCCTGCTCCTCAGATGCTGCCTGAACTGCTGTGCTTTTCCAGCACCACTCTAGTCTAGAATCTGGTTTCCAGCATCTGCAGCCCTTGTTTTTTAACACAGGAGTCTCAGGAAAACACTACTTTCAATTTACACCAATAGATCACTATTTGGAAGTTATTACTTGCAGAAACTATTTTTCAGTCTGTCTATCAATCACAATCTATCCCAGAAGTATTTGGACAGAATTGCAGAAAACAATACTGGATAATTATGTATTACAGATGTCATTGTAATGATGGGCAAACCAAAGAAAAATATGACTGAAATCTGTTCACTTAATGAAGCAGCTCATTGTAAAGAGCTTGTTTTCAACAGCAAGAAGTGCCAGGTGATTTATCGGTCAGATCAGCAGTTCTTGCTTTATCTATTCAGTTTATGAAATCAATGTTGACCCAGGCAGAGTTGAAGATGTAAGACATATGCTTGCTCCCCAATATAAAGGGGATCTACAGAAATATCTCAGCATGTTTAAAACTTCTTAGCACCATAATAGCAATTCTTTTTATCTTGCATTATCGTTACAAGAACTCTTGAGGAAAAATATACCATCTGTATGGCAGCAGGACCATCAATATATGTTTGAATCACTCAAACAAGCATTGTCAGAGGAAATTTGTATCTCAATGCTATGACCCAAGGAAGAAGACAATCTTGGAAGTTGATGCTTCCCAAAAGCGACAGGAGTACAGATCATTGCAATATGGAAGAATAAAGTTTGATTTGAAGATACTTTTGAGTTATTTGATTACCTGGAGGATTATTAAAATATGGAATGTTTTACAACAATTGATTATTAAATTTTATCACAGATATAACCTAACTGTCCAAACGTAGAGGATGAAGCATTTGTCTCACGTTCCATGCTTACTTATTGAGTAGGCTATTCACTGTGGAAACTGGTAAACAATTGGAAATGATTTGGTGATTTAAAATGTCAAGTACCACCACCAGATGACAGCAACTTCATGTAAAAGTACAGGGATATGACTTTGACACCCGTGAACAACTTCATACCAAAATGGCTGCATCTCCTGGATATGGACTTGGCATCATGTTTGTAAGGCAAATTAGGACAACCTTGCCTAGCCATTAATTGATCAAAATCTCAGGGGCAGTCTTCTCAAAGAAAAGATGCATGATCGACAGGTGCAGAACTGCTCAGTCTACTTATTGGACAAAATGTTAGAATCATAGATCCTACAAAGGGAACTTGGTTACTCAAAAGTTACACACTGAATGGAGCAACTTTGAGGAGAAACAGAAATCAACTTTGGGTGCAGTAAGTGTGGAAAACTGCAGGACAGCACTAATAACATGCAAGATTCCAACACAGCCGAAGTTGAACATCCCTATGAAGTCTCAATCTCTATGAAGTCTCAATCTCAGGAAGGTTCTACCAACATAGGAACTCAAAGAGCTGTGAAACCACTCATACCTAATGCAGACTTTTAAACTTTCAAATATGCCAGTTATGGTTGTGAGTAGTTTTGCCATTGCACTTATATCTATGTATTTTCACTTGGACAGTATGTAATCTTTTCTGGTTGGGGAAGGGGATGATTGTTATTGTTTTTAGAGCTATGCTGCTTGAAGAGATAGCTATACTAATAAGCCAAGAACCAGATGAAATCACATGATCAACTGGTGTGTGCAGTTTACGAGAACAAGCTAGAACAGGAGTATGAATTGTTGTCTGTGCAATCTTAGCTGTTAAATGTGTATGGGATTTTCAAGTAAACTTAGTGCTCACTAATTATCTGCTTTACTCGTCAATGATACAAAATATGACACCTGTCGATGCAGTATTTCCTCCTTCTACAGTACTGAACAGCCAGTTTCGGTTGCCTGCATATGTCTTTCAATGTTCTGACTGGTAAGGGATGAAAATGCTGTCAACTGGAATGAGCTGTATGTAGTTTGAGCTGGAAAACACTAGTTTTCCTGAATATGGGTGAATAATTGATTCAGCTGAAATCTGTGCTTTTTGTGAGGGTTTTGATACATTTAAACTTAGTGAAATAATGCTTCTGTTACTGTTCTAGTTAGCAATGTTACAGAAATGATCAAAATGCATTTCCAGGCATATTTAAAGTTTTTTTGAAGGCTGTTATTAAGTTTAAGAGAAATAATTATATCTCTGGTTTGATCTGAGGTTCTGAGACTTTGGATTTCTGTCCGACAAAATCTGTGTATTTGTGAACAGAATGGGTAGATTGGAATTGGCACTTGTTATTAATACTAGGTAGTTGCTTTTTGTTCTTACAAATTGAATTGCAGGTCACATCAGGTCGTAGTTGCACAAACACAGGTCACATCACTATAAAATTGAATTCTCTTCTGTTAGATTATCAACACAACAATATACTGAGTTGAAGTCGACAGTCATCAACCTTTTTCAGATTAAATTCAACAGTTGAATGAAAAGAACATTGTTACTTGAAAATTCTTTACTGTAAGAGTTGCAATGCAATGCATCACAAAGTGAAAGAGTACATTTGTTCTCCTAATCAAAATCTTGCACTTCAAGAAAAAAAAACTGCGCTAAAATGCTTAGTGTGATTATCATAGAGTCATAAGTTAATAGAGATGTACAGCATCGAAACAGACCCATTGGTCCAACTTGTCCATGCTATGTTGGAGGCTGAGGCGTGACCTTACAGTGGTTTGTAAAATCATGAGGGGCATGATAGGGTAAATACACAAGGTCTTTTCCCTGGGATGAGGGAGTCCAGAACTACAGGGCATAAATTTACAGTGAGTGGGGAGAAATTTAAAAGGAACCTAACAGGCCAACCTTTTCATGCAGAGAGTGGTGCATGTATGGATGAGCTACCAGAGGAAGTGGTGGAGGCTGGTACAATTCTAACATTTAAAAGGCATCTGGATGGGTATATTAATAGGAAGGGTTTGGAGGGATATGGGCCAGGTCCTGGCAAATGAGACGAGTTTAGGTTAGGATATCTGGGTCAAGTATTAATTTTGTTTATAACGTTAGAATTTCACAAATCAGTTGTGCAATGTATTATTCATCTTAACCTGCATGTTGTATTTTCGTTAATGGATAAAACAAACCATATTGGAAAATTAACTTTCACGTCTCACTGGGGTAGTTTGCCCTGGAACTCTAGCCCTGCTATTTTGGAGTGGTCACAAAAGTGAAAGATTTTATAAACGTATGCAGAATTCTGCATTTAGCTGACTTTGTTTAGAGCCAAGTTAACAGAACGTCTGGAGCATGAGTTGACACCAGCTACAGGTAAACAATTGTGAATTGTCAACATCTCGCTCTTAATCCCCTTATAAAACTTCATCCTATAAACATATATGGATAGACAGAGACAGACAAAGCAAAGTTGATATTATGGGTAGAGAGAGAAAGGGAGTGGTCCCTGTCCACAGGCTTGCTGCTCTCTCTCTTGCTTGCAAGAGGCACTGAGTGACTATTTCACAATTGAAAGTTTCTGACATTGTTTAAAAGTCACAGCTTACAGTAACTGGTGAGGAAAGATAAACTGACTTTCTTCAGACTTTTGTTTTTTTTTAACTGGAAAGAGAAGACCTCTCCTCCCCTTCCAAAGTTCTGAAGGCTTTTGGCAATTTGTTTATACACACAAGCTGTTCAGCTACCTGGAAATCAGTCACATAGTTGTTGGCAGGCAGAAGGCCTTTGTCACTGACACCTACTTACTGTTGACTGCATCTCATCTTCAACACACTCCCTTGATGCTAGTTTGTCTGCAACTAAACCTCTACTAAAAGCAAAAGTAACTTCAGATAAGGGCTGGTAGTTTGGTTTTAAAAAGTGCAGCAGTCCCTCGACAATCCTTGGTTTTCAGAAGTACCATTTCAGTTCACAATAAATAAAAACAGAAAAATAAAAAGATATGATCTATACATAACCATTCCAATTTTAATTATTGTTGTCAGTTTGTTCCCCTTCTCCACCTTTATGGTACATTTGGTAGAACATTCACTACTGTGTAAGGTAGTGGTCAGTTCAAGCTTTGTTGTAGGATTTGGATGCCGTCTCTTGGCAGACAGATCAACATAGTACTGAAAGTATTTTGTATGACTGGAGATAATGTTCTTCAGATAAGATCTTGTGAGAAATGTGTCAGCAAATTTAGAGGGAAGTTAAATGTTCCAAAACATTCTTAATGAATGATGAAAACAGCGCTGAAAAAATTTTGATGAATAGTCTATTTGAATTGGCACATTAGCTCTTTACCTGTCAGGTGTTGTCAGACCTGTGTTTTCCAGCACTTATTCATTTTATAAGATTTCCAGTACCCACAGTATTTTGTTTTTATTTATATATTAGTTAGACAGGAGTTGAGACTTCAGTGTCCTGGATACTATTCATCCTTCAATTACTACCAAAAATAAGTTTTCCTCATCATTGTTTCTAAATTCTATCAGGCAAAATACCTCACTGCTGCAAAGTTCTGGCAAAGACGGCCATAAGTTCATTATTTGAATTTGAAATTGTTTAAAAATATACAGCATTTCATTGGCTTCAGGCGTGTATTCTTCAATACAATCTAGGTTCATCTTACAAATGTGCCTATCTCCAATACATATGTTACTCTTCAGCTATATTGAATGTCTAACATGAATGAAAGTATTAACCACTATTCAATACAATTATTTTGATTTTTATCCTGCTAGATTTTATGACTCTTAAGGATATTGAACATCTAAGCCATCTCTTTAAGTGTGAACTGTGCATTTCAGAAGGTTATTTGAACTTGGACAGTGTTGCAGAATACTTCGATCCTTTCCTCAACAAATTTTGCTATTTCTGGATAGCAGGCAGTTAAGAGCATTCAGAATACCCTTGCTAGATTTAGCTATCAGATCCATGAGGGATTGTGTCTGAGAATTTTCTGCTAAGTGTGTCTTAGTAAATACAATTTCCAGATCATCTAGCAGTACTTGAAGTATGAAGGTGACGTTCCAAATTTTATTAATTGTAACAGAAAATGCTGGAAATACTCAACAGTTACGCAAAATCTGTAGAGAGAGAAACAAAGTTCATGTTCCAGGTTGATGAGCGTTTGTCAGAACTGAAACATAACTGCATTTCTCTATCCACAGATGCTGCCTGACCTGTTGAATATTTTCAACATTTTGTGTTTTTATTTCAGATTTCAAAGCTGTTTGTGCAGATTTTCAGATCTGTAGTTTTTTGCTTTCTGTATTATTTTGTTCCTTTTCCAAGTCAAACAATCAGGCAGGCAGGAACAAAGTCGAGAACCTTGCAGGACTGACAAATTAAGCTGCATTTATTTCAATGTAAGAGGCCTAACAAGTAAGGCAGATGAACTCCGGGCATGGTTAGAAATATGGAACTGGGTTATGGTAGCAATTAGAGATATTGCTAAGGACACAAATGCTATAGGAAGGATAGAAAGGGGGGCAAGAGATAGGGTGTTGCATTTTTGATAAGGGATAGCATTACAGCTGTACTTAGGGAGGACATTCCTGAGAATACATCCAGGGAAGGTATTTGGGTGGAACTGAGAGATAGGCAAAGGATGATCACCTTATTGGGGTTGTATTGTAGGACCCCCCACCCCGCCAATAGTCAGCAAGAAATCGAGAAACAAATTTGTAAGGAGATCTCAGTTATCTGTAAGAATAATAGGATGCTTATGGTAGGGATTTTTAACTTTCCAAACATAGACTGGGACTGCCATAGTGTTAAGGTTTAGATGAGAGGAACTTAAGTGTGTCGAAGAGAATTTTGTGATTCAGTATTTGAATGTTCTGACGAGAGAAGGTGCTAAACATGACCTACTCTTGAGAATAAGGCAGGGCAGGAGACTGAGGTGTCAGTAGGGGAGCACTTTGGGGCCAGCGACCCTAATTCTATGAGCTTTAAAATAGTGATGGAGAGAAGTAGACCAGATCTAAACGTTGAAGTTCTAAATTGGAGGAAGGCTAGGTTTGGAAGTACTAGGGAAGAACTTTGATAAGCTGACTGGGGGCAGATGTTCGCAGTAAAGGGACAACTGGAAAATGGGAAGCCTTCAGAAATGAGATAACGAGAGTCCAGAGACAGCGTATTACTGTTAGGGTGAAAGGAAAGGCTGGTGGATGTAGGGAATGCTGGAGGACTTGAGAAATTGAGGTTTGGTAAGAAAAAGAAGGAAGCACATGTCAGGTATAGATACGAGAGATTGAGTGAACCTTTCAAAGAGTATAAAGGCAGTAGAAGTATCTTAAGAGGGAAATCAGGATAGCAAAAAGGGGGCATGAGAAAGCTTTGGCAAATAGAGTTAAGGAGAATCCAAAGAGATTTTATAGATATATTAAGGACAAAAGGGTAACTAGGGAGAGAATAGGGCCCCTCAAAGATCAGCAAGGCAGCCTATGTTTGGAACTACAGTAAATTGGGGAGATACTAAATGAGTATTTTGCATCAGTGTTTGACAAGGCGCCTCACAGTATACTGGTTAGCAAGGTTAGATCATGTAGAATATAGGGAGATATAGCCACATGGATACAGAACTGGCTTGAAGGTAGAAGACTTGGGGTGGTGGTGGAGGGTTGCTTTTCAGACTGGGGGCCTGTGACCAGTGGTGTGCCACAAGGGTCACTGCCGGGTCCACTGCTTTTCATCATTTATATTTAATTATTTGGATGTGAACGTAGGAGGTAGAGTTAGTAAATTTGCAGGTGATACCAAAATTGGAGGTGTAGTGGACAGCAAAGAAGATTACCTCAGATGACAGCAGGATCTCGATCAGGTAGGCCAATGGGTTGAGGAGTGGCAGATGGAATTTAATTCAGATAAAAACGAGGTGCTTTATTTTGGAAAATGAAATCCGAGCAGGGCGTATATACTTAATGGTAAGGTCCCAGGGAGTGTTGCTGAACAAAAAGACCTTGGAGTGCAGGTTTATAGCTCCTTGAAAGTGGAGTTGCAGGTAGATCGGATGGGGAGAAGACATTTGGTCTGCTTTCCTTTATCGGACGGAGTATTGAGTTCAGGAGTTGGGAGGTCATGTTGTGGCTGTACAGGACATTGGTTAGACCACTTTTGGAATATTGTGTGCAATTCTGGTCTCCCTCCAATCAGAAGAATGTTGTGACATTTGAAAGGGTTCAGAAAAGATTTACAAGGATGTTGCCAGGGAGAATGCAAGCAGCTAGGAACTAAATTTAAAGCCGGAACCTCAAATGTAGTAATCTAGGCACTGTTGTCTGAGCCATGAGCAAGTTGGGTGTAGGGTAAATAAAATTAGACAATTGGGCGTACGGCTCAGAGGTTGGTCAAGAAAATAAAGGCTTTGATTCTTGGGGCACTGGCATCAGTACTAGGGAAAATGGGAGCTGTCCCATTGTAATAGTACATAGGACTAGGATTTCAAAAAGAAAGTTAAAAACATAAGTAGTCTAGTGATGTCACCTAGCTAGTTAATATAATTTTCATCTTAATCTGTTTTCCAAGAAATTTAATGAAGGTAGAGTCTCGTGAACAATGAGAACTGAAATGGTTGCCACATGTCAAATGCAGGACAAATTGGATTCTGATCTCATTTCTGTTTTTCAATGTAGAAAGATTTATCAGAAGTTTGAGAATATGAAATGGGATGGAACTCTGATTATTTTAAAGAAATGGAGAGTCTTAACATGTTAATTGACTTTATTAAGACATAAAAGATCCTCCAAGGACTAGACAAGGTGAATGCTGAACAGCTGTTACCTAGTGTTATAGTTAGGGTATGTAGTTTAAAAACAAGGAATCTTCAATTTAAGATGGAAATAGAAGAGTTATTTTCCTTAAGAGTCATGAGTCTTTGGAACTCTCTTCCCCAAAGAGCAGTGAAAGCAGAAGATAAATATATAGATTCATAGAGATGTATAGCATGGAAACAGACCCTTTGGTCCAACTCGTCCATGCCGACCAGTTGTCTTAACCTAATCTCGTCCCATGTGCCAGCACTTGGCCCATATTCCTCTAAACCCTTACTATTCGTATACCCATCCAAATGCCTTTTAAATGTTGGAATTGTACCTGCCTCCACCACTTCATCTGTCAGCTCATTCCATCCTAGCACCACCCTCTGCATGAAAAAGTTGCCCCATTAGGTCCCTTTTCAATTTTTCCCAACTCGCTGTAAATAAGACCATATGACATAGGTGTGGAAGTAAGGCAATTCGGCCCATTGAGTCCACTCAGCCATTCAGTCATGGCTGATGGGCATTTCAATGCCACTAACCCAAACTCTCCCCGTATCCCTTAATTCTTTGCGAGATTAAGAATTTATCAATCTCTGCCTTGAAGACATTTAGCATCCCGGCCTCCACTGTGCTCCGTTGCAATGAATTCTACAGGCCCATCACACTCTAGCTGAAGAAATGTCCCTTTATTTTCGTTTTAAATTGACCCCCTCTAATTCTAAGGCTGTACCCACAGGTCCTAGTATCCCCGCCTGATGGAAACAAATTCGCAGTGTCCATCCTTTCTCTGCCCTCTAGTTCTGGACTCCCCACCCCAGGGAAAATACCTTGTCTCTTTATCCTATCCATGCCCCTCATGATTTTATAAACCTCCATAAGTTCCCTTGTCTATCGGAGGATTCCAAGGTTATTGTTGGGCAAGTATATGGAGTTGAGGCCACAATTAGGTCAGGCACGATCTTGTTGAATGACAGAGCAGCTGTAAAGGATTGATTGATTTACATCTGCTCTCAGTTAATATGTTACCTTATTTAACTGCAAAGCACAGGTACAAAACTTTGATTCCAATAGCTGAACCACTTGCAGCAGATTTTCGAATGTACAATTAATAAACATTGGAGAATCAAGCAAGTATTATTAGGTTGTTGGACTTGTTTTCTGTAGTAAAGATCCCTTTCTATGGCAAACATTATCTGAGCCTTTGTGTCTTTCATACTTGCTGTAAAAATGTATATTGCGTTATAAGATTATTAATTAATATTGATCAATTATTTGATTAATTAATTTTGAGTATTAGTGATGCTGAAATGTATAGGCCTTTATTATTACTGCATTATTTACAAGTCCACTATAACAAAAAGAATTACAGCCCATTTGTTGTTCCTGAAGATTAGTGGGCAGCACTGTGGCACAGTGGTTAGCACTGCTGCCTCACAGCGCCAGGGAACCGGGTTCAATTCTCGCCTCAGGCAACTGACTGTGTGGAGTTTGCACGTTCTCCCCGTGTCTGCGTGGGTTTCCTCCGGGTGCTCCGGTTTCCTCCCACAGTCCAAAGATGTGCAGGTCAGGTGAATTGGCCATGCTAAATTCCCCGTAGTGTTAGGTAAGGGATAAATGTAGGAGCATGGGTGAGTTGCGCTTCGGCGGGTCGGTGTGGACTTGTTGGGCCGAAGGGCCTGTTTCCACACTATAATGTAATCTAATCTAATGTAATCTAATCTAATTTATGTAAACCAGACTTAATTGTCTGGAATTTCAAAAGATACTGTATCAGTTCAATTAAATTTAACTTTATTTTCGATAATCAAAATAAACTAAATTTAAATAAATAAAAGAGAATGACACTGTCACAGATCTACTTTCTCTCTATTTCTTTAAGTCAGTCAGTGATTTCGACCCCAACTCGTATCCTCATCAAACATCTGCTAAACATTTGTATGGTGAAGAAGACAAATGAGATCAGGATCCAATTTGTCTTGCATTTGAGAGAGGTAACCATTTCCATTATTCTCATTGTTCATGATATTCTACCATCGTTAAAATTCTTGGAAAACATATTAAGTTGAAAATTACATCAGCTAGCTAGGTGACATTCTTTTTTTTAAAACAAATCAGGAACATAAGTGAAGTAATTTTGATTCTGGGAAATAAAGTTTCTGCATCCTGGTAGTATGTCAACAACAAATGTTCTGTATCTTGTCCAGCATGCTGGAGCAGTGTACTGACTCTTGAACTGTCTGTTAATAAAGGATTTTAATTTTTGTACGTGAGATTTCTAGAGAAAATAAAGAAGCATATTCACTAAGGTCTGAATTTTTTTTCTATGAATTGCTGTCTTCAAGAACACATCTGATTCTTCTTTTAAAGTCAAACATAGTGCATTTTGAAAATAAAATATTATTTAAGTTACAGAAGTTTTCTGTCATCTTGATAAGGATTCTAATTTTCTATTGCTAATTTTATGAAGATTTTCTATTTGCTTTACTTTCAACAATTAAATTACGTGGCTCAAGATTAAAGTTTTCCTTTTTGCTTCTCCCTTCAGAACATTCCTTTCTCGCAGTTATTTTCCCATCTATAAAGTTATTTTCATTGACATTCCTGCCTTGTTTTCTGAGATTTACCAGTTTTGCTGAAACTGCCACATATGCATGATAGCATTGTTTAGTGAACATTTTTTCTATTGTCTAAACTGCAATGACAGTCACCTGACCGGATGGCCATTCAGCAAGGAAGCTGACCTGGTTCACTGATTGAAACCACAGCGTCTAAACCCAACATCAAAGTAATAGGCAAATATCCACCTCTGCAAACTTCAATCTTTCTTGGTGTTATAACATTATTTTTATTGCAGTTTAAAGTGAGGATATTGAATTTGCAACTGGAGCTGCATCTCCTGGTGCTAACCAGACTTGGTGAATGCCAGAACTGGTTTCAGCGACTGGTTACTTGCTTAACGCGACAGGAAAATCCAGTGGACTGCATATTTATTAGCCTATCTGTTTTGTAAATTTACATTTCAGGGTTTGATAGTTTTCTCTGTGGTCATTTTCATTGTTAGTTATTTAAGTGATGACTTTGTTACTGTGACCCACATTTATTGAGCATCCCTAATTGAAAAGATAGTGCTAAAATTCTTGGAAACTGGTAGACATCCTGTGGTTATGCCCAAAATAAATCAAAGGATATGTTATGTATGTAACATAGCAGTAGAGCAGAGTTACTGATTTATGGTGGTCAAGTAAATCTAATAATATATGTTATATATGTGTGTGTATGTTATATACATATGAATAAAATAAATATATAGTACAAAGTGTATAGAAGTGTTGATTATACTTTTGGCTTTAAATATGATTGTGTACATGCTCACAAATTTATAAATCAGCAACCTAATTGCTACTGAATGCTCATTTAAACTGTATGATTAATGTTAACCTTTTTAAACACTAATAACCAAGTAAAATACTGCCGATGCTGAAAATGTGAAATAGAAACATCACACACTGGGAATACTCAGCAGGGCAGGCAAAATGTCATCAACCTGAAACCGAACTTGGTGACCTGCTATGGATTTTCACCATTTTCTGTTTGTTATTTTAGTTTTATAAAGTATGTGATGTAATGGAAGATATTAGGGAAGGCATTCCATGTTGGACATAGTTTCTAGGAAGGGCATATATAGCAGTAGCATTGAATTAGTGGGCTTAAGAGGCTGGCTCTGTGCTTTAGAAGTGAGGATCATGTGGTTTGGGAGAAACTAGGTGGACTTTGCAGATGGGTTTTCTCCTTTTAATCAATATCAAATTTGAGACAACAAAATAAAGACAAAGAAAGATTGACACGACATGTTTAAGGCAACACAACATGTATAATATCACACAGCTTTCATTGCATTGGTTGATATAAACATTTTCCAATAATCAAATGCTTTGTAAAAAATGAAAACTATCCAAACTATGTCAATCTTTCTTTGTCTTTATTTTGTTGTCTCAAATTTGATATTGATTAAAAGGAGAAAACTATAATAGGCAGGAACTAGCAAGTGCAAATGGAAACAAAAATTTATATTTGAACATTAAGCACACTATACATGGAACAGAAAGTGAACCAATTAAATTGTCCCAAGTATAATTATCTTTGCCAGTATAATGAATTTTGCGCAAGCTGATTTGCAGGTAAAATGCAAAAGCTGGGTGATTGAGTTAATAAAGAAAGTGCAGAAAATAATGAGTTTGTACACTGAGTTAGATGTAGAATGCAAAAACAGGGACAAACTAAGTTGTTCTTTCAGAGAACTGGGAGAAGCAATATGGACCAAATGACTGACTTCTGTATTAGAAGAATTTCTATGGTATTATTTCTTTATTTTTTTCTTTATCAGATTCATCAGAGCAACCCTCACAGTTTGTCATTCTCCTCAGCAAGGTTGGCTGATGTGCCACTGTCATCCCATTCCCCCTCCTCAAACGAAGCAAAATGCTCAGAGATACAGTAGTTTTACATCTTTCGTCTTTATTCTGGGCCCTGGAGGGAGAGCGAATGATCACCCATATGCACAGGGTCATGAGTTCACGGTCTTCTCTGGAACAGCAGTTTCTCAATGAATTTTATATAGACATTTTACAGAGAGGAGCATCCAGATGAGGCGACATGCATATTGATTGGGTGACTGTTACAGTCAGTGAGTGTCAGTAGTAAAAATTAAATCATCTGCTGTTACACAATGAATAACTGGCTTCACATAATGAATATTTATCACCTTGTTAAACTGACCTCACATACTGAATGCTACTGCATCTTGTTAAATGCCTCTACCTCATGAATGCTTTTCCACCTTGCTAACCCATTATCCTTGCCTGCAGCACGCCATTGTTAACTAAGTTTTTATCTGATCTGAGTCATGCTCAGCTGAGACTCTTGTTTCACAAAACTCAGAACTTGACTCTTTCTCTGCCTGCTTATACCCAATACACATTCTTCCCACTATTTAAGAAAGATGGGTAGCAAAAGCCAAATAACTATAGACTGGTGAGCCTGATGTCAGTGGTGGGCAAGTTGTTGGAAGGAATCCTGAGGGACAGGATTTACATGTACAGGTATACAATCCTTTATCCGAAACCTTTGGGCCAGCCGATTTTCAGAATTCGGAATTTTTCATATTTTGGAATAAGTGACAGTTTCTTGGTGAAATTTAAAAAATCTTTCAGAACAGCAGATGCACCTGTGAGTACTACAAGTGCTGAGACAGAATTGAGGCTTGCCAGTGCTGGGCCACGCCACCACGTCACATCTGAGTGTTAACTGTTTACATGCCAAACAACCTTGTTATGGAGAAAATAAACTTCACGGATAAACATTGGATTTTGGGTTTTCAGATAAAGGATTTTATACCTGTATTTAGAAAGGTACGGCTTAATTATGGATAGTCAACATGGCTTTGTGCATGGGAAATCATGTCTTACTAAGTTGATTTGAATTTTTTGAACAAAGAGGATTGAAGAAGGCAGAGCGGTGGACGTGATTTCTGGACTTTAATAAGGTGATTGACAATGTTTCTCATGGTATACTGGTTAGCAGGTTAAATCACATGGAATACAGGGAGAAATCGCCACATGGATACTGAACTGGCTCCAAGGTAGAAGACAGAGCGTGGTGGTGGAGGGTGGCTTTTCAGATTGGAGTCTTGTGACCAGCACTGTGCCACAAGGATCACTGTGGCTCCACCGCTTTTTGTCATTTTTATATAAGTGATTTGGGTGTGAAATAAGTATGGTTAGTAAATTTGTAGATGACACCAAAATTGGAAGTGTGATGGACAGCGAAGAAGGTTACCTCTGAATACAATGGGATCCTGGTCAGATGGGCCAATGGGCTGAGGAGTGGCAGATGGAGTTTAATTGAGATAAATGTGAGTTGCTGCGTTTTGGAAAAGCAAATCAGGGCAGGACTTATACACTTGCTGAACAAAGAGATCTTGAAATGCAGGTTGATAGTTCCTTGAAAGTGGAGTCGCAGGTCGACTGGATAGTGAAGAAAGCATTTAGTATGTTTTCCTTTACTGCTCAGTACATTGAGTAAAGGAATTGGGAGGTCATGTTGCAGCTGTGCAGGACATTGATTAGGCTACTTTTGGAATACTGCGTTCACCTCTGCTGTCCCTGCTTTAGGAAGGATGTTGTGAAACTTGAAAGGACTCTGAAAAGATTTACAAGGATGTTGCCAGGGTTGGAGGGTTTGAACTACAAGGAGAAGCTGAGTAGATTGGGGCTGTTTTCCCTGGAGCGAGGCGGCTTAGGGGTTATCTTATACAGGTATATACAATCTTGAGGGGCATGGATAGGGTGAATAGCCAAGATCTTTGCCTGAGGGCAGGGCAGTCTAAAACTTGAGGGCGTAGGTTTAGGGTGAGAGTGTAATGATTTAAAACTGACCCAAGTGGCAACCTTTTCATGCAGAGGGTGGTGCGTGTATGGAATGTGGAAGTGGTGGAGGCTTGTACAATTGCAACATTTAAAAGGCATCTGGATGTGTATTTGAATAGGAAAGGTTTAGAGGGATATGGGTGAAACGCTGGCAAATGGGACCAGGATATCTCGTCGGCATGGATGAATTGGACCAAAGGATCTGTTTCCGTGCTGTACAGCTCTATGGCTTTATGCATCCAGTATTTTCTTGTTGTATTGTTTTAGCATTATTTGGCCATTTTTGATTTTTTTTCAGAAATATACTTTTAGTTTTGTTGTACGCTGAAGATAATATTGTAGCCTCCTTTAACAGTATCTTCCAAATCCACAACCTTGTCATTTAGATAGATGAAGTTGGGCTCACCACCACCATTGGTAAGTTATCTTCCAAATCCCACATGATCCTGATATGAAATCATCTTACATTTGTTGGTGGTTTAAAAACTTGGAATTCCTTTCCTAACTGTGGGTACACCTGCAGACCTAATGCAATGGTTCTTAAAGGCAGTTCACCACCGCCTTGATGGGGCAATAGAGGCTGCTGATGTCAGAGCACTCCCATACCATGAAAGTATAAAAAAATGCGTTTGGAACATTTCTCTGGATATGAAAGGCATAATCCAAGTAGAAGTCTGAAACATCCTGATTCCTTGTGATTGACTCTGGTTCATGTTACTTAATGATGAACATTTTTTCCTTCTCTCTCCAGAAGCCAGGTTTGGGCCGAAAATAAGCAAATGATGAAAATTATTGTTTATTTACAAAATAAAAAAAGTGAAGATTTTGGCAAGCTGAAATCAAGACACCCCGTATTTCAGAGTCACCATCTGTGGAGGAATGATATAAATTAATGTCTCCAGTTTAGATGTTTTGCCAGAACTCCACAAGATTCTTTGTTAATGCAGTCGACATTCCTTAAAATAGCAATTTGTTCTTTTAAAAAAGTATGATATTTGATATGACACTGGACATCAATTTAACAGTCTGGAGTTTAAATTCACTTTGGCAATTCATGTAATTAAGTAAATCTAATTATTTATAAGCTAGCATCATGGAAGCTGTTGAACCTTTGGAGGAACTCCAGTGAAAAAGATCCTGGCTGACATTAACTCCAATCCCTGACTATGTAGTTAATTCTTATTGCTGTCAGAACAATTTGAGGCAGAAAGTTAATTTCTTCCTTGTTTGCACAACCTCTAAAGAGCAAATTAACAACAAGAACTGTTCTTCTCACCACGCCAATTAAGTACATGCTGAAGTTTTTCTTTTCTCTCTCTTCCCGCCCCACCTCAACGAAAAAATGAAGTTACAGTAAATACTTCCTGATGTTGATATTGATGTACAAAATTGTTACTGTGCCTGTGAAGTACAGAGACAAGGAAAAAGAATGCTTTTGGCACACATTACAAATAGTAGGATTATGTGAGAGGGTACTTATGTGTCAGAGAATGAACAACATCCTTTGCATGTTGGACAGAGAGAATGGATGTGTATACTGTCAGTTTGGAGCAAGAGAATAGAAGAGAAAGTTTGTGTAAGTAGAGGAGAGCTATGTTTGTGTTTTAATGTGGTGATTTGTGAATGAATATGTGAGAGGACAGTAAGGTGCAATGTTATAAGTCGTGTGGGTTGGTTTGTAAAAGAATGTAGGTGAGGGTAATAAGATTTCAGCATGAGAAACAGTGTTACGTCGGGTGGAGAAAAGATGTGTTGACCAAGAATTCAGTCGTTTTTGAGATGAAAAATTGTGAATGAGTGCCGTTGTGTATGGGAAATGTGAGAGATGGTGCGAGGGGAAAGAGTAGAAGAGTTAGTGTATATTTTCCCGTGTTTCAAAATAGAGTCAATAAGAGGATTTGTGAACACTACTAGTATGGTATGGACACATGGATGAATGTGTGAATATGGTGAGAGCATCTGTTGGCAATGGTTTGGTCTGATTTATTATGGTCACATGTACCGAAGTACTGTAAAAAGCTTTGTTTTGCGAGCAGTACAAAAAGGAAATAGAGATCTTTGGGCACTGAGAGTGAGGCATGTAAGATTACGGCTGCTTATGGGAATCTGTGTGTTAGTGTATGAGCGAGAGACTGGCTTAATGTCACAAAAGAAAGCATCCTAGAAGTGTACAGAATTTCTATAATGAAAGGCATACACGTAAAGTAAACCTGAGAGATATGATATAATCAAGCTTGGGTTAACTGAATCAAAAGACCATTTTTTATTCGTAACTTTTTAATATGAGTGTTATATGAGCAACAGTTGTGTTCATAATTTGAATTGCAGTTGCCTTCAATTTGAGTGGATAGCGAGTGGAAGAATAGTGGTCTTTTAAAATTTATTGATTTAAAACTAAACTTTTCAAATCATAATGCTTCTTTCTGTAGTAATACATCCTTGGATTTACTTATAAACAATGCATCAGATGTGCCTTACTATGCAAAGAGGATAATAAAAGTATCTATGTTCTCTTCTAATTATTTCTGATAATTCATTTGTGGGAACATGTACTTGCGCACCTGCCTCAGTATGGAAAATATTTGTTATTTTCCTGGGAATTACATTGATGTAATATAACTCTATGTAAAATTTCATAGACTTCAATAACAGAAGTGGACAATTGAACCTAATTGGTCTATTGCAGTGTTAATAGTGCAGACATGCCTCCTCCCATTTTTAATTACTTCTGCCCCTCTATTAGCTTATTCATATGCGCACCAAGTCTCCTGTTGCATTCAGTACGTTTTATATTCTTATCAGTTTTGTGAAGTATTATCTCCTATTGGCCTATTAGTGAAATCTTCTATTTGCATTCCCTTGTTATGAATTCTTTGCAAGTGTCATGTCCCAACTTTTCAAATTGCTTCATAATCCATTCTGTCATCTGCCTTTCCCTTTTAATTGCTAGACCTGTCCACTGCCATATTTTAGTTGTCCAGCTTTCATATATGTATATAGATGTATATAGATTTGTTTTCCCTTCACTTCTAATTATTGACTCCAATTACTGGATCCTGGACCAGGACATTTCTGCAGGAATTCTTTAGAGTCATGTCCTTGGCCCAACCATTCTTCAAATTGCTTTATCATTTACCTTCCCTCCATCATAAGTCAGAAGTGGGGGGGTGTTATTTTCTGATAATTACACAATGTGTTCAGCACTATTCATGACTCTTCAGATACTGAAGCAGTCCATGTACAAATGCAGCAAGGCCTGGACAGAATCTGGGTTGGGGCTAAAAGTGGCAATTCATGTTTGTGGCACACAAATGTCAGGCAATAACCATCTCCAAGAAGAGACAATCTAACCACATCACCTTGACATTCATGTTCCCATCACTGAATCTCCACAATCAGCATCCCTGGGGTTACCATTGACCAGAAACACAACTGGACTCACCATATAAGTGCAGTGGCTATAAAAGCAGGTCAGAGGCTAGGAAGGCTGCAGTAAATAACTGATCACCTGATTCCCCAAGGCCTGTCGTCATCTACAAAGCACAAATCAAGGATGACCTGGTTGGGTACAGCTCCAAGATCACTCAATAAGTTTGCCACCATCCAGTACAATTCATGCCTTCTTGTTTGCACCACATACGCAAGCATCTACTTCGTTCACCACTGATGCTCAGTGGCAGCAGTGTGTACTATCTGCGAGATGCGACCCAGAAATTTGTAAAAGATGTTGAGACAGCGTCTTGCAACCATGTGACCATTTCCATCAGGAAGGACAAGGGCAGCAGATACATGGGAATACCACCAGCTGCAAGTTCCCTCTCAGTCACTCACCATCTTAATTCAGAAATATACCACTGTTGCTTCATTGTTGCTGGGTTGAAATCCTGGAATTCCCTTTCTAAGGGCATTGATGGTCTTCCTACATCAAATGGACTGCAGTGGTTCAAGAAAACAGCTTACTTTCACATTCTCGAGGGCAAGCAGGGACAGGCAATAAATGCTGACCAGCCACCGATACCTATGTCATTGAATCATAGAATCCCTATAATGTATAAAGAGGCCATTTGGCCCATCGAGGCTGCACCCTCTGAAGAGCATCCCACTCATATCTTTTGTGAGTTTACGCTGAGTGCTCTGGTTTCCTCCTACAATCTGAAGATGTGCATTCAAGGTGGATTGACCATGTTAAGTTACTGTATAGTGTCCAGGAATATACAGGCTACGTGGTTTAGCTGTGGTAAAATGCTTGGTTACGGGGATACGTTGGGGCGTGGTGGGTCTGGGTGAGATGTGCTTCGAAGGGTTGGTGCCCACTTGATTTGCCAATTGGCCTCTATCTGCACTGCAGGGATTCTCTGAAGTACTGTGGAATGTATCTGAACCAAGACTTTTCTTGAATAATTCAGGACAGGTTGTGTCTGGGTTGGGCATATTAAGAGGAAGCAGATCTATTAAGTACATTGTAGAGGGAAGGTCTCAATGGGAACGAGGAAGGAAGAAAATGTTAATACCAGTTGGCTTCAAACCTAGCTCAGCAGGGGGGTGGGAACCTGAGATGTAGTTCCAGTGCACTGGTGGATGAGAATAGGGAGGGCATGGGCAAGATTTCATGGTCACAGGAATGTGCTGGCAGACAGCAAGCTGGTTTGAAGTGTGTCTACTTCAACACCAGAAGTATCCGTAATAAGGAAGGTGAGCTTAGAGCAAGAATAGGTACCTGGGACTTTGATGTTGTGGCTATTTCAGAGACCTGGATAGATCAGGGTTAGGAACTGATGTTGTAGGATTTAGATCTTTCATTAGGGAAGGTGGTCAAAGAGGGGGAGGTGTGGCCTTTTTAGTCAAGGACAGTATAACGGTGGCTGAAAGAACTTTTGGTGAGGACTCGTCCACTGAGGTGTTATGGGCCAAGGTTAGAAACTGGAGAGGAGAGGCCACAGTGCTGGGAGTTTTTTGTAGGCCTCCGCAGAGCTCCTGGGAAGTCGAGGAGAGGTTCAGCAGAACGATTCTGGGTAGATTGAAAGGAACAGGGTAGTCATTATGGGGACTTTAGCTTTCCCAACATTGACTGGAAATGCTATAACTCTAGTATGTCGGATGGATCAGTCCAATGTATACAGGAGGGTTTCCTGATACAGTATGTCAAAGGGCCAACAAGGGGAGAGGCCACACTGGATCTGGTGCTTGGTAATGAATCAGGCCAGGTGATTAATTTGGTGTTAGGTGAGCACTTTGGAGAGACTGACCATAATTCGGTTACGTTTAGTTCAGCAATGGAAAGGGATAAGCACATGCCTCTGTGTGAAGTACTTGCCGCGTGTATTCCCCCTTAAATGTTCCACCTCTCACCTTGAAAGCGTTCCCTCTCGTTATGGAATCCTTCACCCAGGGAAAAAGCTTGTCTCTCTCTACCCTGTCGACACTCTTCATGATTTTGTAAACCTCGAACAGGTTCCCCCCTCAATGTCCTTTGTTCTAATGAAAACAAACCTAACCTATTCAACCTCTCTTCATAGCTAGCACCTTCCATCGCAGGTAGAATTGTTGTAAACCTGCACTGGAGTTCAATGCAGATAAATGTGAGGTGGTTCATTTTGGGAAGGACAACAGGAAGGCAGAATATTGGGTCAGTAGAAAGATTCTTGGTAGTGTAGATGTGCAGAGGGATCTTGGTGTCCATCTACATAGATCCCTGAAAGTTGCCACCCAGGTTGATAGTGCTGTTAAGAAGGTATACAGTGTGTTAGGTTTTATTGGTAGAAAAATTGAGTTCCGGAACTGTCATGTCAGGCTGCAACTGTACAAAACACTAGTGCAGCCGCACTTGGAATATTGTGTACAGTTCTGCTTATATGAAGAATGTGGAAGAATTGGAAAAGGTGCAGAGGAGATTTACCAGGGTGTTGTCTGGTCTGGAGTGAAGATCTTGAGGAAAGGCTGAGAGACTTGGGTCTATTTTCATTGGAAAGAAGAAGGCTAAGAGGGGATTTGATAGAGACCGACAAGATGATCAGAGGATTAGCTAAGATATATAGTGAAAGTCTTTTTCCTAGAATAATGATGTCAGCTTGTACAAATGGTCATAGCTGCAAATTGAGGGGTGATAGATGTAAGACAGATGTCAGATGCAGGTTCTTCACTGAGAGAGTGGTAAGGGCGTGGAATGCCCTGCCTGCCAATGTAGTTAACTCAGCCACATAAGGGGCATTTAAACAATCCTTGGATAAGCAAATGGATGATGATGGGATCGTGTAGGAGGATGGGCTTAGATTAGTTCACAGGTCGGTACAACATTAAGGGTGGAAGGGCCTGTTCTGCGCTGTATCGTTCTATGTTCTAAAGTAGTTTTTTAGCAAATAAAAAGGCTGGCACAGGATGCAGAGATCTGGAAAGACCAGGGTCCAGAGATCTGGAATGTACAAAGGATCTGTCTTTTGATAGACCACAAGTTATTATGATGCCACTGACAGCCAGTGAATGTGCTTATTTTTCATTCTACTTGATATTTTTGTCAGCTATTTTATAATTCCCCCGATAAAGTATTTTTTTCCCCACTCTTCTTTTGCTGTGGTCATTTTCCTCCCATTTTTGCATTCAGGTTCAATCCGCAAAAACATCCCACTTTGATTCATGTCAGAATTCCTAAATGCTAGTGCATCAGTCTCATAAACAGTCAAAATGTATTGGTAGCTCCTTGTATTCCAGAAGATTGGAATACAAAGAGAAAGTTATGTTTTGTTTGTACATACCCCTGATCAGATTTCACCTGAAGTAAAGTATTTTGATAAAGGCAGCGTACATCAGAAGGATATTTTAACTTTGGGGTGGGTGGAACACAGATTCATGACTGTATATTTGGGCTTCAAGAATTATGTTTTATGTGGAAAGGCTGCATGAATTAGCTTATTAATTTACATTCTGTAATCTTGAGGACTGATTAATCGAAGTATTGAAAATAATAAAGGAATGATAAAGTAGATACAAGCAAGCTGTTCGCTCTGGTGGGTGATATTGAGAACAAAGGAGATTCCAATTTACAGTTAGAGCTGGAGTATTCCACAGTGAAGATAGGAAGCAGTTGCAATTTCTGCAGGATATTTTGTTGTAAATTGTAATCCACTTAATTTATGTTTTGCTTTTAGGAAAGATGGACCTGTGTGGCTTGGCAGTCCTAGTTAGCATAGATTGGCAGATAGTGGGCTTCTGGAATATTCAGTAAAATGACATGTGATGACTTAATCTTCACATTGCTCTTCCTTCCAACAGTGAAATTCCCTATTTCCCATTGGCAGCACACTTTATACATTCTGTGACAATGAAGAAAATGGCATTGTAACTGTCATGTACTTTCCAGGATTTGTTTAGAATAAATAATCTTTCAGAAATAAGGAACAGAAGCAAAATAACAAGAACTAAAAAGGCCAAGTTCTTACTTTCCTGTTCAGATAGGTTGCAAGTTTTTTTCACAATGAAGCTCATCTGTCCAAAATAGGACAAACAGAGCTGTTACAGAGTATTAGCAATATTTTCTTCATTGACTTGGTACTTCCTGTAAACTAGAGTTAGGAATGCTGACTCTGATCAGTGAAAATATGGTGGAAGCACTGAAGGAAAGCAGGAGCAGTGTAGGAATGTAACCAGACACTACATTGTTCATAGTTTCTGAAAATCTGTCTGAAAAATGTCTTTCATGAGGTATTTCTAGTGTAACTGAAACTCTACAGGTACAACAAAGATGAAATGCAACCTTCATGTCAATTTAGTTAAAATCAAGCCACAAGGTATCTAGTTAGTTGCAAGAATAGATCTGATATAATTTAGCAGCTACAAGAGAGAAATGGGATGCAGTGATTGCATTGTCAAACTGCTTATGTGAGTATAAACAGATGAGGGATTGCGAGAACAAGCACTCCAGAATCTGGCTGATGTCTTGGAAACTGTTTGCGTCATGATTACCAGCAATTAGTTTGCAGGCCTGTTATTTTTAAAAGCACTGCAGGCTGAGTTGGACTGCAGTTTCTGATAATGAAAACAAGTGACCTTCGACACGTATGTTATTCTGAACCTAACCTCATAGGTGTTGTAACAGAAATTGTTACGTTTGCCCTTCAAAACTTCATTTTTACCACATTCTTCATTCTCTATTTTATCAGACTTCAGAGCATATGAGTTGCATATGCACCATTTGCACAGCCCAAGTACAGACAGTGTAAAAGGAAAACACTCCAGATGATGGAAATCTGAAATAAATATAGGAAGTGCTGGAGACAGTGTGCAGGTCTGACAGCATTTGTGGAGAGAGAAACAGAGTTAACATTTCGAGTTGGATATGACTTCTTCAGAACCAAAAGGGGCTGGAAAGTGGTTCTTTTGCTATTGATGAAGGAGTAGGAAGTGAGAGTGGAAAAGATGGTGGCGTGTTCAGTGCAAAAGGCAGAGGGGTGGGTTCTCATGGTGAAAAAGAGTTGGTGATGTAAAATGGAAGTAAATGAAGATGTGAAAAAGAGAAAATGAGTCTGCTTTGCTGCAAGCAAAGTCAGCAATATGTGATCATGTTGGAAGTTTGGAGTGTGGGTAAATAAAGGTCATACTGCAAAGTTGTGGAAGTGAACCCATTTGTTGTTCTGGAAAGGAAGTACGAGTTGATGTTTGATATCGGAACGAGGGCATGGAAATAGACCATTCACTATCTCGAGCCTGATCATTTTCTAGGTCCTGGCAAATCATCTATCTCAATACATATGTATGTGTACATAGTAAACCTCTGCGATGTTCTTCTCTCCATATCCTTGATGTCATTAGTCTCCAGAAATTTATCCATCCCTGTCTTGAACATGCTAAATTAGTCGTCCACATTCTGTTGGTGTAGTACAGAATTTGAACAATTCAGCGCCTTCTGAGTGAAGAAAGTCCTCCTCCTTTCTGTCTTAAATCGGCGAATAATCATTGAGATTGTATTCTCTGGTTCTAGGCTCATAGAAACATAGAGGATAGGAGCAGGGTTAATTTGACCCTTCAAACCTGCTTCATCGTTCAATATGACCATGGCTGATCAATGAACTTAGGACCCACATCCAGCTCTCCTCCCATATCCATTCATCTCTTTAGCCCCAAGAGCTATTTCTTTGTCCTTCTTCAAACGACAATATTTTTGCCTCAGCCACTTTCTGCAGCTGGGAATTGCACAGGTTCACTACTCTTTGGGTAAAGAAATTTTTCCCCACATCCATCCTAAAAGATTTGCCCCTTACCCTCAAACTATAGCACGTGGTTCTGAAGTACCCCACAATTGGGGGCGTCCTTCCTGCATCTATCCTGTTAGACGTTTATAGGTTTATATGGGTTTCCCTCTAATTCTTCTAAACAGTGAATACAAACCTAACTGACGAAATTTCTCTCCATATGTCGGTCTTGCCATCCCATGAATCAATATGGAAAACTTTGCTGCACTTCCTCTATAGCAAGAACATTCTTCCTCAGATGAGATCAAGATTACATAAAAAATAAGGTGTGGTCTCATCAATGCACTGTATAATTGCAGCAAGATACCTTTTTTCCTGTACTTGAATCCTCTTGCTATTAAGGCCAATATACAGTTTTCTTTCTTTCCTGATTGCTGTACCTGCTTGCTTACTTTCAATGAAGGAAAAACAGGTCTTGAACGTGTTCGTCTATCAATTTACAGCCATTCAAATAATAATCGGCTGCCTTATTTTTGCTACCAAGTTGGATAACATTACATGTATCCATTATTATACTGCATTTGACAAGCATTTGCTCATTACTCAGCCTGTCCAAATCACACTGCAAAATCTCTGCACCCTCCTCACAGCTCACACAGCTTTGTTTCATCTGCAAATTTTGAGATTTTCGATTTAGTTCCCTCATCTGAATCATTAACAAATATTGTGAATATCTGGAGTCGGTGTACCAATCCCTTTGATCCTTTACTAGTCACTGCCTGCCATTCAGAAGAAGTCCTATTTTATTCCTACTTTGTTACCTGACTGTCAACCAATTTTCTATCTGTTTCAATATACTAGTCCCAATCCCATGTATTTTGATTTTACTGATCAATCTTTTACATGCAATTTTTGTCAAAAATCTTCTGAAAGTCCAAATAAACCATATGCATTGGATCCCCCTTCTAGTTATATCCTCAGAGTTCCAGTAGATTTGTTGAGCATAATTGCCCTTTTCTAAATCCATCTTTGCTGTGTTTGATTCTACAATTATTTTCTAAGAGCTCTGCTATAAAATCCTTGATAATGGACTTGAGCGTCTTTTCTATTTGTGATGTTAAAATAGGATGTTCTTGCTTAAAAGGGAATGCAGCAAAGTTTACGAAATTGATTCCTCCGATGACGGAACTAACAGATGAAGAAAGTTTGAATTAGTTAGATCTATTCACTGGTCTATAATTCCTTGTTTTCTCTTGACCTCACTTTTTTAAACAGTGGGGGGTTACATTAACTACCTTCTAATCTGTGGGAAATGTTTCACAGTCGAAAGAATCTTGGATTATATCCACTATTGCATCCACTGGTTTTAGGGCAATTTCCATGAGTACACTTGGATGTAGATTATCAGGCCCTGGGGATTTAGCAGCCTTTGAGCCCATCAATTTCTGTAACACCATTTCTCTACTAATGTAGGTTTGCTTAAATTCCTCCCTCTCACTAAACTTTGTGTTCTCCATCATTTCTGGTATGTTATTCATGTCCTCCTTTGTGAAGACAGAACCGGAGTATGAGTTTAGCTTGTAAGCCACTTCTTTGTTCCCCATTATAATTTCACCAGCGAGAGGAAGCATCTTACTGACATCCACCTTGTCATGTCTTGTTTGTAAGTTTCTGTGAGATCGCTCCTGGTTCTTGGAAATCCCAGAGAATTTAGACCCTAGCTTTCAGTAACGACTCAATATACAAGCCTGTCATCCTGAAGATCAGTCTGATGAATTCCTGTTGTATCCCCTCTTCGGTATGTATGTTATTCCTTAGATGAGGAGACCAAAACTTGGTGTGATCTCCCCAAGGCTTTCTGCAATTAAAGCCATCTTTACTTGTGTAATTAAATCCTCTTACAAAGCTCATTTGATTGTTGTGGCTGCATGCCAGCTTTTTGTGATTTAAAGTACAATTTGCTATTCTTTTTAATTTGGAAGAAAAAGGTAATGGTAGTGTTTATTCCTTCGATATTATGGAGACTAAAGGCCAGACTTTGTTTCTAATTCTTTTCAACACTCAAACATTAAACTTGACAAGTCATTCTGAGTATCAGTCATGATTATTTCGCAGTTTGTGTCCAGGACTGGTGATGAATGACTGTCTTTTCAAACAAATGATTGAAGAGGACCCACTTTCTGTAGTGCCCATGAAAACCATTGCTGATTGTTGAAAACCCCTTCTTGTTTACTAATGTCTTTTATGAAGGAAACCACTATCCTTTCGTGTGACTCCAGATCCACAGAAGCCTGCAAGTTGAGTCTCAACTGCTAACTGGTCAATTGGAGATTGGCAATAAATGCAGGCCTGGCCTGTGACATATGCATCCTGTGAATAGTTAAAAAATAAAGTTGGCACAGTGAGAAAAAATAAGATGCATTAAGGTGAGGCACATGAAGAGGCTTTGTGTCTAATCGCAATACATTTTGGTGTTCTGTGATTCGTAATTCCCTTCGTGTGGAATTAAAGTAACATCCTTGCAGGTTGATTAGGTTTCAAGTCAGCAGACTTAGAGGTGGAGAATTAGGAGTTGCTTTCCTGAGAACCTAAATTCCTGTGACTTGCATGGAGAATATTTTTTGTGTTGCTGATAATAGCATATAACTTGCAATATTCAACAGTTTCTGCAAATGTTTTGTTTTTACCTGAAGTCAGCCTTACTAAGTGAATGTGAGTCCTTTTCAATGTAAAGGTGCCTTGATACCAGAATTATAAGCCATTTGTGTTGTGCCACAATTTTTGTTTTATTCTCAAAAATCATCTTATTAGTGTATTATAGTAAATTCATAATGTCTGAAAGTGCTAGTATGCAACTAACTATTATTGACCAAATGACTTTGCAACTGCAATATCATGGCGAGTAGACAGTTACATTGAGAACAACCGTAGGAAATAAAGAAACTAGAATCATGCTTATTCGACATTCTGATTCCCTCTGTGCCTCTTGGCGGTTTCTAAAGATCTCATCGAGGCAGACAGCACTGGCTGCCTTTCCAATGAAGGTGAATATTTTTCAGTAATTTGAACAATCCATAGTTGAAATTATTTAATTCTGCCTTCATTTGACATTGATTTTATGTATCTTATCATCATTTACTTCAGCTGTTCTCATCTGACTCATGGGTAGATGGATGTAGAATCGTGATTGAAGCAGGTTAACATGGAGGAACTTAATATACATATATATATAGCGTGTGTTTATTGATATAAGCCCCGGAGCAAGTATCAGAAAGCTTATAATAACTCCTGTACAGTTAAAATAACACCCTTGTTTCCAGGGAGTGTTGCTGAACAAAGAAACCTTTGGAGTGCAGGTACATAGCTCCTTGAAAGTGGAGTCGCAGGTAGATAGGATAGTGAAGAAGGCATTTGGTATGCTTTCTTTATTGGTCAGAGTATTGAGTACAGGAGTTGGGAGGTCATGTTGCGGCTGTACAGGACATTGGTTAGGCCACTATTGGAATATCGTGTGCAATTCTGGTCTCCTTCCTATCAGAAAGATGTTATGAAACTTGAAAGGGTTCAGAAAAAATGTACAAGGATGTTGCCAGGCTTGGAGGATTTGAGCTACAGGGAAAGGTTGAATAGGCTAGGGCTGTTTTCCCTGGACCATCGAAGGCTGAGGGGTGACCTTATGGAGGTTTATGAAATCATGAGGGGCATGGATAGGATAAATAGGCAAAGTCTCTTTCCTGGGGTGAGGGAGTCCAAAACTAGAGGGCATAGGTTTAGGGTGAGAGGGGAAAGATATAAAAGAGACCTAAGGGGCAACATTTCATGCAGAGGGTGATACGTGTATGGAATGAGCTGCCAGAGGAAGTGGTGGAGGCTAATACAATTGCAACCTTTAAAAGGCACCTGGATGGGTATACGAATAGGAAGGGTTTGGAGGGATATGGGCAGGCTGCTGGCAGTTGGGACTAGATTGGGTTGGGATATCAGGTCGGCATGGACGAGTTGGACCGAAGGGTCTGTTTCCATGCTGTACATCTCTATGTCTCTATGATCCTATGAGTGTCTAATTTAAAAAAAATCCTAGTCCAGTTCCACAGCCTGATACATGTGTAATACTTGTGATGTGCAAAAGTTTTCCCTTCATATCATTGTAACCTCTGCTTTGCTGTGGAATTTCCTGAATTCAACTTTCTTGAAATATTGTGAAATGAGTTCCATTGCTAGTCTCAGTACGTATCAAAAATTCAAGATTTTTCTTAATTACAGTAGTGACTAAAATTTTTGGAATGTTTAATGGCTGAAGTGTTATGAGAATCCTGAGGTTCTGTCAGATGCTATTTTTAATGAAAGTTTTTATCTAGGATTCACTGGCAAGTTGTCAGCCTTAGCTTAATGGTGACACTGACCTTTGCATCAGAAGGAGGTTGTCAAAGTCTTGTTTTGAGACTTCTCAATACGATCTATGCTATTAATGCAGTCTCAATCCTAGTGTCCTCGTTGATGTGATCACAAGGTAGCTGTGACAGGAGAAAGGCATTTTATCAATTTCAATTTATTTAGCCAGGTAGAATCTACAATCCCTCTGTTATTGTAGTGAACTGGCATTGCCTAATTTAGAGCAGTACTTTGGAATTTTGCATTTCCTATGCACTCTGCTTTCTTGCAGCCTTCTTTATTATTAATTTTCAGTGCCAGAAATTCTGATTAGTTTTCCTCAAATGTAAGTTGTCTTTTATTTTCTATAATGGTCATAGTCAAGTGTCATTGTTCTTTTATGTTCATAACATTTATGGACATAATGGACGTCAATAGTTCTTTTTGTCCAGGTCCAATGTTCAAGTAGTATATCATGCTAACTTAAGCATTATAGATTTAAGCCTGAATGCAAGACATTACACCGACAGAATGTTCACAACTCAGTGCAGTTAGAGTCATAGAGGTCGACAGCATGGAAACAGGCCCTTTGGCCCAACTTGCCCATGCTGCCAGTTTTCACAATTTAAGCTAGTCCCATTTGTCCATGTTTGGTCCATATCCCTCCACATCTATCCCATCCATGTACTTGTCCAAATGTTTCTAAAATGATGAAGTTGTATTCGCTATCACCACTACCTCTGACAACCTGTACCACATACTCACATCCTCTTTGTGACAAATCTGTCCCTCTGGACTCTTTTGTGTCTCTCCCCTTGCACCCCTTAAACTTATGCTGTCTAGTTTTAGACTTTCCTACCTTGGGGAAATCAGTCAGCTATCTTATGTATGCCCCTCATGATTTTATCTCCCTCGATAAGGTCACCCCTCAGTCTCCTGTGCTCCAGGAGAAAAGTCTCAACCATCAAGCTCTCCTTATAATTCAAACTTTTCAGCCTAGGTAGCATCCAAGTAAAGATACTAAGGGAATGATGCATTCTTTTAGAGGTTATGTTCCGGCATCTTTCCAATTGATCATGTGAATATATAAGTCTCCCAGGGTCTTGTTTCATTTTGGCTGACTTTCTGCCCTCAAAACAATCTCAATTATTAAGCTCTTTATCTCATTGTTAGTTGTCAGCCTTCGATCAAAAATATTTTTATGGTTGTGACATGACTAAGGCTATCTAGGGATGTGAACGGACTCTGCAATAAAACTATTTTTTAGGTATGTCCTTTCTCACTTTCGTTCTCTTGTTAGAACCATTTCATTCAGTTTATTGCTAATTACTGTTCTGCAAATTATTGAAAGTGTTGAACTGAATTGATTTGTAGCCTAGAAATCATCTTAAGTTGGAACATTTGAGCTACAGGGAGAGGCTGAATAGGCTATGTCTCTTTTTCCTGGAGCATCGGAGGCTGAGGGGTGACCTTATATAGAGGTTTATAAAGTCATGAGGGGCATGGATAGGGTAAATAGACAAGGTCTTTCCCTAGGGTGGAGGGGTCCAGAACTAGAGGGCATAGGTTTAGGGTGAGAGGGGAAAGATATAAAAGAGACCTAAGGGGCAACTTTTCATGCAGAGGGTGGTGCGTATATGGAATGAACTGCCAGATGAAGTAGTGGAGGTTGGTACAATTGCAACGTTTAAAAGGTATCTGGATGGGTATATGAATCATACGGGTTTAGAGGTACTAGCAAATGAGTCTAGATTAGGTTAGGATATCTGGTAGGCATGGATGAGTTTGACTGAAGGGTCTGTTCCCGTGCTGTACATCCCTGTGACTCTATGACTCTTAGTGACTTCAATAGCATGGACACACTCATCCTCCTTTTACTGTCTGCAATATTTACTGATATTTTTACATCTACTATCCATGTACATGTGTGTTTTGTTCTAGACTGCTTTCTTAAATTCCCTTCACTCTCCTACTTTGATATTATTTATCAGTTTAATGTTTGAATCGCATATAATTAAATTTGCTTGTGCTATTGGGTGGATTTAAATTAGCTTGCGAGGGGTATGGGAATCTGAGTGGTAGCCTAAATTGGAAGACTGTAAAATTGATGACAGGAATTTGAAATGATGACAGGGAGATGGAAGGAGAAACAAAGCTGAGCATCGATTATGCTTTAAAAAGCACAATGTTGTCAATAAGTCACAGTTAAGGGCTTTCTACCTAAATGTATGCAGCATTTGCAAACAAGTAGACAGTCTAAAGACACAGCTAAAAGCACATGGGCATGATCTGATTGTCATTACAGACACATTGCTGCATGGTGATCAACACTGGGAATTGAACGTTCAAGGATATTCAACATTGAAGATGGACCGATGAGGAAAAATGGAGCTGGAGTTGCACTGGTAATAAGGGATGGGATCGGTACATTAGCAGGGAGAATCTCAGTCTAAAAGGAGAATGTCTGAAATTTGTTTAGGCATAAATAACACAGAAGGCCAGCAGACATTGGTTGGAATTATTTATAGGCCATCAAATGTTAAGGGTAGTGATAATGTAGCATGGATAAAATGGTTATCAGAGTTGCCTTCATTCTCTAGATAGATTGGGTAAGCGAATTGAGGACTAAAGCATTGGAGAATGCATTTTCTGGAGTATGTCAGGGATGGTATTCGAAAGCAGTATTTGAGGAACCAATTGGTCTGTTTTTATGAAGCAGTTAGATATAGTTCTACGGGCTACAGGGATCAAAGGACATAGGGAGAAAGTGGGAATAGGGTATTGAGTTGGATAATCAGCCTTGATCATGTTTCAAAGACCTATTCATGCTCCTGTTTTCTGTATAGACTTCTGTTTTAGATCTCGTATCATGTACTGAAAAAATGCTAATTCTCAGTCTTATTTTTAAATTACCTTAAGGGATGAGTGACCAGAATTTGATAGAAATTTGTTTCATGTCTGAAAGTGAGGTAGTTCATTCTGAAGCAAATTTGAATAGGGGAAGTTTTGTAGGCATGAAGCATAAATGGACTGAGGTGGAATGGGAACATACATTAAAGGTATGATTGTACAAGGACAGTCCTTAAAAACTTCGTATGTGGTTTACAGGAACTATACGTTCTTTTATAGTGCATAAAAACAAAATCAGCCACAGCTAACAAAGGAATTTCAGGATTGTATAAGGCCAAAAGAAAAGGTCTGTAAAATTATGAGAAATAGCAGTAATTCTGATATCGGACATAACAAAGGAGGGTCATGAAAGGTAGCATATGCAATCTAGCAAAAAAAAACTAAAAGACTGCAAAATCTTCTGTAGTTATGTAAACAGTACAAGTTTCACAGAAACAAATGTGTGTCCATTTCAGGCAGTGTCAGGAGAGCTTATAATGGTGAATAGAGAAATGGCAGAGAAGCTAAATGATTACTTTCTGTTTTCATTGAGGAACACATCAGAAATTTCCCAAAACTAGTGATCCAAGAAACTCGGGAGAATGAGATGTTGGAGGAAATTAGCATCAGTAAGAGGATTGTACTGGAGAAGTTAATGGACTTGAAAATTGATAAATTGCCAGGTCTAATGGTCTCCTCCCAGAGCATTGAAGGAGGTGACTATTAAGATACTCGATGCATTCATGATTATCCCCCCCAAATCCTCTAGATTTGAAATGATTCTTGTGGATTGGAACGTAACAAATTTTGCCCGACTGTTTAAGAAGGAAATGAGAGACATATAGAGAAGTACAGACTTGCTAATCTTGTATCAGTACTACGGAAAAATGATAGAAAGTATTATAAAGGATGGGAGAAGGGACACCTGGTTGGTAATGATCTGATTGGATCTCGTCAGAATGGGTTTGTGAATGGGAAACCATATTTGACAAACTTGTAAGTTAGTTAACGATGTTAATAACAAATTTGAAGGAGAGCTTGTGGATTGAATGTACTTAGATTTCCAGAAGGTCTTTGATAAAGTTTCCCACTGGAGACTGGTTAGAAAAATTAAAGTGAGATTGGGGTAATACAATAATAGGGGTGGCATGGTGGCTCAGTAGTTAGCACTGCTGCCTCACAGCACCAGGGACCCGGGTTCAATTCCCACATTGGGCAACTGTCTGTGTGGAGTTTGCACATTCTCCCCGTGTCTGCGTGGGTTTGCTCCGGTTTCCTCCCGCAGTCCAAAGATGTGCATGTCAGGTGAATTGGCCATGCTAAAATTGCCCGTAGTACTAGGTGCATTAGTCAGGGGTAAATGTAGAGGAGTGAGACTGGGTGGATTGCTCTTCGGAGGGTCGGTGTGGACTTGTTGGGCCGAAGGGCCTGTTTCCACACTGTAGGGAATCTTATTTAAGAAAATATGCATTAATTATTGGCTGACAGAGGAAACAGAGTAGGAGTAATTGGAGCATTATATTGGCAGCTGTGATTAGGCTGCAGCACAGATCAATACTTGGGCAACTGTTGTTCACAATACAGGTAGTTCTCGGATAATGCGTGCTCCGACCGTGCGATTTTTCTTCTCATGTCACTGAGGAATTAAGGAACGGTATTTTCAAGATTGCTTACCTCAGTTCACAATAGCGAGATTCCAGCGGTAATTGTTTTGTGTGCTTTGTTCTGCACGAGCGCTGATGTCCATACTGGTCTTCGTGCCGTTCTGAGCATGCGCTGATGTCAGTTGCTGAGAGAGAGACTTTCTATGTGAGGGACTGTACAGAAAGCAGCTTTCTGAGATAGATAAATTGAGCAGCTTCCTGTGAAAGGTACTCCTAGATTATCTCTTTTCTTTTTGAAAACAATGGAGGGACATAGTGAAAAGAATGTTACCAAGAAGTGTCCTGGTGATAAAATTGCAGATAGTGACCACAAAATAAAATCTACAACTGTGGCAGAGAAGCTTGATATTGTGAAGTGTTTTGAGCGTAAGGAGAGAACATGTGGTACAGCTCGCTTAACAGGAATGAGGAAATCTGCCTTCTGCACCATGTTGACCCTCTGTCCCTGCATTATCAATATTTTTTAAAGCACTGTGTTAAATTTACTTTTGTATCTTTGATAAATATGATTTGTACCTTTATTCATGCCATGCTATAATTTGTGTTACGCTTTTGGGTGATTTTTGAGTGATCGTGAGTGATATGTTTTGCTGGTCTGCTCCGAACTTGACTTTTCCCATAGGCTCCATTATTTATATTGTGATTTTCTATTAAGCAAGTTTTCGCTGGAATGCAACTAAAGAGTTATAGGAAAACTATGGATGTTTTAGAAGTGGAGAACTAATGTAGTATTTCTAAATTTTTGTATGATGGAAGTGGGAATGTGTGTTGTGAGGAAGATGTAAATTTGCCTCAGGAGGATTTAGAATGGCCAAGAACATAGCAGATGTAGTGTAATGTTGAAAAATGTGACATCCATTTTGATTGGAGGAACCAATTTGCAAAATATTTCTTAAATGGTAAGAGGTTGAATAGTACAGATGTACAAAGTGACCTAGGTATCGTTATTTTAAGCCATTGAAAGCTGCTGTGCAGGTATAGCAAGCTATTAGGAAGGCAAATGGAATGTGTTAATTTCTCCAAAACCATTCTTGCTAGACAATTTGAGTATCGGAATAGTGAAGTCTTGCTTCAATTGTGTTGCAACTTAGTTAGACCGCACCTGGAGTACTGTGTGCAGTTTTGGTCTCCTTATCGCAGGAAAATATTATAGACATTTGAAGGAATACAAAGAAGTTTTACCAGATTTGTTCCTGGAATGGTGGACCTATTATATGCAGAGAGATGAGCAAATTGGGTCTGTATTCTCTTAAGAGTTTCGAAGAATGAGAGGTAATCTTATTGAATCTTATTAGAGCTATGATGTTTCCCCTCATTGAGAGGTCTCAAACCAGTGGGCACAATGTAAAAATAAGGGGGATATCCAACATGAGAAGACCTTTTTTCATTCTGAGGGTTCTAAACTTTTGACATTATCTAATACCGATGGCTGTGCTGCCTCAGTTGTCTATGATGTGGAGGTGCTGATGTTGGTCTTGGGTGACAAAGTTAAAAATCACACAACACCAGGTTATCGTCCAACAGGTTTATTTGGAAGCATTAGCTTTCAGTGCGCTGCTCCTTCTTCAGGTAAACTAGTGGGGCAAGATCTTAAGGCACAAAATTTGTAGCAAAAGATCACAGTGTCATGCAATTAAAACGATACATTGAATAAGCCGAGATTGCTGTTAAGTCTACCATCTTTTAGAATGAGTTGCAGGTTTCAGTTCATTAATATGTAGGTCCCAGAACTTCATTCAAGTCGCATTCCCGAGATAGCATAAGGTTTTATTAAAAAAAGTAACAGCTCAGACAATATATTGAAGATGTGATGTTGGATCTGTATCCCAGCCTTGAGTCAGACTGATTCTGTTACCAAAATATAAATTTATAAAATGTTTTATGGGTTGCCTGCCTGCAGGTTCCGTGCTTTTTGAGCAAAAGTGGAATGTATCTACAAATACACACGTTTATGGGGTGAAATTGTGTGTGTGTGTGTGTGTGTGTGTGTGTGTCTGTCTGTCTGTCTGTCTTAGAGAGAGCATGTGCATGAGAGAGGGTCTGTAAGAGTGTGTGCTTGTGTGTGAGTATATAGTGTAGTGGGGTCACGTGTTGTGTGACATGAACCCAACTTGGTTGAGGCCATCCTCATGGGTGTCAACTTGGTTATCTTGCTCAGCCACCCTCCAAATTTGCATCCACGTGCACACCTTTCACAGGCTAACACTCCATCACACTCATGCACACATGCAAATACACACACTCTCACGCTTGCTCTCTCTCTTTCACACACACACATGTTTATGGGTTGAGTTTATATTTGCAGATACATTCTATTTTGATCAAAAAACACATGCCCTGCAGGGAATTAATCCATATAACATTTTATAAATTCCTACTTTGGAAATAGAACAAGTCTGACTCAAGACTGGGATACTGACAGACTCTAATCTCACACCTTCAATACATCATCTGATCTGAAATATCACCATTTTATTTTACAAAATCTTAAGTTATCTTGAGAATGCGACTTGAAAGAAATCTGGGATATACATATTAATGAATCGAAACCTGCAACCCATTTTGAAAGATGAAAGACTTTAACAGCAACCTAGGTTTGTTCAATATATTGTTTTAATTGCATGACACTGTGATCTTTTGCTATAAAGTCTGTGTCCTATGATCCTGTTTCACAGCTACCTGATGAAGGAATATCGCTCTGAAAGCTCATACTTCCCAATAAAGATGTTGGATTCTAATCTGGTATTGTGTGATTTTTAACTCAGTTGAGTATGTTAAAAGCAGAGATTGACAGATTTTGATGACCAGTGGCATGCCAAGTTCAAGAGATGGGTGGGTCAAAGGTATTGAAATGTTTGATTAGACATGATCATGCTGAATGGCCTGTTCCTGTACCTCCATTGCTAATTTGCTATGTTTCTAAGCCCCTCCGCCATGAGCAACACCCCCTACCCTCCACCTCCGGGCAACTGGACCGAACACCAACACTAACTCTGCTGCTACCTTGTGGTTGAGTCTCTAAATAGCATGCGCGCACACCTCATGTGCATACGCGGGTGCAATCTCTCTCTCTCTCACGCGCACACACACAACATTTTGACAGGTTTCATCTTTGCCCTGTACAAGAACTCCAGGGAAAGTGTGGGTGGGGGTGGGGGGTGTGTAGAGAGAAATTGGAGATGGGTGCTAGGGCTCCCATTGATGTCCAGCACTGTTCTCGGCAGCATTTCAGCAAGCCGAGTTCATTTTTAATCATTGTAAACAAAAGATGCAATCAGTGTTGGAAACACGTCTGTGATGTAACATTTGTATCAGGACCGTGAGTTCTTCTTTGGATAATGTGAAATTCGCGTAATTGATGTTCGATAATCGAGGTTCCTTTTTTTTTTGGTTCATATAAACATTATTTGGGAAAGATTTGTGATACCAAATAAGAACTGTTATTGGGCATTGATTTTGTTTTGGACTAGCCGAATATTTACTGAACTTGTGTTTTGTTCGAATCTTGAAAAATTTCACTCACCCAAAGTACAAATATCATTCATATTCATTTTCTGATTCATCCAAGGTTTTATGATGGAGAAAGAACAATTGAAATAATTGTTATACCTGTTTCTCCAAATCGGTGTTGAGTGTGGGGCAGTATCTTTTTATTTTGCTTCATTGACTGAAGACTTTTGGCATTCTAGTCTCTTCAGGTATTTATATCATTTTCAATTTTGCGGTTGGGGAAAGAGCATCACCGGCAAGGCCAGTATTTATCATTGGACCCTAACTACCCTTGAAGATGATGAGAACTGCATTCTTGGATTGCTGGAGTTTACATGTAGATATATTTATAGTATGTTATGGAGGAAGTCCCAGGATTTTGATTCAGTGCAAGTGAAAAAACTGCGAGATTGTTCCTATTCAGGACAGTGAATGACTTGGAGATTAACTTGTTGATGTTCTCATGTGGCGACTATACTTTTACTTCCAGCTATTAGGTGCTCTTGATTTACCCAGATGGAGAGTTTCTGATATGGTCTGTGATGAGGACACAGTCCAACAGATAAGCTGAGCACTCTTCAAAAGCACGTTTGGTGAATGAGTATATATTTTGGTCAGCTCAATGTTCGGAAGACTCCAGCCATTTTCTTTAGTTGCTGCTTCAAACTCTGTGGCCTAGCAACTGTGTCTTAGACACAATCAGATTCTTTGCAACAAAAAATGTCAGTGCTGGAGAAACTCAGCAAGTCCGGCAGTATCTTTTAGAGAGGAAAACAGAGTTAACATTTTGAGTCCAGTGACATTTCATCAGAAGTTTCTCTCTGCAGATGTTGCCACACCTGCAAAGTTTCACTGGCATTTTGACTTTGTTTCAGATTTCCAGCGCCCACAGTTTTTTCTTTTATTTGAGACACTTTGCAACCCTGAAATTGACTTCTGAACACATAATTATGACAGCATATTTCCACCTCTGTAACATTACCCGAATTCACTGGTAAAACTGCCAGTCATGCCTTTGTTACCTCTGGATTTAACTATTCCACTGCATTGTTGACTGATCTCCCCCAGTTTATCTTTCATAAACTTGAGGTCATCTGAAATTTTAATGACCTGACTTGCATCAACTGCCATTCACCCTTGTAATTGCTGACGTGCGTTAGTTCCTGGTTAAACACAGCCTTCAGCCCCAAAATCTTCTGACTTATCTTCAGTTCATTCTGGCCTCCTAAGTAGCTCTGGAAATGATTGATAAACCTCTCATGCTCTCTTCATTTAAAATGCTCATTAAAATGTATCTTTTTGGCCAAGCTTTTGATCACTTTCCCCAGTAGAGTTATGACTCAGTGTCTAAATTTGCTTTATATGTGAATGTGATGTTTTATTCTATAAAAGATGTTCTGTGATTATGCATTTTAAAAATAATGTTGTGTCATGGACTATGATGCAGCAATGTTGTATTCAATACTTGGAAAACTTGGAAATTGCAAGACAAAAGGGATCGTATGTTTGAGGAATTTATTGCCACAAGTGAGCATATGACCATTCCACAGTTTTACTCTGCATACATGAGCATTCGGAAGTCTCTCTCAACCAACACCTTGTTAGCAAAACTTCACTGTTAGTAAATCTGGAAACCCTTGTTTAATATTATCTTAGATGCTCAACTTATCTACATTACACAGTTGTAAAGTTGTTAAAAATGTATACTCCTTTCATTATTTAAGGAGAAAAGATTAGATGTTACAAATTGAGACAGTCTGGGGTTCAGAGTGCATGTCAGGGAATTGGGCATATAGATCTGTGCTTGTAGCACACTCAGCTATAATTTTCAAGGTATGAAAGAAAGAAAAAGTTGTCTTCTTTAATCATAGGATTATGAATAGATTTTCTTTGGTCCACCTTCTGAATAAGTTTGTTTTTCTGTCTGATTCAATTTTTATGATCATGATTGCAGAGCATTTTCTTTGTGTGCAACCAGTCTGAAATTGGTTTCACTTGGGAAGAAGCAGTTGACATACTTGACTTCTCAGCAAAATAGAATAGTGCAGATGCTGGAGATCAGAGTCATGTTTAGAGTGGTGCTGGAAAAGCATAGGTGGTCAGGCAGCATCTGAGGAGCAGGAAAATCGATGTTTCAGGCAAAAGCCCTTCAACAGGATTGGGGGTGGAGAGATAAAGGGGAGTGGAGTGGACCCTGGGGGAAGGTAGCTGAGAGTTTAATAGGTGGATGGAGGTGGGGGGGGTGGTGGTGAAAGTGCTAGGTTGGAGAGGAGAGTGGAGCAGATAAGTGGAAAGGAAGATTGACAGATTGGACAAGTAATAAGAACAGTGCTGAGCTGGAAGGTTGGAACTGGGGTAAGGTGTGGGGGGGAAATGAGGAAACTGGTGAAGTCAACATTGATGCCATGAGGTTGAAGGGTCCCAAGGTGGAAGATGAGGCGTTCTTCTTCCAGGCGTCGGGTGGTAAGGGAGTGGTGATGAAGGAGGCCCAGGGCCTGCATGTCCTCAGCAATGTGGGAGGGGAGTTGAAATGTTCAGCCAAGGGGTAGATGGGGTTGATTGGTGTGGGTGTCCTGGAGATGTTCTCTGAAGCGCTTGACTTCTACCTGTCTGGAGCATTAACTGTCTTTGGAATTAAAACTAAAGAGTTGGAAATATTGATCAATGTCTTTGACCATAACTGTCAGCTGTCTTTGTCTCTACGATCCTGCCTGACATGATGAGTATATCAAGCATTTTTGTTTCTAGTTTAGATTTTCAGCACCTGCAGTATTTGCTTTTGAATTAATTGTGTTGTTTAGAAGAGAACAGCACATGTTCCAGAAAATTAAAAAAAATGTTTTGTAAGTGGGGAGGTTAATCAAAATATTTGTTTTACCAAGGGCCAATGCAATTGTGCTTTTTATAAACTGGTTTTGACTCCAAACTATTTCACACTTTTATCCAGTTTTTCAAGTTGTCACCCAGTGTTCTCACAGCTTCATTCTGGAGTCAGGTTGACCAAGACTCAAGATTGGCTTTCATTTGGGGGTTACACTGTGAATCTAGTGCGCTGCATCTGTATTTGCAAGCAGTTTGGCTTATTTTCTGTTTCTTAGGTTGAATCAATGAAATTTTATGTCCATTCGATCTTTATCAAAGGAGTTAATCTTAAAAATGTGGTAATAGAATTAACACAAGGAAGTATGGGTTTTAAAAATCTTGCTATGATGAAACTTATTCGTGTCGACTTATGTCAGGCAACACATGACATTTTTATGTCTATTATATATATATATTATAATCCTTTCACAACTTGAATTTGTATTCTGGTTTTAATAATTGTACACCGGCTGAAAATAAGTATTTTTGTTCATAATGAGAACAATGTTTTTTGAACTCAAAGTCACCAACAATCCTAATTTGCAATTTTTTTGAATGAATGTGTTGCAGAGCAATCTTTGAGAATATTGTATGATCCGATCAAGGCATTTTGTGCAGCATTAAAAAATATGAATTGAAATATAAATTGCTTACTTTTCAGATCGATGTCACCTATTTTTATTCTCTTTTAATTGCTGTATGGCTCCTTGCAATGTTTTGGAATATTGACGAATGGCTTGTCTCTTTTGAGCTGTGAAACCATAACCCTCCAAGAGGGGACTGAAGCATATAGGTGATGTCACTGAATTATTAGTTCAGACCTCTGAATTTCTATCCAGGAGTCATGAATTCACATCCTAAATTTTAAATTTAGCTGATAAATAAATCTGGAATGAGAAAATGTATTGTTATCAATAGAGGTACAACAATTAAAAAAAAACTTTCTTGGTCTGGCCTATGTATAATTTCAGATTCAGAGCACTGTACTTAATTTTTAACTACCCTCTAAAATGCCCTATGAAACTACTTGGAGATGGCATTTAACTCTCGCCCTCTGTTTGGATGGCAGTAACAATTTTGTGTGCTCTTTAACTGAACCATTCAGTGGGTTTCATATGTCCTTTGATACCCAAAATTTAAGAGCAGGGAAAACATCATTGGAATTTATGTTTTACGTATAAATACCACTGACTTTCAGCCTGGTCTCCGATGACCTGATCTGAGTTTTCACTGGTCTGTGAGTCAGTAGTCCTATGTTCAGCTTCCTCTTCAAAATCCCTGAAGGCTGACACCAATATATTACTGAAAGACAATGCATTGCTGAAAATCTGATCATTTAGACAAAATATAAGTCAGATCTTGCACTCTGTTGCACGTAAAAGATCATGTAACATTATTCGGACAAGAGAATGGGAGTTGTGTATTGTGACAAAGTTTTATTCTTTAACTAATATTTATTCCTTAACCAACATCACTAAAGCAGGTTATCTGGCCGCGTAACTCATTGCCGCTGTGTGCAGATTGCTGTTTCATTTCCTAGAGTAATGATTTCACTTTAAAACTACTTTGGTTGCAAGCAGCTTTGGAACATCTTGAGGATATAAATTACACAATGTAAGTGCAATTTGCTCCTCTTGATCTTATGCTTTGAGTTCTACTGGAAATTTTGAGTCACAAAAATGCGTTCTTTGTAAAACCTTAATTCTGATATCAGGAAGTTAAGAGTTTGCACCGAACTGTTCAAAATCAAGCAGTTAATATTCACATTCACAAACCTTTTGTGAAAGCATGACCTAAAATGCAGATGAAAGTAAAACAATATCATGATTGAAACAAATGTAAAGGATTAGTAAACTGAACAAGTAAATGCAAGATATGCTCAATAACTACGTTTTTTTTAAAAAACTTAAATTTCATAGATATTCTGTGAGAAGTTAACTTGTGGTTTCAGGAGTTGATTTTTTGTATTTCTTTTTGTTTCTAAAAAAAAAAGTTGGCCCAACCTAACTTGTATGTCAGCTGCAGGGATTGCTACAGAAACACCGCTTTTACACCAAAGGCTGTTACTAGGCGACTGCTGACGTAAATTCATTGGAGATGAGGTTTGTGTGTTTAGCTGCTAAGGGCAAACCGATTCAAAAAGGACAAAAGTATGAGGTGCTATTTGTCATTGCCACAAAATCTTAAACTTTGCTTCTAAGGATAGTACTTTAAATAAGCATGCAACAAACACTGTGCTGTTACCATGCCAAATTTTGTTCACTGACACCAAATTTGGGCTTGTTAGGACTAACCTCAAAATAATTATTCACCCGCCAGTGACGCAGTATGCTTCAGATTGGAAACAACTCTGTCTTGCATCTACTCCAGATCTCTGTAGTAATAGTTTATGCAAATATGCCTTTAAAAACTGAGTGTATAATATAGCAAAACAATTGCTGAAATTATGATATATTAATAAAATAAATTTTTTGAACTGATCAATTTCAATTATTCTTTAGTGCATCAGATTTTTATAGCAATGTTTTAAAGGTCTAATTTTCTAAAAAGTGCCTCACATTAAAGTACTCCACTGCAAAAGTGGTATACAGTGCTCTTGAAATCTGATACCATTTGTTAAAGTTAGCTTGTCTTGTGTTTATGATTTTGCTCTCAATATGCTTTCTGAACCTACAACAATATGATTCATGGAAAGCTTCTATGCAATAATTGAAACGTGACCAATACGTTATTTTTGGTTAATATTTGTCTTTATAAATATATCTCCACATACTATCTCTCTTGCTGACCTCCTCAACCACTCCATCTGCTGAGATAAATTTCAACGAGTGTTTTTGTCTGTCTTGTTAAAATTGCTAGATGTTCTTTTGTACTCTGCCAGTAAATGAACAATTGCCATCTTTTGCACATTCTCTGCAGAATGTTCAACCATTTGCAAACATGCTCCATATCATCCATTGTATATATGTTTTGATATAGCTTTCAGGCTTTGATCGAAACTTGTCTACTAGATAGTGACAGCTTGCTCCCATATATTGCTATACTTCACATTACCCAATGAGCCCCCAAACTGCTTTTGTGACCCTGTGGTCTTTATCAAAAGATTATTACACTTGACTCGTTTCGAACTGTCCTTCTGGCATCTTCAAGCAGTTTACTTCTGTTAGCTTTCCTCTTTAAAAACCTTGTTCTGTTTTACCCCTTCCAAAATTTCATTCCAAATTTCTACGTGAGGTACAATCATACACCACTGAAGGGTGCCTTTTGAATTATTGCCTCTGTGTTGACCCCTGAAACAGCAATCGATTTGCTTTTTTTTCCTTCTGTTTTGTGACCCATTGTCCTACATCTTTTCCTCCCTCAGTAGGGATCAAATTCTCATTTGAAAATGGTTATGGAATTTACTTCCATGAATCAGTTAAGACATTGCATTCCAGATTATCAGAATGCAGTGAGTACAGAAACAATCTTGTTATTCTTCCTGGCACTTTTGTCAAATATTTAAAATTCATGCTTTTTGTTAATAGCCTATATTTCTTATCTACCTCATTAAAAACTCATAATTTTTAACCCCTTTACTAAATCTCCGCTGACTTGCCTGTTTTCTAAGGCTATGAATTCCAGCTTCTTGTCTTTCCGGGGAACTGAAATAATTAATTGATTCTTTATTCCATTCTAGGAATATCCTCTGAATTCTCTCCAAGTCATTAAAGGACATTTTTGGCATGGAATTCTTGCAAACTGAGATTTAACCAGGAATTTAGAAATGTCACCCATGACTTCCTTGCTTTTGAACACGCTGTTTCTGTTTTCTTGTGTTATCCTGTATTTTTTTTTAAAAAATAGCTTTATCAACTGGTCATCCATTTTCAAGAATTTGTGCTTGTGAATCCTGTAACCATTTCAAATTTGCTCCATATCACTTCTCATTCTTTTCCCACTGAAAATGCAGCACTTCACGTTTCCATACATAAGATTTAATTTGCAATGTCTGCCTTTTTAACCAGCAATCCGTGTCCCTCTGAGGTCTGTTCTAATCTTATTCACATTGCCAAGCTTTGTGTTATCTGCTAACTTCGAAGCTCTTCCCATATACAAAATTCAAGTCAACCAATATGTATCAAAAACTGTGAGAGTTCTCATACAAAATCGTGGCAAGTTGGGAGGGAACCCGATATTTTCTAATGAATGCACTTTGAGTTGTTATTAAACACCTTGTGGAGCAGATTGGGCCTGAATTTAGGCCTCCTGCTTCCAAGATAGGTACACTACCATTGCAGCATAAGAGGGCTCTACTAAATATTTCCCTCCCTTAGGAGACGCAACTGGTTCCCCATTATGGTTTCCTTTCTGTTTCTAAGCCATTTTTGTATCTGCAATATCTCTTTATTTCTACAGACTTTGATTTCATGAAATATTCCATTATTGATGCCATTTCAAAGTTCATAGACCTAACATTAACTGAAATGCCTTCATGAATGGCTTATGATTTCATTGAAGAGCTGGATGATGGAAAGAGGGCATGTTTAAAGGATGTGTTGTAAAATGACTGACAATTTTCAAAGTAGAAATGTTGTACAATCCATATAGGAAACAATCCAGGTTGCTGAGTGAAGTAAACGCAAAAATAGCACAAGTCCCAGCCACTATATTTCAATGCTTGGAGTGATGTCAAAGGAATCCACAATGGGGAACCAGTTGTGTCTCCTAACGGAGGGAAATATTTAGTAGAGTCTTCTTATTTTTGGTGATTTCAATTTAAGTTTCGCTACCCACCTCTCGTCTGATTCTGTCCTTTGTTAATCTTCTATCTGTATAAGTTATCCACCCAAGATTCAGTCATCCCCATCCATTTGCCATCACAGCTTCTCTCTGCACACACAACTCAACAACTGACAAGTTAATATCAGACTGTTTGCTTGTATGTTTCACCACCATGAACCTCCTACCCTGTTCTAAATTCACTTGCAAATGTGTCTGCACCCAAGGGAGGAAAGTCTCTACCCTGCGAATACTTAAAAATGAACTTTAAGACCCAAATTGTTTAACTTTTGACCTTCCACTTGTCATAATACTGATGTAGTGATAGATCAGCTTGTGAATAAGGCTGTTAAGAACTCAGTTCATGTCATTCCTGGGCAGGTTAGTTCCCAGACAGGAACCTGGCCTGATAGATAATATTTTGATTTGTTTTGGTTGTAATGCAATGGTCTCCTGCTGAATCATAAGCATGCAATGCTGCAGATTTTGCTTTAATAATAAAACAAATTTATTCATAAAAGGAACAAAGGTAAAATAGGATGAGGTAATACAAAATCAAAGATTCTTAAAAACACTGCAAATGTAAAATCCCATTAATCCCAAAACACTCCTGTATAAATTGAAAAGAAAACAACACCTTTTGTGTCATCTTGCTCAGGATGCCAGCTGGTGACAGGTGGTGTCCCGCAAGGCTCAGTTTTGGGGCCACAACTTTTCACTTCATACATTAACTGTCTTGGTTAAGGAACTGAGGGCATTCTGGCTAAATTTGCAGATTATACAAAGATAGGTTGAGGAACAGGAAGCATTGAGGAGGCTGTAGAAGGATTTGGACAGGTTAGGAGAGTGGGCAAAGAAGTGGCAGGTGGAGTGCAACGTGGGAAAATGTGAGGTCATGCACTTTGGGAGGAAGAAGAGAAGCATGGACTATTCTAAATGGGGAGAAAATTCAGAAGTCTGAAGTGCAAAAAGACTTGGGAGTTCTAGTGCAGGATTGTCTCAAGGTAAACTTGCAGGTTGAGTCAGCAGTAAGGAAGGCAAATGCAATGATGGTATTTACTTTGAGAGGACTTGAATATACAAAAAGGGATGAACTTCTGAGGCTCTATAAGGCTCTCATCAGCTCACATTTGGAGATTTGTGTCAGTTTTAGGCATCCTTCATCTCAGGAAGGATGTAGAAGGATCTCAGCAAGGGCCTGCAGTGTTTTCAGAGGAGGTTCAGAAGAATGGTCTCAGGAATGAACAGCTGAACATATGAGGAACATTTGACGACTCGAGGTTTATACTCGATAGAGTTTAGAAGGATCGGGGGGGACCTAATTGAAACATACAGAATACTGAATGGCCTGGGCAGAGTGGATGTTGAGAAGATGTTTCCATTAATAGGAGAGACAAGGATCAGAGTGCATACCCTTCGAGTAAAGCGATGGCCTTTGAGAATACAGATTGTGGGCGGCACGGTGGCACAGTGATTAGCACTGCTGCCTCACAGAGCCTGAGACCCAGGTTCAATTCCCTCCTCAGGCGACTGACTGTGTGGAGTTTGCACATTCTCCCCGTGTCTGCGTGGGTTTCCTCCGGGTGCTCCGGTTTCCTCCCACAGTCCAAAGATGTGCAGGTCAGGTGAATTGGCCATGCTAAATTGCCCGTAGTGTTAGGTAAGGGGTAAATGTAGGGGTATGGGTGGGTTGCGCTTCGGCGGGGCGGTGTGGACATGTTGGGCCGAAGGGCCTGTTTCCACACTGTAAGTAATCTAATCTAATCTAAAATAAGGAGAAACGTCTTCAGCCAGAGTGTGGTAAATCTATGGAATTCATGGCCACACAAGGATGTGGAGGCTCAGTCATTGCATATATTTAAAACTGAGGTAGATTGGTTCTTGAGTATCAAAGCGATCAAGGGTTATGGGGAGAAAGCAGGAGAATGGGGATGAGAAACTCATCAGCCATGATTGAATGGCAGAGCAGACTCAATTGACTGGCTTAATTTCTACTCCTATGTCTTATGGTCTTATAATCAAAGCACCACTCATGATACTCACACCAGAGTCCCTGTGTATAACACCTTGGTAGATTTCATTTACTTGTGATTTCAACTTTTAGACTGGAACTGCAGATAGCTACTTTCTGGAACTTTGAAATATCTCAGCTTATCTCAGTACTTGTCTGGGACTAACATGAATTCTGCACTGCAAAGTGACCTAGTTCACTATATATTCTTCCCTTCTCAGAAGCTCTGGTATCCACAACCGTCCTAGTTCAAGGATTTCAGGTCTGCTTAAAGCTTGCAAGTCAAAATTGAAACTCAAAAATATTCCTCTCTAAGTTGCGGCTGTTTCCCCAAACTTAAAAAATGATCCAGAATTTTCTAACAACTGAATGACCTGCTTCCGCACTGTAAGAATTCTGTGTTTAGAAGTTTGGAAGAAATTATTGGAATTTATAGAGAGAGAGAGAGAGAGAAAGAGGTTTTCTGCTGGTCGTCGTGCCTCGAGAGAGGTCAGGAGAACCCTTTCTTCATTCTCAGTGGCCTCCTAGCTGCCTCAGAAGATTCGATTTGATCAGTTTAAATTTTAGGTTGAGTTTTGTTTCTTTACTCTGTTAGGCAAGGGCATTCGGAATCAGGATACAGACCGCTCACCACCTCATCGATAAATAGTAGAAACCTAATACCCTTCTCCTGTCTTGATTGCTATGTGATGCTGAGGGGTGACCTTACAGATGCTCATAAGGGTCTTGGATAGGATAAATAGATAAAGTCTGTTCCCTGGGGTGGGGAAGTCCAGAACTAGAGGGCATAGGTTGAGGGTGAGAGGGGAATGATATAAAAGAGACCTAAGGGGCAATGTTTTCACTCAGAGGGTAGTATGTGTATGGAATGAGCTGCCAGAGGAAGCGGTGGAGGCTAGTACAATTGCAACATTTAAAAAGCATTTGGATAGGTATATGGACATAGGAAGGTTTTGGAGGGATACGGACCAGGTGCTGGCAAGTTGGACGAGATTGGGTTTGGATATCTGGTTGGCATGGACGAGTTGGACCGAAGTACTGTGGAAGTACTTTTATGACTCTAAGACTCTAAACCGTGAGGCTCCATAATTCACCTTGCTAAGTAAATTGAAAATTTTTTGTTTTTAAAAAATCACCACAGCGACAGAAAACTTGCAAGCTATTTTTTAACTTGAGATACACAGAAAATGTGGGATTACTAACTCCAGAAGGAACACCAACTTACATATCGTGCAGTTTACAGCACAGGTGTAAATTGAAATCGCACTAAATTTAATTAAAATTTTTGTATTTTGTCTGTTGAAAAGGCAGAGACATGGTTTTAGATCAATTTTGTGAAAGTGTTTCATGAACTTAGTGCTGGAGAGTCTGCAGTCCTGTTTTGTTCACAAGTAGTTTAATGAGATTTTTTAACTTTGAAGTTTCACTGCACTTTAAAATGCAAAGGTGGAAGTTTGAAAAATATGCTGTTGCCTAGTGAAAGGGATGCAGTGACACAGAGAACAATGTTAAAAGCAGTCAAACTATTTGTCAATGTGCACGACAGTAGAGGTTGAAGTGTTAAGCGCTGTCATAAGAAATTTATGAAAATGCTGGAAATGAAATGTTTGCTCTGAAATTAAAATATGTGAGTTTAGTTGACAGTTTATTTTTGATGTCCCAGTGGGAAATAACTAGTGAAGAATGCACAGAAATTAACCCAAAGGAAACAGGTTACAGCTGCATCAGCCTGTAAGTGTGATGATAGTGGTGACTTCTTGCTGTATTTTTAAGGATATGACTGGTAGGAGTGTGAATTTGAATTTGTTTCTGGTGATTCGAATAAAGGTCTTTGTTAACTTTTATTTGTTAAGTGTAATATAATTCATGTTTCTTCCCTTGCTTGATCAGTGTTTTATTCTTTGTTTAATAGTACATTTGCAACCTTCTGTGTGTTCAGTAACTGGTGTTCACACTTTACACAAAACAAAGGATCAAGTCAGATTTCACTCTGGGATTTGATTTGACCAATGTTAACATCGACTAGGATCAGTACACAGCAAAGAACAACAGATTTTGTGCACAAGATTTGAAATGAGGCTTATGTTTTAAATGGAAATAACTAGTTTGGGCAAATTGGCAAGTGAGTAATGGAAAGGTAATTTCTGTGTTTGTAAATTAGGAAGGCTATGTGAAAGATTTGGTTATGATTGAAAGAGAACAATGGTTCAGAGGACATTGTGAATTAGGCTGATGACGTGTAACTACTTATTGCTTTCTCCTTTCTCTGCTCAGTCATTCAAATAATCCAAGTCACTTATTCATCCATTTTTGATGTGCGAGAGTAGTGGAATTGTATTGTTGCTTTTGTACCATGTCCACTCCATAACAATGTCAGCAAGGTTAATCACTCGGATTCATTGAGGCTCAGTATATGTGGTTTGTTTGCTTCTCAATGGCAAATTTGACTGACAAACGGAAAGTTCCCAACAGAAAATTTAAAGTTTAAAAACATTTACTCTTAGAACGATGGTCATGCTTAGAGGTGAGATATGCTATAGATAAACTGCTTTATGTTATGTTAGTGCTGCTTTTGCAATAAGGAATATCTTCCTTGTTTAGTCATCTATCAAAGATCTTGTGTTGCAAAAATTACTTTAAATTGTTACTGAGAAATTGTAATCACCTTGCACAGACACTCATTTCTTGCTGTAATTGTAATTACTTTGTTAAATATGTCTCTGTCATAGAGATGAACAGCACGGAAACAGACCATTCGGTCCAGTTCGTCCATGCCGACCAGATATCCCAACCCAATCTAGTCCCACCTGCCAGCACCCGCCCCATATCCCTCCAAACCCTTCCTGTTCATATACTCATCCAGATGCCTTTTAATTGTTGCGATTGTACTAGCCTCCACCACTTCCTCTGGCAGCTCATTCCATACACGTACCACCCTCTGCGTGAAAAAGTTACCCCTTAGGTCTCTTTTATATCTTTCACCTCTCATACTAAACCCATGCCTTCTAGTTCTGGACTACCCCGCCCCAGGAAAAAGACTTTGTCTATTTATCCTAACAATGCCCCTCATAATTTTACAAACCTCTATAAGGTCACCTCTCAGCTCCAAGGAAAACAGTCCCAGCCTATTCAACCTCTCCCTGTAGCTCAAATCCTCCAACCCTGGCAACATCCTTGTGAATATTTTCTGAACCCTTTCAAGTTTCACAACATCTTTTCGATAGGGGGTAGACCAGAATTGCACACATTAATTCCAAAAGTGGCCTAACCAATGTCCTTGTAGAGCCACAACATGACCTCCCAACTCTTGTACTCAATACTCTGACTAATGAAGGAAAGCCTACCAAAGCCGCCTTCACTACCCTATCTATCTGTGACTCCACTTTCAAGGAGCTATGAACCTGCACTCGAAAGGTTTCTTTGTTCAGCAACACTCCCTTGAAACAAGGGTGTTATTTTAACTGTCCTCCACCATCCTCTATCTTCTACCCTTGAGCCAATTCTGTATCCAAATGGCGAGTTCTCCCTGTATTCCATGAGATCTAACCTTGCTAACCAGTCTCCCATGGGGAACCTTGTCAAATGCCTTACTGAAGTCCATATAGATCATGTCTTCCGCTCTGCCCTCATCAATCCTGTTTGTTACTTTTTCAAAAAACTCAATCAAGTTTGTGAGACATGATTTCTCACGCACAAAGCCATGTTGACTATCCCTAATCAGTCCTTGCTTTCCAAATACATGTACACTTTGTCCCTCAGGAATCCTGCCAACAACTTGCCCACCACCGACGTCAGGCTCACTGGACTATAGTTCCCTGGCTTGTCCTTACCACTTTTCTTAAACAGTGGCGCCACGTTAGGCAACCTCCAGCCTTCCGGCACCTCACCTGTGATTATTGATGATACAAATATCTCGGTAAGAGTCCCAGCAATCACTTCTCTAGCTTCCCACAGAGTTCTCGGATACACCTCGTTAGGTCCTGGGGATTTATCCACTTTTACATGTTTCAAGACATCCAACACTTCCTCCTCTGTAATGTGAACATTTTCCAAGATGTCACCATCTATTTCCCAACATTCTATATCTTCCATGTCCTTTTCCACAGTAAATACTGATGCAAAATATTAATTTAGTATCTCCCCCATTTTCTGTGGCTCCACACAAAGGCCACCTTGCTGATCTTTGAGGGGCCCTATTCTCTCCCTCGTCAACCTTTTGTCCTTAATATATTTGTAAAAATCCTTTGGATTCTCCTTATCTGTATTTGCCAAAGCTATCTCATGCCCTCCTGATTTCTCTCTTATGTATATTCTTATGCCTTTATACTCTTCTAAGGATTCACTTGATCCATCCTGTCTATACCTGATACATGCTTCCTTCTTTTTCTAAACCACATGGCGGCACGGTGGCACAGTGGTTAGCACTGCTTCCTCACAGCGCCAGAGATCCGGGTTCAATTCCCACCTCAGGCAACTGTCTGCGTGGAGTTTGCACATTCTCCTCGTGTTAGCATGGGTTTCCTCCGGGTGCTCCGGTTTCCTCCCACAGTCCAAAGATGTACAGGTTAAGTGAATTGGCCATGCTGAATTGCCTGTAGTGTTAGGTGAAGGAGTAAATGTAGGGGAATGGGTCTGGGTGGGTTGCTGTTCGGAGGGTCGGTGCGGACTTGTTGGGCCGTAGGGCCTGTTTCCACACCAAGTAATCTAATCTAATCTAATCAAACCCTCAATTTCTTGAGTCATCCAGGATACCTACCTGCCTTTCCTTTCGCCCTAACAGGAATATACTTTGTCTGGACTCTCGCTATCTCATTTCTGAAGGCTTCCCATTTTCCAGCAGGTCCCTTTTACCTGCTAACATCTGCCCCCAATCAGTTCTTGTCTAACACCATCAAAATTGGCCTTTCTCCAGTTTAGAACTTCAACTTTTAGATCTGGTCTATCCTTTTCCATCACTATTTTAAATCTAAGAGAATTCTGGTCGCTGGCCCCAAAGTGCTCCCCCACTGATATCTCAGTCACCTGCCCTGCCTTATTTCCCAAAAGGAGGTCGAGTTTTGCACCTTCTCTAGTAGATACGTACACAACGTACACATACTGAATCCGAAAATTGTCTTGTACACACTTAACAAATTCCCCACCATCTGAATCCTTAAAACTATGGCAGTCCCAGTCTATGTTTGGAAAGTTAAAATCCCCTACCACATCCACCCTATTATTCTTACAGATAGCTGAGATCTCCTTACAAATTTGTTTCTGAATTTCCCTCTGACTATTAGGGGGTCTATAATACAAACCCAATGAGGTGATAATCCCTTTCTTATTTCTCAGTTCGACCCAAATAACATCCTTGGATCTATTTCCGAGAATATCCTTCCTCAGCACAGCTGTAATGTATCCATTTTCAAAAACGCCTCTCCCCCTCCTCTCTTGCCTTCCTTTCTGTCCTTCCTGTAGCATTTGTATCCTGGAACATTAAGCTGCCAATTCTGTCCATCCTTGAGCCATGTTTCTCAAATTGCTACTATATCCCAGTCTCATTCCCTTAGTTCATCTGCCTTCTCTGTATGGAATGAATTTTATTTGCACTTTATAATGAATTACGGAACAATGTATTTGGTGACTGTCTAAATAGTAGTTTTTTCGCTCGAAGCAATTTATCAAACTTAAGAATTCTAATATCTTACAAAATAATTGGATTCTGCGACTTGTACAGAACTAAAAAAAAACTGAACTGATGTTGTGGTGATGTCCCCTCTAATTATACTGGTCCTTTCTAAAATGGTTTACCTTTTCAGACCTGTAGTTGAATAAATATCTCCATTTTAAAATAAATACTGAAGGTATTTACAAAGGTAAAAGTTTCAGCTTGTCCCATAGTTACTTGACATGGCCTGTTTAGATGAACTCATTGTTCATCTGTAGTTTGTGGCACATTTCTGAGGTGTTTAATATTGGTTGATTTCTGTTTATTCTACAACTTAGAAATGGATAGATAAAAAGGAATTTGATTATTTTGGGGATGTGGGATAACATGCACAAAATAATATATTGCTGGGATAATATAGAACATATTCTTTTGTACAGTGCTTTTATTTTTCAAAAATACAAGGCTGCATTGGCAAATTGATAGTGAGGAAGAAGCTGTTTGTTGCACGGATGCATTGGGGAGAAGACTTTGGCCATTGAGGACTCAGGAAGGAGCCAATTGCAGGCAGCTTGCTTTGGGGAGCAGGCCTGTGGGGAGGATTTGTTTGGGGAGGGAAGAGGTGTTAATTTGCAGCCATGCTAAACTCATGAATAGAGTAACTGCTGGCAGTCTGTGATGGAATCTTTCGCGGCATGCAATAAAGAAAGGTGGACGTTCAGACTAACAGCAATCATTGGCTGATTAGACTGTCAATGGGGATGATCTGCAACGAATTGGCTGTTTTAAGTATTGTCCATTCATATTGACAGATTATTCGGCCAACAAGCCAGGTCCAATCTTTAGCATTTAACATGGTCGCCTTTACAGGTTTGGGAAGAAAGTGAGGACTGCAGATGCTGGAGATCAGAGCTGAAAATGTGTTGCTGGAAAAGCGCAGCAGGTCAGGCAGTATCCAAGGAGCAGGAGAATCGACGTTTCTGGCATGAGCCGTCCCTTTACAGGTTTGGGAGTCGTGACACTCAAATTTTGTAAGCTGAGTCAACTGAGGGTTGTAATCTAACAATGCTACAGCATAAGGCAACACATTTGTGTGAAGCAGACTAGTTGGATGCATTGTTTTCATCACAGTTTTTGCCTGAGCACGTATTTTGATGTTGATAATGATTTTGAAGGAAGATAATAAGAGAATTTTTGCTCGGCAATCCTGTAATGTCGGACAAAGCAATCAAATGTGCATTGTTAGTAGTGAGACGGGGGCAATTAACTGGATGTGTAAAAGAATGGAATCAGTATGATCAGGCTATTGGAGAAGTAATAAGAGAATACCAAAATTAATTTTGAACTCAAAATTACACTATGTGTATGAGCATTACATCTTGGCTTGCAATAGTGATTGTGCAAAAACATGCAGAGCCAGTGCGAATGACGATGTCTATCTTTCAATAACTTGAACAAAGCAACCCATATCTTGTGGTTTCAAAAGTACAAATGCTGAGCTGTTGGTCATTATCAAGAATAGCAATGGCATTGCAGTTTTTGGTGAGTACACTTAGCTCAAATCTGGAAGTCATGGTGTGTTGAAAGAGCTCAAGACCCATGCTGATTGTCTTGCCAGGATCTATCAGTATGTTTGCATACTTGTATTTGTATGTGCAATCACACCCAGTCGTGGTGGACAATTAAACAAGAGGAGAAGGAGGCTCCACAAATAGCAATTAGGGGAACCCAGCATATCTGTGCAAAAAGCAAGGCTGAAGTATTTTTCACCCATCTTCATTCAGGCGTGCCAACTGGATGATCCATCTTGACCTCCGTCTGAAGTATCCAGCATCATATCTGGCTGTTTTCAACCAACTTGATTGACTTGACTGTGATTTCATGAGTTGGCTGAAGCTATTAGACAATGCAAGTATATACCCTGACAATATTCTGTAATAGTGCTGAAGAATTGTGCTCCAGCACTAGCTGCACCCTCTAGCCATGTTATGCTAGTGTAACTATTGCACAAGTATCTACTTGACATTATGGAATATTGTTCAGGTATGTCCTTGTGCACAAAAAGCACAACTCGTCCATCTCAGTCAATTACTGCCCTGTCATCCTTGGATGCTGCCAGACCTGCTGCGCTTTTCCAGCAACACATTTTCAGCTCTGATCTCCAGCATCTGCAGTCCTCACTTTTTCCTGTCATCCCACTCTCAATCATCAGCAAACTGATGGAAGGGGTCATTGACCGTACTATCAGGCGGCTCTTGCAAATAAATAACCTATTCAGTTTGAGTTCCATCAGGGCCACTTGGCTCATGATCTTATTGCAGCCTTGGTCCAAATATAAACACAAAATCTGAACGGAGATGAGGTGCGAATGATTGCACTTGACACGAAGGCAGCATTTGACTGTAGTGCAAAACAGAAGCCTGTGTGAAACGGAGAAAGCTCTCTGTTTCTTGGAGTCATACCTAGCACAAAGTACAATTGCTGTGGTTGTTGGAGATCAGCCAGTTCTACTCCATGACAGAAATGTAGTTAGCCCCACCATCTATAGCTGCTTCATCGATGACCTTCCCTTCAAAATAAGGTCAGAAGTAGGGATGCTCGCTGATTGCAGGTCTCGAAGCAGCTCTCGTCCAGGTCTTGCTGTGTTACGAACTACATCTACATTTGGAGTCACAAGTGGCAAGTAACATTTACACGACACACATCCTAGGCAGTGGCCATCTTGAACAAGAAACAATCTAACCATTGTACTTTCACATTCAATGGCAAGGCCATCACTGAATCCCTCACTAACCATATTCTGTCGGTTACCAGTGACCAGTAACTGAACTGGACCAGTTCACCTGTGCAAAAGCAGATCAGAGGCTGGGAATACTGCAGCTCACTAATTCACCTCGTGTCTTCCCATTACCGTACACAATTTACAAAGGCGTAAGTCAGGAATGTGTTGGAATAGTTTCCAATTCTGTGGTTGAAATTAGCTCCAATAGAACTCAATATTTCTCTGACTCCAGAACAAAACAGCCTGTTTGGTTTTCACTTCAGGCAACATAATCAACATTCTGTCCCTTCACCACTGATGTAAAATGGCAGCATTGTGTACAATCTACAAGAGGCACTGCAGTAATTCACCAATGTTCCTCTGACAGTACCTTCCAAACACATTCTTTTAGAAGATAGAAGTTGTAAGGATTTGGAGGCTTGTGACCAGTGGTGTGTCACAAGGATTGGTGCTGAGTCCACTGCTTTTCATCATTTATACAAACTATTTGGATGTGAACATATGAGATAGAGTTGTTAAGTTTGCACATGACACCAAAATTGGAGGTGGAGCGGACAGCAAAGAAAGCTACCTCAAAGTACAATGGAATCTTGATCAGATGAGCCAATGGGCTGAGGAGTGGCAGATGGAGTTTAATTTAAATAAATATGAAGTGCTGCATTTTGGGAAAGCAAATCTTAGCAGGACTTACATACTTAATGGTAAGGTCCCATGTGATATTGCTGAACAAAGAGACCTTGGAGTGCAGGTTCCTAGTTCCTTGAAAGTGGAGTCTCAGGTCGATGGGATAGTGAAGAAGGTGTTAATACGTTTCCTTTTTTTTTGGTCAGAGCATTGAATCGAAGAGTTGGGAGGTCGTGTTGCGGCTTTACAGGACATTGGTTAGGCTGCTTTTGGAATATTGTGTGTAGTTCTGGTCTCCCTCCTATCATAACGATGTTGTCCAATTTGAAAGGGTTCAGAAAAAATTTGCAAGGATATTGCCACAGTTGGAGGATTTGAACTCTGGGAAGAGGTTAATAGGCTGGGGCTCTTTTCCTTGGGACCGTCAGAGGGGTGTCCTTCGAGGTTTATAAAATTTTGAGGGACATGGATAAGGTAAATAGACAAGGTCTTTTCCCTGGTTTGGGGGAGTACAGAATTCGAAGGCATAGGTTTAGGGTGAGTGTGCCAAGATTTAAAAGGGATGCAAGGGGCAACGTTTTCACCCAGAGGGTTGTGCATGTATGGAATGAGCTGCCAGAGGAAGTGATGAAGACTGGTCCAATTGCAGCATTTAAAAGGCATCTGGATAGGTATTTGAATAGGTAGTGTTTAGACGGATATGGTCCAAGTGCTGGCAAATGGGACTCGATTAATTTAGGGAATCTGGTCAGCAGGGTTGAGTTAGACCAAAAGGTCTGTTTCCATGCTGTACATCTCTTTGACTCTCTGACAGCAGATGCATGGGCACTAAGCAGGTGCATGGGAACTAAATACCTGCAAATACATTTTCAAGTTTCTGCACCATGGATATGCACACCTGCACATAGACTACACATTCTCTTCATAATTTCAATTATAAATGCTTTGTCCAATATGGGCGGCATGATGGCACAGTGGTTAGCACGGTTGTCTCACAGCGCCAGAGACCCGGGTTCAATTCCCGCCTCAGGCAACTGTCTCTGTCGAGTTTGCACATTCTCCCCGTGTTAGCGTGGGTTTCCTCCAGGTGCTCCGGTTTCCTCCCACAGTCCAAAAATGTGCAGGTTAGGTGAATTGGCCATGCTAAATTGCCCCTAGTGTTAGGTGAAGGGGTAAATGTAGGGGAATGGGTCTGGGTGGGTTACTCTTCGGAGGGTCAGTGTGGACTTGTTGGGCTGAAATAATCTAATAAAAAAAACTGTAGATGCTAGAGGCTACGACTGAAGGGTCAATATCAGCAGTCACGTATTTCAAACAATAATTCCAGCCCACATTACAACTTTACCAGGAGGTGTAAAACATTATACAGAAACAACATAAGTTAAAAACATTGATGACTATTTTTCATAGATATTGCTCCATTTTTTTCCTGAGCAAATTGAATGAAATAAATTTAATCACACGTCCTTAAACTCTGCAGTGCTATTGTTCTTGGAGAAGTGGTGGTTCTGATGGTGGCTCTTGACATTTGTTTTGGAGATACTTTTGAGGATCTTTTCAAACACTTGATTGTTATCGGGCATACATCAATGGGTGTCATTCCATGCATGCACCACTCTTTGTGTGAGAAAGTTGCTCCTTGAGACCCTTTTAAATCTTTTTCCTCACACTTTAAAATTATGCCCTCAAGTTTTGGACTCCCCTACTGTAGGGAAAAGACCTTGCCTATTCACCTTATCCATACCTCTCATGATTTTATAAACCTCTATAAGGTCACCCTCAGCCTCCGATGTTCAAGTCTATCCAGCGCTTGGAACATAAGGGTGTTTCTCATTATAGAAAGATGAGGAGGAATTTATTCTCTGAGGGTTATGAGTCTGTGTGCAGCACTCTCTCAGAGAGCAGGAAAGGCTGGGTCATTTAGTATTTTCAAGGCTGGTCAAGGTTGGTTTTTGATTCACAAGAGAGTCAAAGTTTTGGGAGCGAGGCGGGGAAGTAGAGTTATCACTAGATTTACTGAATGGTGGAGAAGGTTCGACGGATGGAATAACGTATTCCCATTCCTTCAGATCTTATGACTTTTGTAATGGCATGTAACATGTATCATAAGTAGGCAATTCAATATATGATATGACTAAAATGTAACCATAGCTTATTAGATTAGTCATAAATTACAAAGATTCTTAGATTATCAACTCTACCATCTTTCAGACACTCATGTTTTATGGGGCTTCTCAGCCATTCCCTGTACAGATGGTCGTGTGCAAAGTGCCAAATTTTCCATCTTATAATGCATCCTGTTTACTTCTTCTTTCTTCTATTCTGAGGTGACAGTAATGCTGCACTTTTGTCATTGAGTAATAGCTGTGAGATTCCTCCTGAAGTTGTATTGTTTTATTTTCTGAAAACTTCAAAAATTTAAACTAAAAGTTCAGGTTTAAAATTTGCGACATAATTTTATTGTTGTTTCTTGATTGTCATTTGGTCAAGGCCATGGACTGCCTTCGTTAACAGTGTTGTGGGTGTACCTATCCCACATGGATTGTACTTTCAACCCCAAACCTTCTGAAGGATAATTAAGGATGAGCAGTGTTGATCTTTCCAGTGACGGTCCCATCTCATGACTGAATTTAAGAAACAAAGTGAGTCTTAGGTATGAAAACTCTTGATGGTTTCTTGGTTAAATGTCTTGGGGAACATGATCCAGGTTTGAAATTGAAAACTTTTGGGGAAGTGTAAATCGGGTTGAAATTTCTCTATGTAATCAGAATCTTATTTTAAACATTCACTTTATACTGAAGAAAGAAAGCCGGTCCTTTTTAAAATCCATGGAAATTAGATGTTTCCAAATCCTTGGTTAGATCTGTCTGAGGTGGATAGTGTCTCCAAAGTAAAGACAAGGAAAAGATATTCTTCTAAGTCACCAATCTCAGCGGGTAGCTCATTTCCAAGTCAGAAGATTAGATTGGTTCAGGGAAAGAAAGCAGTGAATGTAAATGAAGGGGTTATGTTTGGGATGGCAGATTTGAAGTTGTGGGGTGGTACAAAGTTTGATGCCTGACCTCAGCTTTTAAGACTTTGTCAGTTACAAAGATGTGGTGACCAAAAGTAAGGTATCCAAGTTTGCTGACAGTGCAAAGCTTTTTGACAAAGTCAACTGTGAGGAAGATGCAGAGAAACTGCAAAGGTACAAAGGTAGATTAAGAGTGGGAAAGGTGGTGACAAAGTATGCTGGGGGGATGAAAAAATTCATTCACTTTTAATGGAAAAAATGGAAAAGCAAAATCTTTGTGAAGGGTAGAAAAGATCAGCTATGTGAAAATGAACTCTTTTTATGGATGTAATATTTTTATTTCAGATTTCCAGCATCCACTGATTTTTTTAAGTCACAGAATCTGGGGATAGAGTGAAGTTAATGTGTAAGAACTAATTTATTGCCAGAGCAAGCCCAAGGGCCTTATGACACACTTGTCTTGACGTTTTTCCAATTTCTTTTTAACTTTGTTACATTCATTCTAGACTGTATACTCCTGTACAATCAAGGTTAACAATCCAATGTAGTACTGCAAAGATAATGTGTCGGACATTCTGTCTTGGACAATTGGATGAGTAGCTAAGTCAAATATTGCACACATTTTCATATGGATGTTAGTGGTTTCAAAAACTATTCATCAAAGAGAAGTAAGTCATTTTTGAATCCTGGTCAACATTTGTTCTTCAGCATACAGTACCTAAAATTACAATCTGGTCATTTGCTAATGAGAGACTGTGCAGTGTAGTAATTGCCTGTAGGCACTTCACAAGCAATAACTTAGTTTGCAGTGCTTCATTAAGTGTATGAAAAACACATTAATTGCAAGTTATTTTTGCCTCTTTTACGTGGAAAAAAAGATGAGGACCAGCTTTATGGCATTTGTATTGTAGTGTCTGAAGTATTTGAACTAGTCTGTTTACAACGTTGCTTCCTAAGGGAGATGGATTACTTTTCTACGATGTGAAATGTTGCTTCTCAAATCCTGATAAGTCATCAAATATTGAAAACTAAGTTTCTTTCATGCCCTGAACCAATCCTCTGGGTAATCCAAGCTGAAGGACCGGAAAAATTTCCGGCTGTAAGAGCTGCTCCTTTTTTTGAGGTATTTTAGGAGCTGGAGGTGATTTCCTCAAATTCCAGGAGCAGCAATTACTGTTTTATATGCTGTTGCATTGTTTTGGAACTTTGGAAAAAAAAAGTCAAAACAACAGCAGTTTTAAAAGGGAGAAGAGCAGACAAAGGAAGCACATGGTGAGGACAGTTCAGGAGAAAGGGAGAGGGAGAGGGAACGAACCTGCGCAGTTACTGCCTTTGCTGTGTTTGAATTCATGTGTCGCTGGACATCGGAGTGCATTGGGGAAAATTAACAAATAGTGAATTTCGCAACTAATCTTGGAGGAACCGGTTTGGGCGAAGTTCGCAACACAGATTCAGATAAGTTATTTGTTGTTTTAAGTCTGTCCAAGAGAAAGGCTGCAGTAGTGAGTATGTTTTTGGAGATAAGTCTCTTGACTAAACTTAAAATATAAGCCATAGCTCTTAATTTAACCTGGTGCAGGGTTTTGCAGAGGAATAGGATGGTGTTATTTTCTGGGTCTGTAGATTGTGAAGGAGCAAAAATGGCCTTTGCAGTGATATGTTCTTCTTGTCAGATGTGGGAGTTTAAAGAGAGTTGAAGGGTTACTGAGGATTATATCTGCCATAAATGCTGTTGGATGCGAATCTTATCAGATCGAGTGGATCAGTTGGAGAGACAAACAGAAGCGATGAGGAATTTGCAACAGCAACAGTATGTGATAGATGGCAGTTATAGGAAAGGGGGAAAGTCTCAGATACAGTCACATAGATGGGTTAACTCCAGGAAGGGTGAGAGAGGTCGGCACCTAGGTCAGGAGTCTTTTGTGGATATACCCATTTCAAACATGTATGCTGTTTTGGAAAATGTAGGGGGTGATGGATTCTCAGGGGAACGTAGCACGAACAGCCAAGTTTCTGGTATTGAGACTGGTTCTAAAGCAACGAGGGATACGTTGGCTTCCAAGAGATCAATTGTGTTAGGGGATTCTGTAGACCGAGGTACAAACAGACGTTGCTGTGGCCAGCAGAGAAAAAGCAGAATGATGTGTTGTTTCCCTGGTGCCAGGATCAAGGATGTCTCGGAGAGGGTGCAGAATGTTCTCACGGGGGGAGGGGCAAACAAGAGGTCATTGTCCACATTGGAACCAACGATATAGAAAGGGAAAAGGTTGAGATTCTGAAGGGAGATAACAGAGTTAGGCAGAAATTTAAAAAGGAGGTCCTCAAGAGTAGTAATATCTGGATTACTCCCAGTGCTACAGCTAGTGAGGGCAGGAATAGGAGGATAGAGCAGATGAATGCATGGCTGAGGAGCTGGTGGTATGGGAAAAGGATTCACATTTTTGGATCATTGGAATCTCTTTTGGGGTAGAAGTGACCTGTACAAGAAGGACGGATTCCACCTAAATTGGAAGGGGACCAATATACTGTCAGGGAAATTTGCTAGAACTGCTTGGGAGGATTTAAACTAGTAAGGTGGAGGGGAGGTGGGACCCAGGGAGATAGTGAGAAAAGAGATCATTCTGAGACTGGTACAGTTGAAAACAGAAGTGAATCGAACAGTCAGGGCAGGCAGGGACAAGGTAGGACTAATAAATTAAACTGCATTTATTTCAATGCAAGGGGCCTAACAGGGAAGGCCGATGAACTCAGGGCATGGTTAGGAACATGGGCCTGGGATAGCATGGCAATTACAGAAACATGGCTCAGGGATGGGTAGGACTGGCAGCTTAATGTTCCAGGATACAAATGCTGCAGGAAGGATAGAAAGGGAGGCAAGAGAGGAGGGGGAGTGGCATTTTTGATAAGGGATAGCATTACAGCTGTGCTGAGGGAGGATATTCCCGGAAATACATCCAGGGAAGTTATTTGGGTGGAACTGAGAAATAAGAAAGTGATGATCACCTTATTGGGATTGTATTATAGACCCCCTAATAGTCAGAGGGAAATTCAGAAACAAATTTGTAAGGAGATCTCAGCTATCTGTAAGAATAATAGGGTGGATGTGGTAGGGGATTTTAACTTTCCAAACACCGACTGGGACTGCCATCGTATTAAAGGTTTAGATGGAGAGGAACTTTAAGTGCGTACAAGACAATTTTCTGATTCAGTATGTGGGTGTACCTACCAGAGAAGGTGCAAAACTTGACCGACTCTTGGGAAATAAGGCAGGGCAGGTGACTGAGGTGTCAGTGGGGGAGCACTTTGGGGCCAGCGACCATAATTCTATTAGATTTAAAATCGTGATGGAAAAGGATAGACCAGATCTAAAAGTTGAAGTTCTAAATTGGAGAAAGGCCAATTTTGACGGTATGAGGCAAGAACTTTTGAAAGCTGATTGGAGACAGATGTTCTCAGGTAAAGGGACGGTTGGAAAATGGGAAGCCTTCAGAAATGAGATAACGAGAATCCAGAGAAAGTATAGGGTAAAAGGAAAGGCTGGCATGTATAGGGAATGCTGGATGACTAAAGAAATTGAGGGTTTGATGAAGGAAAAGAAGGAAGCATATGTCAGGTATAGACAGGAAGATCGAGTGAATCCTTAGAAGAGTATAAAGGTAGTAGGAGTATACTTAAGAGGGAAATCAGGAGGGCAAAAAGGACACATGAGATTGCTTTGGCAAATAGAATTAAGGAGAATCCAAAGGGTTTTTACAAATATATTAAGGACAAAAGGGTAACTAGGGAGAGAATAGGGCCCCTCAAAGATCAAAGCTGAAACTTTATTGCTGGAACAGCACAACAGGTCAGGCAGCATCTAGGGAACAGAAGATTCGACGTTTCGGGCACACGCCCTTCTTCAGGAATGAGCAGAGAGTGTTCAGCAGGAGAAGATAAAAGGTAGGGAGGAGGGACTTGGAGGAGGGGCGTTGGAAATGTGATAGGTGGAAAGAGGTCAAGGTGAGGGTGATAGGTCGGAGTAGGGTGGAGGCGGAGAGGTCAAGAAGAAGACCTTTTATCTTCTCCTGCTGAACACTCTCTGCTCATTCCTGAAGAAGGGCGTGTGCCCGAAACGTCGAATCTTCTGTTCCCTAGATGCTGCCTGACCTGTTGTGCTGTTCCAGCAATAAAGTTTCAGCTTTGATCTCCAGCGTCTGCAGACCTCACTTTTCCCCTCAAAGATCAGCAAGGCGGCCTTTGCATGGAGCCACAGAAAATGGGGGAGATACTAAATGAATATTTTGCATCAGTATTTACTATGGAAAAGGATATGGAAGATATAGACTGTAGGGAAATAGATGGTGACATCTTACAAAATGTCCAGATTACAGAGGAGGAAGTGCTGGATGTCTTGAAACGGTTAAAGGTGGATAAATCCCCAGGACCTGATCAAGTGTACCCTAGAACTCTGTGGGAAGCTTGGGAAGTTGTTGCTGGGCCTCTTATTGAGATATTTGTATCATCAGTAATCACAGGTGAGGTGCTGGAAGACGGAGGTTGGCAAACGTGGTGCCACTGTTTAAGAAGGGTGGTAAAGACAAGCCAGGGAACTATAGACCAGTGAGCCTGACCTCAGTGGTGGGCAAGTTGTTGGAGGGAATCCTGAGGGACAGGATGTACAGGTATTTGGAAAGGCAAGGACTGATTCGGGATAGTCAACACGGCTTTGTGCATGGGAAATCATGTCTCACAAACTTGATTGAGTTTTTTGAAAAAGTAACAAAGAAGATTGATGAGGGCAGAGCAGTAGATGTGATCTACATAGACTTCATTAAGGCTTTCGACAAGGTTCCCCATGGGAGACTGATTAGCAAGGTTAGATCTCATGGAATAAAGGGAGAACTAGCCATTTGGATACAGAACTGGCTCAAAGGTAGAAGACAGAGGGTGGTGGTGGAGGGTTGTTTTTCAGACTGGATGCCTGTGACCAATATAGTGCCACAAGGATCGGTGCTGGGTCCTCTACTTTTTGTCTTTTACATAAATGATTTGGATGCAAGCATAAGAGGTACAGTTAGTAAATTTGCAGATGACACCAAATTTGGAGGTGTAGCAGACAGCGAAGAGGGTTACCTCAGATTACAACAGGATCTTGACCAGATGGGCCAATGGGCTGCGAAGTGGCAGATGGCGTTTAATTCAGATAAATGTGAGGTGCTGCATTTTGGGAAAGCAAATCTTAGCAGGACTTCTACACTTAATGGTAAGGTCCTAGGGAGTGCTGCTGAACAAAGAGACCTTGGAGTGCAGGTTCACAGCTCCTTGAAAGTGGAGTCGCAGATAGATAGGATAGTGAAGGCGGCGTTTGGTATGCTTTCCTTTATTGGTCAGAGTATTAAGTACAGGAGTTGGGAGGTCATGTTGCGGTTGTACAGGACATTGGTTAGGTCACTGTTGGAATATTGCGTGCAATTCTGGTCTCCTTCCTATCAGAAAGATGTTGTGAAACTTGAAAGGGTTCAGAAAAGATTTACAAGGATGTAGCCAGGGTTGGAGGATTTGAGCTACAGGGAGAGGCTGAACAGGCTGGGGCTGTTTTCCCTGGAGCATTGGAGGCTGAGGGGTGTCCTTTATAGAGGTTTACAAAATTATGAGGGGGAATGGATAGGATAAATAGGCAAAGTCTTTTCCCTGGGATTGGGGAGTCCAGAACTAGAGGGCATAGGTTTAGAGTGAGAGGGGAAAGATATAAAAGAGACCTCAGGGGCAACCTTTTCATGCAGAGGGTGGTACATGTATGGAATGAGCTGCTAGAGGAAGTGGTGGAGGCTGGTACAATTGCAACATTTAAGAGGCATTTAGATGGGTATGTGAATTGGAAGGGTTTGGAGGGATTCGGGCAGGGTGCTGGCATGTGGGACTAGATTGGGTTGGGATATCTGGTCGGTGTGGACAGGTTGGACCGAAGGGTCTGCTTCCATGCTGTACATCTCTATGACTCTATGACTCTTTATCTATTATTTAAGTTAAATAATTATTAATGTAAATCTTTAGCAACAATGCCCTCTGTACCTTTATCCAGATCAAATGTGCTTATCTGCTGTTCACTATTTCTTTGAACAAATGAATTTTATAACAAAAATAGAAATTGCTAGAGAAACTGAGCAGGTCGAGCAACATCTGTGGAGAGAAAACAGTTAACAGATTTACGTTAAATAATTCTTTGGTGCTTCAGTTCTTTAGTTCCAGGAGAATTTGGTAAGGTTCTTGCTCTGGTCATCAAGTCTAATTGTGCATAATTTCACAGTGAGATGTAGCCAAAGTTCAATTTGAAATGCCTCTTGAAGGATTTCACTCAAAGTTTATTCTGCAAAATTTCTCTCTCACTTATTTTGATCTTGACTTGAGCTGTGAGTTCCGTTGCCCATCCCTATGTTGTAGAAGAATAGAAGACAAAACAGCAGAATTAGACCATGTGGCCCATTGTGTGTGCTCCATTATTTGATTATGGCTGATATATTTCTCAAACGTATTCTCCAGCCTTCCCCCTGTAACAATTGATTCGCTCACTAATCAAGAACCTATCTATCTCTGTCTTAAATTCACTCAATGACTTGACCTCCATAGCCTTCTGGGGCAAAGACTTCCACAGGTTTGTCACCCTCTTACTGAAGAAATTCCTCCTTCTCTTAGTTCTAAAGGATCAAGCCTTCACTCTGGATCCTTGTCTGTCCTGTTAGTGGCAATATCTTCTCCGTGTCCACTCAATCCTCTCCGTATGCTGTAAGTTCAGTGAGATCCCCCTCATCCTTCTAAACTCCACAGATTAGAGACCCAGAGTTCTTAACTTTCTTTATATGGCAAGCCCTTCATCCTGAGATCCTTCTTATAAACCTCCTCTAGACCTTCTTCAATGTTGAAGGTGAAGGGCTCTTGCCCGAAACGTCGATTCTGCTGCTCCACTGATGCTACCTGACCTGCTATGCTTGACCAGCACCGTACTCTTAACTCTGATCTCCAACATCTGTGGTCCTCACTTTCTCCTCCAACGTTAGCACATCCTTTCTCAGATACGGGGCCCAAGATTGCTCTCAATATTCCAAATGTGTGACTAGCATCTTATACAGCATCAGCAGTACATATTTGCTGTTGTATTCCAGCCCTTTTGAAATGAGTGTTAACATTGCATTTGTCTTTGTAACTGCCTATTGAACCTGTCAATTAATTTTAAGAGAATCCTGATCTGGGACTCCTAAGTTCCTTTGTGCTTCAGATGTCTTGACACCTTTCCCCATTTAGAAAATGATATGCAGTTTTATTCTTCCTACCAAAGTGCATAACCTTACCCTTTCCCACATTGTATTCAATTTGCCACTTCTTTGCCCACTCATCCCTTAGCAACAGTGCCCTCAGTTCCTTCATCCAGGTTGTGTGATGTGCTTATCTGCTGTTCACTGTTTCTTTGAACAAATTAATTTTATATCAAAAACAGAAATTGCTGGAGAAACTCAGCAGTTCTCACATCATCTGTGGAGAGAAAACAGTTAACATTCAATGACACGTCAGAATGGTCCAATTCTTGATGTCAAACAAGTGAATAATTTATAAACAATGAAGCAGTTGGGAGAGATAGTTGGGAGAGGTTAAAGCTGGCTGTCTTGAACATATATGTGAAAGCTAATGCTATGTTTTCAGAAGATGTTGCCAAGGGGCAGCCTACAGTGTTAGATCTGGCTCAGTAGTGGCACTGGAGCCTCTGAGTTGTAATGTTTTCGGTGCAAGTTTCCACTTCAGGGCCTGAGTGTAAACATCAAGACTGATACTCAGTATTGGAAAACTATTCCTCTTGAGTTGCCAATTTTGAAGAAATTGAATAACTGAGACCCCACATACTTGTGTGGGTGGATTTAAAAGATCTCCAGGCACTATTCTGAGAAAGATCAAAGAACGTATCTCGGTGACCTGTTCAATGTTTATCCCTCAATCAACATCGCAGAACCAAAGCTTACCTAGTCATTTGTACAAGGCTGTTTTTGAGAGTTTGCTATGGCTAAGATGACTCCTGTATCTCCTACATCACAATGATATTTCATGAGCTTTCAAGTATCTGAAGCACCTACTGGCTGTGAAAATCACGAAAATAAATGCATATTGTAAAGATCCTCGGCCCACCTGTCTTTCCCCATGAACAGAAATCCACTCCATCAATATCCTGGGCAAATCTATTGACCAAAAATAGGATGTGCCATATAAATATGGTGGCTTCAGGAGTAGGTCACTGGCTAGGAATACTGCAACAAGTAACGTGCTACATTTCTCACCAGTGCCTGTAACAAACCTCTAAGGTACAAGTCAGAAATATGATTGAATATTTTGTACTTGTCTAGCTGAGTGAGTTTTAATTATTTTCGAAGTTTGACTGCTGTCAGGGGAGCTTGTTGACAGCACCTTCCAAACACACAACTTCTATTTCTTTGAAAGACAAGGCCAGCAGATGTAAGGGAACTCCATCACCTTCAAGTTCGCTCCAAGCCACTCACCACCCTGACTAGAAACTATATCATTGTTCCTTCAGTGTTATTGGATCAAAATGCTGCAATTCTCTGCCTGATAGCATTGTGGGTCTGCAGCGGTTCAAGAAGGCAGCTCACCACTTTCTTCTCAAGGGCAATTAGGGACAGGCATTAAATGCTCTTCCAGCCAGTGATGGCCACATTCCACAAGTGAATAATAATTTGAAAAAAACTTTCAGTGAACGCCAGTTTCATGACATGAGAGTGGGTCACTGGCATTGCAAGTAATACACTGTCAATGATAAATGGATTAGAATGAAACCAGGTGAGTGCAGTCTTATTTCTTATAACAGAGAGGGATTGGAGATAAGGGTATGTTTGGTCATGAGGCCAAGGAAGGGGGGATAGTTTACCTTTAATGCATTCACATAAGGTGTGATTGGTAAGACAAATTTCAGTCCTGTTGCAGGGGTGAAAACCTAGTTATGGAGTTTCAGGCCTGGAGTTTCAATAAAGTGGGTGGTAACAATCTATCCAGGATGGTTTTCAAGTATGATGGGGGTCAGGGGATATTTCCTGAGACAATTAGTAGCATAAATTTCAAACAGAGGGACAGTGCCTGAAGGAAGTGAATCGGTAGCAATGTCAGCTAACAGGTGGACCAACAATGAATATTGCATATCCAGTTTGAGAATATGGTCAAGGGAGCAAGAGATGATTGTCATGGGCAAGGTGGACTCAGGTGGGGTGGGGTTTGGGGGTGTGATGGAGAAGAAAGATGGTGTACGAAGAGTAGTGAGAGAAAGAAACAAATTCAGGCCTATACACACAGTGGTTCACTAACTTGGATAAAATCACCGGGTCTGTCCAAAACTCATTGGGTCTTTGAGTGTTAAAAGAGCTGTATTGTTGCAGCTGTCAGTCTGCAACAAAGTTGAGCACTGCAGCTGTTGGAAATCTGAAATAGCAATGGAAATTGTTGCAGAAACTTGGCAGATCTGGCAACATCTGTGGAGAGAAAGCAGAGGCAGCTTTTAGGTTCCAGTGCTCCTTCTTTAAAACTGAACGTGTTGTAAGATCTATTAATTGTATGCACCATAGAATATTTGACATTGAACTAATCTCACCTGCCAGCTCTGTCAAATTCAGTGTCTGATATGGTTGGCATGGACAAGTTGGACTGAAGGGTCTGTTTCCATGCTGTATGACTGTGCGTATACTCCAAATATATTCTGGACAGTTTAAACGTTATGAAGTACGTTGTACTTAACAAACTAAACTGATCTATATTGCATTTAATATGATGTCAGTTCTGGACTGGTACATAATGTACCTTTGTATATGTCACGTGAAATGTACATGCTGTAGAAAACAATGTGACGATGTGTCCTGGTATTTTGTTCTGGAAGCGAATCATTGGGTAGACACTTTTTTGAGAAGGTGCTGTCAGGGTAGCTTGTTGAGTTACTGCAGATTTTCTTGCAGATGTTACACATTGCTACAACTTTGTGTCAGCGGTGAAGAAAGTTGATGCTGAAGATGGTGACTAAGATGCCAGTCAAACAGGCTGCTTTGTCCTGGATGCAGTCAAACATAAAAGTAAGAGGTACTTGGACTTTGGTTGCCTTATCCCATATGGTTACGTTCTTTTCAGCTCATTACATATGCATGCATGGGTAAGACACCAAGTTTTGTGGGCAGGCAGAAAGTCCTGCACTTTGTTGGGACCTTCAAGGTTTCAACTCTGGATTCAATATTGAATAAAAACCTGGACAAGCAAATAGCGATGCTCTGCTTAGAGCACAGTTCCTCCAGAGGGTCTCCTGAAGGCTGTTCAAGAGAGATTGGGTGTCCTTTCCTCTCAGAGTACAACATGAGACCATTCTGACTATGAAGGCAACCAGGTTATGTATAGCAATGAGGCCAGTGCCTCTTCGTAACTCAAAAGAACCTGCCTCTAATGTCATATGGTGATAACTGATCCACTGAGCTCTTCCAGGGTGTGTACCACTGTATACTGGAAGCGACATATCCCTTGGTGTGAGAATTAACAGTGTAAAATTGTCATTACAAATAAAACTGTCACACAGAAAAGTGGATGCCAGGTAATTCCATCAGATGTCTTGTGCACTTACTTTCTGTTGGTTGTTCCAGCTCCCAGTATAGCACGACTGGCATTGCAGTGGTATTGCTCCTCTAACAGTTTTTGGCCAATGTTAAGACCCAGGATTTGGATTTTGGTGACTTGGTGCTGGTCAATGAATGTGAAGGGGAAATGGCTTCACTCTGTCTTAATGAAGATGGTTATTGCTTGGAATTTGTATGGTGTAAAGGCTGAATGTTATCCAGGTTTTGTATTTAGACACAGGCCACATCAATATGTGTGTAGTTGTAAATGGTTCTGAACATTGTCCAACAGTAACAAATATGCCCACATTTGGGCTTATGATGAATGGAAGACTATTGCTGAAGCAGCTGAAGATGCTTGAGCTGAGGACACTATCCTGAGGAACTCCTGCAATAATACCTTCCGACTGAAATGATTGGGGTTCAACAAACACAACCATCTTCTTTTGTGACTGCAACCAATAGAGGTTTTTTTACCCCTTGATTCCCATTGATTTCAATTTCACCAGAACTCCTGGATGCCATACTTAGTCAAGAGATGCTTTGCTGTCTCAGGCAATCGCTCTTACTTCACCTCTGGAATTCAATACAGGCTAATATGATGGTCAGTTTCCAATAAAACAGCAGTGAGGTAAATCATGAGTTAATATGCTTTATGGTTTGCTTAGAACCAGAAGAATTTCTCCACTATCCTTGGAGGTGGAGCGTTGTTTTTCAGACTGGAGGCCTGTGACTAGTGGAGTGTCTCAAGATTTGGTGCTGAGTCCACTACTTTTCGTCATTTATATAAATGATTTGGATGTGAGCATAGGAGATACAGTTTAAAAGTGGACAGTGAAGTGGTTATCTCAGAGTACAATGGGATCTTGATCAGATGGGTTAATGGGCTGAGGAGTAGCAGGTAGAGTTTAATTTAGACAAATATGAGGTGCTGCATTTTGGAAAAGCAAATCATAACAGTACTTTAACACTTAATGGTAAGGTCCTGGGGAGTGTTGCTGATCAAAGAGACCTTGGAGTGCAAGTTCATAATTCCGTAAAAGTAGAGTCACAGGTAGGTAGGATAGTGAAAAAGGCATTTGGTATGCTTTCCTTTATTAGACAGAGCATTGAGTACAGGAGTTGGAAGGTTATGTTGCAGCTGTACAGAACATTGGTTCAGCCACTTTTGGAATATTGTGTGCAGTTCTGATCTCCTTCCTATTGGAAGGAAGTTGTGAAACTTGAAAAGGTTTACAAGAATATTGCCAGGTTTGGAGGTTTTGAGCTACAAGGAAAGGCTGAATAGGCTAGCGCTGTTTTCTCTGGAGCTTCTGAGGCTGAGGGGTAATCTTATAGAGGTCTATAAAATCATGAGGGGCATGGATAGGATTAATAGACAAGGTCTTTTCCGTGGAATCGGGGAGTCCAGAACTAGAGGGCATCGCTTTTAGGTGAGGGAGGAACGATATAAAAGAGACCTCAGGGGCAACTTTTTCATGCAGAGGGTGCTGTGTGTATGGAATGAGCTGCCAGAGGAAGTGGTGGAGGCTGGTATAACTGCAGCATTTAAAAGACATCAAGATGGGTATATGAATAGGAAGGGTTTAGAGGGATATGGGCCAAGTGCTGGGAAATAGGGACTAGCTTAAGTTTGGATATCTGGTCAGCATGGACGAGTTGGACCAAAGGGCCTGTTTCCGTGTTGTACCTCGCTATGATTCTCAGTATCATTGCATGTTTTACATTCATCTAAGGAGGCAAGTTTGATATTAATTGAATTGTGACATGTACAACGACATGTCCACCAATGTTATGTGCACAAGTCTCAGCATGTGGCTTGAACACATAGGCTTCTGGTCAAAGACAATAAGCAAACTTTGAGCCATGCAAGACTTCAACTAATCTGATAGTTGAATCTTGATGGTACAAAGAAAAATTGACTATAAACAATGTTGTTTGTCCTAAATCAAAAGTGTCATCTGAAATTAACAACTTATTCTTCCGAACACTTGTGTTTGATTTAAAAAAAAATTAATAGTTTAAAGTAGACTGCTGGCACTTAAGTGGAGAAGCATCCAGTTTGAAGCTGGATTAATACAATAATTCTCTTTGAAAAATGACAAAGAAATAAATTATTTCCACAGAAGCTATCTTATTTCAAGTGTGGAATTATTGTTGAATAACTTACGTTGAACATGGAGGGAATAGTGCTTTAGTCAAAAATCTGCTGTTATCAACTGTATCTTTTAAAAGTTTTTATTTAATTGAAAACAGTTCCACCTGAAGTCTGACCTGCAGTGGAAAGAAAATCCGCAAGAAAAATTGAATTCATATACTTACAGGCGAGAGTGTGGTACTGGAAAAGCACAGCAGGTCAGGCAGCATCTGAGGAGCAGGAGAATCGACGTTTCGGGCAAAAGTTCTTCATCAGGAATGAGGCTGTGAGCCGAGGGGGTTAGTTCTGAGCCCATCCACCTTGGCTCACAGCCTCATTCCTGATGAACAGCTTTTACCCGAAACGTTGATTCTCCTGCTCCTCGGATGCTGCCTGACCTGCTGTGCTTTTCCAGCACCACACTCTCAACTCTAATCTCCAGCATCTGCAGTCCTGACTTTCGCCTTCATGTACTTGCAGGCTAGTAATTTTGTTTGCTAACCAGCAACTCATCAAAGTAGCAATTCAGTTAAATTTGACTGTGGTACCTCAACTACATATGTTCACCATTGTGTCATTTTCTTAAGTATCCTGATTCAGTTAGAATTTATTAAAATTTAAAATATGCTACTAGTCCAAACACTTCCTTTAACTGTAAATGTGACCACAGTGTAATGGGCGGAGACATGTAAGAACTCCTTTTATAAAACTAAAAGCCATGGATGCTCAAGATCTAAAGCAAAAACGGAAAGTACTGGAGAAACTCAGCAGGTTTGGTAACATTTGTGAAGGGGGCTTTGAGGAAGAGAATGAGACATGTAGTTGGTGCTCAGAGAGCGGGGAAAAAGAAGGGGAAGCAGACAAAGGGATTGTTGACAGTAAGCCAAGGAAGAAGTAAATGTTGAGCAGGTGATAATGGGAAGTGTAAATAGTTGTAAATAGATTGGCTATGCTGAAAGTACACCATACAGAACAGGCTCTGGGGTTTGGGGGTGGGCAGTGAACATGGAGGGAACGGTCCCTATGGAATGCTGACAAGGCCAGTGGGGGGGCATGGAATTATGTGTGTGGTAGTAGCCTTCTGCTGGAGGTGGCAGCACTTGTGGCTTAGAATTCCTCAATTGTGGTCAGAAGAATTTTCGATCCAATAAAAAGGAGACATTGTACTTGATTCTTGGGAGTGAGTTAAACTCAGTGTCATTGTGGGGGAATTAGAGAACAATGATCTTTGTATCCCAAAACTTTAGATTGGCTATAGAAAAGAGCAAGAAGGAATCCAGAGGAAGAGTATTTAATCGTGGAGAGCCAATTACTAATGCGGTGCAGACAGATCTGGCTCAGATGAACTGGAATCCAAAATTGGTAAATCCAGCTAAAAACGAACAATTGACTCCCTTTAAAAAGGAACTGTTGTGCATATAGTCAAGGTACATTTCCAGCAAGTGGAAAGCTAAAACAAATAAATCCATATGTCCTTGGTTGTTGAAAAGCATGCCTTACATTCATCCAAAGAGGCAAGTTTGATACACTCGAATTGTGACGTGTGCAACAAAATGACCACCAATGTCGTGTGCACAAGCCTCAGAATGTGGCTTGAACATATGAGGTTCTGTTCAGACAGGAAGTGACCAAACTGATGTGTTGAACCTTGATGACACAAAGATAAGTTGACTTTAAACAATGTTGTTTGTCCAAAGTAAAAAGTGTCAACTGAAATTAAGAACTTATTATTCTGTACGTTTGTATTCAGAAATTTGCTTTCTTCAGTAGAATGAGATTCGTAGTTTGTTGAAGCAAAAATAGGTATATACGACAAAGTCTGGTAATTAACACAGTTGAGAATTGGGCCCCATATTGAAGATTGGGGACAGGATTTGGGGGCAAAAGCAAATGGCTTATGAGAAGAGTCTGGTGGCTACTATAAAAGAGAATCCAAATATTGTTTGCAGATACATTAATAGCAAAAGGGTATTAAAGGGAAGAATAGGCCATTTTTCGCCCTGGAAGGGATTTATTTATTGGAAGCACCTATCTTTACTGAGTAAGAAGGGGCTGGCCAAGTCTTGCTGCAAAAAGAGGCAGTTGAAACACTAGATGAAGTTAAAATTTCACAAGGAGGAGGGAGGAGACAGGTTGGTTGTGCCTAAAGTTAATAAGTCATGAGGATCAGATGAGTTGCTTCAAAAGATATATTGTGGGAAATGAGTTAAAACTGTGGATATGGTTTTGCCAGAGTGCCGAAGAAATTGAGTTGTTGTACCCTTTTCCAGAAGAGGATGCAAGGATAAACCCAACAAATACAGGTAGTTTAATACAGTTTAACCTCAATGGTGGCAAAGTTAATAGTCAATTGAGAATATGGGTATACTGAAGAAAAACCAGAATTGAATTTTAAGGGCAAAATGTGTTTAACTGACTTGCTGGAGGTCTTGATGAGGTAACTAAGAGGATTGATGGAGGTATACCAACTTTGAAAAAACAAGAGATAAAGAAAAGGACCACTTCAAGATGGCCTGAGTGAAATTGACTAAGTGACAGGAAACAGTTGGGGTGAATTGTTTTTTTCAGAGTGAACAAAGGTTTAGAGTTCGCTTTACTGGGATTGATTTTGGGATCCCTGCTCCACTTGATGTATGTTAATGCAGTAGACTCTGCTGAGTAGGGCACCAATTCCAAGTATTTGGCTGACACGAAATTCACAAGTATTGTGAACTGTGATAAATCTAAGAATAAAATTTAAAATGAGGCTTTGCCTGATGGAATAAGCAGAGAAAACTAAGAGGACACATAGCACAGAGATCTATAAGTGATTCTTTTACGCTGGAAGAACAGAAAATGCAAAATGAAGAGTGCATGTCAAAGGTAGGTGCAGAAGCAAAGGTGGCAGGGTAGGCTCAGTGTGCCATTAAAAGGCATTCAAAATAGAGCCATAGAGTACAAAAGTAAGTTAAACCTAGATAAAATATTAATTTGGCTTCAACCGGAATACCATGTCCAGTTTTGGCCACCAGATTTTAAGAATGGTATGCAGGCTTCTCCGAGCGTAGAAAAGATGCATGTGAATAGTTCCTAGGATAATGAACATTAATTCTGAAGATAGTTAGAGAAGTTGGGACTCTACTACTCGAAGATTGAGAGGGGAGTTGAGAGGGATGTTGAAAATCATAAGTCTAGTAAAGGTGCAATCGTTCCCCGTGGTGGAAGAATTGAGAACGAGAAGACATGGATTTAGGGAAATTTGTAGGAAAAAACAATGTCAACATGATTTTTTTGATGCAGTTTTTCGAATTTGGAATGCACTTCTTGTCTGATAAAATGCAGGCAGGGTCAGTTCGGCTTTTTTTAAAAAAAAAAAAGAACTGGATCATGGTCTGAAGAGGGAAGATGTTCCAGAACTGCTGGCAAGTGGCAGTGGATAAATTGTTCTTGCAGAGAGCTGATACAGGCTCAGTGGGCCACATGGTTTCTCTCTGTGCTGCAACCATTCTGTGATTCTTTGGAATTTGTTTCACATTTCTGTGATAACTGGGCTCGTGCTGTGTTTGGAAACTAAAAAGATTGAATGGAAATCATTGAGTTTTAAAACAACAGTTGTGAAACTGTCACCCATTCTGAAGACACTGATGTTTTGTATGTGGTGGTGACAGAAAAATCTTTTGAGAGCTAATTGTTTTGATCCTGTCTGTCGATCAGATAAAATGTTTGTGCTGAAACAACCGGACACTGTTCCGACAGTCTTTTCAAGGTTTCAATTAGATAATGTTCTTTTTATGTGTTCTTTACTATAAAGTTTTGTACACAGCACACCTTTTTCTTCTCAGTTTTTTCCTATTACAGATCAGTATAACAAATGGAATCCTATATGCAGCGTGTAGCATAATTCTCTTACTCGCTTCACTGCTCTCCACCCACATTTTTTTCTATCTTTTATATAAACACAGATACACAGCAGTGCTATGCTTTCTGCTCAAATGGGGCACTCCTGCTTGAAGTATGCCATTGTGGGATAAAGTTCATCTTTGACGTAATACTGTTGACCTTCCTCAGCTGTGGCATTTTTGTTTTTGCTGCAAACACGTGTTTGTCATTATGCAGCGTTTCTTGCCTCAAGTATGGGCAACAGTCCAGGAAAATAACCTCTGAGTTAGAAAAAAATCTAGATCTATTCAGAGCAGGGAAGAAAAATACTGTCAATTTATTTTGACACGAGGGACTGAAGATGACTTGTAATATTATTCATGCCATTGTGGACTGAAAAATAAAATTAAGTAATCGGATAGATTAAATCCGCAATGAAGGAAGAAACTGGGTTTATTTTGAGTGACTAATCCAAAAGCAGAAGGGGTACAATTTTGTTTTGATTTGGAGATGCCGGTGTTGGACTGGGGTGTACAAAGTTAAAAATCACACAACACCAGGTTATAGTTCAGAAGGTTTATTTGGAAACTCTAGCTTTCGGAGCACTGCTCCTTCATCAGGTGGTTGTGGAGTATAAGATCTTAAGACACAGAATTTATAGCAAACATTTACAGTGTGTAGCAACTGAAATTATATATTGAAAAAGCCCTGGATTATTTGTTAAGTCTCTCATCTCAACATGAAACCAACATGGCCATTCTAAAAGATGAGAGACTTAACAAACAATCCAGGTCTTTTTCAATATATAATTTCAGTTGCTACACACTGTAAATGTTTGCTATAAATTCTGTGTCTTAAGATCTCATACTTCACAACCACGTGATGAAGGAGCAGCACGCCGAAAGCTAGTGCTTCCAAATAAACCTGTGGGACTATAACCTGGTGTTGTGATTTTTTTTTGGTTTGTCTCCTGCCGATGGGGTTTTGTTCAAGTTCGTTCTTAGTTAACTTATTTTCTTTCTCCTCATAAAGTGGAGAACTGAGATATTGCTTCACTGGTTAGAGGTGCATTTTCTGTCCAAAGCACTTGTGCTTGTTATTAGGCAGCTTGTCTGGGCTCCAAGTTTGTCCTCTGCCAATTTCTGGTAACTGATTTGCCATCTATTTGTTAAATAAATACTGACAGAGAAGACTGCTCTGGCTTTCTTAGTCCATCAATTCAAAAATGGCTGATAGTTCTTATCTTCCAACAGTTCGTCAAAGAATTTTGTTTTCTCTTCTACAAACTAATGTTTATTTCATGTGTTGATAATTCTTAGTGTGACTAATACGAAATGTAAATTTGCTTTTTATTAGTTTCAACATGTGTACTTTTGCCATATCCATATGGTTAGCTTGAATTTTGTTCCAGGTTTTTAATGCGGGTTATACAGCTAAATCTCTGATTCCTTCATAGTTCACTCTTCTGTTACTTTAATTTTATAGGACATATTCAAGCTATCGAGACTTGTGTGCAATTTTATATGGCAGTTTGTTCTGATCAGGAATGCATTGGGAAAAGGTGGTGCAAATAAATTCAAAAGTAACATTTGAAGGAGAATTTGATGAAAAACCAAGTTTAAAAAAGAACAGGTCTTTAAGGAAGGACCAATTAGACATTTATACTAACAAGCCAATGGAGGCATACCAGGCCAAATAGCTTCCTCTTAGGATGTAAGACTACAATTTATGATTCTGAATGATCATGTAAAGTTTAATCTTTTAAGCATGCTTTCAAATATCTTAGCTAATGATTTCGATCTGGTCTTCATGCTTATTTAACTATTTTCATAATGTTTTCTTTCAGTAAGCTAACTTTTGGATTGTTTGTTATGTTTGAATCATGGTTGTTGCAGATGGTGTCCTTTTATAAATAAACTTTGCTTTGGAGAACACTGGTGGTGAGTTCTTCATAAATTAAAATTAGTGTCTGTGCATTGATTACTTTTTTTGATTACAAGCCGAATTATGAGGTTTTAAGCATTCTGTGGATCTGCTGATTCTATCTTGTCAAGAGTGATATTGTAAACTGAATAGATGTGTGTTTGTCCGTTTAAGAATTACGTACATATAATCTAACAATAAGTGTTATCTTGATTGGTTCAAGCAATGTTACCTTTGGAAATATTCTCTTAATTCTGTTTGTCAGTCTGTTGTTTGAGATTTTTTTTCTGTTCTGAAGCATATCATTCCTTTGTATTCTTAAATGCAACCAGGATGTTCCGTTCTTTGGAGCAAAATCTCTCACTACACCTTTTGTAATATTGCTGCAAAGAACCTCATGGCCACTTTTCATCATGCTGCAGCCTTTGCATCCTTTATCCATAACTGCCAGTTGCCCTGAACTATTGAACAAATGCAACTTGTGTTAGATATCTTTATCAAGAACAATTTTGTTGAATTACTGTATTTGCTTTTATAGTTTTATCTAACTTGATTATTTTTGATCTCTTTAATAATGGTAATGTAATTTATTTTGGATCAAACACACAAGTGACTTGTGTCTTTATGTTATAATGTTAGCCAATTTGTACTACATTTTGATTTTAACAATGACCGAGAAGCAAAACTCCTGTCCCCATTCAGTAGACCTCTACCAAAATTTGATTCCCTATTTATAGCTCTTTGGGTGTCAGAGGATGTATATCTTGTATAAGAAAGTAAATTTGTTATGACATTTGTTCTTGAAGCTGGGATGATGAGGTTTGTGGAAGTAAGTCATCTAATTTGATGAAATGATTTAGATAAGGGTATGACAGTAACTAAATGATCAGGGTTAAACTGTGTTAAACAAGGTTAAACAATCAAATGTTGATTTGGAAGAGATAATGGCATAATAATAATGCCATGGGATTGTGATAATCCAGGGCATCATAGATTCAAATCCTTTTTGGCAGATGATGAAATTTGAATTCGCCAAAATCTAAGGTATTGAAAATTGCTGGTCTAATGATAGCCATGTAATCACTGTTGATTAGATTAGATTTCCCACAGTATGGAAATAGGCCATTCAGCCCAACTAGTCCACACCGACCCTCCGAAGAATAACCCACCCAAGCCATCCCCCTACCCTATATATACCCTCACTAATGTACCAGAACTATGGGCAATTTAGCATGGCCAATTCACCTGACCTGCACATCTTTGGATTGTGGGAGGAAACCCATGCAGACATGGGAAGAATGTGCAAACTCCACATAGACAGTTGCCTGAGGCGGGAATTGAACCCGGGTCCCTGGCATTGTGAGGCAGCAGAGCTTACCACTGAGCCACCATGCCGTTCATTGTTGTAAAAACTCATCTGGTTTACTGATGTAATTTAGAGAAGGAAATCTGCTGCACTTCTTTGCCTGTTGTGGCCTACATGTGGCTGCAGAGCCCTAGGTAAATATTTTATACAAGTATGTACTTGTATAAAAGTCTAATTTTTTAGACAGTTTTTAAAGATTCAATTGAAAGAGTCAACTATTACACCTGCGCTAGTTTTGAGGGGCTGAAATTCATGCCTCAGTTTGAAATACCGTATTATTGGCAGAAATCTATTTGATGGCTCATCTAATCCCAGGTAAAGAAGAAAAATGCAATGAGTTACGGTAAAGGTAGTTGCCGGATAAAAGCAAGAGAAACAAGAATGAATTACTGGTAGTTCATTCTTATATACCGGTACGAAAATTTAACATGTCAAAGATTTATTGAAATCTAGCAAAATTACACTGTTCAACATGGTAGTGGCCTGGTATGCTGGCACACTTAAAATGAAACATTTATTAAATTCTCAACATGTAAGCATCTTGGACTTTCCCAGCAAATCCTTCTGTTTCCCTTCCACTTACTCCTCTGTGTAATGAGCCTCAGCAACATTCACGAATTTGTCCAAGAGTTAGAGATACATGTAGCTAATGTATCTCACTTTTATGCAGATTATAATGGCACAATTAAAGTGATTAACTTTTTACCGATATTAACTTTTGAATGTTTTGAAACTCATGTCTTGAAACAGTCTACATTTCAGACGAGGAGGTGCTGGAGGTCTTTTAAGCATAAAGGTAGATAAATCTACCTCAGTAGAGTAATGAATGAATGGAGTCATAGTATAGTAAACAAAGGGTGATGAGTAGAGTTACCGGCATGAATGAATGATTGCGATTTGTTTAAATAGGTTAATGGGAACGTACCCATCCTTTGTGAGAAGTTTATGATGCGATATAATAGGGTTGACTTTTACACAAGATACATGAAAAATGCAAGACTTTTTGGTCAAAAATAAGGTGTCGACTTTTACGTGAAATCAATTTTTATACGAGCATGTACAGTATTTGACTCTTAATTGTCCCTTGAAGTGATCTAGACATCCAATCAGTTCAAGGAAAATGAATGATGGTCCAGAAATGCCAGAATAACAGCAATGTCCATGTCCCACTTAAGAATAAAGAAGAATATTTGGAATTTGTTGAGAGGATAGTTACAGCAGAGAAGAGGAAGAAAGGGATGGTGGGACTACTGGGTTAGTTCTGATGTTGGACTTGAAACAGTGGGGAATAGCCAAGTGTTATTGCGTACAAAGTGGAATACTCAAATTTTATTTTACTGTTTCACTCCGTTTAGAAAAAAGTGTTAAAAAGAAATTGAATAACAAGAAAGTTCTTCAAAACAAACAAAAGGGGAAATAGAGCCATAAAATGGAACAGGATGGAAACAGAGTCTTCAGTCCAACTCATCCATGACGACCAGACATCCTAAATTAATTTAGTCCCATTTGACAGCATTTGACCCATATCCTACCCAAAGCCTTCCTATTCATACACCCATCCAGATACTTTTTAAATGTTGTAATTGTAGCAGCCTTCACCACTTCCTCTGACCCCTCATTCCATACATACAGCACTCTCTGTGTGAAAAAGTTGCCTCTTCGGTCCCTTTTAAGTCTTTCTTCGCTCACTTTAAACCTAGGCATTTAAAAAATAAATAATTTCATTTTTAAGGTTGAATAAAAAATACATTTTTAAGGAAAATGCTTATGAAACGAAACAGCAACTCTGTGAATCCAGCTTCAATTAAGAAAAAAACCTGTGTTTGATTTTTTTTCAGCAAAATTCTTCATTGTCCATTGATCCACAGTGGCATTGTAAATTAATGCTGATTAGATTAGTCATGAGGAAACTGTAGGCCTTGATTTCTGTCAAGGGGAAGGCTTTGGAATTAAATGGAAAGGAAATTATACCAAAACACTTTTAGGAAGAATTTAAGGTAATTAGAGTAACAGAGATATACAGCATGGAAAGAGACCCTGCGGTCCAACTTGTCCATGCCGACCAGATATCCGAACCCAATCTAGTCCCACCTGCCAACACGTGGCCCATATCCCTCCAAACCCTTCCTATTCATGTACCCATCCAGATTCCTTTTAAATGTTGCAATTATACCAGCCTCCACCACTTCCTCTGGCAGCTCATTTCATACACGTACCACCCTCTGCATGAAAACGTTGCCCCTTCGGTCTCTTTTATATCTTTTCTCGCTCGCGCTAAACCTATGCCGTCTAATTCTGGACTCCCCAACCCCAGGGAAAAGACCTTGTCTATTTATCCTATCCATGTCCGTCATGATTTTATATACCTCTATAAGGTCACCCCTCAGCCTCCGATGCTCCAGGGAAAACATCCCCAACCTATTCAACCTCTCCCTATAGCTCAAATCCTCCAACCCTGGCAACATCTTTGTAAATATTTTCTGAAACCTTTCAAGTTTCACAACATCTTTCTGATAGGAGGGACACCAGAATTGCACACAATATTCCAACAGTGGGCTAACCAATGTCCTGTACAGCCACAACATGACCTCCCAACTCCTGCACTCAATACTCTGACCAATACAGGAAAGCATACCAAACGCCTTCTTCACTATCCTATCTACCTGCGACTCCACTTTCAAGGAGCTATAAGGTCTCTTGGTTCAGCAGCACACCCGAGGACCTTACTATTAAGTGTATAAGTCCTGCTAAGATTTGCTTTCCCAGAATGCAGACCTCACATTTATCTACATTAAACTCGATCTGCCACTCCTCAGCCCATTGACCCATCTGATCAAGATCCTATTATAATCTAAGGTAACCTTCTTCGCTGTCGACTGAATTTCCAATTTTGGTGTCATCTGCAAACTTAGTAACTATACCTCTTATGCTCACATCGAAATCATTTGTATAAGTAATGAAAAGTAGTCGACCCAGAACCGATCCTTATGGCACTCCACTATTCACAGGCCTCCAGTCTGAAAAGCAATCCTTCACCACCACCCTCTGTCTTCTCCAATTTAGAACTCGAACTTTGAGGTCTGGTCTATCCTTTTCCATCACTATTTTAAAACTAATAGAATTATGGTTGCTGGCCCCAAAGTGCTCCCTCACTGACACCTCAGTCACCTGCCCTGCGTTATTTCCCAAAAGTAGGTCAAGTTTTGCACCTTCTCTCTTGATGAAAGTCAACATAGCTTTCTCAAATAAGCTTGTATTTTACAAATTTATTGCAAGTCTTTCAATGAGCATTATGTGCTGTGGATAAATGTGCTACACTTGGATTTCCAGAAGGTATTTGATAAGTTGCATCATCAGAGGTTAGATGATGCAAGGGTAGCATATAGCATGGATCCAAAATTGATTGGTGAGCAGAAAACAGACTTGCATAAATTGGTCTTTGATTGTCAGAACATGACAAACACACCTGCTGAGGTCTGTGTTTTGCCTGAGCATTTTAGTTTACATCCGTTATGTGCATGAGTGAAGGCAGGGTAGCTAAATTTGCAGACGTTACCAAGATTGTTCAGAAACTTTTTATGAAGGAAACAGAAGGAAGTTGCGATCCAATTGTAGATAAATGCATTGAGTGGTCAAGAATATAGCAGACGGAGTAAAATGTGGGAAAAAATAAAATATACATTTGCAGTGAGAATGAAAAAGCCAAGTTTTACTCAAACTGAGAATAACTTCAGAATTTGGACATGTGGAGGGATTTAGGTTTCTGTATATAGTATCTTCTTGAATCACAAATGTTAATGTGCAGGTATAGTATGTAAACAAGATTGCAAATGGGATGCTTATCTTTATTATGAGAGGAATTGAACATAAAGTAAGGAAGTTATGCTTCAGTTTTTGCATAACCTTTCCACAACCTACCATGTCATCTGTCAAGTCCCATTAAAAAATCTGATACGTTTCAATAAGATTACCTGTCATTCCTGTATATTCCAATGAGTAGTGACCCAATCTACTCGACCTCTCCTCATAATATAGTCCCTCCATATCTGTCATCAGAGACCACATGTTAAACAATGTATGCAGTTTTACACTCCTTATTTGAAGAAAGACGTAAATTCATTGGAGGTGGTTCAGAGGAGCCTTACAAGCTTGATACTTGAAATGAGCAGATTGTCTTATGAAGTTAGATTAGACAGACTGGGCTTGTTTCCACTGGGATTTTGAAGAGTGATGGGTGATTTGTTTGATGTATATTAGGTGAATTTCAAAATGATGTTTCCTCTTGTGGATCAGCCCAAATCGAGGGAGCACTGATTTAAAATTAGGATTTGTGGTTTCAGATCAGAAAAAAGAGAGATGAATTTTCTCGGAGAGGATTGTGCGACTTTGTAACTCAGCCCCAGCAGTTGGTGGTGATGATTTTAGGACGTATGAACAGAAGCAGGCCATTCAGCCGATAAAATCTGCTGTGCCATTCAGTGAGATCATGGCTGATCTGATGATCCTGAACCCTCTTTGTTGCGTTTTTCCCCATAATCCTTGATTCCCTTATTGATTAACAATCTGTTTCAACCATGAATATACCTAATGACCTAGCCTCAAAACCCTCTGAAGTAAAGAATTCCACCGATTCACTACCCTCTGAGGGAAGAAATTCCACCACATCTCTGTCTTAAATGTGTGACTCCTTATTCTGAGATTATGCCATGTGGTCTCAGACTGTCCCATAAGGGGAAACAACCTTTCCACAACCTACCATGTCAACTGTCAAGTCCCATAAAAACTCTGATGTGTTTCAGTAAGATCACCCGTCATTCCTGTATATTCCTGAGTACAGATCCAATCTATTTGACCTTTTCTCATAAGACAGTCCCTCCATATCTGTCTTCATCCATGCGGATGTTCTATGGACTGCCTCCAATGACATTATGTCTTAGAATCATATTTTGCCTTAGATAAGAGGCTTACAACTGTTCACAATATTCCATTTGTGGTCTGACTAGTTGTTGCATCGTTTCAACAAAACCTCCTGGAGACTTCAATACTCTGTCCACCTGTGCAGCACCATTCAGGGTACAATGGACCTGCACTCCCAGATCTCTCTGCTCATGAACTTTTCCCAAGGCTCTTCCGTTCATTGTATAATTCGCTCTAGAATTAGTCTTGCCTAAATGCATCACCTCACATTTGTCTGGATTGAAATCCATCTGCCACTTTTCCGCCCAACGCTCCAGTCTATTTATATCCTCCTGTATTCTTTGACAGTCCCTTATGCTTTCTGTTACTCCACCAATCTTCCTGTCATCTGCATACTTGCTGATCATACCAACAGTGCCCTGTTCCAGATCATTTTTGTATATCACAAACAACAGTGGCCCCAACACTGACCCCTGCGGAACACCACTGGTCACCTTTCTCTATTTTGAGAAACTCCCTTCAACTGCTACTGTCTGTCTCCTGTTGCTCAACCAGTTCTTTATCCACCTCGCTAGTACACCATATGGCTTCACTTTCTCCATTAGTCTATCATGGGGAATCTTATCGAATGCCTTGCTAAAGTCCATGTATATGACATCAACAGCCCTCCCTTCACCTATCAACTTGGTCACTTCCTCGAAGAATTCTATTATGTTGGTAAGGCACGATCTCCTCTGCACAAAGCCATGTTGCCTATCACTGATAAGCCATTCTTTTCTAAATATAAAAAGATTTTATCCCTCAGTACACTCTCCAGCAACTTTCCCATCACCGACGTCAGGCTCACTGGTCTGTAGTTACCCGGAATATCCCTACTACTCTTGTACAGGGGGACAACATGAGCAACCTTCCAGTCCTCTAGCACCTCACTTCTGTGTAAGGATGCTACAAAGATATCTGTTAGGGCCTAGCTATTTCCTCTCTTGCCTCCCTCAGCAACCCGGGATGGATCCCATCCGGTCCTGGGGATTTGTCCACCTTAATAATCTCTAGCCTACCCAACACATCTTCCCTACTTGTGTCAAATTTCTATCTCTAATCTCAAGATTCATCATGTTCCTCTCCTCAGTGAACACTCCTCATTCAGAATCTCACCCATTCTCTCAAGTTTGACACACCATCTTCCTTCATTATCCTTTAGTGGACCAATCCTTGCTCTAGTTACCCTCTTGCTTCTTAATTCTGCTTGCTAAAACTATTTCATGACCCCTTTTAGCCTGCTTGATTCCTTGTTTAAGACTTGTCCTACTTTTCCGATATTCCTCCAGGGCCCATTCTGTTCTTAGCTGCCTGTTCACGAATCCTTCCTATCCTTTGCCTTCAATGAGACATGCCTATCCTTCATTACCTTTAACCTGTCTTTGAAAGCCTCCCACATATCAAATGTGGACTTCCCTTCAAATCGCTGTGTCCAATCCACATTTGCGAGCTCCTGCCTAACTTTGATATAATTGGCCTTGGCCCAGTTTAGTACTCTTCCCTTAGGACCACTCTCTTCTTTATCTACAAGTATTCTAAAATTTACAGAATTGTGGTCACTGTTCCCAAAGAAATTCCCCCACTGCGATTTCTACCACCTGTCCTGGTTCATTCCCCAGTACCAGATCTAATATGGCCCCTTCCCTCGTTGGACTATTGACATACTGCTCTCGAAAACTTCCCTGGACGCTCCTTACAAATTCTAACCCATCTAGATCTCTGACGCGAAGTGTATCCCAGTCATTGTTTGGAAAATTAAAATCTCCCATTACCACTACCCTATTGCCTCTACAGCTTTCCATAATCTGTTTACCTAATTGTTCTTCTACCTCACGCTCACTGTTGGGAAGTCTGTAATACAGCCCCAACAATGTAACGGCACCCTTCTTATTTCTCAGCTCCACCCATAATGCCTCACTACCCAAGACCTCCATAGTGTTTGTATTGAATATGCTTAACATGAAGGTAGTGCTGACTTTTAAACTATTGCAGGAAATATTGGAAATGCACAACTTGTCAGCTGGGTTTGCTGAAATGAAATTATAAGCTTGTATCGTCTGGTTAAGACTTATCCTTCTTCAGAATGGAATACTGGAAGGTGATCAGGAAAACTGAATCTTGAAAAAAAACGAAGAAATGGGAATATGTGATAAAATGTCAGATCTTTGTTTTTTTATAGTAACAATGACTACTCTGTCATGTTAATCTGAACCTATAGATTCCACTCCTGTTGCTTTATGCCATCTCTTCTTCGCCACGAGACCTGATTGAAGTATGTAGATAATGATAAGACCATGAGGCCATAAGAAATAGGAGTGGAAGTAAGGCCATTCGGCCCATCGAGCACTCTTCCCATATCCCTTAATTCCTCGTGAGATTAAGAATTTATCAATCTCTGCCTTGTGACATGTAATGTCGTGGCCTCCACTGCGCTCATGGCAATGAATTCCAGAGGCCCACCACACACGCTGAAAAAATGTCTCCTCATTTCTGTTCCAAATTGACCCCTTCTAATTCGAAGGCTGTGCCCATGAGTCCTAGTATACCCGCCTGACGGAAACAATTTCCCAGCGTCCACCCTTTCGAAGCCATGAGTTATCTTGTAAATTTCTATTAGATCTCCCCTCAATCTTCTAATCTCTAATGAATACAATCCCAGGATCCTCAGCCATTTATTGTATGTTAGGCCTACCATTCCAGGGATCATTCATGTGAATCTCCGCTGGACACTCTCCAGTGCCAATATATCCTTCCTGAGGTGTGTGGCCCAAAACTGGACACAGTATTCTAAATGGGGCCTAACCAGAGCTTTATAAAGTCTCAATAGCACATCACTGCTTTTACATTCCAACCCTCTTGAGATAAATGACAACATTACGTTTTCTATCTTAACCACTGACTCAACCTGCAAGTCAACCATTAGAGAATCCTGTACTAGCACTCCCAGATCCCTTTGTACTTTTTGAATTTTCTCACCATTTAGAAAATAGTCTATGCATGTGTTCTTTTTTCCAAAGTGCGAATCCTCGCATTTCTCACATTGAATTTCATCAACCATTTCTTGGACCACTCTCCTAAACTGTCTAAATCTTTCTGTAGCCTCCCCACCCCCTCAGGACTACCTGCCAGTCCACCTAACTTCGTATCATCGGTGAACTTCACCAGAATGCCGCCAGTCCCTTGTCCAGATTATTAATATATAAAGTGAACAGCTGCAGCCCCGACACTTGTCACTAGCTGCCATTCTGAAAAAGAACCTTTTATTCCAACTCTGTCTTCTGTCAGACAGCCAATCCTCAATCCATGCCAGTAGGTCACCTGAACATCATGGGCCTTCACTTTATAAAGCAGCCTCCCATGAGGCACCTTATCAAAGGCCTTTGGAAGTCTTGGTAGATAACATCCACTGAGTTTCCCTGGTATAACGTACTTGTTACCCTTTCAAAGATATCTGACAGGTTTGTCAGGCACGATCTCCCCTTACTAAATCTATGCTGGCTTGTTGTAATCTGACCCTGCACTTCCAAGAATTTAGGAATTTCATCCTTAACAATGGATTCTAGAATTTTACCTACAACCGCGGTTAGGCTAATTGACCTATAATTTGTCTTGATCCTTTCTTAAACAAGGGGGTTATAACAGTGATTTTCCAATCATCTGGGGCTTCCCCTGACTCCAATGATTCTTGAAAGATTACAACCAATTCCTCCGCTATTTCTTCAGCCACCTCCCTCAGAACTCTAGGATGTAGCCCATCCAGGCCAGGAGTTTTATCAATTTTTTTACCTTTTAGCTTTTCAAATACTTTCTCTTTTGTAATAGCAACCATACTCAACTCTGCCGTTTGACTCTCCTCAGTTGTTGGGTGTTGCTGGTGGTGTTGTTGCTCTGATTAAGAAAAATCTTCGCCTAAGTCTTCACCTCTTCTCAAAAGTAAAGATGGAACCTTTGGTGAAAATAACTTCTCAGTAAATTATTTTTTTGATTCTACAATCCAAATGGTGATTGGGATCAAACTTAATGACATTCAATATCATTGAATGATTTTTTTTTAAAAAGCTGATGACAATTAATTATTCTGTTTGTGGGGATCTAAGTTGGCGGTGATCTGAGAAGATCACACTTCAGAGCTTCACATTGCAGCAGGAGCAGGACGGTCCTTCAACCCACCCAATCCAGGTCATCAGGATTTCTTGGGGCGTTGGAAAGATTGTGGAGCCCCAAGAAACATTTAAAAATTGACTTACTTGTATTTTCAGCTGTCCAGAAATGCCTAAAAAGGGAGGAGGAGCATCTGAGGCTGGGCCTGCAGCTCAGCCTGCAGCAGCCTCGGAGCCGATTACTCTCCAGGACCTGGTGAACCAGCTCGCGAGATGTTGGGGAAACAGATTGAAAAGAAGCTGTTTCCAATCTCTCTCATGCTGCAGAAGCATGAGCAGCAGCTGGGAGACCTGGAGAAGAGGATGGATGAGGTGGTGCACAGGGTCACAGTGATGGAAGCTGATGCGAGTTCATTCAAGGAAGAGATCCAAGTCCTGAAGATGCAGGTTCGTAATTTGGGTGACCAAGTGGATGATCTTGAAAACAGGGGCAGGAGAAAAAACATTCGGATCATCGGTCTGCCTGAGGGTAAGGAAGGTGAGCAGCCTGCGGAATTTGTTGAAGATTGGCTTCTGAAATTCCTTGACTTGGAGACTGGCATGAGAGGATTGAAGATAGAGAGGGCTCACCGGGCCGCAGCACGGAGGTCCGGTCTGGGTCAACGCCCTCGTCCTTTCCTGGTGCGGTTCCATCATTACCGAGATAAGGAGAGAGTCATGGAGGCTTCCAGACTCCGGGGAAGGATCCAAAGGCCCTAATTTACGAGGGGTCTAAGATTATGTTTTTTCAGGACTTTTCAGCGGCGGTGATCCAGAAACGAAAATCGTATGATGGTGTCAAGAGAAGATTGAAGGATCTTGGGATTCAGTACTCCCTGAGATATCTGGCAGTGCTTCGGATCACCTTAGATGGATCCATGCATCTCTTTGACACATCGGAGAAGGCAAGAGACTTTGTGGACTAACTAACCTGTTTTAAACAATTGTAGTATGTATAAATATTGTTGCTTGGGTATGCGTTTATCATTCTGTAAAAGAAATGAAGGAAATCCGGTTGGAGCTTTGTTTTTCCCCTTTTTTTTCCTCTATTGATGATGATTTGGTTCAAACTATGTCTGGCGGTGGTTAATATGTACATTTTAAATTTCCAAGTTAGGACATACCAAAGGATGGGTGGGGTATTTACTCCCTTTTTTTTATAAAAGAATGTTTTTTTATGGGCAGTTCGGGATGGGTAGTTGCCCCCTCCGGGCAGGGGGTGAGTTCCCCTACTCGGCGCTATTGGCGCTTTATATGTTGGTTTGTTTTCTGGTTTTTGTTGTTTTTTATTTTTAATAATTTTGTATGTTTGTTAAATGTAGTGGTTTTAGTTTATGTAGCTTTTATATTTGGTGGACCATGCGACACTAAGGCTCAGCAATTTGTGGTTTGGGTTCCTCCTCTCTGGAATTTAAAGATAATTACAGAAGATTACGGCTAATAATTTGATTAAATGATGTACCTGGAATATCAAGGGAAGTCACTCACCAATTAAGAGGAAGAAGGTACTCTTGAGTCTTTGAAAGGATAAGGTGGATATTGCTTTGTTACAGGAGACACATTTGGATGAGAAGGAGCATCTGAAATTACAGCAGAATGGCTTTGACTGAGTTTATTTTTCATCATTTAATACCAGAAGTAGGGAAGTGGCTATATTGGTAAGGAAAAATCTCATTTAGATTGTTGGAATGTGTTAAAGACACATACTGGAGGTTTGTAATTCTTAAAGCCTTGATAAATGGGGAAGAATATGGCATTTTAAATGTTTATTGTCCCCCAGCTCATCCTCTTAAAATCTTGGATTATGCTTTTTCTAAACTGATAAGTCTCAAGTCTCGGCACATCATTATAGGGGGAGATTTTAACTGCCTCATGGACCCCACAGTAGACAGGTTGCCCAAAGGTCCCTTGATACCCTCTGCACAAACTAAACAGTTATTGGGTTTGTGTGGGGAATTAGGATTGGTGGACGTCTGGAGATGTCTCCACCCTACAGGTAGGGATTTCACGTTTTTCTCCAATCCGCACAGATGTCACACGAGGATTGATTTTTTTCTGACCCCTGCGGTAACCCTGGATCTGGTGGCATCCTGTACGATTGGTAATATTGCCATCTCTGATCATGCTGTCGTGTACCTCATGGTTAAAATTAAGGATGTTACAGTGGATTAAAGCTTCTGGTGAATGGACTTCTTTATTCTCATGGACAGCAAGTTTGTGGAGTATTTCTCTAGGGAATTTCGGGCATTCCTAGACATCAACATTGGCTCGGTTGATAGCTCATCTGTTCTCTGGAAAACTGCCAAAGCTTATGCCAGAGGGTTAGTTATTTCATATTCCACAAGTAGGAAGCGGCAGAAGGGTGAGCAGCAACGTCTCCTTGAAGCACGGTTGAAGGCAGCAGAGAAGGCCTATTTTGACAGACCCTCGTTGGTCAAACTACAGAGGATTACGGCACGGCGGTCTGCACTAAACTCCGTGCTCATGCAGACGGCAAAGAAGGAGCTGGCTTTTGCAAAGCAAAGGTTATACGAGCATGGTGACAAGCCAGGCAAATACTTAGCATATCTTGCCAGAAAGAGAAGTGCCCCACAAACCATTACAGTGATTGGGGAAGGGTCTGGGAACCTAACATGTGATTCTAAAAAGATTAATGTGGCATTCCAGATTCTACTCTAAGTTATATCAGTCTGAGAATTGTGAGGAGGGACAGGCCAAAATGGAATCCTTTTTTAGCGATCTGAAGCTCCCGGGTGTGACTCCCGAACAACAGTCCTTTCTCAATGCCCCATTATCAGAGCAAGAAGTGCAGGAAGCTGTGAGGCAGCTTCAGAGTGGAAAGGCGCCCGGTCCTGATGGACTTCCCAGTGAATTCTATAAGGAATTTATAAGTATACTGTCAGGCCCGATGCTGAATATGTTGAATGATTCATACAGTCATGATTGTCTCCCACCATCTCTGAGAGAGGCCAATATTTCACTTATCCTTAAAAAAGGAAGGATCTGGAAGACTGTGCTTCATACAGGCCCATCTCGCTCTTAAATGTGGACTTTAAGATCCTCTCTAAGGCTCTTGCGTTAACGCTGGAGACTATGTTACCTTCTATTATTAAAGAGGATCAGACGGGCTTCATAAAGGGTTGCAGATTCTCCAATAACGTTAGGAGGCTGCTTAACGTAATTCAAACATGCCAACAGCAGTCAATACAGGGATTGGTGATTTCTTTAGATGCAGAGAAGGCATTTGACCGAGTTGAGTGGCCGTACCTTTTCTATACTCTGGACCGATTTGGTCTGGGCGAAGTTTTCATAAGATGTACCTCTACAGTGTACCTCTCGCTGTGGTCATTACCTTACTTTACTTACCTTACTTACTGTACGATCAAGCAATTTTAATATTTCTAGGGGCAGCCGGCAGGGCTGTCCCCTTTCACCATTACTTTTTATGTTGGTGATTGAACCGTTGGCAGAGGCCATTCGTGGGGATCTCAATATATCAGCTCCAGAAGTGGGGTCAAAATTACATAAGATCTTGCTGTATGCAGGTGATGTTCTAATTTTCTTGACAAATCCAGCAGTCTCAGTGCCTTGTCTGAGACAATGCATTCACGCGCTTGGCGCTTTTTCAGGGTATAAGATTAATTTTGCTAAATCAGAGGCTATGCCTATGGGTGGTCTTACGAAAGAGTTGGCTGTTGAGAGTGACGATAGATTCCCATTTAGGTGGTCACAGGGGGGTTTTGTGTATTTTGGCATATTCATTACTCCAGTTCTGGATTGGCTGTTCAAAGCCAATTTTACTCAATTATTTGAAAAAAATTAAACAAGATCTCCCAAGACGGGAGGCACTTCCAGTCTAATGGTTGGGTCGGATAGCGCTTATTAAGATCCCTCGTTTGCTATACCCTATACGGATGCTCCCCCTGATTTTCAATAAACAAACACTCAGGAGACTGAACAGTTGGTTCAGCTCCTTTATCTGGCACCGTGAATGGCCCCTCATTAAATTAGCCAAACTGCAGTTGCCTTACAGATTGGGGGGAGTAGACCTTCCGGACATTAAAAATTACCAATTAAGCTCGCTTTTGACTATGTAAGTGATTGGGTTTATGGGGACCCTCTTTCAATATGGCTCGATATCAAAGCTCCCAGGCAAGGTGCCCCCTTACCAGTTTGCTGTTTTTGGACAAGGTGAGGACAGTTAGGGAATACTGCCATAACCCAATAGTCATCAATACTGTTAAACATGGAGGGCAATTCAGCAGAGGGAAGGTAATATTGGCAAAACATCTTTGTTTCCACCTTTAGTGGGTATGCCAAGTTTTCAACCAGATATGATAGATTCAGGATTTAAACGTTGGGCAGCTAGGGATATATCTTGAATGGGTGATTTATTTGAGGGAGATATAATGATGCCCTTCGATCAGTTAGTACGGAAGTACGAGTTACCTAATAGAGACCTCTTTTGTTTTTTTCAAATTAGGGATTTTATTCAAAAAAGGACCACACTTTTGACTGATCCCAACAAATCTGACATAGAAAGGGGGGTACTCAGGGCTAAGAGTACACTCTCTGTCAGTACTGTATATTACCAATTGGGGGGTGCCATCTCAGATGAGTCTGATCGACTCTGCAAGATGTGGGAAAGAGACCTGGGTGTTGAAGTTTCTTCAGAGGCATCGGAGAATATTTGGGAGAATGCAAGGAAGATATCAATTTGCAATAGAACCCATGCTTTACAGTTGAAGATTCTCCACAGGGTCCACTTAGCCCCAGACGATTTGTCAAAATTTAAACCAGGGTTATCTTCAGCATGCCCCAAGTGCAAGGTCTGTACGGGTACTCTCACCCATTGACTTTGGTTTGGCTTCAGACATATTGGAGCGCTGTGGTGGGTGCAATGGAGAGGATTTTAAGTGGAGGGGTGGAGAAGGACCCTATTTTGCTCCTTTTGGGCCTACCCATTGTATTTCCTGCAGACTCGCATAAGGCAAAACTTGTCAATATTCTTACATTCTGTGCAAGGAAGAATATTTTGCTAGGTTGGATATCAGAAAACCCCCCCAAGCCTGTCGGGTTGGCAGAAGATTGTTATGGAGCATATTCCTCTGAATTTTCTCACAAATATGGTACACCACAAAACTGAGAATTTTTACAAGACATGGCAACCCTTTTTGAAATACCTGGACACAGATTTATCTGCCACACTAACAGGGGCTTTTATATAGCCATAACGATTGTGTTTCATGAGTCCAATATCCAGGGAGGAGGAACTGTGAATGTATGAGTGTTTTGTTTGGCTGGGCTGAGTTATTACTATTTATTTGTTTGCTGTTAGGTATTTATTTGGTTAGTTAAATAACTAGTTTAGGTTTTTTTAAATTTTATACTTCTCTATATATGTTTATACATTCATATAGGAGGGTGGGTTGGGGAATTCTTTTATTATTTGGGTTGAGTTTTGTACTATTTTTGTACTGTTTTGAATTGCATTGTTTTGTATTTGTTGTAATATTTAAAAATCTATTTTTCTTAATAAAAGTATATTATAAAAAAATTATTCTATTTGTGCACAAATAACAGATTCAAGAATGATTCTTAATGTCAGAATAACGTCCATCGGTCAAAACGAAAACTGGAACTCTTCCTTCTCTTTTCCAGTGTAGCTGTTTTAAACTATATTGTTGATATTTCAGCTCAACCTAAAAAACAGAATATTTTCATTTGGCTATTACTTTTAACTCAAGGACAGGTTATTATTTACTTCAGCAGTTTTGAAACCTGGATTGTATAACATTTTGAAAAATGAGGCATTTTTCAGTCACTCTTCTCAGCAACAAAACAAAGAGAGAAAGCAACATGGACTGATAACAGCAAGAATGTCAGAAGCTATTTTCTCACCTCCTTCCCCAATTTCTCTCTGTCTCGACCTGAATCTTAATGACGGAAGGTGGTGAAAAACAAATTTGAAAAAATAGTGGTGACTGAGGGATCAAGGGTATTTGCAAGCTTCACCACTCTTGAGGAAGCAGATAATTGGTGAATGGTTGAAAATCAGTTTTCACTCTTACAACTCAAAGATTCTTTAAAATTTAGTACTGTGCTTGTCTTGTTTGTTTTTTTATAAGCTCACATTTTCTTTTGGGGTAGAAGCAGGTAATAATATTTCACTGAAAAAAACCTTGGAATGGTCTCTCCATGTTTGATTTAGTTAATTATGTTTTGTTGAAGTGGAATAACTATGTGCTAAAAAAGGAAGAGTAACTTGGGGAGCTGATTGCCGGGAGTTAAGAAAGAGGGGAGCTCTGATCTCTTGATGCATATGTAACAGATCTTTGGTTATAGAAGATTTTGTGTGTCATTTAGATGGTGGTGTTACAAGCTGTTGTGTTGTATTAAGATAAAATATTGTCATGTTGCTAAATAATTTGAAGACTATCTTTTGAAAGACTTGATATTTTGTTTTTCAGGCTGGAGGCCTGTGACCAGTGGCTGCAAGGATTGGTGCAGAGTCCACTGCTTTTCACCACTTATATAAGTGATTTTAGGAGGTATGGTTAATACGTTTGCGGATGACACCAAAATTAGCGTTGTAGTCAGCAATGAAGAAGGTCCTCTCAGAATACAATGGAACCGAGATAAGATGTGTCAATGCCCAAGGAGTGGCAGATGGAATTCAATTTGGATAAATGTGAGATGTTGCATTTGGTAGGCAAACCAGGGCAGGACTTCTCCATTTAATGGTAGGGTCCAGGAGAATGTTGCTGAACAGAGAGACCTCGGGGTACAAGTGCACACTTCCTTGAAAATAGAGTTGCAGGTAGACAGGGTGGTGAAGAAGGCGTTTGGCATGCTTGTATTTATTGATCAGTGTGTGGAGTACAAGAGTTAGGATGTCATGTTCTGGCTGTATAGGACATTGGTGAGGCCACTATTATAATACTGCATTCAATTCTAGTCTCCCTGCTTTAGGAAAGATGTTGTTAAAATTTATAGGGTTCAAAAAAGATTTACAAATGTGTTGCTGGGATTGGAGAGTTTGAGTTCTCAGGAGAAGCTTTTTTTCCCTGGAGCTTTGCAGACTGAGGGGTGACCATATCGAAGTTTATAAAATCATGAGGGGCATGGAAGGGTTTTTGAGTTTGTAATAGGTGGAGTTTTTCTGTGCATCTCAAATTAATATTGTAATCAATTTTCAAGCATTTCTGCAATCAGCATTTTTTTTCAAAACCAGATTTTGAAGTTTGGCTGTAGGGTGAATAGGTGTACATTATGAATGGACTTTTATTTATTTGGGTTATTTTATGACCTAACATGATAAATAATGGGACCTCAAAAGTTTGTTCGTGTGTTCGATAATTTATTATTTTTTAAATAGATATTTTTATTAGAAATTTAACATTTTTACAAGTTTACAAAAATAAACAAAACTCTCAGATATAAACATTGATATACAATTAGCTCAAATATACAATAGCCAAAATTTGACAAAAAAAAACAAAACAACAAAAAAAAAACCGAAAAGAAAAAAAAACAAACAAACAAAACTCAACTATCTACTAATCTAACCTACAACGAACCAGGGTGTATATTTAAGTCTCTTACATGCTCGGGATGTGTTAGCATCAGATATAATAAAACCCGTATTCGTGCGGGATTCCTCCCCCGAGGGGCCGCGGACCAGCCAGGTTTGTAATCTCAATTAAATAAAAGCCCTTGTTAGGATAGCCGAAATATCTGTATTTATGTAATTCAAAAAGGGCTGCCATATTTTATAAAATAATTCGGTCTTTTGGTGCACCATATTTGTAAGGAAGTCAAGGGGAATACATTCCATAATTAGTCTGTGCCAATTTGAAAGTCCAGGGGGGCCCTCCGCCACCCAGTTCATCAAAATATTTTTCCTTGCACAGAAAGAAAGAATAGAAAATAGTCTCTTCCCGTACGTGTCCAGGGAGGGAAAGTTCGAAAAGCCCAAGAGGAGAGATACGGGGTCCACTTTTATTTCCGTTCCTAAAATTTCTGCCAGGGTACTTGCTACTTTAGTCCAATATCTACGGATCTTATGACAGGTCCATAAGCAATGTACAAGAGTGCCCACCTCTATTTTGCATTTAGGACACATTAGAGATGCTCCTGCCTTAAATTTTGCCAATCGAACCGGTGCTATATGGGCCCTATGAAGTATCTTCAGCTGGATAGCCTGGGTTCTGTTACAAATAGTAATTCTTCTAGCATTTTCCAGATATCATTCCACGTTTCTGTGGAGATTTCTAGTCCCAGATCCTGATCCCATGTTTTAAGCAGATTATCCATATCTCCCGATACTTCATCATGTAGTAAATGATAAATATTACTGACGGAAGATACCCCCACTGGTCGTAGGACACTACATTCTCTATCGGATTTATAAAGACGATCTAATAACATAGTTTTCTTCTGTATATAATCTCGAAAGAGGTCTCCATTGGGTAATCCGAATTTCTGACGCAGCTGTCCGAAAGACATCAGGACCCCATCTTTAAATAAATCCCCGAGACATGAGATACCCCTGGATCTCCAGAGTTTAAAAGTGGCATCTGTTAACCCCGGTTGGAATCCCCATGCTCCCACTATCGGTGCATAGGGGGATGTTTTATGTGAATTACCCTCATTTTGCCGCATTATATTCCAAGCCTTGATTGTATTTAGTATTATAGGGTTTTTACAGTGATCTATAATGATTTTCCTCTTGTCTGAGAATAAAAGGTTAATAAGTGGGTATTTTACTTGAGAAGCCTCGATGTCCAACCAGATTGATTGTGGATCAGACAAGACCCAATCAGCTATGTAACTTAATAGGGAACTTAATTGATATTTCCTAAAATCTGGGAAGTCCAATCCACCCCTTGCCTGTGGAAGCTGTAGCTTCTTCAGCTTAATGAGGGGCCGCCTATGATTCCAGATAAAGGAACTCAGCCAGCCGTATAATTTACATAAAGCCGTCCTCGGCAGCATCACCGGAAGCATTCTCATAGGATATAGGAGACGGGGCAGGATATTCATTTTGATTAATGCTATTCTACCCAACCAGGAAATTGGCAGGTCTCCCCATCGCTGGAGGTCCTGCCTTATCCTTTCCAATAAATACACAAAATTAGCCTTATACAACTGACCAAATACTGGAGTAATAAAAATGCCTAAATATAAGAAACCCTCCAGGGACCAGCGAAAGGGAAAAAGGGAACCGTCCGCTAAACGGGGTATCACAGCAAGGCCACCCATTGGCATAGCCTCCGATTTTGAAAAATTAATTTTATAGCCTGAGAATGCACTAAATGTATTAATAACTTGGATTAAGCGAGGTATGGACATCAAAGGGTTACTGAGGAATAGAAGAACATCATCTGCATAAAGGGTAATTTTATGTTTACCTGTACCAATCCTTGGGGCCACGAGATTAGGATCAGCTCGTATAGCTTCTGCTAGTGGTTCAATTATTAGCGTAAATAACAATGGCCAACACCAAACCTCTCCAATGTGTAAAACAAATATGACCATTCGACCCTATCAAATGCCTTTTCCGCGTCTAATGAAACCACTACTCCTGGTATCTTTCCCTGATGACAAGCTTGAATCATATTCAGAGCCCTTCTAACATTATTGGATGATCTACGGCCCTTAATAAACCCTGTCTGATCCTCCTTTATAATATGTGGCAGTATCCTTTCTAGTCTCAGTGCTAACGTTTTAGAGAGGATTTTAAAATCTACATTTAGCAAGGATATTGGTCTGTATGATGTACAATCTTCTGGGTCCTTTCCTTTTTTATGGATAAGAGAGATATTTGCCTCTTTCAGCGAAGGCGGGAGACAGCCCTGACTATATGCATAGTTATACATGTCCATAAGTGGACCAACCAGTATTTCTGTAAATTCTTTATAGAATTCAGCTTGAAAGCCATCTGGGCCCGGTGCCTTACCATTTTGAAGGTGCCTAATTGCATCAACTATTTCTTGGGGTGTAAGAGGAGCATTTAGGACCGATACTTGTTCCGGAGTTAGGTCTGGAAAAGTCAAATTTTTAAAAAATGACTGCATCCTCTTCGTCCTATCTTCACAATCCTGTGATTTATATAACTCAGAATAGAATTCTCTAAAGGTCGCATTAATCTTTTTATGATCATGAGTCAAAATACCCATACTTTCCTTGATAGACATAATAGTCTGAGGGGCCTTTTTTTTCTTTGCAAGAAATGCTAAGTATCTACCCGGTTTGTCGCCATATTCATATAACCTTTGCTTTGCAAATAATATTTCCCTCTTAGCCGTTTGAGTAAGTGTAGTGTTTAGAGCTGTCCTAAGAGCTGTAATCCTTTGCAATTTAATAATAGAAGGTCTATCAGTGTATGCTGTTTCAGCCGCTTTTAAGCGGGCTTCAAGCAGACGCTGTTGTTCTCCCTTTAATTTCTTCTGGGTCGCTGAGTAGGAGATGATCAAGCCTCGCGTGTAAGCTTTGATGGTCTCCCACATCATTGACGGGTTGCTAGCTGTACCTGAATTAATTTCTAAAAAAGTTTTAAATTCTTGAGAGAAGTACTTTACAAATTTACTATCTTTCATTAAGAAGGGGTCCATACGCCAATGCCGAGGGGATGTCCCACTGTTCCTCGCCTTAGTTTCCATATATACAGCAGCGTGGTCAGAAATTGCTATATTACCTATTTTACAGGATGATATGGAATTAAAAAAAAAAATCGAGGGGGCAAAAAACATATCAATTCTAGTATAACATTTATGTGGATTAGAGTAGAAAGAAAAATCTCTACCCTGTGGATGAAGACATCTCCATACATCTACTAATCCTAATTCTTTGTTCAGATCCATCAATTGTCTAGATCTGGGAGATACTCCTGCAGTACTCTTGGGAATCCTGTCTATTTCCGGATCCATAATACAATTAAAGTCTCCCCCTATAATTATATGACGGGCATCAAAAGCCATCAATTTTGAAAAGGCTTCCGTTATAAATTTAAAGGGGTGTGCCGGGGGGCAGTACAAATTTAAAATCCCATATTCCTCTCCATTTATGAGGGCTTTAATCAAGATATATCGTCCAGATTCGTCTTTTATCTGCTTTAGGATTTTGAAAGGGAAATTCTTCCGAACAAGAATAACAACTCCCCTGCTTTTTGAGCTAAAAGAAGGAAAAAAGGCCTGATCAAATCCGCCCTGTCGTAATTTCAAGTGTTCTTTATCTGACAGGTGTGTCTCCTGTAGGAGAGCTATATCAACTCTTTCCTTCTTAAGATTTGATAATATTTTCTTCCTTTTAAGTGGCGAATTACTCCCCTTGACATTCCAGGTGCACCACTTAACCGACTGATCAACCATAATCCTCTGGGCCAATCCGAGACCCCTCGGGAGGGGGAACCCTATCCAGAACATCCCGAGCGTGGAACATGTAAAATTTACAAAAATAAAGCCTCTTTAATACACCCACAACAATACAGTAAAAAACTATTTCTAAATAAAAAAAATATAAAACGTATCTAAGTGGAGACTTTCCCCCTTGTTCCCAGGGGGCGTCACTTCCTCTCCAAAAGTCCCTCATATCCTCTCCCAACCAATGCCCCACCCTTGACCCAGGCACTCCTCAATAAAATTAGGAGAATTCAAATATAATACAAAGCTAGAGTTAACAGTGAGCACCCCACCCCCACCCATACCAACACCTGGGTATATTTGGTAATGTTAATACCATATATAAACATATAACTATAAAATTACCACTTCAACAAATAATAATTAAATATGATAATACAAAATAACGAAGGGAAAAATAACCCCGCTCCTAAAGACAGAGGTAAAATCGAATAAGGTAACCACCTCCCCCCACCAACATTAACCAAATCCCCCAGCTTATATATATATATATATACACATATATATATACATACACATATATATATATACATCCCTCATATATACATAAAATAATAACAGAAAACAACTCCAAGGGGGGGGGGGAGAAAATCAAATCCCTCTCCCCACCCCCCATGATAATATTAAGCAGTAAGGTAAGAAAAAAAAAGGGAGGGGATATAAACCAAAGCGGGCGGGGGGGGGGGGGGGGGGGGGAGAGAAGGCAGACCAACATCCATTATGTCCTACAGTTTATCTAAGAGAGTCCAAGAATTCCTTAGCCTTTTCTGGTGATCCAAAGTTATATACGGATCCTTCATGGTTAAAGCGTAACATCGCTGGGTAGCGTAAGGAGTACTGAACATTTAAGTCCCTTAAACGCTTCTTCGCCTCGTCGAATGCCTTCCTCTTTCGAACCAGAGCCGGGGAAAAGTCCTGAAATAGCATGATCTTGGATCCTTTGTAGATCATAGCTTGGGGGTCTTTTCCGAGATTTCTAGAGGCTTCTAGGAGTATCTGCCTCTCGCTGTAGCTCTGCAGCCGGAACAGGACCGGGCGTGGGCTCTGGTTCGAGCCGGGCCCGCGTATTGCTACTCGGTAGGCCCATTCCACCCTTACTTGGCCTGATCCAGCTTGCAGATTTAAAAGTTGTGGCAGCCACTGCTCCAGGAACGCTGTAAGCTGGCCTTCCTCTTCCTGTTCGGGAAGGCCCAGCAAACGAATATTTTTTCGGCGACCTCGATTATCGAGGTCGTCAATATGATTTTCCAAGGTCCGGACTCACTGCTCGAGAGTCCGGACCTGATCCACGGCCGATTGAGCGGTTGTCTCGGAGGTCGCGGCCTTTAGCTCCGCCCCTCCGCTCGGCGTTGAATTTCTTCAATCTCACGGTCGTGCTTCTGCAGCGCGGCCGAGAGCGACTCCCAACGATTTCTGGATTCGACGATAAAAGCATCGATCTTCGAGTCAAGCTTGGAAAGCATTTCTGCAAGACTTGCTACTGTAGGTAAGTCCCCCGGGGCGGTTGTGGACGCCTCTGCTGCAGCTGGAGAGGGTGGGGGAGGGGTTCCTGCTTGCTGAGAGCTGCGGGCTCCCTTCCCTTTAGTCATTTTAACTTAGGATTAAGTTGTTTAAATATAATATTACACAACTAATTGAGTTTACTAAACTATTATAAATGATTTATAAATGATTTGGTGAGCTTGGTAGGGGGTAGGTGACCCACTGTGCCCAAGTCTTGGGAGGAGCACGATAGACTCAGTCTTACTGGGTCGCCGCCATCTTGGATCCCCCTTATTATTTTTAAATGTAAGAGAAAAAGCTGTATTTGCGAGAGAGAGTTTTAGTTTCACCTGAGACTGAGAGTGGGACAGTCCTGAAGTGCTTGGAACAAGCTGGCAGTATTCCTGAAAGTGGAATTAGAGGTATACTGGATTAGGTTACCTTGGAGTGAAGTGCTAGTATTAATCCCAGACCAGAAGTGTTGTAATAAAAACCCATACGAGACTACTTAAAACTGAGTGCAGTGATGTTCAGGTGTGCAATAGCTCCAGAAATAAGCTATCGTAGTTACAGTTGAAAAATTAAACAAGCAAGTGAATTTAAACTGCCAGGGTGTTTGGTACAGAAAATCTGGTGTGAGAATTCTAGGAGTGGTATTTTGGGAGCTGCACTGGAGTGTGATTTGAGTACTTCACAAAAGTTGTTTTGTTTCTTATTAATTTATGAGGGAATATTTTAGAATTAATGTGATTATACTTTTACTGTCTTTTAAAATCTTTGAATTTGTATTATATATAGTTTGGATTATTCTGAATATCTTTGTTCCATTTTGTAATAAACTTCCATTTTATTGTTAAAGCAAAATCTGCAGTATTTGTATGCTTATGTTTCAATGAGAGATTGGTTAAAACCAAAGCAAATCAAAATATGATCTATCAAGTTAGGTTCTTGTCTGGGATCTGACACTTGTTTAAATTATCCTGACTTATTCATAAATCACTTTCACCTGAGCACAACAATTGGCATTGGCCTTCCGCAAGCAACTGTTCTGATATTGCATTTCTAATATGATCTGATTTTAATGAGACCTGAAACCAAGACATGATCCCTGTGTTTTCTTCTCTCTGACTTGGGTTCTGTTGAATAACTTTCAAATTAAATGAAGAATCGTTGAAATGTGAAGATAGATACAGATGAAATGTTTCCCAGATCATCTAATGCACACTAAATGCAAATACATGTGTGCCATATGCTCACAGTCTTTGCTAAGATGCTATTGAAGAAGGTGTTTTCAGCCATGTGATCTTGGTCCATGGAGAAAGATTTTTTAAATTTGCTGCACACGACTTCACCTGAGTGTTGAGGTAAGTTTCTAATGATTGGAGAGCATTGCAGCCAAGTATAAAATTGGTTCAGCTGGTTTCACTTTGAATTAGTCTGGTTTAGTGTCTCCATGTACTACTGCACCAACTCCAATTTAACAGCAACAGCTAACAGTCTCTCAGGAAGCTGATGTGTGAGAATACATACATGGAGGGATTTGATTATCCACTTGGCAAAATAAAAGCCTTGGAATAGTTAATTTAAACAAAATTTAATGTAATTATGAAGTGGCCGTACATTGGGTATTGTTGTCACCTTGAAAATTAGATATATGCCATGTGCATGGAATTTCCAATTTCAGTTTGAGAAATGCAAGCAGATAGATAAGTTACAAAGCTAACTGGTTGTTGTAATTTACATTTACCAACTGCCTGGATAGGTGGAAATCACATATGTCCTGCGTATTGCCTATCAGGACTATGCAATATTTACATGGGAAGTTCATTCTTCTCATGGGCAGTTAGCCTGCATCTGGAGCCTTTGAAAAAGTCCCCAAGTCTTGAGTTGGGGTTGGAGACTTCAGAAGGTTCCAACTTAGTTAAGATTGGTCAGGAAAATGTTTGACATTAAGAGCTGCTCTAAATCCTGGTCAACTGACTTTTTCTTTATTTTCCGCCTCCCACCCTATAAGTCTCACTGATTACCTTCTGCCCCTTCACCATACATGGAAATTGGACCTGAAAATTACTGGCAGGCCATGTGGGTAACTGTTTTGTTGGATGTGGATCAGAAGTACTGATTTGTGCCATTGTTTAGATATGTATCTAATCTGCATTCATAATTTGTTGCCTGCTCTTTCGCTTTCTCAACAGAATTTAAATGGTAAAATGGTCACTTTTTTATTCTTTCATGGAGTGAGAGTCTCACTGGCAAGGTCGATATTTGCTTTTCATTCCTAATTGCCTATAGTATTGCCTTATTTGCGATCCCTCGGAGACGAGGATCTTTTCCACCCAGGATGAGTCCATCGGTGGCTGTGCAGACTGATGTGGCTTTGGTGGGTTCTGTTACACTTGGGGCAAAAGGTAGTAATAGGAAGGAGTGGGTGGACATAGACGTGGAAGTGCTCTTTTTTGCCAGGGCTTCCACTTTTTCCCAAAAATAAGTCTCCAGGTGCTTGATGCTTTCCCGGATGCTTTTCCTCCAATTTGGACACTCTTGGGCCAGTGATTCCCAGGTGTCTGTGGGAATGCCAAACTTTGCCAGTAAGGCCTTGAAAGAGTGAATGCCTCATGACACTCCATTTCACTCTTGCTTGAAATTGGTCTGGCAAAGTATTCAATGTATATGCACCAATGCTTGATGCAGCAGCTGAGGACGAGGAAGAATTCTACTCCAGCCGTGACCAATTTCTCTGTCAGGTTGTATTGCCAAAATGGGAATGACTCCACATTATATTTGCAAAAAGATGATTCAAGAATTAGATGGCAGAGGTAAGTTGCAGTGTCTGATCACTGCTTTTTGGAATACAATAGTTATGCTAAGGATGCAGAATTTTGGGCTGTATATATTTTTCAGTGGAATGAGATGAATTTAGGAAGAGCATTTGACTCAGTTACTATTGCATTGCCAAAACTTTAAAACAAAAACTATGGCAACAAGGAAAAAGTGAATTTGTTGCTTTGGTAGTTTTGAAGAAGGCAATAAGTTGCTTTTCTTACTCAAAAATGACCTCAATTTTGTTTACTGATATTTTTGAATGTGATAGAAACCTCTCAAGCCTTCACAATGAGTTCATCAGTGGCAATGAAAATAAACAATGTCAAATGCTCATATTTTTGTTGTTAACGGACAACGGTATTGGAAAATGTACTGTGGAAACGAAATGGCACTCACTGATGGTTCACTGTCATCTAGTATTCTTTATTATCTAGTGGAGACTAGAACTTGACACTGTTGCTACTTTGGGAGTAATAGTAATGACTGACACATTGTCAGAAGTTTTATTTGGATGGTGAATTGTTTAAACTCTCCTCTATAATAGAAACTGAATATTCATATTCTAACGAAGAGCAATATTGGAGACACAAAGTTAACTCTGTTTCTATCTTCACAAATGTTGTCAGTGTTGTTCTAGCACTTCCTGTTTCTACTTCAGATCTCAAGCATCCGTAGTACTTCGATTTCATTTGATAAATTTGCTTTGACAATCAAATTGATGTAACCTTTCATTGTGTGTGTTGTGGACTAGACCGAACCCCCTTCAAATGTATCAAGGCGATATTTTAGGCCCAAGCATTTATCTCATTTAAAGGCAAGTGTAAGGTGCCGCAGTCAAGATGTGATTCACTTTATTTTTAAACTACAGTTAAAATACAAACAAAAGAAAGCAGAACTGGTATAACTTTAACTCTATCGGAAAGCTTAAGAGACTAATAGATTATTTAATTACTAAACAGTAACTCTTCCAACGTAGTAATATTCCACGAACACTCTTTGGCAAAAGAAAATTAAGTCAAATAGATTTGTCTCACATGCGATATTTTTCCTGTCCGGGAGAAAAGAAGACTAAGGGAAAATCGTGGCAGAGAGAGAGGACTCAAGTATCTGCTGTAACATGGAGAGATGTGTGGCAGCTTCCATCATCAACTTTAAAACCCCAACAACTGAAAGTCAAACTAAAACCTGGTTCTGTGGGAGCCTGACTCCATCCATCCATTCATGCTGCTTCTGTTATTTCTAACTTTTAAAAAACACCCAGGGCTTCTCAAGCTGTTTACTTTATTGGATTGGAAGAGACAGCTCGTCACCTCTGCCGCTATCTTTCTTGATGAAAGAAACCGCAAAATACTCCTCTTAAAGCCATTGCATCATCAAGCATATGTTAAATATAACTATATTTTATCTATGTTTAGTTACTCTCCTCTGAAGGGCCTTTAGATATTTAAAGGCAAAATACTGGGGATGCTGGAAATCTGAAACAAGAGCACACAGTACTGCAGAAACTTAAGCAGGTCTGGCAGAATGTCTGGTGAGCGAAACACACTCAATGTTTCGAGTCTGCTATGACGATACTTCAGTCCTCAACTTCCTCTTGTTTGTCTCTTCAGTTCTTTTGAGCTAGATAATTCATTTTTTTTCCTCCTTTTTCATTTTTTTGCATTAAATGGCTGAAATTCAGCTGTTTGGAACTCATTTGAACATATAATTTGCTTTCTTTACTACACTCAATTAATTGTCTCTCACCTTTGCTCTTGTTCCATGAATTATTTAATCATTTAATCTTTTCTCTCATTCACCCTTTCATCGACCTTCCATTTTCTTTTTCATCATATTTTCTCCATGCGCTACTCAAATTTATTATGTTTTATTGTTCGTCCGTTCTGATCAAGGATCACTGAGCTGAAGTGTTCTCTTTCTGTCCACAAATGCTTGGACATGCTGAGTTTTCTTTTTATAATTCTGATGAACATAGAACATAGAACAATACAGCACAGAACAGGCCCTTTGGCCCATGATGTTGTGCCGAACATTTGTCCTAGTGTAAGCACCCATCCATGTACCTATCCAATTGCCACTTAAAGTTCGCCAATGATTCTGACTCTGCCACTCCCACAGGCAGCACATTCCATGCCCCCACCACTCTCTGGGTAAAGAACCTAGCCCTGACATCCCCCCTATACCTTCCACCCTTCACCTTAAATTTATGTCCCCTTGTAACACACTGTTGTATCCGGGGAAAAAGTTTCTGATTG